>NC_090988.1:90585000-91210000 GCF_041146395.1 Eulemur rufifrons | reverse complement strand
GAAAGTAAGAATACTCTTGAGTTCTGCACTGCCCACCCTGAATGTGGGTCCTCCTCTGTTTCTGAGTCACCTTCATGATGCATTCAGGTTTTGTTTGCTTTTTTTTTTATTTCAGCATATTATGGGGGTACAAAGTTTAGGTTACGTATATTGCCCTTGCCCCCCCTTCCCCCCAGCCCGAGTCAGAGCTTCAAGCGTGTCCATCCCCTAGACAGTGGGCATTGCATTGCACTCATTATGTATGTATACACCCATGTCCTCCCCATCCACATATCTGCCTGACACCCAATTAACCCATTTTTCTTTTATTCACCTATTTTTTAACAAACATATATATGTATACATATACAAATATTAACACGTGCAGGCATATAAATGTGCTATTTGATACATTTCAGTTATGCATATAGATGGTAATAAAATCATCCTGTGAAGTTGCGTCTACCCATGGAAAATGAAGTCACTGGCTTGATAATTGTCTGGATGACTCATTTCAAAGGTTTCTGTGCGTAAGAAGGATGGCTTTGTAAGTAATATACTAGTAACTACAATTGGTAAGGGCACTTTATCTTAAGCAACATTTTCACATTTTCAAATTTAATGCACATTATGATCCTGGGAGATGAACGGGTAAGCTATTAATATATACACAGTTCTCTGCTTTATAATAGTATCAAATAAATTTGAAATATGTATATCCTCAGTAGTTACACCTGATCAGACCTTACCACATTGTGTAAATAATTGGAAAATAATTAACAAAGCCTCACAACTCTGTCTTATAAGCAAATTGTTTGTATTCCTTGCCAATGTGTATATGTATATGTATATGTAAGTGCTTGTAGAAACGTCAACCCTGCTCTGAAGTTCTTGCTGAAAGAAAAATCCATTCCTTTCCCTATTGATCCAGTGGGTGCTGGAGCCAGAGGTTCTGTGTTCAAACCCCAGATCAAGCATCTGTTGTTTGCTTGAACTTAGCCTCTTTAAGCATGAGTTTCCCACCAATCTACAGGGACAATAGGACCTATCAGAAACTGTGTTCTAGGCAGTGGGTCCTGAGAAACACCTTACTTCACATCGTAACCATGACAATACTCTGGTATTGGCATTATTATTTTTATAAACTTCTCATTTTAAATGACAGATTAAAAATAAACTCCATATTTAGAGAATACTATTTATGCATTAAGTTTACAGCTAGGTATTTTCCACAGATCATTCTCTTTTATAAAGAAAGACTAAATTCATTTAAAGGCCCAATACAGTTCAGACTTTCAAAGACATATGTGAGGACCAGCCATGATTTTCAAGAGCTTTTAAACTGCACATTATTTCTTCTTCTACTTGTAGATAAGGCAGTGTCCAGGTTAGGATGTCATACTGGTCACCCGTGCTCCCATTCCATGCCAATGGCAGGCATCACTAATAAATTACAGTCCTCCTTTCCTAATAACTTGGAGGTGGCTTCAGAATGCTTCTCAATAATTCACTCTGGGAACCACCACTAAAAGGTCAAAGCTGGCACTTGAGATGAAAACTATTTCTCTTCTCTACCACATGTGGATGCTTTCCTTTCCCCATATTGAAACTTGGCCTCTTTTAAGACATTCAATAATTTACCTCCACCTCAATTCCATCTGACCTTTCACTAGTACCTTCAACAATTTCTAATTTTATTTTCTCAGTGACAACAGAAACACTTAAGATAATTTTGTATATTTGATGCAAACACTTACTGATGACTATAATACTATAAATTGAACTGAAGCAAATTTTTCTTTGTTATAACTACAGATGCTACATTATGATCACTGTTGGAGGTGTCACCTTTTCCTTGGAAATCATGCAAAACCAAAGCTTTGTAACTGAGTTCGTCCTCCTGGGGCTTTCACAGAATCTGAATGTTCAGAAAATCTTATTTGTTGTATTTTTGTTTGTGTATATTGCCACCATCGGGGGCAATACACTAATTGTAATAACCATCCTCAGCAACCCTGCTCTACTGGGTTCCCCCATGTACTTTTTCTTGGCTTTCCTGGCCTTCCTAGACGCATGCTACTCCTCTGTCTTCACCCCAAAGATGATTGTGGACTTCCTCTATGAGAGGAAAACCATCTCCTTTGAAAGCTGCATGATACAGATTTTTGCTGAACACTTCTTCAGTGGGACAGAGTTGATTATCCTCACAGCCATGGCCTATGATCGGTATGTGGCCATTTGCAAGCCTTTGCATTACTCTTCCATCATGAACCGCAGGTTCTGTGGCATTCTGATGAGGGTAGCCTGGACAGCGGGCTTCTTGCATTCCATGACACAAATACTCTTTATATTCCAATTGCCCTTTTGTGGCCCCAATGTTATTGATCACTTCTTGTGTGACTTGCATCCATTACTGGAGCTTGCCTGCACTGACACCCACATCTTTGGCTTTTTTGCAGTGGCCAACAGTGGCTTTTTCTGCATCATAACCTTCTCCTTGTTGCTTGTCTCATATGCTATCATCTTGTTCTCCCTGAGAACTCATAGTTCCGAAGGGCGGAGAAAAGCTCTCTCTACCTGTGGATCTCACATTACTGTTGTGGTTTTGTTCTTTGTCCCGTGCATGTTTGTATACACACGACCTCCATCTACTTTCTCCTCTGACAAAATGGTGGCAGTAGTTTACACCATCCTAACTCCCTTGTTCAATCCTCTGATTTATACTTTCAGGAATAAGGAGGTAAAAAATGCCATGAAGAAAGTATGGAAGAGATTGGTGGTGGTTTCTGATGGAAAATAAAATATGAAACTTTTTTTATAAAGTCAAGGTAAAGAATAAAAACATCAAAAATTATTCTTGGACAAAAATTTAAGGGATATACCTGTACAGAAAGAGGTAACATAATGTTATTACAAAGCATTAATGTGGGTCATAAAATGATGTTTTCACTCTCTGATTCTCATCAACTCTGAGTTGGAAGCCCTATATCACGTATGTAAATTAAAATATGTTGAACTTTATATTTACTTAGAATCTAATAAAAAAAAAAGAATTACAAGATAAGTTACCTCATCAGACTGCTTGTCATTCTTTTCATGCATTGAGAAACCTTTTTAAAAGGAAGACAACAATATCTCAGAAATTAGGGACAGAAATTTACCCAAACTATGTCAGTTGGAAAGAAAGTTATGTTTGGGGCACTGATATTAGTGTCAATGAGGAAAGAACAGCCAAGACTGAGGAAGAGCACAGACCAGAGCATTCACAGAACCTCAACCATATCTGTTTCTGTTTCACATGACTCCGTCATTTAATGTGGATTAACTACCAACTGCTATAGAATTTGAGTCATTTGGTCAATTTCTTGAGAAACAACATGATTGATCCAGCCATGCTTACAGGTGAGTTCCTCTTGTGTCCGGTAACCACCCTCTACCAACCAACTACAGGAGAGGAAGAGGGAACCGATTCCACAAGGGAGTTAGCAATGGTTATCTCTTTTCCAAGCACAATCTAAGGGAACACTTGAGAGACCAGCTTACTATCAAACCGGTATCAAAGCTGTAGATGTAGTGAGCTGACTTCCCCCTACAGAGGAATAGAAGCCAGACGCATCAGAGAGCAAAAAGCAGATTTCTAAAGAGGATTGCTTGTCATTGTATTTGGTGATTGGAATTTTCTTGACTTTGTCTATCCAGTGAAATAATTCTATTTGAATAATTATCAATGAGATCATTCACACGTAGACACATATTATAAGTCATTCTTGTAGCTAAGGTTCAGGAGTCTTAGGTTTCCAAGTGTCTTCTGTAATAAAATTATTTGCAGTAAAACTTCTAAATTTCCTGTATCACATCAACACTAATAAAATGCGTATTAATTAAGCATTATAAACAAAAGCACTAAGTGATATTTTTCTTTTTCCCTTAATATTCCATAACAATCCCAAAGTAGAAGAGTGTATAATATTACTTTTCTTTCTCAGAAGAGATATGGCAGAGTACAGGTAAGATTTCAGTGATCACACATGGGGAAGTCCATGATGGATTAAGATTAGGATCTAAAACATTGTCTGAAAAATTTGTGCACTGCAGCAGACTAAGTGTGCAACAAGGGCTTACATGCTGGGGAGCTTTTCCTGCCTCCTTCCCCAGCTTGTCAATCATCTGTCATCGTAGAAAGGGCAGCTTCTTAATGTCTGTTTCCCTTCATGTAGAGGTTCTTATTGTTAAGTAGTTCCTTTATCCCTAAGAACTAGCTAGAGATTGATGGTCTCATATCATTGGCTCAATTGATTTATGAATCTGTGAATTGAAGACTTGACATACTACAAAATAAATCATTATTCTGTCCAGATTGTTGTGAACAACACAGATTCATGCCTGATCCATGAAACACTAAAATTCAAACTGATTTTAATTATTTGACCTCCCAACTTCGCACTGTAGTCTCTGCTAATAATATACAAGGAAAAAAGGAAACATGAAATTTAGTATATGAAAATACAAATACTGAGAGACATGCACATAACCTTTTTCATTCCAACTAGGTTCATGAACAGAATTTTGCAAAATTCTCCCAACAACAGTTATTGCTTTAGCTTTCCATTTTATTTTCTTTGTTGATTTGACTTAGGCATGATAAAATTCATTCTAATAAGTTAAGTGTGGTCCGTGATCTTAAGATTTTATTTTCAGTTTACAGGGCAAATAAACTTGGGGAACACAGAAGGCAACATTTTAGATTTTACCTTGTATGTTACACATATCCCTTCTGTTTATGTTCATATAGAAAAATTTAGTGCCAGAGCTACACCTGGATGCACAGGGGGCTGAGTAATGTAGGCTGTACTTGGTTCGTCATGACAAGTACCCATTTCTTACTGCACAGGAGGGAGAATGGGTTTTAGTGGACAATTATCAGCCCTGTCACAGGCACGCAACATCAGGAATATCCACAGAAATATTTTTCACTCAAAATAAATTCAATTTGACATTTATTGACAGCTTATTATTGCCAAGTACTATTTTAAATAGCAGTAAAAAAATTTCTATGTTGACAGGTAACAGTATAGTGGATTACGCTCTTCCAAAACATTCCATAGCAAGTCGAAAAGATTTGTGAGTTCCCTGAATTTGAAGATATTGCATGAATTTTTCTCCAACTAGGGATTGCCAGTTTTTTAAGAGAATGTTTGTATTTTGAATCCCTCTAGCACTATAACTTCCCTGTGTTCATCATAAATTTCATCCCCCAACATACACCCCAAATCCCCTTTCATTTGATCCTCTGGATCTCAGGTCAATAATAAGCAGAATCTTCTACCATTCCAATCTCTTATGTGAACATTTCCTTTCCTTTGTTGCTTTCCTCTTTCTCCTCTCCATGTTTCCACTTAAGTGAGGCATGTTTCTTCTCCCATAGTTCTCATGATGAAGACCTACAGATGAGACTTCATTCTGGTTGCTTCTCACTGCTACTTCCAGCTCATACCCCTGCTTCAGTTCATGATTATTCTGATTTTCTAATCTAAATCTGACTATGCCAGACTCCACTTTTCCTTATAAAAATCATTCACTGCTTCCAGGATCATTTCCTCTTGTACCTTAAAAGTGCTAGCTCCTGGCTCACTGTCACTCAAAGTGGTTCTGCCATACTTCTTGGAGATTTCAAAATCCACATAGATGAACCTTCCAATATACTGCCTCCTAAATTGACCAATTGACCAATTTCCTTCTCAGAATCTTATCCTTTAATCTATCTATCTCAGCTGTTCACTCCCATGGTCCTACCAGACGCCTTGTCATGACCATCATTTTAAAACTTTCTATAATCTCAATCTCATACTCACTAATTTTCAGACAATATCCATTGTTTTCAGCTTCCTTCTAATAGTGCTCAACTTTCACAATTCTTTATTGCATGGCGACATACAAGCCATTGTTCCTGTCAACTTTTTACATGACCCCAGATACACTCCTGCCTAAGAAAGTATGAAAAATAATTCTCTGTGTCTCATTTATTCTTCCTGGAGGTATGTGCATGTCTTATCCCCTCACTTCCTTTGGTTGGTTATTCAAATGTATCTTCTCAGTAATGCATTTGCTGACCACCTCACCATATAGCAAATCCTGCCAACTAACATTTTCTGACTCCTATTCCTACATTTCTGCTTAATTTTTCTACCTAATACTTATCATTACCTAGCATGTCATATAGTTTATTTATTTTATTTATTGTTTATACACTAGAAAATAATTTATATAAGCGTAAGTATTTTATCTTTCTCAAAAACTTTACTGTGACCTTAATGTCAGATGATTAAAAAAAAAAAAAAAAAAACTTCACTGTTAAATCCCAGTGTCTAAAATAGTGTCTGGCATATAGTAAGTGGTCAATATGTATGTTTTGAATTAATGAATGAACCATAATAAAAATACATAAATGGGGTTCCTCTCCTCAATGAAGTGCAATAACTCATGGCCAAAAATACTTTTGCTGTGAACAACTAGAAACACCAGATGCAACATAAAAATCACCTGTATGAGGTACTGAGAAAACAAAAGCTGAAAGGGACAAGACTAGAGAGACAAGATCTTCAAAGAAGTGAGTTGAATTTTGTGGCCACGTTTACCCTGGAAACACATCTTGATTCTTGACAGGGGCCAGAGGTGGAGAGTCTGGGCACTGCACCAGTGGAGGGTCCCTGCCGGGGGTGGAATGGGGAAGAAACCACTAAAACAGCTTTTGGAGGAAATCTGGACAGCCTGATTCAGGCAGTACTTTTTCCCCAATTTTAGGAACTGTATAAGACTATTAGGGATTGAATTGCATCCCCCCAAAAGATGTTGAAATCCTAACCTGTAGTACCTGTGAATGTGACCTTATTTGAAAATAATAGAAAATTTTCAGATAATCAAGTTAAGATGAGGTTATTAGGGTGAATGCTAATCCGACATATCTGTGTCCTTATAAAAAAGGGAATGAGAAAAGCATGCACACAGGGAGAATGTCACATGAAGAGGGAGGCAGAGAGATTGGGTGATGCATCTACAAGCTAAAGAATTTCAAAGATTACCTGCAAATCATCAGAAGCAGGAGAGAGGAATGGAACAGATTCTCCCTCATAGTCCTCTGCAGGAACCATGTAATGAAATCAAATAATAAAAGAGCAGAAGGCACAGAAGCAGACTCAGAATATAAAAATGAAGAGAACATAAACAAAGCCAAAATGCGGATCTTTGAATAAACAAATAAAATGATAAATACCAACCATTGTGCTGGTACTTACATGGGTGTATACATTTGTCAAAACTCACCTACTATACATTTTAAAATGCTGCATTGTATGTTATGTAAATTATACGTTCAGAGGGAGATTTAAAATAAAAATATGTTAAAACAAACATTATTTTCTTTCCATTCCTTTTCTCTCTATTCCCTCCCTTCCTTTACTGATTTATTGATTTCAAAATATTTTAGAAACTACAGAAATTTTTATTAGTTGTTTGCATTATAATTACTTATAGTGTTTTTTATAAATATCATTAGTATTAATAATAATTATTGATCATCATTAATAATTTATTACCATTATTATTAAGTATTATATTTAATGGTAATATTTTCCAGAAGAGGAAATTAAAAGAAGTTAAGAATCTTGCCTAAAGTCATAGAAATACAAATGATGGATTTAGAATTCAATTTTACTGGTATTAATATCTATTTGAGTCTTTATCTGGGCCATTCAAAAAGATTTGGACAAAAGAAGAAAGCTTTAGGTAACCATCATTGGTCTACACCTGAATGTGACTCCGAGGGCATGCCTGAGGGAGCAGCTGGTCACTGCAGTGGGAAGTGTCCCTTATCACAGGGAAGAGGGGAGGCGGGCTCTGAGGACAGAATCTGCCTGTTGACAGCCTTGCTTGGGATTAATTGGCCCCTGATTTGCTGTGGTCTTAGATTAACTGTGCCAAATACCTTACTGAGAAAATCCTTCGAGGTTGCGTGGGAAGGGATGTGGTCTTTCTCCCTCTGTAGACTGGGCCTTTGTGAACTTTTATGAAATCTCTGTAAATATTTGACAGACAAAACATACATGTCTAATTCACATGTTCTGCCAGAGAATATTTTGGATTACTAGAGCTGTTTGGTTTTATAGAGATGTTTCTATACAGAATAGTGGAATATATTCTTTTTATTTAAGAACGTTCTAGAAGCAGAAGTAAGAAACTTTTTCCTGGTATTTTAGACTTATTTTTGGAGTCTAACTCGGGTCTCCTTGTGAAAGGTTGGCTGTCTGTGGAATATCTCCTCTCCCCATAGCTTCTCCAGCAGAGTGGACAAGTCAAAAGTAAAATTTACACCTTTTAGACACTCTGCACATGATTATCTTCTGAGTAAACTGAATTGAAAAAGAGAAAACTGTGAGCTTTGTATCAGATGTCATCTCTATTTTTTTTTTTTTTTTTACAAGAAAAAAAGGTACATTTTCAAGCCCAGCTGAACTATTTCTTCTCTCTTGCCTTCAACTCAGGAGAACTTAGGGAAGTTGTCATCTAGTTCTGTCTCTTCAGAATCTTGAAGTTCCAGGGACATATTTTCCCCAATGATGAAAAGATTCTAATATTTCAGGATTCCCCAGCTTACACTGGCATCTGCTTGATGCTTGGCTTTATGCTGGCTCCACCTGCGTGGTGGAGTCTGATGCCTTGCACGGCAGGGTGGGCAGAGCATGGGAGAGGGATTGCTGTGGATCACTCAGGCTTGGGTTCCGGTCCATATCCTCGCTAACTGCTCAATGCTATATTCTCCCTCCCAGCTTAAAGTGTGCAAAGCAGAGTCATGCCAACGTGCCTGTGGGATACTGTAATATCAAATGGACAAAAGATGTTGAAGGAAAAGTGAGAGAGGGATACACATAAGAAATACATGATGAATAACACACACACACACATATTTTAACAGTGGAAGGCCATTAATAGTAAGAGAGCTCTGGGAAAATCTGAGAAGGCTTTACTGAGCAGCTGGTACTTGAACTGGGTACTCTGTGCCCAGGTAGAAATGGGGGGTTGAGGTCATAGCAGACAGCAGGTCATTCAGCTTCTGTGAGATATGGAATATTCAGAGAGTGAGATGTCTAGGTGTATTTATGAGGCATGGAAAATGACAGGTGTGACTGGAGCACTGGGAGGACAAGTGGAAAACAAGTGAGGGCACCAAGTCGGGGACTTTGAAAGCTGCAGTGAGCATCTCAGCCATTGCATTTGGAAACTGGAGTGATCATTTCCTATATTTATGAATCATCATGTTTTTAAATGCCAACTTTTCCTTTTCAAGTGCTAGAAAGGAGGCAAAAGGGGGGAGAAGACAGTAAGAGTGAGAAGAAGACACAACTGAATTCGGGTCCTTCCTCCTGTTAAAGACACAGAATAGCCATTTCAATAAAGGTCTACGAGAATCCACTTAAAAAAATCTAGGATTGATTTTTGTTGCTGCTGTGATTGCTTTGGGGGTCTTTGTCATAAATTCTTTGCCTAGGCTGATGTCCATAGGAGTTTTCCCAACATTTTTTTCTAGAATCCTTAGAGTTTCACACCTCAGGTTTAAGCCAGTTTTCCACTGTGAGTTGATTTTTGTGAGAAGTGAGAGTTGGGGATCCAGTTTTCATCTTCTGTATGTGGTTATATAGTTTTCCCAGCACGACTTATTGAATAGAGACTATTTCCCCAATGTATACTTTTGTCTGCTTTGGCAAAGATTAAATGACAATACGAGGATGGTTTTATATCTAGGAAATCCATCCTATTCCAAAGGTCTCTATCTCTGTTCTTGTGCCAGTACCATGCTCTTATGGTCACTATATGCTTATAGTAAAGATTGAAGTCTGGCAGACTGATGCCTTCCAACTTTTTCTAGGAAACAGCAGGTGCATCAAGTAACCCCTCCTATCAGAAGCAGCCTCCCAAGCATGGTGCAAGAGCCCTGAATAACATATTAGCAGCTCCTCCTAATGGCAGATCAAGCAACCATAGAAGCACACACATATAGGCTGGTGGGCAGCAGCTGGGATCTGCCTTGCTCCTACCACCACTTTAAGGGGGAATAGGGTTCAAGTAACCCTTGGGAGTGGCAAGATCCTTCCTAAAGATTGGGGCATTAGTATTGCTCGCCCGGGGACAAAAAACCAACAGAGAGACATCAGATTACCTCAATAACTGGCTGCTCCACACAATCTACAACCAATGACAGAGAGGGTAACGGCACAGCTCAACACAGTGCCCTCCATCGGCACAGCTCAACACAGTGCCCTCCATCTCAAGCTATTAGATGGCAGTGGAGTTATACACACAGGTGTGACTCACTACATGGGAGCTTAAGCTGGGGGACCAAACTCACTAATCTCCACTGGCAAGAGATGAAGACAACTGGTCAGAGGTAACCCAACTTGGCAAAATACTTCTAAGGCAATACAAGACCAGCCCACCTCTTCCCACTCCTGTTAAGGAATATCCCTTGGGGGCTTGAAATTAAAGGCACAAACCAGTCCTAGCACTCCCAGTTCTCAATCAATTACCCTGATGAGGAAGAACCAGAGAAAGAACACAGGGAAAATGAAAAAGCAGAGAGAAAAGTCACCCCCAAAAGAAATCATGAGACCCTCAAAATCGGATACTAATTTAAATGAAATGATTAAATTGACGCAGGAAGAATTTCAAATATGGATTGTAAGGAAACTCAAGGGAATTGAAGAGAAAATAGAAACCCAACACAAAGAAACCATGAGAACCATACAGGAAATGAATGAAAAATTCTCTAAAGAAATTGAAATATTACCAAAAAAAGAAACAGAAAGCTTGGAAATGAAGGATGCATTCAAGGAACTTGAAAACACATTGGAAAGCTTTAAAAATAAAATGGATCATGCAGAGGAGAGAATCTCAGAGCTTGAAGATAATGCCTATGTGCTAAACAAATCAGGTGAAGAAAAAGAACACACAAGCAAGAGACAAGAGCAGAACATACAAGAAATGAGGGATTATGTAAAGAAACCAAATATAAGAATTATAGGAATCCTGGATAGAGAAGAAGATACATAAGGGCTGGAAAATCTATTTCTTGGAATACTAGAGAAAATATGCCTGGCCTGGGATGAAAACTAGAAATTCAGATACGAGAAGCACACAGAACTCCTGGGAGACTCAAGGTGAAGAGGCAATCGCCATGTCACATAATTATCAGACTGGCCAAAGTAAACACGAAAGAGGAAATCCTTTGCACAGTAAGACAAAAATAACAGATAACCTACAAAGGAAAACCTATCAGACTAACTGCAGACTTCTCAAATGAAACCCTACTAGCCAGAAGGGACTGGAGACTCATCCTCAGTCTTCTTAAACACTTAATTATTTTAAAGTTATCGTCTAGGAGTAGAATCTAGAAATATAGGATGCACTGGGAGGAACATGTGGGAGAGAGGTCTCACTTCTCTGGGGCATGATTCCTCAATGGATTTAATTTGGAAGTGGCCTTGGGAATAAACAGTTTGAACAAATCAGTGAAGTATTTTGCTGTTTACTGTTAAGTGCCCATTAATGTCTTTCCTTATCTGGGAGAAGATTTCTCCTTGGGGATCAATGTTACCATCAAGATATGAAATATTAATAAAAGCCATTACCTTACTAGACATGAATCATATTAAAGCTATCATACAAATGCTTTAAAAATATCCAAAACAAAGCTCATTTTTCAGATTTTCCAGTTTTGTGCACTATTGACTAAAAATAGTATAAAAGTTTTATTCAAATTATTTAGATCGGTGAAATTTTAAATTTGTTTAATTCTTGATACATTTTCCTGGCTGCTTTCAAAGTTGATGATTCATCAATCATATAAACTGGTTATTCTTGAAGCTCACTCTGGATAATTCCATAATCCAAACTGTAAAATATTTATGAAAGGTGAAGAAGACAGTCATTCTATGTGCAGGTAAAAAGAGACATATCCCTGTGTGACAAGGCATTTACAGCTTTGGTGACTGAGTGTGTCATTTTCTTTTCTTTGCAGTCACACCTGAATTGATATGGTGGCAATTCTGACTTGTCTGCTATCAAAATAAGCTGTCATATTCTAGGAGCAAAGGTAAAATTGCAGAAGCCTGGCTTTGTAACAAGTGACCGATGATGAAATACAAAACACAGGTAACATATTTCAAAAAAGTCTTCACTGCTGTTAAAATACTAGCAAAATGGCTTACTTTGAATGATTGATGTATATTTCTTCAGAAGATTTTATCATTTGGTCTCAAATGTTTTTTGCCAGAATCTCCAAGAATAAGACAACACATGTATTTCCTTCACTTTATACAATATTATCAGAATGAGTGCAATGGCCATAGTTTTCCCAAAAATTTTTAGTAGATTTGTTTAAATGTAAACTGAAATAGAGAAAATGCATAACACAATACAGCAATATAATGTGACATATAGACTGTCTTCACAATAACTTCTTTTAGATTGTTTTACATAAGTTTGAGAACCCAAAAATTATTTACTGTGTATCTTAATACATTAAAGTTAATAGTAAGGATTACTATAGCTCTTTATAAATTGTACACTGTGTATGTATTTTTAAATGTTCTGGTTCTGTGTAGATGTTTTATTTCTGTTGATTTTTTTTATTTTTGTAAAATATCCATAACACACTGTTGTGCAACCATCATCACTAACCATCTCCAAAAATTTTCATCATTCCACACTGAAACTCTGTACCCATTAAACAATAATTCCCTATTCTCCCCTCCCCTTAACCACCAGTAACCACTGTTGCACTTTCTGTCTCTATGAATAGGACTATTCCAGGTGCCTCATAAAAGTGAGATCATAACGTGTTTTTCTTTTGTATCTGGTTTCCTTCATAGCTCACTCAGCATGTCTTCAAGGTTCATCCATGTTGGCGCATGTATCACAATTTATGCATTTTTAAGGCTGATTAATATCCCATCGTAGATGATACCACCATTTGTTTATTAATTCATTAGTTGATGGACACTTGAGTTGCTGCTATGAACATAGATGTACAAATATTTATTCCAGTCTCTTATTTCTATTCTTTTCTTCATATGCCCAAAATAACATCTTGATATTCAAATTTATCATCCCTTTTTACAAAATGTGTAATCCTGTTCTGGGAAATCAAGTTACTCATTAAATTCATGAACCTGCACTTATGCCCTATTAGAAAGAATATTTTAGTTTCTGTGGAAATAGAGGTTATGAAATTTGTTAGGTAAAAGATCTATAGAACCTTAAGGAAAATGCCTACATCTATTTCTGCCTGTGGGTTAATTACATTGATCTTTTCCCCTTTTTTATAATACATACATTTATTATTTGTCAATTATCCTCACTAAAGTCGGAAAAAAATTGCAAAGGACCTCACATAGGTGATTACCTGTGGAGGTCTGGTAGCCTGAACACAAGCCTTGGGGGGTTGGAAACACTGCTGGTTTTCTGAGGCTGCTTTGGGACAGGGGAGATGGGAAGTGAGAGAAGTGGTGGAGGACATTGCTGGTGGCAGGATCAGCAGTGGAGAAAGTGAGAGCAGCAGCAGCAGCAGCAGCAATGGTGGTGCGAAGGCACCGAGAATAGAGGAAGTAAAATGCTTGTCACCATCTGCTGTCCCCAGGACGTTTTAAGGTCTTAAGCTATAGTGAATGGAACTATTAAACACCACAGTATGCACCTTTACAAAAAGGTCCCTCAGATTAAGTTTAGTTTTACCCATAGACTTCAAAGAAAGAAAGGAGGTATGGAGAGAGACAGTGGATTTCCATGCGGTACTGTGAGCGGGAATGGAAAGGACAACCTCCATAACTGTGCACAATAATGACGAATCCATCTATCCCATAGGGAATGCTTTTTTGGATAGAGAGGAGAGTGGACTTTGGAGAAATTTATATAATATCACTTGCAAAAATGTGGCACTAAAATTATATGGGGAAACACATAATAGTAAGTAGTATCTTGAATTTATTTAGTGTTTATTATTTGCCAGAAAATTTCTGTGAACTTTATTTGCATTGTCCTATTTAATCCTTAAAACCACCCTCTATGTGAGGTGCTATTATAATTCTCATACACAGATGATATTGAATAATTTAGCCAAGGACACACATTTGCTGTATATGTGTTCTGAAGCTCAAATTCCAAACCAGAATTTGGAACCTGAGCTCTCTGAAACTATAGTAATGCAGGCATACCAGCCTACCCTTGCAAAATTACAAAGCAGAACAAAACAAAACTGACCATGACTGTATATGAAATTGGCAATTTAACTTCTCAGATTATTGCTTTCTTTATTTGTCAGAAAAGTCCATTTAACCACATGCAGGTTTTAGCGATAGTATCTTCACTGTATTATGAAAATATTAACTTGGAAAAATGTGATATTTCTTTAAAATTTATCTTGTTTGGAAAACAATCTGATGAACTGATTAGATGTTTATTGACACCTCAAATCCCTCCTGCATCAATGCTCAATTATTGAAAACAGCTATCATTTACATAAGAAACAGTTTTTACTGTAAAGAAAGTTAAACATTTAGGTATTGATTGTGATCATATGTTTGAATAGGGTCTTGATGAAAACTAAAAAATCACATAGTGTATAAGTGATTTTTATCTTATGTCATTGAGTTTGGCATAGTATAGATCTACTGATTTATGTTATTTTAATTGTCATGTGGGATATGTAACATGGATTAACATTTTTGAGCATTTCTTAATGATTTATTTGTTCTCATTTATTATGTTAAGAAATTTGAAGAATCTGAAAAATGTTTGAATCAGATATATTTTTTCATAAAACACAGCATTGAGAAAGTATAGAATTTTGTATCATTCAGACAGATTGATAATTTTTGATAGCTTTGAGTAATAATAATATGGCTACGATGTTTTTAATAGTGAAATATTGCCTGAGAACTTACAGTGTTATACACAAGTAAGTCTTATAAATACTCGAGGGGTGAGCAAGAGACATAATTCTGCTGGAAGTTATCTCTTGAATGCTCATACAGCTCCTATAACCTGTGAGTATTTATTTTCCATTATAAATGCATATATAGGCAGGGCACAGTGGCTCACGCCTGTAATCCTAGCACTCTGGGAGACCAAGGCAGGTGGATCGCTCGAGGTCAGAAGTTCGAGACCAGCCTGACCAAGAGTGAGACCCTGTCTCTACTAAATATAGAAAGAAATTATCTGGCCAACTAAAAATATATACAGAAAAAAATTAGCCGGGCATGGTGGCGCATGCCTGTAGTCCCAGCTACTCGGGAGGCTGAGACAGGAGGATCGCTTGAGCCCAGGAGTTTGAGGTTGCTGTGAGCTAGGCTGACTCCATGGCACTCTAGCTCAGGCAACAGAGCGAGACTCTCTCTCAAAATAAATAAATAAATAAATAAATGCAGATATAGCTTCATAATTGCGAATGTGGACATTTACTTATATGCATATGCAATGCAATATCAGAAGCCCAAAAGATGGAACTCATTCTTTAGGCAGCTGGTCTTTCCTATTGATCCATCCTAAAGTTTAAATGGGGATTTTTTTTTTTTTTTTTTTACCCAGAAATATAACGATTCATGGGAAGCAAGTGATGGTACTAATGCTGTTACCTTCCAGGCCACCACCTGACTGACAACTTCAAGAATCTGAAATTCCTCTATTCTCAACTCTTTCAGACCCTGAAACAAAAATGCTTGCCCATTTTAAAGCCTATTTCATTCAGCTTATGGCCTTTGCTGGTTTCTATCTGCCTTTTCCCAGTTATCTCTTATTTTCCTTCTGTCCACACTTCTGTTCTGCCTCTCATGCTGGAGTGTAACTTGGCTCACCTAGAGGCACAAAGGATAGAATGATCTCCTGACCTTCACAAATGACCATCGACAAATGTAGACACTAGAATGGAGCATATTTAAAATAATCCTGCTAATACAAAGTTGCACATGTTATACATAAAATTGGCTCTGGTTCACATCTGAAAAACCCAGCAGTTTATCTACTTTGTTCCAGGTAGAATGAATGTCTTGTATTCAGCATGAACTCAGGTGGCCAAGAACTAATGAACAAAATAACTCATGTATTAATTATTTTAAAAAATCAGACAACCTTTAGCACATGCTAAATCATAATGATTAGTATAAAAATGATCAACCAGCATAAATGACATCATGTAATTTATGATAAATTTATCAATGATAAGAACACAGAAACCTTATCTAGAAAAATCATTACATTTCCAATAAGGAACATAAGGCAGAACATGATTTTCCCAAGTTCGCTAACATCAAAATCAGTATTTCCAGATTTTGAGCATTCTTTCTACTATACCATGATTTTTCCCAAAATCCTTATTTTTGACATTCTGAATGATCATGGTTAAAAAATAATAAATTCCAAACAAAATTTAAATGTGAGGAAAATGTGTGTTCAATGCCCATCCACTTTGAGTTGTATTATCATTTTTTTTCCTTAAATAGTCTAGATTGCAATAAATGGCAGTTCAGTGTGGGTGTGAGTGTGTGTGGTTGTGTGTGTGTGTGTGTTTTAAAACAAAGCATTGCCTTCATTGGACTTTCATGGCTGGTAAGAATTTGGTGCAACTATCTCCATTCACCTGCTCTCTCATGAGCTTTGAAATTCACTTTAATTATAGTAAGTATTCAATGAGTACTCACAATGTGCCTTGTTTTTTCATTGCTGCGAGTAAGTTATTCCTAGACGATAGGAGCTATTTGAGATGATAGTAAAAAAATTTCAGAAAGGCAAATATCCAAATATCAGTCTATAATTTTATGTTCCATGTACTGGGAATTACTTTACATCAGTATATAAGTAAAGCTCAAACATATGAGATTGTTTGCATGGTAGATTTTAAAGAGCCAAGAAACCCTCAAGAAAAAAACATAATACCGAAAACGCAGCATTTGTGAGAGACACTCTGGAGAAAGCAGCTGTCCTGATTTGAGTAGATCATCTCACAGATATATCTGCTCCTATATACCTTCCAGTTACAATGCTGAAGTCTCATCCCTGCAGCTGAAGCAAGAAATTTGTGAAAATGCAGAGGGTAGTTGAGGAAGGACGTTCCACACACGTATTTTCTAATGAGCTACCCTGTGTGAGGCCCTGTGGGGAAACACTGTTGACTAAGGCCTTACACTTTTGACATGCAGCTTGTGATCATCTCAAATTCATCATTCGCCCTTTTATTGCAGGCTGTGACACCTGAGTTCAACACCTTTAGAAGAACATGGGAAAGAGGAACAATGTGACTGAATTTATCCTCCTGGGGCTCACACAGAACCCTGAGGGGCGGAAAGTTCTGTTTGTCGTGTTTTTACTCACCTACATTGTGACGGTTCTGGGCAACCTGCTCATCGTAGTGACCGTCGCGGCCAGCCCGTCCCTTGGTTCCCCCATGTACTTTTTTCTGGCTTATTTATCATTTATAGATACTGTCTATTCGACCGCCATTGCTCCCAAAATGATCACAGACTTGCTTTCTGAGAAAATGACCATTTCCTTTCAGGCTTGTATGACCCAAGTGTTTATAGATCATTTATTTGCTGGTGCAGAAGTCATTCTTTTGGTGGTGATGGCCTATGACCGCTACGTGGCCATCTGTAAACCACTTCATTATTTGATCATCATGAATCGGCGGGTGTGTGTTCTCATGCTGCTGGTGGCATGGATTGGAGGCTTTCTGCATTCATTAGTTCAATTTATTTTTATATACCAGCTCCCTTTTTGTGGCCCCAATGTTATTGACAATTTCCTGTGTGATATGTATCCCTTGTTGGAACTTGCTTGCACCAACACCTACCTCATTGGACTTTCCATGATGGCTAATGGAGGGGCCATTTGTACTGTCACTTTCTTCATTCTCCTCCTTTCCTACGGGATCATATTACACTCTCTGAAGGCTCAGAGTTTGGAAGGGAAACGCAAAGCCTTGTACACCTGTGCGTCCCACATCACTGTGGTCATTTTATTCTTTGTCCCCTGTATCTTTCTGTTTACAAGGCCCAATTCTACCCTCCCCATTGATAAATTCATGACCGTGGTTTTAACTTTGATAACTCCCATGCTGAACCCTCTAATCTACACCCTGAGGAATGCAGAAATGAAAAACGCCATGAGGAAACTGTGGAGTAAAAAAGTGACCTTAGTTGGATGTGGGCTGTATCCCTAATGTGAGAACATGACATTCAGTTTTTCACAGAGGCAATGAATATTTTCACTATCAGTTACTCCATTTTCTTATCATTCTTTTTGGTTATTTAGCCTATTTATTCTGAAACAGCCATATAAATTAATATTTATTGAAATGGAATATGCTATACCCCTTAGAGACCAAGAGAATTGCGTAGGTTTAATTAATCCCTTATACTGTTTATGCAATCATACTGTGTTAAGATTCATTGGTGGATGACAATTTTTACTTTTATTTCAAGTTCTTATTTTAAAAAAATACTTAAATTTTTGTTTTTTCTTCCCAAAGGGCTGGAGTCTTAATTAAAGGCATCCAAGCCACTGACAAGCCAAAGGAGGGAACCAACCAAATAAATACCCTGTCATCTTGTTCGCCCCTCCCTGATCACTAGCATTTACCTGTGGGCCAGAAGTATGGCAGCTGGTTAAACAACCACCCAAGGTGGAAAAGAATGACAGTAGATCCAAAGGGTGAAAGCAGTATACAGAGTTTACTTTCCAAAAGTTTATTCAATTCTTTTCTAAGTAAGTTTGTGAACACCACTTTTTGGAGTTACCTGCAAAAAAGAAAACAGAGGAAATAAGTAGTGTCTTCCAACTTATTTATTAACTCAATCAATGTTTACTGAATACCTTTGTGAGTCAGACACTGAACCAAGTGCTGGGCATAAAAAGGAGAACAAGACAGACAGAGCCCTCTTCTCTGCAGCTTATTTAAAGAGCATTTAAATAGAGCAAGGGAGGGGGGTGAATTAGAATTAATCTGTATATAACAGTGTGCAGAATCCAAACAAAGAGTTCTAAAGGAGTTTTTAAAAATATATTTAAGGAGGAGTTTTCTAACATTTCTTACTGGCTGAGAAGGAGTCAGATTTTTTACAGGTGAGTTCTCTCTGCCTGGATGTCCTCCAGCGACCGGGAATTCAGAATCCTCATTAGAAGCTGAATTAGACAGCTTCAAATATTTATTCTCATCTCTTTTCATCTCTTTATTCTCATCTCTTTTCATAAAATAGAAAAGAAAAGCATGTTTCTTATCTTCTGGCTTCCCATGAAAGATAATAGCTTCTGTTATTAAAATGCCTTTGGCTTACATGAAAACTCAAAATACTTAGTGCTCATCACCTTTTGCATTATGAATTTTGTTTTTACAACTTAATGCACCACTTCTGAATTTGTCATCAGCATTGAAATAAAAGAAATTAGAATAAATGTGACTGGATTCATTCTGATGGGGCTGACACAGAATCCTCAAATGCAGAGAATTCTATTTTTTGTGTTACTTACCACCTACATTGTCACTGTCATGGGAAACCTGCTCATTGTGGTTACCATAATCTATATCCAGATTTTGGACTACCTAATGTATTTCTTCCTGGCTTTCTTATCTTTGATAGATGCATGCTATTCCTCTTCCAAAATCCCTAAAATGCTAGCTGACTTGCTCTCTGAGACAAAAGCTATCTCCTTCAATGGCTGTATGACACAGCTCTTTGTTGAACATTTCTTAGGTGCTTCAGAGATTGTCCTCCTGGTGGTCCTGGCCTGTGACTGCTATGTGCCCATCTGTAGACCTCTGCACTATGTGACCAAGATGAGCCACCGCATACTCTGCCTCCCGGTGGTAGGGTGTTGGATAGTAGTTTTCTCCACTCTATTGGGCAGATTTTAGTTACTTTCTGGGTCCCATTCTGTGGCCCCAACATCATGGATCACTTCATGTGTGACAGTTTCTGCCTGATACAACCGATCTGCACTGATACTTTCCTTGTTGGTCTCCTGGTTCCTGCTAATGGTGGGGTAATCCCTGTGATCACCTTTGTATCATTGTTGATATCCTATGTGTTCATCCTGTGCTCCTTGAAGACTCACAGCTCTGTGGGGAGGAAAAATGCCCTTTCCACCTGTGACTCCCACATCACAGTTGTTATTTTATTCTTTGTGCCCTGTATTTTTACGTATCTGCAACCAGTAGCCACCTTTCCCATGGATAAAGCCATAGCACTGTTTTATACTCTCGTCACTCCCATGTTAAATCCAGTTATCTACACGGTAAGGAATACAGAGGTAAAAA
Organism: Eulemur rufifrons; assembly: GCF_041146395.1. NCBI lineage: Eukaryota > Metazoa > Chordata > Mammalia > Primates > Lemuridae > Eulemur > Eulemur rufifrons. The sequence continues at coordinate 91,189,668 of NC_090988.1, read as the reverse complement.
ATGCTATCAGAATGTTATTAAACAGGAATGTAATTTCAGGTACTAAATGATCTAATATGAAGATTGTATTTCCATCATAATCTTTTCAATTTTATATTTCATTACTTTAAAGCCTTTTTCCCAGTGCTCAGGTTAAATAACTATTAATAAATCATAGAATATGTACATAATCCTTGAGCTCAAATGTGCTTACCCCATATGCTATGATATTTTCAATATAGCATATCTTGGGACTAATATTTAATTATGATTTAGTATATAAAATATGTTTGATTACATGTTAGAAAAGTGACAATTTATTAGATTAAAAATAATCAGTGGTGATTAAATGAATTTTTTTACAACAGCAAATATTTAATTTTACCCATAAAATAGTTTCACTATTAAAAATATGGTTGTACATTTAGTTCTTGAATCTGGTATCCTCTTTGAAAACTGCTTTAGGAAATGGTTTGTAAGGTATATGGAAAGAAATTGGGAATCATTACTGCATGGTAAACCAAAGGAAATATTTCTCAAGTAAACTACTTACGTGACTTATAATATTTCTAAATTGAAAACATGTTATTTAAGTATCATGGAGTGAGAAGTAATTTAGTGTTTTTTTTTTTTTCTGGCTGAGGCCATTTTTTAATCCTTAGTAACGGCAGCTACCCTGCAGTTAGATGACACAATTTTGATAATCGTCTCAAAGGTGAAGGGAGCACCAGACTACACGTCAGAAAAACTCGGTCCTGGTATTTCTAGGTGGCCAAAATGAGTTCTAGTCCCTTTTCTTCATTTGTGTGATCAGGCAGTAGGATCATGTGTCACTGACAAACAGAGCTTAGCTGTCAGCAAATCTTTGAATGGATAAGACCATGACCTGGATTTGTGCCTGTGGTGCATCAGCTTGGCCTGGCTCCAGTGGAGCCCTGCCCCTGGGAAAACCCAATCACTGCAGGGTGGATGGGAATTCCCTGGTACTGTGATGAGCTGCTCAGTCAGTAGAGACACAGCCTCTAAGGGATGCGGTTGGAATGATGTAAGTCTGCACATTGTGGAATTCTGTGCCTTTTGAAAATGGCACTTTGCCCTCTTATGTCCCAGGTCCATTACCCAAAGGAGAATATCTTGTTAATGATGTTTCTTCTAAAAGTTGGATTGGAAACTCCTTACAAATTAAGCTCAAAATACAGCCAAATGGCAGGCACAGTACCATGAGTAATTTTGTAAACAGCTTAGCTGGCTCTCATTTTTGGCAACTTTTCCTATGGAGATGACCTTTAAGTTCCTCTGCCAACCACAAAGGTTGCTTCCTATTTAAGTCCTGGGACACTTGACTCATCTGTTTTAAATGTTTTGTTAAAATCATTATAAACTCTAGTCCTATCAAATAACTCCCCATTGAATGATTAGATGATTTGTTCCCTGTGCTGGTCCTGACTTACTTTGAAACTCTAGTGTATCATGGAGCTGGCCTTAAGAATTTATTTGAGCATTAAACATGTTCCTATCAATTTGAGCTACTATTTTGAAATAGTTGAAATAATGAAATCCTTAAATACATGCACAATTCTATTATATTTAAAATGTGTCATTAATTCACTTTTTCATTTTATCTATATACACACATTGTGCTCCCAAGATGGAGAGACTTGAACTACCAATAATTTCTAGCTTGATTTGTTTTAATGTCTTTTGGAAATTAAGTGTTTTCCTTTTAGCTTCTATCCAGGTAATTAAGATTAGTAAATAAGAGTGTGTATATTGCAGAGATGTGCTCTTAGGAAGAGGAGGAACAAGAAAAACTCGTATGTCTAGGATGGTTTTACAGAGACTATCTGTTTCTCTTCTTTCACTTGATTCTGTCAGTCTGTCTGGCTGGCACTCTCGGGCCCGCTCTCGCTCTCTCTCTCTCTCTCTCCATACATTTATATATATATGCATATATACAAAGTATATGTATTTCTGCTTTCCTCTCATACTGACTTCCTTTCACCTTTATTTGTCTACTAATAGCTCTTGAGAAAAAAGTTATGTAGTAGTTCCCTGTCTATTTTCATTAGTTAATGATTCTTCAAATCTGATTTTCAGTTTTAATGAAAAGATGAATTGGATTGTAAACATATTTATCAGTATAAATACACATTTATTTGTGAGCAGCTGCGTTCATGCTGAGTTTGACACTGATAATTTGCTGGGGAGGGGGTGGTGAAATCAAGGGAGGTTGTTCAGAGACTGAGCCCCCTCCCTCCAGGAGCATTCCAAGAAAGCATTAATTTTTCTATCTACTGTGATGTAGCAATTTTCATCCTATAAAAGTGTTAGTGTAGATAATTCTATCTCCACTCATCTCTCAAGGAAAGCAACTGAATTAAGAAGACTTATGAACAGTAATAGTCCTTTGAAAGCCCTTAATTAGAGATGCAGGCTATTGATGATACATGTGCTCAGCTTACAGACCTTCTGAGGACACGGGGCCACTGATTGCTTGTTAAAAATGGTGGCCCAGGGGCCCGTGCTAGGCACATTACTATCACCTTCCTAAAATTCAAGATTATATTGAAGAAATTTTTTAGCTCCATAAGAAATTCAGATGCCAGATACACACATGAGCTATAAAGTGAACTTCCTGAATTCATATCCCGACTTTATAACATACTAACTGTATAGTCTTTAGCAAACTAATTATTTGCTTTTTCACAGCCATAAAATGTGCCACATCTTAGCCAGATGTGAGGATTAAATGAGAAAACATGTATAAAGTCCTAGCAAAATGTCTGGTATGTAGCAGGTGCTAACTAATGTATTAAGTACTACTCAGCCATAAAAAAAAAAAAAAAAAAGATGGTAAACTAATACCTCTTATATTCTCCTGGATGGAGCTGGAGCCCGTTTTTCTAACTAAAATATCACAAATATAGGAAAACAAACATCACAGTACTCACCATTAAAATGGTACTAATGAATCAACATTCTTGTGCACGTATGGAAGTAACATTCATCGGGGATGGAAGAAGTGGGAGGAGAAGAGGGGATGGGTAAATTCATACCTAATGGGTGCAGTGCACTTGGCTGGGTGATGGGATCATTGCAGCTTTAACTCGGAAGGTGCAAAGGCAATTTATGTGACCAAGCGTTTGAACCCCGATAATATTCTGAAATTAAAAAAATAAATAAAGGAAACCAAGATAGATACTTTTTATGATTTATATAAACCTGTAATACTAAGAAAGATTTTAAAAAATATCATTATTGTGATATGGATGACTGTATACAGACATATCTCTATATAAATCTTACATTGATTTTAATTTAGCTTTATCTTAAGACCAATAATACACATATTATTTATGTCATCATGCAATTTTATGAATAAATAATTGAATTAAGAGAGATTAAAATGAAATATAATTTTCCTCCTTATCATTTGGTACATATAATCAAGATTAATAATATTTAGTGTTAGTAATGCTGTGTGGACAATTACTCTTTAATATACTACTGATGAGAATAAAATCTGGTACAGGACGTTGACACTGATGTTATAGAATCTATCAAAGTTAAGCATGTGAATATTTTTTACTTGGTCATGACATTTCTAGGAATTTCTCCAACAGAAATATTTAAATCAGTGCAAAGACATCGAAACAACCCAAGTACCCATCAATACATAAAAGGATTAATAAAACGTAGTATAGGTATACCATGAAGTACTACTCAGCCATAAAAAAATGGTGAACTAATACCTCTTGTATTAACCTGGATGGAACTAGAACCCATTCTTCTAAGTGAAGTATCACAAGAATGGAAAAACAAACACCACAAGTACTCACCATTAAATTGTTACTAATCGATCAACATTTATGTGCACATATGGAAGTAACATTCATCGGGGATCGGGCAGGTGGGAGTGGAGAGGAGAGGATGGGTACATTCACACCTAACAGCTGTGGTATGTGCTGCCTAGAGAATGGGCACCCTTGTAGCTAGACCTTGGGCAGTGCAAAGGCAATTTATGTGACCAAAATGTTTGTATCCCCATAGTAATCTGAAGTAAAAAAAAAATCTGTGAGTAAAGATGTCTGTAAAGTAATGTGCATTGCGGCATCATTGTGTATGGCAGCATATTGGAAACAGCATAAATGTAAAGCAAAAATAGGCTGATTAAAGGAATTATGATGCAACCATAAAATGGTATAATATGTGGCAATTAAAAAGAAAGAAATTTATAAATTCTCTCATGAGATAATGCCCATGGAACTATTAGATTAGAATTTCAGGCTGAGTGCAGTGGCTCATGCCTATAATCCCAGCACTTTGGGAGGCCAAGGAGAGAGGATCACTTAAGCGCAGGAGTTTGTTACCTGCCTGGGCAACACAGCAAGACCCCACCTCTGCAAAAGAAAAGAAAACAAAAAAAAGAAAGAAAATAAAATAAGAAAATAATTAGACAAGTGTGGTGGTTCATGCCTATAGTCCTAGCTGCTCAGAAGGCTGAGGCAGGAGGATTGCTTGAGCCCAGTGAGCTATGATCGTGCCACTACACTCCAGCCTTGATGACAGAGTGAGACCCTGTCTCTAAAAGAATTAAAAATAAAATTTTATTCATCATATTTTCTATACTTTTATATAAAGTAAAATACATAAATGATTGTACATATAAAATATATATACAAATGACCTTCTAAAGACTATGTGCTAAAGTGTTTTTTATTTTTTAATTTTTGATTGACAATAATTATATGTATGTATGGGCTACAGTGTGATGTTTTGAGGTATGTATAATTGCACAATGATTAAATCAAGCTAATTTTATCCATCACTGTGTTTGTGGTTGGGAGCAATATTTTGACTTTAAAATTTATCACTGTGTATAAGACATTTTTAATGGGCCATGCTTTACTTTCCTAATTTACGAAAATAACAGTGAAAACCCTTATGTTTTATTTAACTTATCTTGCTTTTGGTTAGAACTGCAGGCTGTTTTAGGAAATGGTATTGGAAGCCTCGTCTTTTAAGGTCAATTCAAAAACTTACATCCTGCTGTGTGTTGGGGAGTATTAAGCTGATATCCTGCTGACCAGGTGAGCACTTAGTAGCAGTGTACGTAAGCACAGATCGGGGGCCAATTTGAAGGTAGTTTGTGCTCAGTATCATTATCCACGTTCTGGGAAAAGAAATGGGGATACTATTCTAAGCCTTTCACATTGATAAAACCATTTAATCCTTACAAAAACCTTTGGAGATAGGTAGCACTAGTTTGCAATTTTATACAAAATGAAACTGGGGCACAGAAAGGTTGTCTGTCATACAACAGCTACTCACACGTACGAACTAACTGTAACGTGGTAAATCAGGAATATTACACAGCTAAAGATAGCTCTTATTGCCAGTCTACTTGGGTGCATGTACGCAAGGCATCTTGCACCCAGAGTCAGTAGGGGTGTATGTGACTAACTTTATGAGATATAAACAACATAAAAAACATTATAATGTTTAATAAATACATAAATATAGTTTGTTACTGTTTTATATTTTAATGTCTATAAGTTTAAACCTTAAAATTTAAATGATAATGCTAGACATTTAGTATATTTAATATGCACTCTCAGAAAAGCAACTGAGATTACGAGAGAGTGTCTGTCCTCTAGTTAATTACATCCCTGGAAGATCTGTAATATAAGCCAAGGTTTGTGATGTCAGAGTCCATAGGTTTCAACTACGTACACCTTGCTTTTCTGTCTTCCTGCCTTGCTAATGCTGTTGCCCTTGTTGCTCATTTTATCAGTTGCAAATTTATAAATTTAAAATTTTCAAAATTCTCATGTCAAGGTCTAGCTCATTTCATATTCCTTGAAATCTGTAGAGCATACTGATATTTTCCCATTCTGGAACTTATATCATGTATGCATTGTTTCGTATGTGCTCATTCTGTCTCCCTCATTATGGATAGGGAACTTCCTTACCCACCACACATTCTCGGACATGTTATTAAACTAGTAAATTACTGTGTAGGATACCAAGGGCCCCTGTGTCATTAAATTGAATAATCATTGCTCGTTTCTCATTTTATGCAATCAAGTAGCAACATTTAACCCAGTTTTCATGGACACACTCTCCTAACATGACCAAGATTCTCAAATTAATATCTCCAGTCCAGATTTCTGTTTTCAGGTTAAGACCTGGAAATCAAATTTCTTTCATGCCACTGCCACCTGAATGACTAACAGGTTTCTCAAACTGAGCAAATTTATAGATATACTCTTTGTTTTGTGCCGTTTCCAAACCTACTCTCTCACAACACTTGCTAGCTCAGCTGATGACACATTTGATCTCTGTATGTCACACCCCATACCCATCTATCAGGAAATCCTACTGGCTCAACTTTCACGTATATCCCAAATTCAACCACTTCTAGTCACTCTAGAGCTGTCACCTAGTTCCAAGCTGCCATCATCTTTCACCTGGATTATTTCAGTTGCCTCTCACCTCTCTCCCTACCTTTATCTCAATATCCCCTGCTCCAATATTTGATCCTAACTGGTGTTCTCTCTTTGGATATGGTAACACTTTGTGCTCCTGTGTTGGTCTTAAGCCATCTGTGATGAGGGACCTGCCTTGCATCAGTCGAATCACTTTTCTTTATCCTCAGTCTGGTCTTATATCTATCCTCCCTCCTGGTGGTGGTGTGTGGAAGAGAGATTTGACATGAACAAGAAAACAATTATTCACATTTTCCTGTATACTTTGTTCACCAGATTTGTGTCTGTGATCATTAAGAGAGTATCTTTGAGAGAGTCATTGGAAGCCAGTATTCATGGGAAGCCCAAGAAAAAATAAAGCATTATCAGTAGTGAAGCAAAATAGAGTTAAATAAATAGTACTAAGGAATTGCAGAGGCATTATTTTAACATAAGCAGGATCTGAAGAGAACAAAATGAGACAGTTCCTGGACCTGAATAGAAATACAGATGCCTGGACACCAGAAGAATCTTCAAGTGCTCTGACTGGACACCATACAAATACCTAGGTGCCTCCTTTCTGCTCACAGTTTTAAATCTCCATCAGTAAATCACTACATCTGACAATGACTCATTACACTTCAAATTGTTTATTTTCTTACATCAAACAGATTTTTGTAAACAGATCTACAGTAAAAAATGTTAGGCTGACTCTGCACAGCCCAGGAAAGGTCTTAATTTTAGAGATAATACTTTTCTGATGAAATAATACCTGCCCACCCTTCTTCCCCTATGACAAAACATTTTTTCACATAAATTAATAAGCCAATTCTAAAATGTACATAGATGTGGGCCTGTTTTGAATATCAGCCTTTGGTAATTAGAAAATGTGAGAATCATAGAGATGGAAGATTAGATCCACTAGGTATCAGAACACATTTAAAGGCTCTGGTTTGTAAAAATTTTGGTAAGGGCTGAGTAATAAGGAATTCTAATGAACAGAAGAACCTGCTCAGAAATTGAGGCATCTATCTTTGAAAACTTAGTATCAATTTTGTAATTTAATAATTGATTAAAATGAAATTTTAATCAGTAGGATGAGCAGAATATTGTATAGATTCTGGAAGTGCAAATTACTATGTCCCTACCTCTTGTTTCTTCCCCTTGGCGGTGGCTCTCTCTGTCTCTCTATCTTTTCTGATTTAAACATTAAAAATAATTCAGCTTATTTTTTCATACTGGTGCAAAAATAATATTTCTTATATTATCTCCTCTACTTTTTTGGGGTTTTTTAAACTTTTATTATTTGTTTCTTTTTGTATTTCAGAGTATTACTGGGGTACAAAAGTTTTGGTTGCATAAATTCCCTTTGTACCATTTGAGTCAAAGTTATCCCACAGATAGTGTACATTGTACTCGTTAAGTGTGAATTTACCCATCCCCTCCCCCTTTCTCCCTCCTGCTTTGTTTCTGATGAATGTTATTTCCATATGTGCACATAAGTGTTAATAGATTAATTCCAATTTAATGGTAAGTACATATGCTGTTTGTTTTTTCCACTCTTGTGATACTTCACTTATAAGAATGGACTCCAGTTCCATCCAAATTATTCCAAGAAGTAAGAATTATATATTCATTTTTTTCTGGCTGATTAGTACTCCATGGCATACCTATACCACATTTTATTAATCCACTCATGGATTGATGGGCACTTGGGTTATTGTCATATCTTTTCCATTGTCAATTGTGCTGCTATAAACATTCCACTGCAAGTGTCTTTTAACAAAAACATATAATAAACCAAGAAAGACATAGAATGAAGTAGAAGATGCTAACTGTGGCTTGAAGTAAGAACCAGGGTCCCAGAATGAATTCTGAAGTCTTGTTCCTGAGTGGTATTTACAAAATAACACCTTTTAGGACTGTGGTCCATATAAGGTAATTCTTCTGTGTCAGGACACACATATAACATTTCAATTAAAACAAAATAACTCTTTTGTCTAAATTCCACAGACAATTGAAGTGCTGATGTTTCTGGGCCTTAACTCACTTCAATTTTGCATTTTTCTGTAGGATGTAAATAGACATATAGATAGGTAGGATAAAATACCTGAAGACTGTATACAGCAAAACATTGTTTGGTGTGGTTCCTAGGCCTGATGAGCTAAATTAAAGTTGTGCTTCAGGTTTCAGTCTCAATGCTACATTTTTTTTTAAACAGACATGTCATATCTTCTTTTCAAATAAATAAACTGAGAAAAAATCATTTAATCTCTACAAATGGTGCTTTTAGTTTTAAAGTCTTGGAATCTCAAGATCACTTTCTTAGAGGAAAAAATAAAATTTTGATGACCCTCTGAATCTTTGCATACTTATACATAAAATGTTATCCATTAATAAGCACTCATTGCTACCCAAGCCCCAAAACAATGTACATTGTCCTTATGGATTCATGCTGTCCTATCCCAGAATTCAGCTCTTGTATTTAGTAAGTACAATTGCCTGAATTCTGAAGAGACACTGCATATTCCATCACAGTGTACACAGTGTCCTAGTCCTGAACATGAAGGAAAATGAAAGCATCTTCAAAAAGAAACCCAGGAGAACTTAGGAAAAAAAAGAAAAAAGCCCTCTAATTCATCAGAGACATAAAAGTTTTCCAAACACTTGAGCAAGACAATCCACATAAAATTGTGTTTGGAAAATCATACTGATGAGCAAACCCTAGGGAAGCTGAGAAGCAATTCTACAGGCTCATGACTTCTCAGGGAAACGTCTATAAATTGCAATGGGAAACCAATGATGAAACATTTGTTTATTTATTTTTCTTAAATCATGTAGAAGATGATCTCTACCTCCTCTGGGAGAGATGGTCTTCCTGTCTCCCTTATATTTAGAAGGAATGGTTGGAAACAACCTTCATGTTTTGGCCGGCCCCTTAATGGATTTTTCTCTAAGGAGAATGGGAGATTACCATCACCATGATTTTCAATGAACTGATAAATGGTGAGATTTATAACTCACACTTTTGCATTTTCAGAGAGGATTTCAAATTGTGATGCAGTGCTTCCAAGTGTGGGTGTTGTGGTCAGGCTATAAAGTGTAATGCAATCCATGAGCCTATCACTTAAGAACTGTGCACACTTGGGCTACTTACATAACCTTTCTGGATCTTAGACTGCTCATACTTAAGGAGGATAATAACATTACCAAGCAGAAAGGATGTCAAAACAAATAAAATAATACATGTGGAGTCCATAGAACAGCACTTGATACATAAGGTGTCCAATGAACAACAGCTGGTAGAATGCAAATTCCTGTCTGGTTAATGGGGGAGGTGGGTAGGAGCTCCTAATTACTACAGGTCTAATGACATTAGACCTGTCTTCAGCCTTACATTTTCAAGTTAAACCTAAATAACTTAGAAATGCAACAAGTGCATATTTTTGTCCTTGCTCCCCAATAGCATTTTATTTATTCTTTCTAAAATATTCTCATTTATCATTTATTCTCTAATGGCCTCTGCATCCTGATGTTTTAAAGAGCAGAATTTTCTGAGGCTGTTTAAAGAACACTGATGTAACATGGTAAATTCAAGTGCTGAAATTTAAAGAGTTATTGATATAGAATACAGCAGAGTGGTCTCCAGTTCCATCCACGTTAATAAAAAGGTATTAGTGCACTAATTTTTTTTTTTTATCGCTGGAGAGTACTGTGTAGTATATATATGCTACATTTTATTAATCCACTCATGTATTGGTGGGCATTTGGCTTTTTTCCACATCTTTGACATTGTGAATTGTGCTGCTATAAATATTCAAGTACAAGTGCCCTGTATCCAAATCATCTGTACCCCCGTAATGCTCTGAAATAAAAAAAAAGAATACAGCATTTACTCTTTCCACAATGACACTCTAACAAATGGCACATGGAAGGACATTAAAGGTAAGAAATCATGACTCTCATTAGAGAGTGGAGTCTTCTGATTTTAAATATGTCCACTTTATTTTCTCTAAGCACTATGTGATATTAATTTGTAATATCCTCATTTAGATAAACTTCTTCCCATCATTGAATATTTCAGTTGTTTCTCAAGTTTCACTATTACAAATGACACAGCATAATCTTTCATTATAAAACTTCCTGATCTCATTTCACCTGCAGAATAAATTTTTAGAGCTGGGGTTAGTTGTATAAAAAATGCAAACATGTTGATGATTCTGAAATTATTTACTAATATTTTTTTCAAAAAGATTACATGGATAAAGCAGTTTCATTGCAATTTTAGAATGGGTGTAAATGAAAAATAGCATAATGTAAAAAACATATTATATTCTTAAGACTGATTAAATTTTCCAAACCACTTTATGTCTGTAGGAAAATGCTGCTTAAAAATAATGCTGATATCAATATTTGGTTTCTACTTTGCAAAACACATTAATAATAACTGTCTGATTTACTTTCATGGGTCAGCAGCTTGAACAAGTGTGACCATCTCTTTTACAGTAGAGAAGGCTGAGGTATGGTGATTTGTCCAATGACATATGGCTACTGCTTGATGAAGCTGGGATTGCTAGCATTTTACCGCACAAATTGAAGAATCTGTTTTGTTTTCAATTACCTTTTGCTTGGGAGTAATTTTAGATTAACAGAAAAGTTACTAAGATACCTTGGAGAGTTACTGGGCACTACTCATTTAGTTTCCCTTACTCTTACATCTTACATTACCATGTGTATGTTTGTCAAGGCTATTAAATGAACGTTGACATATTACTATTAACTAAATATCATATTTTATTCACATTGCCCTAATTTGTCAATTTGTGTCCTTTTTCTGTTCCAGTATTCAATCTGGAACAACATAGTGCCTTTTGGACAATTACTTTGTAAATGATTTAAAATCATAAATCTTGTGATCATAAACCATGAGGACACTATAGTCTCCATTTTCAAAGTTTTAACACTTTAAAATATCCCTATCATCTGACAAAAAAGAAGGGGTTGTTTATATATAATGTTTATTTTAATTCTAAAATGGTATTGCTCTTAGAAAACCCTAGATAAAGGAAGTGGAGTGATTAAGAATTATGTAATTATTCGATTAATATCGAGCTTGTCTTCCTTTCCACCACCCGTCCAATTAGGCTTCTTTTGGGTTTTTTTATTTATTTTATTTATTTTTAAATTTCAGCATATTATAGGGATACAAATATTTAGGTTACATATATTGCCCTTGCCCCACCGAGTCTGAGCTTCAAGCATGTCCACCCCCCCAGACAGTGTGCACCACACCCATTATGTATGTATATACCCATCATCCATCTGCCCAACACCTGATAAATGTTACTACTATATATGCACTTAAGTGTTGATCAGTTAATACCAACTTGATGGTAAGTACATGTGCTGCTTGTTTTTCCTTCCATTCTTGGGATACTTGACTTAGTAGAATGGGTTCCAGCTCTATCCAGGATAATACAATTGGTGCTATAATGTCATTGATTTTTGTGGCTGAGTAGAACTCCATGGTATACATATAGCACATTTTATAAATCCACTCATGTATTGATGGGCATTTCGTTTGTATCCACATCTTTGCAATTGTAAATTATGCGGCTATAAACATTCTAGTGCAGATGTGTTTTTTACAGAATGTCTTTTGTTCTTTTGGGTAGATGTCCAGTAAAGGGATTGCTGGATTAAATGGTAATTCTACTTGTATCTCTTTGAGGTAGCTCCATATTGCTTTCCACAGAGGTTGCACTAGTTAGCAGTCCCAGCAACAGTGTATGAGTGTTCCTATCTCTCCACATCCATGCCAACATTTATTGTTTGGGGACTTTTTGATAAAGGCCATTCCCGTCATTTGTGTAAAAAGGAAAATAGGAATATAGAAATTTATGTATAAATATGTAATATGTAGAAGGAAGTCTACACACACAAGAAATTGGTAACAATGGGTGCTTTAAGGAGGGGACTTCAGGAAGACTGGGGAGGAGCATTTTTCTTATGTTTGTTAGCCATTAGTCTATTTTCTTTTGAACAGTTTCTGTTCATGTCCTTTGCCCACTTTTTGATAGGGTTGTTCGATTTTTTCTTGCTGATTTTCCTGAGTTCTATATACATTCTAGTTATCAGCCCTTTATCGGATCTGTAACATGTGAATATTTTCTCCCATTCTGTAGGTTGTCTGTTTGCTTTCATGATAGTTTCTTTGGTTGTACAGAAGCTTTTTAATTTGATCAGATCCCATTGATTTATTTTTACTGTTACTGTGATTGCCTTTGGGGTCTTCCTCATAAATTCTTTGCTAGGCCAATGTCTATAAAAGTTTTTCCAACATTTTCTTCTAGAATTCTTACAGTTTCACACCATAGTTGAAGTCTGTTATCCACTGTGAGTTGATTTTTGCAAGGGGTGAAAGGTGAGTTTCCTGTTTCAGTCTTCTGCATGTGACTATCCAGTTTTCCCAGCACCATTTATTGAATAAGGATTCTTTTATCCAGTATATGTTTTTGTCTCCTTTGTCAAAGAGTACATGGTTATATGAGGATGGTTTTATTTTTTTTTTATTTCAGCATCTTACAGGGGTACAAATGTTTAGGTTGCATAAATTGCCTTTACCCTACATGAGTCAGAGCTTCAAGCATGTCCATCCCCCAGACCGTGCGCACTGCACCCATTAGGTTTTGTACAATGAAGCTATCTGAAATACAAGTGGATACTACTGGGTCTGAGAGCCACAATAATTTATTCAGGAATTACTAAAGATGTTTAAAAATGGTATACATATTAAAAATATCATTTCAGTACTGACACTGACCAAACAACATATATTACATTTGTAACTTAAAAAAAGGATGAGTAAAAACCATATTGGTCATGGTAAAGTAGGAATTAAGACTGAAGATGTTATAACTTCTGTTCTGTGTCAATGACTCTGGGAGCTTGTTCTCACCACTCATCATAACCTTCTGGGCTTATTACTGCATCAATGTTTTTATGTGTGTTTCCTTATCTGATTCTCACCACAACACTATCAGTAGACATTTCTTTTGTATCCACTTACAGAAGTGTCAGCTGAGGCTTTGAGAATTTGAAGAATCTTAAGGAACGTGTTCTACCCCAGTTGCAGATCCTGAATTTGAACCCAGGTCTTATGAGTCTAGAGCTGATGTTCTTACTCAGTTCACTCCATTGTGTTTCCTGCTTTGGTCCAAGGCTAAACTGAGCACTGCTGGGTCATATATTGATATTTTTTGCTTTGTAATAAGTGGGTGTTGACTGATCTCATGACCTTCTAGGGTTTGGTTGAATTCTTGTTTCCTTGGCAACGACTTATAACTGGATATGGGATTCATCGTGCAGACACCAGTAGGAATGACTGTGGAAATATAATTGAAATAATTGTTTTAAAGTAAGCCAAAGGACAGATATTAACATACGCCATTGTGTATTTGTGAATTTTATTTACATTTGATTCTTTCTGTTAACTCTAAGTGTCATTAAGAAACATTAGCTTATTTATGCCTCACAATGAATCCCATTTTTCTTTTTTTTTTCTATTTCAGCATACTATGGGGTACAAAAATTTAGGTTACGTATATTGCCCTTACCCTTCCCCTCCCCTGCCAAGTCAGAGTTTCAAGCATGTCCATCCCCTAGACGGTGCGCATCACATCACACTCATTATGTATGTATACACGGATCCCCTCCGCCCCTCACATCTGCCTGACACCCGATTAACCCATTTTTCTTTTATTCACCTATTTTTAAACGACCATATATATGTATACATATACAATTATTAACACATGCAGACATATATTATGTGTTAGTTGACTGATGCATTTCAGTTATGCATATAGATGGGAATACAATCATCCTGTGAAGTTGTGTCTACCTGTGGAAAATGAAGTCAATGGCTTGATAATTGTCTGGATGACTCATTCCAAAGCTTTCTGTGGGTAAGGAGATGTCTTTGTAAATGATATACTAGTAACTACAATTGGTAAGGGCACTTTATCATGAGCAACATTTTCACACTTTCAAATTTAATGCACATTATGATCCTGGTAACAGGTAAGCTATTAATATATACACAGCTCTCTGCTTTATAATAGTATCAAATAAATTTGAAATATGTATATCCTCAGTAGTTATACCTGATCAGACCTTACCACATTGTGTAAATAATTGGCAAATAATTAACAAACCCTCACAACTCTGTCTTACAAGCAACTTGTTTGTCTTCCTTTCCAATGTGTATATGTATATGCATGTGCTTATAGAAAGGTCACCCCTGCTCTGAAGTTCTTGCTGAAAGAAAAATCCATTCCTTTCCCTATTGATCCAGTGGATGCTGGAGCCAGAGGTTCTGTGTTCAAACCCCAGATCAAGCATCTGTTGTTTGCTTGAACTTAGCCTCTTTAAGCATGAGTTTCCCACCAATCTACAGGGACGATAGAACCGATCAGAGACTGTGTTCTAGGCAGTGGGTCCTGAGAAACACCTTACTTCACATCGTAACCATGACAATACTCTGGTATTGGCATTATTATTTTTATAAACTTCTCATTTTAAATGACAGATTAAAAATAAACTCAATATTTAGTGAATACATTTATGTATTAAGTTTACAGCTAGGAATTTTCCACAGATCATTCTCTTTTATAAAGAAAGACTAAATTCATTTAAAGGCCCAATACAGTTCAGACTTCAAAGACATATGTGAGGAGCAGCCATGATTTTCAAGAGGGTTTTAAACTGCACGTTATTTCTCCTTCTATTTGTAGGTGAGGCAGTCTCCAGGTTAGCATGTCCTGCTGGTCTCCTCTGCTCCCATTCCATGCCAATGGCAGGCTTCACTAATAAATTACAGTCTTCCTTTCCTAATAACTTGTAGGTGGCTTCAGAATTCTTCTTAATAATTCACTCCAGGAAGCCACTAGTAAATGATCAAAGCTGGTACTTGAAATGAAAACTATTTCTCGTCTCTACCACATGTGATGCTTTCCTTCTCCCATATTGAAACTTGGCCTCTTTTAAGGCATTCAATAATTTATCTCCACCTCAATTCTGTCTGACATTTCACTAGTACCTTCAACAATTTCTAATTTTGTGTTCTCAGTGAAAACAAAAACACTTAAGATAATTTTGTATATTGATGCAAACACTTATTAAGGACTATAATACTATAAATTGAACTGAAGCAAATTTTTCTTTGTCATAACTGCAGATGCTACATGCTGATCACTGTTGGAGGTGTCACCTTTTCCTTGGAAAGCATGCAAAACCAAAGCTTTGTAAATGAATTCATCCTCCTGGGGCTTTCACAGAATCCGAATGTCCAGAAAATCTTATTTGTTGTATTTTTGTTTGTATATATTGCCACCGTCGGGGGCAATACACTAATTGTAGTAACCATCCTCAGCAGCCCTGCTCTACTGGGTTCCCCCATGTACTTTTTCTTGGCTTTCCTCTCCTTCCTAGATGAATGCTACTCCTCTGTCTTCACCCCAAAGATGATCGTGGACTTCCTCTATGAGAGAAAAACCATCTCCTTTGAAAGCTGCATGATACAGATTTTTGCTGAACACTTCTTCAGTGGGACAGAGGTGATTGTCCTCATAGCCATGGCCTATGACCGGTATGTGGCCATTTGCAAGCCTTTGCATTACTCTTCCATCATGAACCGCAGGTTCTGTGGCATTCTGATGAGGGTAGCCTGGACAGTGGGCTTCTTGCATTCCATGACACAAATACTCTTCATATTCCAATTGCCCTTTTGTGGCCCCAATGTTATTGATCATTTCTTGTGTGACTTGCATCCATTACTGGAGCTTGCCTGCACTGACACCCACATCTTTGGCTTTTTTGCAGTGGCCAACAGTGGCTTTTTCTGCATCATAATCTTCTCCTTGTTGCTTGTTTCCTATGGTGTCATCTTGTTCACCCTGAGAACTCAAAGTTCCGAAGGGCGGAGAAAAGCTCTCTCTACCTGTGGATCTCACATTACTGTTGTGGTTTTGTTCTTTGTCCCGTGCATGTTTGTATACACACGACCTCCATCTACTTTCTCCTCTGACAAAATGGTGGCAGTAGTTTACACCATCCTAACTCCCTTGTTCAATCCTCTGATTTATACTTTCAGGAATAAGGAGGTAAAAAATGCCATGAAGAAAGTATGGAAGAGATTGGTGGTGGTTTCTGATGGAAAATAAAATATGAAACTTTTTTTATAAAGTCAAGGTAAAGAATAAAAACATCAAAAATATTCTTGGACAAAAAATTTAAGGGATATACCTATACAGAAAGAGGTAACATAATGTTATTACAAAGTGTTAATGGGTGTCATAAAATGATGTTTTCACCCTCTGATTCTCATAAACTCTGAGTTGGCAGCCCTATATCACATATGTAAATTAAAATGTGTTGAATTTTATATTTACTTAGAATCTAATAATAAAAAAAGAATGACAAGATAAATTACTTCATCAGACTGAATGTCATTCACTTCATCCATTGAAAAACCTTTTTGGAAGGAAGACAACAATATCTCAGAAATTAGGGACAGAAATTTACCCCAACTGTGCCAGTTGGAAAGAAGGTTATGTTTGGGACACTGATATTCATTTCTCTGAGGAAAAAAACAGCCAAGACTGAGGAAAAGTACACACCAGAGCATTCACGGAATCTCAGCCATAGGTGTTTGTGTTTCACATGACTCCATCATTTAATGTGGGTTTACTACCAACTGCTATAGAATTTGAGTCACTTGGTCAATTTCTTTTTTTTTTTTTTTTTGAGACAGAGTCTCGCTTTGTTGCCCGGGCTAGAGTGAGTGCCGTGGCGTCAGCCTAGCTCACAGCAACCTCAAACTCCTGGGCTTAAGCGATCCTACCGCCTCAGACTCCCGGGTAGCTGGGACTACAGGCATGTGCCACTATGCCCGGCTAATTTTTTCTATATATATTTTAGTTGTCCATATAATTTCTTTCTATTTTTTTTAGTAGAGATGGGGTCTCGCTCTTGCTCAGGCTGGTCTCGAACTCCTGACCTTGAGCGATCCACCCGCCTCGGCCTCCCAGAGTGCTAGGATTACAGGCGTGAGCCACCGCGCCGGGCCACTTGGTCAATTTCTTGAGAAACAACATGATTGATCCAGCCATGCTTACAGATGAGTTCCTCTTGGGTCTGGTAACCACCCTCTACCAACCAGCTATAGGAGAGGAAGAGGGAACCGACTCCACAAGGGAGTTAGCAGTGGTTTACCTCTTATGCAAGCATGATCTAAGGGAACACTTGAGAGACCAGGTTACTAGCAAACCGGTACCAAAACTGTAGATGTAGTGAGCTTACTTCCCCCGTACAGAGGAATAGAACCAGAGACATCAGAGACCAAATGGCAGATTCCAAAAGAGGATTACTTTTCATTTTATTTTGTGATTGAAATTTTCTTGCCTTTGTCTACCCATTGAAAATAATTCTATTTTAGGCCGGGCGCGGTGGCTCACGCCTGTAATCCTAGCACTCTGGGAGGCCGAGGTGGGCGGATCGTTTGAGCTCAGGAGTTCGAGACCAGCCTGAGCAAGAGCGAGACCCCATCTCTACTAAAATAGAAAGAAATTATATGGACAGCTAAAAATATATACAGAAAAAATTAGCCGGGCATGGTGGCGCATGCCTGTAGTCCCAGCTACTCGGGAGGCTGAGACAGGAGGATCGCTTGAGTTCAGGAGTTTGAGGTTGCTGTGAGCTAGGCTGACGCCACGGCACTCACTCTAGCCTGGGCAACAGAGTGAGACTCTGTCTCAAAAAAAAAAAAAAAAAAAAAAAGAAAATAATTCTATTTGAATAATTATCAATAAAATCATTCAAATGAAGACAGATCTCGTAAGTCATTCCCAAAGTTAAGGTTTTTTAGTCTCAGGTTTCCAAGTGTCTTCTGTAATAAAATTACTTGCAGTAAACCTTTTAAATTTCTCCTATCACATCAACACTAACAACATGCCTATTAATTGAGCATTATAGACAAAATCACTATGTGATATTTTTCTCTTTCCCTTAATATTCCATAACAATTCCAAAGTAGAAGAGTGTATAATATTAGTTTTCTTTCCCAGAAGAGATATGGCAGAGTAAAGGTAAGATTTCAGTGATTGCACATGGGGAAGTCCATGATGGATTAAGATTAGGACCTAAAACATTGTCTGAAAAATTTGTGCACTGCAGCAGACTAAGTGTGCAACAAGGGCTTACATGCTGGGGAGCTTTTCCTGCCTCCTTCCCCAGCTTGTCAATCATCTGTCATCGTAGAAAGGGCAGCTTCTTAATGTCTGTTTCCCTTCATGTAGAGGTTCTTATTGTTAAGTAGTTCCTTTATCCCTAAGAACTAGCTAGAGATTGATGGTCTCCTATCATTGAATCAATTGATTTATAAATCTGTGAATTGAAGACTTGACATACTACAAAATAAATCATTATTCTGGCCAGATTGTTGTGAACAACACAGATTCATGCCTGATCCATGAAACACTAAAATTCAAACAGATTTTAATTATTTGATCTCCCAACTTCCCAATGTGGTCTCTGCTAGTAATATACAAGGAAAAAAAGAAAACATAAAATTTAGCATACGAAAATACAAATACTGAAAGACATGTAACCAAACGTTTTTCATTCAAACTAGGTTCATGAACAGAATTTTACAAAATTCTCCCAACTACAGTTATTGCTTTAGCTTTCCATTTTATTTTATTTATTGAGTTGACCTAGACATGATAAAATTCATTCTAATAAGTTAGGTGTGGCCTATGATCATAAGATTTTATTTTCAGTTTACAGAGCAAATAAACTTGGGGAACACAGAAGGCAACATTTTAGATTTTACCATGTATGTTACACATATCCCTTCTGTTTATGTTCAATATAGAAAAATTTAGTGACAGAGCTACACCTGAATGCACAGGGGGCTGAGTAATGTAGGCTGTACTTGGTTGGTCATGACAAGTACCCATTTCTTACTGCACAGGAGGGAGAATGGGTTTTAGTTGACAATTATCAGCCCTGTCACAGGCACGCAACATCAGGAATATCCACAGAAATATTTTTCACTCAAAATAAATTCAATTTGACATTTATTGACAGCTTATTATTGCCAAGTACTATTCTAAGTAGCAGTAAAAAAAATTTTCTATATTCACGGATAACAATATAGTGGATTATGCTGGTCCAAAACATTCCATAGGAAGTCCTGAAGATTTGTGAGTTCCCCGACTTTGAAGATATTGCATGAATTTTTCTCCAACTAGGAATTGCCAGTTTTTTAAGAGAATGTTTGTATTTTGAATCCCTCTAGCACTATAACTTCCCTGTGTTCATCATAAATTTCATCCCCCAACATACACCCCAAATCCCCTTTCATTTGATCCTCTGGATCTCAGGTCAATAATAAGCAGAATTCTCTACCATTCCAATCTCTTATGTGAACATTTCCTTTCTTTTATTGCTTTTCTCTTTCTCCTCTCCATGTTTCCACTTAAGTGAGGCATGTTTCTTCTCCCATAGTTCTCATGCTAAAGGCCTCCAGATGAGACTTCATTCTGATTGCTTCTCACTGCTACTTCCAGCTCATACCCTTGCTTCAGTTCATGATTATTCTGATTTTCTAATCTAAATCTGACTATGCCAGACTCCACTTTTCCTTATAAAAATCATTCACTGCTTCCAGGATCATTTCCTCTTGTACCTTAAAGGTGCTAGCTCCTGGCTCACTGTCACTCAAAGTGGTTCTGCCATACTTCTTGGAGATTTCAAAATCCACATAGATGAACCTTCCAATATACTGCCTCCTAAATTGACCAATTGGCCAATTTCCTTCTCGGAATCTCATCCTTTAATCTGTTTCAGCTGTTCACTCCCATGGTCCTACCAGATGCCTTGTCATGACCATCATTTTAAAACTTTCTATAATCTCAATCTCATACTTACTAATTTTCAAACAATATCCATTGTTTCCAGCTTCCTTCTAATAGTGCTCAACTCTCACAATTCTTTAACGCATGGTGACATACAAACCATTGTTCCTGTCAACTTTTTACATGACCCCAGATACACTCCTGCCTAAGAAAGTATGAAAAATAATTCTCTGTGTCTCAATTATTCTTCCTGGAGGTATGTGCATGTCTTAGCCCCTCACTTCCTTTGGTTGGTTATTCAAATGTATCTTCTCAGTAATGCATTTTCTGACTGCCTCACCATATAGCAAATCCCACCGACTAACATTTTGTGACTCCTATTCCTACATTTCTGCTTAATTTTTCTACCTAATACTTATCATTACCTAACATGTCATATAGTTTATTTATTTTATTTATTGTTTATATACTAGAAAATAATTTATATAACGGCCGGGCACGGTGGCTCACGCCTGTAATCCTAGCACTCTGGGAGGCCGAGGCGGGTGGATCGCTCAAGGTCAGGAGTTCGAGACCAGCCTGAGCAAGAGCGAGACCCCATCTCTACTAAAAATAGAAAGAAATTATCTAGCCAACTAAAATATATATAGAAAAAAAAAAATTAGCCGGGCATGGTGGTGCATGCCTGTAGTCCCAGCTCCCCGGGAGGCTGAGGCGGTAGGATCACTTAAGCCCAGGAGTTTGAGGTTGCTGTGAGCTAGGCTGATGCCACGGCACTCACTCTAGTCTGGGCAACAGAGCGAGACTCTGTCTCAAAAAAAAAAAAAAAAAAAAGAAAAGAAAAGAAAAGAAAAGAATTTATATAAGGGTAAGTATTTTATCTTTCTCAAAAACTTTACTGTGACCTTAATGTCAGATGATTAAAAAAGAAAAAACTTTACTGTTAAACCCCAGTGCCTAAAATACGGCACAAAGAGATATAAAGGACATTGGAAACCAAGACAGGGAAAGGGTGGCAAGGGAATGAGTGTTAAAAAAATCACCTATTGGGTACAATAACCACTGTCCTGGTGACAGGCACACTAAAAGCCCTGACTTAAGCATTATACATGGCATCTATTTGACTAAAACATTTGTACTGCCTTAGTATTTTCAAATTTAAAAAACCTTATCTGTAAACAGGAAAAACTTCAAAGTGAATTGAAACCTCAATTGACTCTTCAAAGTGAGTGAACTAGGCAGAGACTGACTTTAGAAAGAGGTACTGAGGAAAAGGGGAAGGAGAATCACTCCAAGCACAGGAGCAGGACAAAGAAAGGAGGTCTGAAAATCAGTATTTGGTGGGGACAATGGAAAAAAGAAGTCACAAAGTGATCTCCTAAGAGATCCGAGACAGCTCCTATAAAATCCTTCTGTGATTTATATGGTCAGGGGAGCCATTTTCAGTTCTCCCACCTCTGCATTCAGGTCTGAGGCTGCTTTTTTATTCCTCCTTACTTCCCAATACCCTTCCTAGCCTCTGGTAACCATCACTCTACTCTCTGTCAACAAGAGGTCAATGGTTTTTAATATTCAGCTCCCACAAATGAGTGATAACATGTGAGATTTGTCTATCTCTGCTTACTTTATTTCACTTAACATAATATTCCCCAGTTCCATCCATGGTGTTGGAAATGGCAGGATTTCATTCTTTTCTGTGGCTACATAATATTCCACTGTGTATATGTACCCTAATTTCTTTATCCATTCATCCACTGATGGACACTTAGGTTGATTTCATATCTTGGCTAGTGAATAGTACTATAAAAAACATGGGAGTGCAGATATCTTTTCAACATACTGAATTTCCATCCTTTGCATGTATACCCTACAGTGGAATTGGTGAGTCAAATGGTACATCTATTTTTACTTTCTGAGGAAACTCTGTACTGTTGTCCACAGTGGTTGCACTAATTTACATTCCCACCAACAGTGTATAGGGGTTCCCTGTTCTACACATCCTCAGGAGAATTTGTTATTGACTGTCTTTTTGATAAAAGCCATTTTACTGGAGTGAGATCATATCTCAATGCAGTTTTGATTTGCCTTTCTCTGATGACTAATGATGCTGAGCATTTTTCATATACTGTTTGGCCATTTGTATGCCTTCTTTTGAGAAATTTCTTTTCAGAGCTTTCCCATTTTTAATCAGATTATTTTCTGCTTCCTGTTGAGTTGTTGGAGCTCCTTTTATGTTCTAGTTATTTTTCTCTAGATATAAGACCATACCATCTGCAAACACACATAATTTGACTTCTCTCTTTCCCATTTGGATGTCCTTCATTTCTTTCTGTGGTCTGATTGCTTTAGCTAGAGCTTCCAGTGCTATGTTAAATAGCACTGGTGAAAGTGGGCATCCTTGTCTTGTTTTAGATCTTAGAAAGGCTTACTGTTTTGCCCCATTCAGTATGATACTAGCTGTGAGTCTGTCACTGATGGCTTTTATCATGTTCAGGTAAGTTGCTTCTATACTCAGTTTTTGAAAGTTTTTATCCTGAAACAATGTTGAATTTTACTGATTTCCTTTTCAACATCAATTGAAATTATCATATGATTTTTGTCCTTTCTGTTGAGAAGATGTATCACATTGATTTTTGTATGTTGAACCATCCTTGCATACCTGGGATGAATTCCACTTGATAATGATGAATAATCTTTTCAATGTGCTATTGAATTTGGTTTGCTAGCATTTTGTTGAGGATTTTTCACCTATGTTCATTTGAAATATTGGCCTGATAATTTTCTTTTTTTCTTTCTTTTTTTTTTTTTTTTGAGACAGAGTCTCACTCTGTTGCCTGGGCTAGAGTGCCATGGTGTCAGCCTAGCTCACAGCAACTTCAAACTCCTGGGCTTAAGCAATCCTTCTGCCTCAGCCTCCCCAGTAGCTGGGACTACAGGCATGTACCACCATGCCCAGCTGATTTTCTTCTATATATACAATTTTATCTGTCCAGATAATTTCTTTCTCTATTTATTTTTCAGTAGAGACGGGGTCTCACTCTTGCTCAGGCCAGTCTCAAACTCCTGAGCTCAAACGATCCACCTACCTCGGCCTCCCAGAGTGCTAGGATTACAGGCGTGAGCCACCGCACCCGGCCGATAATTTTCTTTTTATATAATGTCTTTGGTTTTGGTAACAGGGTTATACAGAACTCATAGAATGAGTTTAGGAGGAGAGGATTCCCTTCTCTTAAATATTTTGAAATAGTTTAAGTAGGATTGTTACTAGTTCTTCTTGGAACGCTTGGTAGAATTTGGCAGTGAAGCCATAGAGTTCTGGATATTTCTTTTGGGAGATTTTTGTTATTGCTTCTATCTTGTTACTTGTTATTGGTTTATTCAGGTTTTGAATTTCTTTCTGGTTCACTCTTAATAGGTTGCATGTGTCTACGAATTTATCCATTTGTGCGATGTTTTGTAATTTATTGCCGTATAATGGTTCATAGTAGTCTCTAATGATCCTTTGGATTTTTGGATTTTATAGTATCAGTTGTAATATCAATTGATAAGACAATTTTAAATCAGTAGGAAAGACTAGAATATTGGATAAATTCTGGAAAGGAAAATTGCTATCCCATATCTGCCATTTCTTCTCCTTGGCTGTGGCTCCCACTGTCTAGGTCTTTCAATTTTTTGATGTAAACTTTAAAAATAACTTACCCTATTTTTCATCACAGTGCAAAATTAATGATTCTTATATTATCTACCTTACTCCATCTTTATAATCATATTTTTATTTTATTCCACTCTGTTCCTCTAACAAAACAAATAAGAAAGGAATAAGCAAAGCAGGGCATGGAATGAAGTAGAAGACGCTAACTGTGGCTTGGAGTGAGAACCAGAGTTTCAGAATGAATTGTTCATGTCTGTTGCTGAGTGATATTTGTAAATTATCACCCTGACTATGGCTGGGGTCCATAGCAGGTGATTCTTCTGTACCAGAACACACATATAAAATTTCAATGAAAAAAATAACACTTCTTTCTTAATTCCACTGACAGTTTCAGTGATGGTGCTTCTGGGCTATGACTTTTCTGATAACTGACATCAGCCTGGCATTTTTCTGTGAGGTGTGAATAAACATGTAAGTAGGCAGGATAAAATGTTTAAAGACTGTATAAAGGAACAAACTGTTTGGTGTCGTCCGTCTCTGACGGGACATGTGCTAAGTTCAAGTTGTCCCTCAGCCTCTAGTCTCAATGCTATGCTTTCTTACAGTAAGCACACCTGCCCTAACTTCTTTTCAAATAATATGAAAAGAGAAAAATCCTTTACTCTCTAGAAATTGTACTTTCAGTTTTAAAGTTTGGAACATCAAGATCAGTTCTGAGAGAAAAAAATAACATTTTGATTAATCTATGCATCTTTACATACTTACACATAAAATGTTATTCTTTAATAAGCACTCATTGCTAGTCCCCAAACAATGTATGTTGTCCTTATGGATTGATGCTGTCTTACCCCAGAACTCAGCTTCTTTTACTTAGTAAGTACACAGGAGTTTGCCCTAAATCTGTGGTTCCATCGCAGTATATACAGTACTGAATTCCTGAACGTGTAGGAAAATGAAAACATCTTCTTATAGAAACCAGAAGTTGAAAAAGGAAAAATACCCTCTAATTGATCAGGAACATAAAAGTTTTGCAAAGACTTGAGCAAGTCAAAGCACATATAATAAAACTGTGTCTTGGAAAAATCCTACTGATGGGAAGTTCCCAAATCCTGGGGGAGTTGGGAAGCAATTTTATAGGTTCATGACCCCTCAGGGAAATTTCTTTAAATTCCAGTAGGAAACCAAGGAGGAAACTTTTGCTGCTTTATTTTTTTTTTCCTGAAACTATGTTAAATACAGCACTTGATAAGCAGTAGGAGACATTCTCTATCAGTCTGCCAGAGATGCTCTTCCTCTCTCTCTTAGATGTACAGGGAATGGTTGGAAACAACGTTCCTGTTTTGGCCAGCCACCAAATGGACTTTTCTGCTGGGGAATATGAGATAACCATCACCAGAATTTTCAAGGAACTGAAAAATGGTGAGATTTATAATTCCCATATTTGCATTTTTAGAGAAGATTTCAAACATTGATGCAGTGCTTCAAAGTGTGGGTGTTGTGGTCCGGCTATAAAGTTTAATGCAATGCATAAGCCTATCACTTAAAACTGTGTATGCTTGGGCTAGTCATATAACTTTCTGTATCTTAGACTCCTCATACTTAATGAAGATAATATTAATAAAATTACCAGCTGAAAATATATGGAAACAAATAAAATAATGCATGTGGAGTCCATAGAACTGCACTTGATACATAATAAGTATCCAATAAGCAGCAGCTATTAGAATGCAAATTGGTGTTTGTTTTTGGAGAGAGGGTAGGAGCACCTAATTAATTCAAGTCTAATGAAATTAGACCCATCTTCAGCCTTTCATGTGCCAGTTAAATACAAATAACTTAGAAAAGCAACAAGTGCATATTTTTGTACTTGCTCTCTACAAGCATCTTATTTATTCTTTGTAAAATATTCTCATTTATCATTTATGCTCTGATGCTGTCCTCATCCTGATGTTTTAGAATAAAAAGAATATTTTTCTGCCGTTTAAAGGCTAAATAAGGAACACTGACATAATATGGTAAATTCAAGGTCTGCTGTACCGTATACAGGGTTATTGATGTAGAATAAAGCACTTACTGTTTCCACGACACCCTAACAAATGGCACAGGGAAGAACATTAAGGGTAAGAAATCTGCCTCACATCACAGAATGGAGTCTACTTCCACTTTATTTTGCTAAGCACATTTGATGTCACAAATAGCGCTAAGTTCCTGCTTCAGAATAGTTCAGAAAAATTTAAATTGCTTTAGTGCTCATTGTCCTGGCTTTGTTTCACCCCTAAAATGAGCTAAATCATTAAGACAACAGAAGAAAAGAAGGTTCAGACATGGATCAGAAAAGATACCAGTGGAAACAGAGAAAGGGCTTTTTTTTGTCTGTCTGTTTGTTTGTTTGTTTTTGAAATCCCAGAAATAGTAAGAATATAAAAGTTGAGAGATTTAGGGAAATCAGCAGAGCACTATAGAGAGGAGAGAAAAGGATCTGAAATTCTGACATCTGAAGAGAACATCCCAGGTTTCCAGGGAAAGGAATGTGCTTTGCAAGACAGGCGAGGAATAAATCTTTTATTGCTGAATAATAATCCTGGATCAAAAATATGGTGGATTTAAGAAACTTAACAGGGAGAGTAATTAGAAATAGGATTTCAATTTATTCTTTTCCTTTGTAATAACAATATTTGGAAAAATGTATGGAAATGTGACTGATATGCACACATATGTACATATAAATGCATCTAAAATTTGTTGCTTGAAATATAATTACAAAACATTACCGGCTGGGTGCAGTGGTTCACGGCTGTAATCCTAGGCCTCTGGGGGGCCGAGGCAGGAGGACTGCTTAAGTTAAGGAGACCAAGACCAGCCTGAGCAAGAGTGAGACCCTGTCTCTACTAAAAATAGAAAAATTAGCCTGGTGTTGTGGCCCACGCCTGTAGTTGCAGCTACTCAGGAGGCTGAGACAAGAGGATCACTTGAGCCCAGGAATTTGAGGTTGCAGTGAGCTACGATGATGCCACTGCACTCTACCCAGGATGACATAGTGAGACTCTCTCTCTCAAAAAAAAAAAAAAAAAAAATTACTTGTAATGACAATCTTGCTGCTAATTCCTCTTATAATTATGAATGTTATGTATATTTCAATCTTGAAACAGAAATTCTATTATTTTCAGAACGAATGATGCTATGATTAGTTTTATTGCAAAAACTGATGGGAAGGAAATAGTAGACAATGTGGATAGTGGGAATGAGGAGGTCAACTTCCCAAGGTCACAGTTCCAATAGATGCCTGCAAGGGGAACCTGGGCAATCTGAGGTGCAGCTCCAGCATATTAAGGGTGTGGCTGTCAGGAAAGACCAGGAGAAATATGTACAGAATAAGCTGCTACCTAGAGGAGAATGTGAATTTAACATTGATATCAAAGTGGGCGCTTAGAGTACACGGAGGGCTGGCCCCATGGTATGGCTATTTATGGAAATAAAGTATACAAGAGTTTATAATTTTAATGTAAGATTCTGTGTAACCTTAGCACTTTAATTCCATCTATACAAATGAATTATCCCTGAACCCCATCTCCTCTGTCTGAACTGTTTAGATGATAAAAAAATATAGTATTGTGGTTTTTAAACTTGATGTTTAATTTTAAATATTCTAATAATAATATATACATTACAAATAAAGAGTCACTATAATTTTTAAGATTCCTTCTAGATTATAAAATTATATTTAAAATATCTGTACAAATGAGCAGAGTAATTACAACATTTCCTGTTTTTCTCACTCATATTAAAAAAATGCTTCCCCTATGTTCCATTATTAGTGTTTTATATATATAGCACTATGTGTTATTAAATTCTGATGGCCTGATTTACATAAAGTTCTTCCTATCATTGAATATTTTAGATATTTCTCAATTTTCAGTATTATAAATGACATAGCACTATCTTTCATTATAAAATTTCTCCATCACATTTCAGCTTCAGAATAAATGTTTAGAGCTGGGGTTATTAGTATAAAAAACACAAACATGTTTATAATTCTGAAATTATTTGCTAATGTGTTTTCCAAAAGGATTGCATGAATGAAGCAGTTTCATTTCAATTTTAGAATGGGTATAAATAAAAATTAGCATGATTTTAAAAATATGTATATATTCCTAAGACAGATTCAAATTTCTTTTTTTTTTTTTTTGCCAATACAATTCCATTTATTCAAACAAAATAAACTATATTGTTTAAAACTATACATAGGTGGTAAGGTATAAAACAAATGAATATCATAAAAAGTCTAACAAGTCTTTACTACTAGAAAGATGAAGATGAGTATGCTTAAGAACGGGCGCACACATTTCTGTGGTATTTGTATTATTGACTTGGAATATTGTAGTTGTGTTTTTGCTATATAATTCTTCATTATATTATGTATTACAATACATAATACTGTATATTTATGTATTATGTTCTTTTGTATATTCATTAAATTTCACAATTAAAACACTTTTAAAAAGCTCAATGGTTGGGTAAAACAGATTAAATACAATTGAAGAGAAAATTAGTTAAGTGGAAAATTAAATTGAAGAAATTACTTAGGACAGTATGTCCTCACTTAACATCATGGGTAGGCTCTTGGAAACTGTGACTTTAAGTGAAACAAATACTGAATGCCGTAGAAACTTAACTCTTGTTTATAACAATTAGCCTGTAGTAAAACTGGTTTTATTACACAGTACATCATTTTCACTTACAGTTGCACATGTATAAATACTTCTAACAAAATAATGTTGTGGTTTTTATTTTCTGTACAACAAAAAAATGTTGAGATGTAAACTTAAGGGAGACTTTTACAGTCTTGAATGTCAACTCTGTTAACTTACCATTCTGTTGGCTGCTGGGGAGGGCAGTTTCTGTATGCTATAATATGAATTTAACTAAATGGCAATTTGGAGTCACAATTGTATGTTTTTAAATTGTTAAATTTTCATTTTTTGCTTTCATAATTGATGTTTTATTCGATCAGTATGCAGTCGTTATGGATAATTTGAAACAAGTTTTAATTTAAGTTTTCTAAAGAATTATTCCATTCTTTTCTAAATAGTTATTCCATGACCTTCCAGCTTAAAATTAGAGGCAAGTTTTCCTTAAGAAAAGATATCAAGCACTAATAACTTCAAATATTGATAAACTGTTAGGTTTAATGCCACACTAATTCACAATTTAGTATCATAAACACAAAAAAACTCCCAAATTCCCAGTCTTTAACAGAATAGTAACAATTCTGATAGGGACAGCCAAGTTGAGGGAGTTTGTTTTAGGAGCAATTCTAGTTTTTTAAAAAAGCAACATGGAGATATATATATATATATATATATATATATTAGGTAATTTAAAATAAGACATATATTAAATGAATGGCATATATTAAATGACAGATTCAAATTTCTAGCTTGCTTTGTGTCTGTAGGTGGATGCTGCTTAAAAACAATGTCGATATCAATATTTGATTTCTACTTTGCAAAGTACATTAATAATAACTACCTATTTGACTCTCATGGGTCAGGCAGCTTGAACAAGTGTGACTATCTATTTTATAGCAGAGGAGGCTGAGGCATGGTGGTTTGTTCAATGACACATGGCTAGTACACCAGGAAGCTGGGATTGCTCGGAGTTTTGCTAGCACAAATTGAATTTTTTCTTTTTAAATAACTTTTCATTTGGAATAATTTTAGATTAACAGAAAAGTTACTAAGAGAGTATACCAACTTTACCCTACTCAGTTTCCCTTACTTTTATCAACTTACATTACCATGGCTACATTTGTCAAGACCATTAAACTAACATGGACATATTACTCTTAATGATACATCAGATTTTATTCACATTTCACTAATTTGTCCACTACTGTCCTTTTTGTGTTCTAGGATTCAACCTGAGACAACATGTTGCATTTAGGGCAATTATCTTTCAAATGGTTTAAAGTCATGACTCTTGTGATTACAAATTGTGAGGACACTATACTCTCCCTTGTCAAAGTTTTAACACTAACTTTGGAAATTCCTTTACCTTAAAGAAGAAGGAATGGGTTTGTTTATATCTAAATAATATTTTAATTCTAAAATGGTATTGCTCTTAGAACACCCTGGATAAAGGAAGTGGAGCAATTAAGAGTTACATAATTATTTGATTAATATAAAGCCTTCTGTTCTTTTCCACCACCCACCCAATTAGGTTTTCTTTGTGCAATGAAGCTATCTGAACAGGAGTAGATGCTGGTTGGTCTAAGAGCCACAATAAATTATTCACAGATTACTAAGGGTGTTTAAAAGGTTGTACATTTAAAAAATGTCACTTCTGTACTGAGACCAATCATAAAAAATATTTTATACTTGTAAATTAATAAAAGAATGTGTAACAACCATGTTGGTCATGGTAAAATAGAAATTAGGAATGAAGATGTTATCACTTCTTCTCTGTGTCAATGACTCTGGGAGCTTGTTCTCCCACTTATCATGGCCTACCATGCTTGTTACTGCATCAGTACTTTTGTGTGTGTTGCCTTATGTGATTCTCACAAAAACTCTATCAATAAACATTTTTCTTGTACCCATTTACAGAAGTGGCAGCTGAGGCTTTGAGAATTTGAAAAATTTTAAGTCACATGTTCCACCCCAGTAGAAGATCCTAGATTTGAACCCATGTCTATGTGAGTCTGGAGCTGATGTTCTTACTAATTTCACTTCACTGACATTGCTGCTATGCTCCTAGGCTAAACTTAACACTGCTGGGTCATATATTGATAATTTTTTGCTTTGCAATAAGTGGGTGCTAACTGATCCCATGACCTTACAGGGTTTGGCTGAACTATAGTTTTCTTGGCAACAACTTCTAACTGGATATGGGGTTCATCATGCAGACACCAGCAAGAACGACCCTGGAAACAGTTCTTTTAAAGTATGGCAAAGAACAGATATTAAAATACACAATTGTATGTTTGTTAGTTTTACTAACATTTGATTCTTTCTGTTAACTCTAAGTGGCATTCATAAAAATCAGCTTGTTTGTAACCCTCACAATAATTCCTGTTTTTCTTTTATTCACCTATTTTTCAGTAAAAATATGTATGTGTACTTATACAAATATTAACACATGTAGACATACACATGTGCTATTTGACTGATACATTTCAGTTACACATATAAATGAAGATCCAATCATCCTGTGAAGCTGTGTCTACCTGTGGAAAATGAAGTCAAAGGGTGAATAATTATCTGGATGACTCATTCTGAAGCTTTCTGTGGGTAAGGTGCATGGCTTTTAAGTGAGATAATAGTAACTACAATTAATAAGGGCATGTTATCGTAAGCAACATTTTCAAATTTGACCCTCATAATCCTGGGAGATGAGCAGGTAAGCTATTAATATATACTGCTTTACACTAATATCTAATAAATTTGAAACATGTATATCCTTAGCAGTTATACTGGCTGCAACCTGACCACATTGTGTAAATAATTAATAAATTCTCAAGACTCTGCCCTATATGCACCACCTATATGTGGTGGCTAGCAATTTATATCTGTAAGTGTTCATAGAGAGGTCAACCCTGCCCTGAAATTCTTCTTCAAGAAGGAAAATCCCACTCCTCTCCCTGTTGATCCAGTGGGCGCTGGAGCGTATTCAAACCCCAGATCAAGCATCTGTTTTTTGCTTGAACTTTACCTCTTTAAGCATGAATTTCCCACGAATCAAACAGGGAAAAGAAGACTATCACAGACTGTGTTCTAGGCAGTGGGTACTGAGCCCCCACATTATTTCATTAGTCACCATTACAACACTCTGATATAGGTATTATTATTTCTATAAACTTCTGTTCTCATTTTAAAATGAAAGATTAAAAGTAAACTGAACACTGAGTGCATACTTGTTATGTATTAAGTTTACAGCTAGGCATTTTCCACAGATCATTCTCTTTTATGAAGAATGAATTAATTCATTTAAAGGCCCAATACAGTTCAGACTTTCAAAGAAATATTTGAGGAGTAGCCATGATTTTCAAGAAGCTTTTAAAATGCATGTTATTTCTTCTTATATTTGTACATAAGGCAGTCTCCAGATTAGAGCGGCATGTTGGTCATCCCTGCTCCCATTCCACGCCGATGGCAGACATCACTAATAAATTACAGTCCTCTTAACCTCATAACTTGGAGGTGCCTTCAGAATGCTTCTCAATAATTCACTCCAGGAAGCCACTAGTACATGATCAAAGCTGGCACTTGTGAAGAAAACTATTTCTCCTCTCTACCACATGTGGATGCTTTCCTTTCTCCATATTGAAACTTGGCCTCTTTTAAGGCATTCAGTAATTTATCCCCACCTCAATTCTGCCTGACCTTTCACTATTACCTTCAACAATTTCTAATTTTGTGTTCTCCTTGATGACACCAGCACTCAGATAATTTTGTATGCGGATGCTTCAAACTTGTTGATGACTATAATATTACAAAATGAACTGAAACAATTTTTCTTTATCACCACTGCAAAATCTACATGATCACCACTGTTGGAGATTTCACCTTTTCCTTGGAAATTATGCACAACCAAAGCTTTGTAACTGAGTTTGTCCTCCTAGGGCTTTCACAGAATCCAGATGTTCAGAAAATATTATTTGTTGTATTTTTGTTTGTCTACATTGCAATAGTGGGGATAAACATGTTAATTGTAGTAACCATCTTCAGCAGCCCTGCACTACTGGGGTCCCCCATGTACTTCTTCTTGGCTTTCCTGTCCTTCCTAGATGCATGCTTCTCCTCTGTCTTCATGCCAAAGATGGTCATGGACTCCCTCTATGAGAGGAAAACCATCTCCTTTAAAGGCTGCATGATGCAGCTTTTTGCTGAACACTTCCTTAGCGGGGCAGAGGTGATTGTCCTCACAGCCATGGCCTATGATCGCTATGTGGCCATTTGCAAGCCTTTGCATTACTCTTCCATCATGAACCGGAAGCTCTGCGGCATTCTGATTGGGGTAGCCTGGGCAGGGGGCTTCTTGCATTCCATGATACAAATTCTCTTTATTTTCCAGTTGCCCTTCTGTGGTCCCAATGTCATTGATCACTTCTTGTGTGACTTGTATCCATTACTGGAGCTTGCCTGCACCAGCACTCATATCTTTGGACTTTTTGTGGTTGTCAACAGTGGGCTTTTCTCCATCATAATCTTCTCCTTGTTGCTTGTCTCCTATGGTGTCATCTTGTTCTCCCTGAGAACTCATAGTTCCGAAGGGCAGAGAAAAGCTCTGTCTACCTGTGGATCTCACATTACTGTTGTGGTTTTGTTCTTTGTCCCGTGCATGTTTGTATACGCACGACCTCCATCTGCTTTATCCTCTGACAAAATGGTGGCAATAATTTACACCATCCTAGCTCCGTTGCTCAATCCTTTGATTTATACTTCCAGGAATAAAGAAGTGAAAACTGCCATTAGGAAAGTATGGAAGAGATTGGTGATGGTTTCTGATGGAAAATAAAATGTTAAACTTTTTTTTATAAAATCAAGTTTAAGGGAACTGAGCACATACTGTGTGTCAAACATGTAGAAGAGCACATTCCGAGTTTTCAGGCTTGGGTCTTCTGGGTGGTACCATGACTCAGCCTTTAGGAGAACATTCCAATGTTCTATCCAGCCAGTGGCTTCTAGGTGATGGGAAATGTGGTTACGCCAATAAACTATATGGTGGTCAGTGATTTGCTTCACTTTGTTCACTAGAAAATGTATCCTCTGGTTAAAAATGACAGTGTTGGGGTATCACAGCAATGCATGATGGATTCTATTCCACGAATAATAAATAAGACCAATGTGCTGGGACAAATATATACCTAGAATATCTGATGACAAGCAGCTGTCTCCTCCAGATGCAGGAGTTTCAATGAAGTAAGCTGCCACAAGCTTGTCGGCTGGTTTCCCTAGCAAATCGTCAGTGATGGACTATGCTGATGGAATTCTGGACATTGGGCAGGGACAGTGGCCAGGTCAGGCATGGTGAAAGACAGACCATGTTGTTCACTGGGCATTCATCTCTGCCACAGTGACTACACAGGTGACTGCGGAAAAGGCTGACTGATATCCAAAGTGCAGTTCATCTTCTTGATGGTTTTTGAAAGCCTCCTCTACCACAGATTTTCTCTGGTACACATTTATGTGGGAAACTAACATTGTTGTATTCGGTGTCCATTCTAACAGCTCCATGCACACTTCACTCTTCCAACTGCTTTGTCATCATTTTTCCCTTTTTTTCTTTCCAGTTCACTCAGTAGCTTATCAAACCTGTTAGCCAGTGTCTGTGACATGGCTGTGACTAATCCATAATTCAGGCCACTTCTCTTTCTAGGTAAAATGGAAAACCCAATGTACTGCTCAAAGTACTGCCCACTGGGAGGATTTTCCTTCACTGCAGTGCTTCAAGACCACCTTCAAGGGAGACTGCAGGGCAGCAATTGTCTACTTTAGCTGCTTTTGCCGTACCATGCAGATTAGTAACTGTTGTTGTTATCTTTAAAGCATTTTTTTTCTAGCTGTATTGAGGTATATTTTACAAATAAAAATTATATATTTTTAAGGTATACACTATAATGTTTGATAAACATATACATTGTGAAATGATTACCACAATGAAGCTAATTAATGTACCCATCACCTTACGTAGTTACCTTTTTGAGTAAGAACATTTAAGATCTATTCTCTTAGCACATTTCAAGTATATAATATGGTATTAATAACTATAGTCACCATGCTGTACTTCGGCTCTCCAGAATTGATTCATCCCACATAACAGAAACTTTATACACTTTGACCATCATCTCTTCAGTTTCCCCACTCCCAGGGCCTGGCAACCACCATTCTCCTCTCTGCTTTTACGAGTTTGACTTTTTTAGATTCCACATACGGATGAGATAACGTGGTATTTGTCTTTAGTGTAGAGAAAAAGGAACCGTTGTACACTATTGGTGGGAATGTAAATTGGTATGGCCATTATAGAAAAACCATGGAGGTTCCTAAAAAATTAAAATTAAAAATAGAACTGCCATGTGGATTCAGCAATACCACTTCTTGATATACATCCAAAGGAAATGAAATCGGTATCTTGAAAAGATATACGCACTTCTGTGTATACTGCAGCATTATTCACAATAGCCAAGACATGGAAACAAATGTTATGTCAAGCTGTCAACAGATGAACAAATAAAGACTATGTGATACATATATACATATGTGTGTGTGTGTATATATATATATATATATAATGGAATATTATTCAACCTTAAAAAGAACACAATCTTGCCATTTATGACAACATGCATTAACCTGGAGGACTTTAATAACTTCTTTAATTTTTAATTGACAAACAATTTTATGTACTTATGCAGGAGTTTTGGTATCATTTGCAATAACATGGATGAACCTGGAGGACATTATGCTTAGTGAAATGACTTCTTGAATAGACATTTAATGCATTGGTTTTTCAGTCTTTGTTATATTCTAATAAATGCAAGTAAGATTTTCGCTGACTTTTACAAACTTTGGTATGTTATATTGTCATTATCATTAAACTCAAAATATCTTCTAACTTTTATTGTTATTTATTTTACCAGTGGGTTCTTCAGAGGATATTTGCTTAATCTTCACACATACAGAAATTATCTGGCTAATTTTAGGATTTTGTTTTCTAGTTTATATTCTTGATGTTCAGAGACATATTTTATGTTTATAATTCTTTGAAATGTGTTGTGAATTGCTTTATGGACCAGCATGTTCTTGATCGTTTTTAAATGTTCCATTTGCACTTGAAAATGAATATGGATTTTACAGCTGTTGGATACATTCTTCTGTGAAGTCAATAGGTGAAAATTGTTCGTGGTGCTGTTTAAAACTTAAATAATTTTATGAATGTTTTTCTGTGCATAGTTTTGCCTTTACTGAGAGTTGAACTACAATCTTCTTGTATTATTACTGATTTGTCTATTTCTCTTTTTAGGCCAATCTATTTTTCAAAAGTTCAGTGAAGCTATGTGTTTAGGTACATACCAATTTATAATTGCCATATCTTCCTTCTACTGACCTTTTGCGATTACAAAGAATTTATCTCTGGTAGTACTTCTTGTCTCGAAGTCTAGTTTTGCCTGATATTAGTAGAAAAGCTGTTCATTTGGTAAGGGTTTATGTAGTTTATCCTAGTATTTTATTTTTACCATTTTTAGCCTCTTATTTAAGATTTTTTTATAAGGCTTTTACTATTGAGTTCTGTTCTATGTAAACAGGTGAAATTTATGCATTTATTTTTTAAAATAAAATTAATCATTGTCATTATTAAGAAGTCAGAAAACAATAGATACTGGCATGGATGCAGTGAAATGGGAACACTTATATGCTGTTGATGATAGTGTAAACTAGTACAGCCACTGTGAAAGCAGTATGGAGATTCCTCAGACAACTATTAATAAAAGTAGACCTACCATTCAATCCAGCAATCCAATTACTGGGTATATATCCAAGTAATAGCAGTCATTTTGTGAAAAAGACACCTGCACTCAAATGTTTATTACAGCACAATTCACAATTGCAAAGATATGGAACAAACATAAGTGGATGAAGAGAATGTGGCATATCCATACCATGGAATTCTACTCAGCTATAAAAAGGAATGGAATAATGTCTTCATCAAAACTTGGGTGGAACTGGAGACCATTACCTACGTGAAGTGTCTCAGGACTGAAAAAACAAATACCACATATTCTCACGTATCAATGAGAACTAAACAAGAGATATACACGGACGTAAAGTGGTGTCATGGACATTGAAAACTAAGAAGGGGGAGGGATAAAAAGCTACTTATCAGGTACAATGTACACTCTCCTGGGGACAGGTACACTGAAAGCCCTGACTTTAGCACAATTCAATTCATCCATGTAACAAAAACGCATTCTGTAAATATTTTGTTTGTTTTTTTTTTTTTTTTTGAGACAGAGTCTCACTCTGTTGCCTGGGCTAGAGTGAGTGCCGTGGCGTCAGTCTAGCTCACAGCAACCTCAAACTCCTGGGCTTAAGCGATCCTACTGCCTCAGCCTCCCGAGTAGCTGGGACTACAGGCATGCGCCACCATGCTCGGCTAATTTTTTGTATATATATATTTTAGTTGTCCATATAATGTCTTTCTATTTTTAGTAGAGACGGGGTCTCACTCTTGCTCAGGCTGGTCTCGAACTCCTGACCTCGAGCGATCCACCCGCCTCGGCCTCCCAGAGTGCTAGGATTACAGGCGTGAGCCACCGCGCCCGGCCCTCTGTAAATATTTTGAAATAAAAATAATAGTATATTTGGATTTGGATTCACCATCTTTCTATTTGTTTTACATTTATAAATATTGCCTATCATTAATATTCAATTTTGCTTACTCTCATATTTCCTCTTTATCGTAGTCTTCATTCTTGCCTGCATTTCCTTTGTACCACTTCAGAGCTTTTTCCTTTTTCCTGAAGATCAGTCTTCAGAGGTCTATAAAGTATCATTTGGCTGGTTATAAAATCTATAATATTCTTTTCATTTGGTCAGAATAATCTCTGCATTTTGTGTAAGTTTCTATAAGATTTTAAAATTTATATTTAGTTCTATGTGCACAGATATTTTCAGTTAGCGCCATGAAGTTCTTTTTCCTTCATCTTCTGGTTTTTACCACTTCTTTTTAAGAAATACATTGTCGGTCTTACTGTTATTTTCTTGAATGCACTGTGTCCTAAATAGTCTTTCTTTCACTTTTGGTCTCATTATGCTTTACCCTTTCTATTTATCCTTTTAAAATTATTCTTTTTAAAATTTTTTCTTTATGAAACTTTTAACACCCTATGAATTTATAGCTTAAAGTCTTTCAACAGTTTTAGAAAATTTTCAGCTGTATCTTTTCAAATATTTTGGCTACCCTATTCTCTTTCTCTTCTCTTTCTGGAATTGTAATTGCATTAAATGTTTGTGAGAGTTTTACACTGTGTCTTGCATACCACTTTTATACTATTTTCTGCATTTACTTTATTGCTCTCAACATTGACCTGCATATTTTTTTCTAATCTTCCTTCTAATTTACTAATTCTCTACTTATCAGTTTCTGGTATGCTGTTAAAGCCAATCATTGAGTTTTTAATGCTGTTGTTATATATTTTAGTATAGTTTTCTAATTTATCTGTCTTATGTTTTAATTTTTTGTACATATTAAGCTTATTTTAAAATGCTTGTTTTTTTTTATCAGTCAATCATCTATGTCTGTTTTTATTGCTCTTATCTTTCAATCAGGCCTTGTCTTATCCTGCACTTTGTTATTTTTAAGAGCTAGATTTTGTATATAAAAAGCTGTCAGACGTCTCAAGACTTTTTACAATGTCTCCTTATTCAAAGGAGCATTTCCTGTGTTTCTGGCAGACAACTAGAATTACAGACATAAAGATCCCATATAACATTAATTGAATCAATAAATTAGATGAAACAAGCTGGGCTTGATTTTCTTTGAGGACCACTCTATGGTCTATTTTCCCCTACTCCAAGAGTAAAGCCTTCAAATGGTCTCAGATGAATGCCTGGCTGTTCAAAAAGGACTCTTCTCCTTGATACACCTTGAATTTTACTTGTCCCTCAGGGTAAAGCATTTACAGAAAGGTCCTCCCAGCTTTTCAGGCTTTCATTTTTTGCTTTTAGAATTACCCCATACTTTTGGAGAAAAGAGACCCCACATGCAGAGTCTAGCTCTCTGGCTTCCCTTCAGAATATTGGTTCCACAGACCCTTTGTGACTTGTTTATTTTTAAAGTGCTTTCAAACTCATGCATATTACATTTTCCAGCTCCACTGGTCATTCTTATTGTGGAGATTTGGGGTAAAATAAAACACTTTTGCTACATCTGTATTTGACTTTCTAGATTGGCAACAGATATTGATTATACAGAATTACTGTGGACTATGGCATATTTTGAGGCAACATCTACATCAGTTAATATTTTCAGTGTATTCTTTATTGGAGTAAATAAATTCAGATTTTAGGTTGTGGACATCATCTCTTCTAGCAAACACCTTTGCCTCATAAGCAGAAAACAGTAGTAGTTCCCTGAATTCAGCTGGAAGGGACATAGGGAATGATGCCTTACGCGTATATTAGTTCTTCCTCTTGGAGTCATAATTTAATCCATAGTAACTTTGATCACATAAGATAGTTCTTCACACTTAAAATGTATTTGTGCATCTTTTAGCACTTACCAATAAAAGAGGCATAGTGCTTATATCTGCTCTTTAAATCTCATATATAATACATAGGATATTTGGATTTCCTGGATTCGATCCATTTATTATGTAAGTTAAAAACTGTCAACTTTCAGTGGTTAAAAATATTTAGCTGATTCAGATAGGTATTTATGTGACTCTTTATCTAAAGACCTTATTACACAGGAGATCCAATATTTAATAACTAAATATTTCATGAGATAAAGATAAGCAATGGAGCCAATGACACCCATAGTTAAGGAAATAACAGCAGAAGTTCTTAGGTGCTATTCCTTTGTTGGAGAAGAACACTTTTTTTCTTGTAGAAACAGCTACTAAATTGAAGTTAGACTAAAATTAAGGATTGTCAAAAGATCACTGTGGCTACGTCTGACACAGATGTAGACCTTCATCAATAGCTTCTACCTCAATATAAAACTGCAGCACTAACATTACCTATCTTTCCAAGATTTAGAGTATCAGCTAAGATCCAGAGCTCTCTGTCTTTGAGCTTCAGGGTAGAGACTTTGTAATAGAGTAAAATCCACCTTTACAGGGGACATGGTTGGGGAAGGGAACTTGGGTTGCTTCCCCTTCATTCTGGTTTAAATATTGCTTGTCTAACCTAAATATTTCATAATGTGAAACTCATAATTTATTATTCAATTTAATTCAGAATTTTTCTTTTCACATTACAGGCTTTTCACACCTTGGCATGTGGGTACATTTTCTTGGCAAGACCCAAGTCTTTTTTCTCTAGGGGTTGTTCTAGGGAAGAAAACTCTTCAGAGAGATTACTTCATCTGAATTTGTTCCAAATATTCTAATTAACTCATGTGTAATGACCTTACAGTCTCTTTCATTTAAAAGATTGATGATTTGAAAAGTCATAAACTGTGTCTGCACATATACATGGAAGAATTATTTCCCTGATAAAATAAACCAAGACATTTCTGAAAACTCAATTTTTATCCAAAGCTGGAGTATGTGTTCGGTTGGTATCTATTCCTATTCCTGTGATGTTTTCTTGTTATATCCTTCATTACTTGTATAAATTTGTGGAAGGTTTAGATTTCCTGGGATGGGATTGGGAAGATAGAGGGAGATACTTTTAATTAGCAAAGCAATGGTCATAGAGGTATGCTATTTGAATGACTGAAAAACTAAAGATTTTTTCTTCTATCTGTGAGAAAGTTTTCTTATTGGCTTTCCAAGAAGGTAGATCCCAGCATTTGCCTTGTTAGTTACAGAAGTTTGTAGCTAAGCAGATGAATGTTACGATAAATGCTCAAAGTAAAGTGCTTTTTTGGTTGTTTCTCAATCATAATTGAGAAGAGAAAAATTCAGTAATTAAGTTTAGTGTTGATAAATTCTGTGTTTATTTGTGCCACAAAATAATGTGACTGGCCATGTTAATTTCCACTAATTAGGTCAATTTTTACATATTTATACAAACATAACATCTCTGTTTTTCTATGAACGAATTTTCTCATCAGGTGAGAATATTCAGCTACCTTTGTACAGTAAATAATGGCATTATGTTTAAATGACTTGTCTTTATATTTTAGGCAAGTGCTTTGGATGCTTCCACATCTCTCTGAAAGAATAAGATAATAGGAAATCCTATGTAGATGTGGAAACTGTAGCCACTAGTATCTATTTCTAGATTCACTGATCATCCATATATCACCATGTGTTCCATAATCACACATGGATGCACAAGGAATCTACAATTACAGTCAGTGAAAGAAGCATTGATTTTTCAAGACCAAGAACAAGATCCAAGAAGTGAGTTCTTGAACCAACTGACACACAATACTCATTGAAAATTCCTGTGATATGTTGAAATATACCTAATGTCTCAAATATCATATGTTTTCACTGGAGAAATCTGAATTGGAAAAATTAAAATAGCAAAAGACAGAAATTAATCAGAATATACAAAGTGTGTTTCTTTTAATACGCAGCCTGATAGGTGCTTACTTTCCATTTTGCCAAATAAAAAGAGAAATACATTGCATGTTACATGCATAATAGATAAACCAATGGATTATAATCTCAGTTTTGGGGATGTGAAATTTTATATGATGTATTAACAAAGCTGTAGAATTTTTTTAGATATATTTGAGTTAGAGAATTTAAAATTGCATATCATACCAAACATATTAGACTGTGAAAGAACAAATGCCTATTATGTTCTGAAAAGAAGAAAGGGACTTTTATGTATGAATCTAAAAATTATCCCACCAGATATATTAGTGTGTATATATATATATACACACACACACACACACACACACACATATATATATATAAAGAAACCCTTGCTCAGGGAAGTACCTTGTTTACTGTCATTTAGAAAGATGTACAAGACTGTAATTTTAAAATACTATACAGAGCATTTTTTCTAACATTGGAATTTATCTTTTAAAATGTCATGTTCTTAAGAAACTATGTTAAATTATTTTTCCCTAGGGAAGTGTTAACTTATTGGTTTAAGTTGAAAGCCTAGTAATACTATCTTTTAGTTTTTAAACTATTAAATCTTTGATGACTTAAACTTTAGAGGATAGTCTATGTACCCTACTTTTACAAGTAAATATTAATACTTAAATTGTCCAATAGAATGTTTATCCTAGTGAAATCTGTCATTGCTGATTAAAGAGAGGAAAGACACTAAACCTTGCAGAAAATGAGGTGTGGATAAAAGTAGAGAGTTGGATACAGACTTCTTCATACAGTTATATTTTTTGAGTTATGCCTTTATCAGTCTTTTTTTTTTTTTCCTTCAAATTATTTTTTTTTTTGTTTTTTTTTTTGTTTTGTTTTTATTTTTTTTTTTCAATTTAATTTTACAGAATCAAAGAGTCTAATAGTATATCTTGTTAGATACAGTATGTCCTCATAATGTATACATTATTTCTTGTACAATGATATGAAATAATATGGGAAATATTCATGATAAATTATTAAGTGAACAGTGCAAGTTAAAAACAATAGTTTCATATTTTTTTCCCCACCCCCCCTTTCCCGAGTCAGCACCTTCAAGTGTTACCACTCCCCAAACGGTGTGCAATGCACTCATTGTGTAGGCATACCCCCATCCCCTCCCCCACCCCCCACCTCAGTCTGATGTCCAATTGGTGTCATTCCCAGATTTGTATTTAGGTGATGATCAGGGAAACCAATTTTCTGGTGAGTACATGTGATGCTTGTT
The DNA here is from genome assembly GCF_041146395.1 of Eulemur rufifrons. Taxonomy (NCBI): domain Eukaryota; kingdom Metazoa; phylum Chordata; class Mammalia; order Primates; family Lemuridae; genus Eulemur; species Eulemur rufifrons. The sequence continues at coordinate 91,147,151 of NC_090988.1, read as the reverse complement.
TTTCCATTCTTGGGATACTTCACTTAATATAATGGGTTCCAACTCTCTCCAGGAGAACCATAGAGATGTCGTATCTTCATCATTCCTTATAGCTGAGTAATATTCCATGGTATACATATACCACAGTTTACTAATCCAATCATGTAACAACCCCTGTGGAAAGCATTATGGAGGTATCTTAAACAGATTCAAGTAGACCTGCCATTTGACCCAGCAATCCCATTACTGGGCATATACCCAAAGGAAAAAAGGTCATTCTGTAACAAAGGCACGTGTACCCAAATGTTTATAGCAGCACAATTCTTTATCAGTCTTTAGCTTCAAAATTGACGGAACTCCTGACTTATGTGAATGAAACTTGTACAATGTTCATCACAACTGGTTTCTAGGGAGACCTCAAGCTCTTCATACACATGATGTCCCCCACTGCCAAATCCCTGTGAATGGAATCATCTTGTCTACGTGGGAGGTTTATTAATTCTATAATTTTCCTCAGCAGTGAATAACCAGAAATTTGGGGTTTGTATCAATACTTGTCCCACTCTTCTCTGTTCTTTAACTTTGTCCCTAATCATCAGATCTAGAAAATTTAGGAAATCAATGATTTCTTCTTTTGGAATTTTTAAAAGTTTTCTTTACTAGGATCTGGTCTGTGATTATTTGTTATGGCTGCCCCGTGAAGCCTCCTGTGTATCCCCAGGCACCCTCAGGAGCTTGGGCTCCCAGTACTTCCTCCCTGAAAGAAGTCCTTCTTAAGAAGATTTTTAAATAATGCTAGTCTCCTTTAATTATCACATTGATATTCTTATTACTTGTGAACATTCATATATTAACTATAATTTCTCTGTTTCCTGATTTGATCATTCCTTTCATTTTCTGCTATGCAGCTTTACCTCTGGTGAAGGGTCCAACTTTGCCATATTATTCTGCATGCTTCTCATCAAAATCCATCCCAGCACAGGTGAAATTACTACTCACCAATAGTTGGAGAGGTAATTCCTAAGATATATAATCTATTTTATGCCCAGAAAGAAACGAATGAGTTATGGGTGAGCTTTTCACTTTATCTTAGACTATATCTATAATTCCTTTCAAGTTGACCAAGATCCAGATGATTTTGTCTGATCCAATGTTCACAGTGAAGCATTCAAGAACACTAATAGTAGTTGTCATTTATTGAGCCTTTACTAGGGACCAGGCACTGTGCTAGGCACTTTACTTTGCTGTAATACAAAAATGACCCTTAGACATAAGTACTATGGGTATCCTCATTATAAACACAATGACACAGAAGCACAGAGAGGTTTATTAAGTGCCTCAAAGTCACACAGTGAGTGGGGATGGGATTCAGAGTCCGGATTATTCACTACTGTGCTGTGCTTTTTCTCCTGTTGAGAAATGTACAGTCATTATTTGCTCACTGTAATGATCAAATCCCATTTGCCACTGGCTGACATTTTTCAAGGAACAGTGATGATATGGGATATTGTTATTTAATTATAAAAAATAGGACAAATGAAACAAAATTTCAGCAGAGTAGAATAAATTAGGGCTATATTCATACTATAGACAGTTCCAATGGAAAGGGTTCTGAGACTGATTCAATCCTGTTATTTTCTAATGAGCAAACTGAGACAGACTTGTGGATTACATTTAGAAAATAACTCAAACCCATGTCTTCTTACACTGAGCTTGGAATTATCATTGAGTTGCTTCTTTTTGAAATCTGGACACCGAAGTTCTATTTTTGAGTATTCTCAGTGTCTAAACACCATTATAAATAAACCCCTGTCCAAATAAACCCCTGTCCCACTGATATTTACCTGTGTTTTCACAGTCTATTTTATACTCCGTCACTACCTAGCTTACCCCAAGAATTTTGAAAAAACTACCAGCTGTTAATGTGGTGGGTGGTCATAGCCATGAGTTAAATCAGTTCAGTTCAAAACTTATTGCTAAATATCAGGATAGTATATATGAGTGTGATAGGAATTGTACTATAGGTGAAGCAGAAATGAAGATAATTACAACTTCTGAAAAAGCAGACAATTCGAGTAAAAAATAATGTCCTAAATAATTTTGTAGTTATTTAATACAGTTCAAAGACCAATCCCTTAATATTTAATGAAAGATTAATGAAGACAGAATATCCTTCAAGCCATGAAGTATCGAAGGTATTACAGTGGATTACCATAGTATTGAGAGAGATATTTCAGAAGAGGTTTATATGACACTTTTACCTGTAGGCCCCAAGGAAAATCATCTGAGGAAAATGCAGTTGTTAAAGGAAGGTCCAGTGTGAACTTTAGAAGAGGAACTCACTGGACACTTACTAAATACTCATGCTGTGTAAACCACTGTTGAAGGTATGATGATGAAGATGTGCTCCATGACATCATGGGTTTGTTCATATTTCTGTTCACCATTTCATTACAGGGGCTGGTCTCCTGAGCTCTCAGCTCTGATACAAGCCTTATAGAAGAGTAAATGGGGGAGAGTAACAATGTGACAGAATTTGTCCTCCTGGGCCTCACTCAGGATCCTGATGGGCAAAAAGCATTATTTGTCATGTTTTTACTTACATACGTTGTGACGATGGTGGGCAACCTGCTCATCGTGGTGACTGTTATCAGCAGCCCCTCCTTGGGCTCCCCAATGTACTTCTTCCTGGCCTCCCTGTCACTCGTGGATGCTGCCTATTCCACTGTCATGTCACCCAAATTGATTGTAGACCTACTCTGTGATAAAAAGACGATCTCCTTCCCAGCATGCATGGGCCAGCTGTTTATAGGACACCTGTTTGGTGGAGCTGAGGTCTTCCTCCTGGTGGCAATGGCCTATGATCGTTACGTGGCCATCTGTAAGCCTCTGCACTATTTGACCATCATGAATCGACAGGTTTGCATCCTTCTGCTGGTGGTGGCCTGGGTTGGAGGTTTTGTGCATTCTGTGGTTCAAATTGCCTCTGTGTACGGTCTCCCCTTCTGTGGCCCCAATGTCATTGACCACTTCACCTGTGACATGTACCCATTATTGGAACTTGCGTGCACTGACACCTACTTTATAGGTCTCACTGTGGTTGCCAATGGTGGAGCCATCTGCATGGTCGTCTTTTTCCTTCTACTCATCTCCTATGGAGTCATTCTAAGGTCTCTTAAAAGTTACAGTCAGGAAGGGAGGGCTAAAGCCCTGTCTACCTGTAGCTCCCACATCACAGTAGTTGTCCTCTTTTTTGTTCCCTGTATTTTCATGTATGTTAGACCTGTCTCCAACTTTCCCATTGATAAATCCATGACTGTGTTTTATACAGTTGTCACTCCCATGTTGAATCCTTTAATATACACCTTGAGAAATTCAGACATGAAAAATGCTATGGAAAAACTCTGGTGTAAGAAGTTAACTATAGGTGGAATAAGAATTTCTTCCACACTGAACATGTTTATTACCAGTTCTAAGGCAACAGACAGTAAATTCTAACCATGGATTTTGTAGTCAGTTGAAAGGATTCTCTAGAAATACTTCTCTTTATTTACAGAAAGTCAACAGAAAAGTGGATTAAATTATATTTTGAGATTAGAATCAATCAATAGAAAATTTCTGCAGGATGAATAAAAGGCACAGGTATCATAGTACAAGTAAAAATAAAACTAACCTTACTAAGTTTATATTGTAATGGGACTTAGAAGAAAGCAGGTTATTCTTTTCAAAGGAGAAACAAGCTGTTTTTGAAAATTTACTATCACTCTCATTTAAGAGAAAGCAATTTGGTTAACATATAGAACATATTTCTAGGGCCAAAACAGTGCATTTTAAGGTTTAATGTTCATTATTCTATCAGCAAAGCAGCTCTTTGTAGCTGTTCTATACATTTTATCTTAAGATTACTTCTGTTCCTCAGGTGAGTGTCTATCCATTTGCAGTTAGGACATTTGGTTGACAGATGATGTTGGGTTTATTTAAAGAAATTGTCAGTAGATAATTTTGTTTCCTGGAATGTGTGATGAAAACATATTCTAGTTCTTGATTACAAGATAGATACTTTGCTTGGTTTATTTTTGTGATTTTTCTCACTAGTTATCATGTGAATTTTTTCCATTCTTCTATATATAAAGGTAATTTGAAGTTCATAGTATTCTCAGTGTCTTAGTTATGCTGAATGTCCTAGTTCTGTGTGATATTACATACTTGTGTTGTACGTATTGTACTTTTTGGAGGATGTGTAAAGATAGTTAGATTTAAAGAGCTGCCATTATTATATAAAAGACATCTGAATATCAAGTGTGAAAAAAATTTCTGCATTTAATTTTTATTTTATCTTATATTACTTTATAATAATCTCTTTTAAATTATAGGTCTTAATTTCTGTATTTCTTTTTAAGAAACATTCTTTTCTTTTGGACAAAACTTCCAAGTTGTATTTGATATTTGGATACTATCTCATCTGAATTTCACTGAAACTTTTAGTGAGTTGATTAGCTATGATCTTCTGCCATTCCCATTAAGTATGCTTGCCATACACAAACCCTCAAGCTCTTCTTTTTACTCTAGTGTCTTCTTGGTTTTGAGAATTTTCAATATATGCTGATTAATTTAAAAAAGTATCTTGTTTGTGCAAACTTATATCTTTGCTAATAATAAATGATTTGCTCTTTGATGTTGGATTTCTTTTTCTTCACTTAATTGCCTTAAAGTTATTGTCCAGGAGGAGATCCTAGAAATACAGGATGCACTGGAAGGAACAGGTGGGAGAGAGGTCTCACTTCTCTGGGGCATGATTCCTCAGTGAATTTAATTTACAAGTGGCCTTGGGAATAAACAGTATGAACAACTCAGTGAAGTATTTTGTTGTTTATTAAGTTCCCAGTAATGTCTTTCCTGATCTGGGAGAAGATTTCTCCTTGGGTATTAATGTCACCATCGAGATATAAAATATTAGTAAAAGCCGTTACCTTACTAGAGATGAACCATATTAAAACTGTCATACAAATGCTTTAAAAATATCCAAAATGAAGCTCACTTTTCAGATTTTCCAGTTTTGTGCACTATTGACTAAAAATAGTATAAAATTTTTGTTCAAATTATTTAGATCAGTAAGTGAAGCTTTAATTTGTTTAATTCTTCTTTTTTTTTTTATTTCAGCTTATCATCATGGGGCTACAAAAGTTCAGGCCACATATTCTGCCCATGTCCCGCCCATCCCCCTGAGTCAGAACTTCAAGCATGTCCATTCCCCGGACAGTGCGCATCGCACTCATCATGTAGTTATACCCCCATCCCCTCCCCCCACTCCCCATCCCCACAAGTCAGAACATACAAGCGTGACCATTCCCCAGATGGTGTGCAATGCACTCATCATGTAGTTATACACCCATCCCCTCTCAGTCCAATACCCAATTGGTGTTATTCCCAAGTGTGCACTTAGGTGATGATCAGGGAAACCAATTTCCTGATGAGTACATGTGGTGCTTATTTTTCCATTCTTGGGATCCTTCACTTAATAGAATGGGTTCCAACTCTCTCCAGGAGAACAAAAAGGACTCCATATCACCATTATTTCTTATAGCTGAGTAATATTCCATAGTATACATATACCACAATTTACTAATCCACTCATGAATTGATGGCATTTGAGTTGTTTCCACATCTTTGCAATTGTGAATTGTGCTGTTATAAACATTCGAGTACAGGTGTCTTTTTTATAGAATGACTTTTGTTCCTCTGGGTAGATGCCCAATAATGGGATTGCGGGATCGAATGGTAGGTCTACTTGAATCTGTTTAAGGTATCTCCATAATGCTTTCCACAGGGGTTGCACTAGTTTGTAGTTCCAATTGAGTGGATGTGGGGGTCAGTGGGGAAAACAAGCTGCTTTCCTGTGGGGCTGAACCCACCTCACTCGCTGGTGAGGCAGGTAAAGCCGTCCCGCACTCCCCTCTCTATTATCTGTCCCGCACTCTCCAGATTTTCGCGATCTTATTTCCCATTCACCTCAGTCTTTTCTTGCTCTCTGTGTCCCATGCTGATTCTCCATGGATTCACACCGCTGTTCTTGTGGGGGAGCGATCCTCTAGCGTTGTGGCAGGCCGAGATCCATGCCTTCCTCACCAGGAGCACGAATCCAGGAAGTCACCTCCACCCTGTCATCACAGGAACCCCCTGTTTAATTCTTGATATATATTCCTGGCAGCTTTCAAATTTGATATTTCATCAATCATATCAACTGTTTATTCTTGAAGCTAACTCTGGACAATTTCATAATCTAAACTGTAAAATGTTTATGAAAGTTGAAGAAGATGGTCATTCTTTGTGCAGGTAAAAAGAGACATATCCCTGTGTGACAAGGCATTTACAGCTTCAGTGACTGAGTGTGCCCTTTTCTTTTCTTTGCAGTCACTCGTGGATTGATATGGTGGCAATTCTGATTTGCCTGCTATCAAAATAAGTTGTCATCTTGTAGGACCAAAATAAAATTGCAGAAACCCGGCTTTGTAAAAAGTGACCGAAGATGAAATAGAAAACCCAGGTAACGTATTTATAAAAACTCTTCACTACTATTATAATACTCACAAAATAGGCTTACTTTGAATGACTTATGTATATTTATTCAGAAGATTTTATCATTTGCTCTCAAATGTTTTTTGCCAGAATCTCCAAGAATAAGACAGCACATGAATTTCCTTCATTTTATAGAATATTATTAGAATGAGTGCAATGGCCATAGTTTTGTCCCAATTTTTTACTAGATTAGTTTAAATGTAAACTGAAATAGAGAAAATGCATAACACAATAGAGCAATATAATGGGACATATAAGTGGTCCTCACAATAACTTCTTTTTTTATTTCAGCATATTATGGAGGTACAAAAGTTTAGGTTACATATATTTCCCTTGCTCCCCATCCCGAGTCAGAGCTTTAAGCGTGTCCATCCCCTAGACAGTGCGCATCGCACTAGATTGCTTTATGTAAGTTTGAGAACTGGACAATTATGTATTGTGTATCTTAATACATTAAAGTTAACAGTAAGGATTCCTATAGCTCTTTATAAATTGTATGTTGTGTATGTATTTTTAAATGTCTTGGTTCTGTGTAGATGTTTTATTTCTGGGGTTTTTTTTTATTTTTGTAAAATATACTTAACACACTGTTGTGCTACCATCATCACTATCCATCTCCAAAACTTTTCATCATTCCACACTGAAACTGTGTACCTATTAAACAATGCTTCCCCATTCTCCCCTCCCCTTATCCACTGGTAAGCACTGTTGCACTTTCTGTCTCTATGAATAGGACTATTCCAGGTGCCTCATAAAAGTGAGATCATAACATATTTTTCTTTTGTGTCTGGTTTCTTTCATAGCTCAGCATGTCTTCAGTGTTCATCCATGTTGTAGCATGTATCACAATTTATTCATTTTTAAGGCTGTTTTTTTAATTGCAGCATACTATGGGGTTACAAATGTTTAGGTTACATATATTGCCTTTGACCCACCCAAGTCAGAGCTTCTAGCATGTCCGTCATCACCCAGACGGTGTGCACTGCACCCATTAGCTGTGAATATACCCATCTTCCCCTCCCCTCTGCCACCTGCCCGACACCTGATGAGTATTACTACCATATGTACACTTAAGTGTTGGTCAATTATTACCAATTTGATTGTGATTACATGAGGTGCTTGTTTTTCCATTCTTGTGATCCTTCACTTAGTAGACTGGGCTCCTGCTCTATCCAGGGTAATACAAGAGGTGCAAGATCACTGTTGCTTTTTGAGGCTGAGTAGAACTCCATGGTGTAGATATACCACATTTTATTGATCCACTCATGTATTGATGGGCACTTGGGTTGTTTCCTCATTTTTGCAACTGTGATTTGTGCTGCTATAAACATTCGAGTGCAGATGTCTTTTTTATAGAATGTCTTTTTTTGTCTGGCTAGATGCCCAGTAATGAGATTGCTGGATCAATTGGTAGTTCTACTTTTAGCTCTTTGAGGTAGCTCCATATTACTTTCCACAGAGGTTATACTAGTTTTCAGTCCACCAGCAGTCTATGAGTGTCCCTATCTCTCCACATCCACACCAAATATCCCATAGTATATGTATACCAGAATTTGTTTATTAATTTATTAGTTGATGAATATTTGAGTTGTTTCTACCTTTTGACTATTGTGAATACTGCTCCTATGAACATTGGTGTACAAATATTTTTTCCAGTCTTTTATTAATATTCTTTTCTGCATATGCCCAAAATAACATTTTGATATATAAATTAACAGCCCCTTATTACAAAATGTGGAACCAAGTTCTGGGAAATCTAGTTACTCATTAAATTCATGGACCTGCACTTATGCCTTCTTAGAAAGAGTATTTTCGTCTCTGTGGAAATAGAGATTGTGAAATTTTGTTAGGTACAATCTCTATAGAACCTGAAGGAAAATGCCAACATCTCTTTCTGCCTATGGGTTAACTGCATGGATATTTTCTCATTTTTAAGGTCTTAGAATGTAGTGAATGAAACTGAACACACCACAGTATGCACTCAGCTGACCCTCTAATTTCCTAAAAGGTCCCTCAGACTAAATTTAGTTTCAATGATAAATTTCAAAGAGGGAAGTGAGGTATGGAGAAACACAGTCAATTTCCACACAGTAATGTGAGTGGGAATGGAAAGGACAACCTCTATAACTAGGCACAATAATGATGAATCCATCCATCCCACAGGGAATGCTTCTCTGGATAGAGAGGAGAGTGGACTTGGAGAAATGTATATAATATCAATTGCAAAAATGTGGCACTAAAATTATATGGGGAAACAAATAATAGTAAATAGTATTTTGAATTTATTTTGTGTTTATTATTTGCCAAAAAATTTCAGTGAGCTTTATTTGCATTGTCCTATTTAATCCTTAAAACTACCCTCCATGTTAGGTGCTATTATAATTCTCATTACACAGATAATGCTGTTGAATAATTTATCCAAGGACACCCATTTGGTGTATATGGATTCTGAAGCTCAAATTCCAAACCAGAATTTGGAACCTGAGCTCTCCGAAACTATAGTAATGCAGGCATACCAGCCCACCCTTGCAAAATTACAAAGCAGAACAAAACAAAACTGACCATGACTGTATATGAGATTTGCGATTTAACTTCTCAGATTATTGCTTTCTTTATTTGTCAGAAAACTCTGTTCAACCACACGCAGGTTTTAGAGATAGTATTTTCACTTTATTAGGAAAATATTAACTTGAAAAAATGAGATTTTTCCTTAAAATTTATCGTGTTTGGAAAACAATCTGATAAAACAATTAGATGTTTATTAGCACCTGAAATTTCTCCTGAGTCATATCTATGGTCAATGCTCAATTATTGAAAACAGCTATTGTTTACATAGGAAACAGTTTTTACTGTAAAGAGAGTTAAATAGAAACATTTAGGTATTGATTGTGATCATATGTTTCAATAGGGTCTTGATGAAAACTAAAAATTCACATACTGTATAAGTGATTTATTTTTATCTTACGTTGTTGAGTTTGGCATAGGATAGATCTGCTTGATTTATGTTATTTTAATTGTCATGTGGGATACTCACCATGAATAAACATTTTTTGAGCATTTGTTAATGATTTATTTGTTCTCATTGAATATGTTAAGAGATTTGTCTATAAATTTCCAATTTAGAGTAAAACATAGATTACATATTTAGAATAGCATCATTTCTGCCAGAAAAGAAATAAAGTACCTTCAGTAACCATCATGAAAATGACTTAGTCAGGTTTTTAAATGTTTCTTATAAAGATAATTTAAGATTTTCTATTGTTTGACAATCTGGTTATATATCCATGTATAGGATTAAAGACTACCTTTACTGATTAGAAAAAAAAGAAAGAAATTTGAAGATTCTTACAAATGTTTGAATCAGATATATTTCTTTTTTCATAAAACACAACATTGATAAAGTGTAGAATTTTGTATCATTCAGATGGATTGATAATTTTTGATAGTTTAGAGCAATAATAATGCTACTAAGAACATTTTTAATAGTGAAATATTGCCTGAGAACTTACAGTGTTATACACAAGTAAGTTTTGTAAGTACTTAAGAGATGAGCAAGAGACATCCTCCCTCTGGAAGTTATCTCTTGAATGCTCAGACAGCTCCTACGAACTGTATTTATTTTCCATTATAAATGCAGATATAGCTTCATAATTGTGAGTGAGGAAATTTAATTATGTATATATGCAATTAAAAATCAGAAGCCACAAATATGGAAATTATTCATTAGGCAACTGCTCTTTCCTATTGATCCATCCTAAAATTTAAATTTGAATTTTTATCTTTACCCAGGAATATAACGCTTCCTAGAAGCAAGTGTTGGTACTAACGCTGTTACCTTCCAGACCACCACCTGACTGACAGCTTCAGGAATCTGAAATCCTTCTATTCTCAACTCATTCAGACCCCCCAACAAAAATGCTTGCCCATTTTAAAGCCTATTTCATTCAGCTTATGGCCTTTGCTGGTTTCTATCTGCCTTTTCCCAGTTATCTCTTATTTTCCTTCTGTCCACACTTCTGTTCTGCCTCTCACACTTGAGTGTAACTTGGCTCACCTAGAGGCACAAAGGATAGAATGATCTCCTGACCTTCACAAATGACCATCGACAAATGTAGACACTAGAATGGTGCATATTTAAAATAATCCTGCTAATACAAAGTTGCACATGTTATACATAAAACTGGCCCTGGTTCACATCTGAGAGGCCTGGCACTTTATTTACTTTGCTGAAGGTAGAATGAATGTCTTGTATTCAGCATGAACTCAGATAGCCATGAACTAATGAGAAAAATAACTCATGTATTGATTATCTTAATAATCAAAAAACCTTTAGCACATGCTAAATCAGGCTGATTAATATAAAAATATCAACCAGCAAAAATGATACCATGTCATTTAAGATAAAGGTACCAATGATAAGAATGCAGAAATTCATATCTAGAAAAATCATTAAATTTCCAATAAGAAATATAAGGCAGGACATGATTTTCCCAAGATGACTAAGATCAAAATCAACTAATATTTCCAGATTTTTACCATTCTTTCTAGTATACCAGTATTTTGCCCAAAATGTTTATTTTTGACATACTGAATTGATTATGGTTAAAACACAATCTATTCCAAACCAATTGAAAAGTGGGGAAAATGTGCAGTGCCCATCCACTTTGAATGGTATTATCCATTTTTTTCCCTTTAACAGTCTAGGTTGCAATAAATGGCAATTCAGTTTTTGTGTGTGCATCTGTCTGTATGTGTATGTATATATTTTTTCAAATAAAACATTGCCTTCATTGTACTTTCGTGGCTCATAAGAATTTAATACAAGTATTTCCATTTACTTGCTCTCTCATGAGCTTTGAAATTCACTTTAATTAAATAAAGTATAATAAGTATTCAATGAACACTCACGATGTGCCTGGTTTTTTTATTGCTGTGAGTGTTATTCCTAGATTGTAGGAGCTCTTAGTAACGTATTTGACGAAGGCAAATATCTGAACATCAGCCTATAATTTTATGTTCCATGTACTGGGTATTACTTTATATCTGTACATAAGTAAAGCCAAAACATATGAGATTGTTCGCATGATAGATTTTAGAAAGCCAAGAAACCTTCAAGCAAAAAAAACATAATACCAAAAATGCAGTATTTGTGAGAGTTACTGCGGAGAAAGCAACCGCCCTGATTTCAGGAGATCATCTCAGAGATGTATCTGCTCCTATATACCTTCCAGTTACAATGCTGAAGTCTCATCACTGCAGCTGAAGCAAGAAATTTGTGAAAATGCAGAGGGTAGTTGAGGAAGGACGTTCCACACACGTATTTTCTAATGAGCTACCCTGTGTGAGGCCCTGTGGGGAAACACTGCTGACTAAGGCCTTACACTTTTGACATGCAGCCTGCGATCATCTCAAATTCATCATCCGCCCTTTTCTTTGCAGGCTCTGACACCTGAGTTCAACACCTTTAGAAGAACATGGGAAAGAGGAACAATGTGACTGAATTTATCCTCCTGGGGCTCACACAGAACCCTGCGGGGCGGAAAGTTCTGTTTGTCGTGTTCTTACTCATCTACATTGTGACGGTTCTGGGCAACCTGCTCATCGTAGTGACCGTCGCGGCCAGCCCGTCCCTGGGTTCCCCCATGTACTTTTTTCTGGCTTATTTTTCATTTATAGATACTGTTTATTCGACCGCCATTGCTCCCAAAATGATCACGGACTTGCTTTCTGAGAAAATGACCATTTCCTTTCAGGCTTGTATGACTCAAGTTTTTATAGTTCATTTATTTGCTGGTGCAGAAGTCATTCTTTTGGTGGTGATGGCCTATGACCGCTACGTGGCCATCTGTAAACCGCTTCATTATTTGATCATCATGAATCGGCAGAGGTGTGTTCTCATGCTGTTGGTGGCCTGGATTGGAGGCTTTCTTCATTCGTTAGTTCAATTTCTTTTTATTTATCAGCTCCCTTTTTGCGGCCCCAATGTCATTGACAACTTCGCATGTGATATGTATCCCTTGTTGGAACTTTCTTGTACCAACACCTACCTCATTGGACTTTCCATGATGGCTAATGGAGGGGCCATTTGTACTGTCACTTTCTTCATTCTCCTCCTCTCCTATGGGGTCATATTACGCTCTCTGAAGGCTCAGAGTTTGGAAGGGAAACGCAAAGCCTTGTACACCTGTGCGTCCCACATCACTGTGGTCATTTTATTCTTTGTCCCCTGTATCTTCCTATATGCAAGGCCCAATTCTACACTCCCCATTGATAAATTCATGACTGTGGTTTTAACTTTCATAACGCCCATGCTGAACCCCCTAATCTACACCCTGAGGAATGCAGAAATGAAAAATGCCATGAGGAAACAGTGGAGTAAAAATGTGATCTTAGTCAGATAAGGGCTGTATCCCTATTGGCAGAACATGGCACTCATTTTTTTCACAGAAGCAAGGACTACGTTCACTATCAGTTACTCCATTTTGCTATCATTCTTTTTGGTTATTTAGCTTATTTATTCTGAAACAGCCATATAAATTAATATTTTTTGAAATGGAGTATGCTATATCCCTTAGAGACCAAGAGAATTGCATAGGTTTAGTTAATGCCTTATACTGTGCGTGTAATCATACTGTGTTAAGGTTCTTTGGGGAACAACAATTTTTACTTTTATTTCAAGTTCTTATTTTAAAAAAATTTCCATTTATCTTCTTTCTTTTTTATTTATTTTTAATTGGCAAATAACAATTATATATTTATGTGATACAATGTGATGTTTTGAGCTATGTATCCATTATAGATAGATTTAATCAAGCTAATTAACATATCTATAACTTCACCAACTTATCATTTTTTTGTGGTGAGAACATTAAAAATCTATTCTTGTTTGTGGGCTGTGGTACCTCTCTGACATGTAAAGACATGACCTAACAGAACTTGTTCCCTTTAGTTAAGAGATTGATATTTTAAACTTAAAAATTCACATTGTTAAAATGTGTTAATCTAACAGTAAAAATAATATTTTGGTCAAATTAATTGATTTAAAGATTCGCATAATATGTTCATAGGTGAGGATAACTCCATGAGAAATGAAACTTGTTAACTGTATACTGTTACAGAGCTAAGATGTACAGGTAGCATACGATTGATTTGGTATATTCTGACCAACTTTTGGATAGAAAAATGTTCAGCCACATTCTATGTATATCTAAGTCAATTGGCCTCCTCCAAGAGTTAAAATATGTATTTAAGTCACTCATGTCACAGTAGAGTCCACAGAGTCTGCCTACATTAAATTAACTCTCTGGGTGCACTTTTTAAAAAGAGAAAAACACTATGAATTTTAAACATTTTGGGAACAGATTGTTTTGATTTGCATAATGAATGCCTTTCTCATTATCTGTACACTGCATGTTCTCATTGACTTTAGATAGATCAAAGGTATCTTCTGTGTTTATGTTAGCTTTATAGTAGGTTTGAAGAACTAATACTGTATTACAAAGCTAATTTTTAAAGGTTCTTGAATTATATATTGCCGTGTTGAAAAATCAACCCACAGTGTATACAATAAAGCAAAAAGTTGTGTTTTTAATCCTTGTGTCAATTTATAAGAGATTTACTTAGTGCACTTAAAATTAATGCATTCAGGACTTCAACAGCTTGAATAGGTTGAATAAAAGCCAGCCATGAAATTTTATTTATTATTTAGTGAAGGAAATAGAATGTACTCTAGATTTTTTAATGAAAAAGGACTCCAATATAGGAAATTAGAAACTTCACAATTATTGCAGTTGGAGAATCTGGCATCTGGATACTGGCGGAAACACACGTGGGATCAAGGATTCACCACCCAAGCCAAGATGCAGATATGAGGAAGCTGAACTCAGGAAGAAAGTCCTCTGCACATATTTCTCGAAGTCCTTTCATGCCATGATTTGTATATAGAAATAATTTTCTCTAATAAAAACTTACAGTTTTTCTTTCTTTTTTTTTTATTTCAGCTTATTATGGGGGTTACAAAAGTTCAGGTTACATACGTTGCCCATGTGCCGCCTATCCCCCCAAGTCAGGGCTCCAGGCGTGTCCATTCCCCAGACAGTGCGCATTGCACCCATCATGTAGGTATACACCCATCCCCTCCTTGCACCCCCCCACCCCAAGTCAGCACCTTCTACTTATTTAATCCATATAGGGTTTGAATATTCAGGTAAGTTGTGAGGTAGAAATACACTTTACTTTCTTTTCATAAAAATAACTAAATTTTCCCAGCACATTTATTGAATAATCATTCACCTTTTCACTATCCTTCAATACTGCTACCTTCATATGTATTTGCATATCAATTATTCTATTTTCTCGATTTTTATTTTGTTCAATTAATCTAACTACTCATGAGCCAATACTACAATATCTAAATTATTGTAGTGTTTTAGATTCTGTTGCTGTGTAACAAGTCACCCAAGCGTTTAGTGGCATAAAACAACAACAATAACTTTATTATTATTTCAGATACTTTCTGTGGGTCATAAATTTGTAATCAGCTCAGCTGGGTATTTCTGGCTCAGGGTGTCTCATGAGGTTGCAATCAGGAATAGGCTGTTGCTCGACATCACCTAAAAAGTTTCTTCACTCACATGTCTGCACATAGGTTTGAAAGTCTTGTACATTGGGATAGTGGGGGCTAAAATAGCTGGTGCTCCTTGAGTATCTGCCCCTATTTCCTTGTGGTCTCTCAAGTATGCTGGCTTCATGGTAATGGGACTATTGACATGGTGGCTCGGTGCTCCAAAAAGCATGTGTCCTAAGAGGGTAAGCCAAGCAGAAGCTGTGTTATCCCTTTCTACTTAACCTTAGAAGTTACATATTAATACAATCATTTCTGCTGTATTCCATTCGTCAAGATAGTCATATAGTACGCACCATGTTACAGTAGATAGGATAGACCCTACCTCTTGATATGGAAATGGCAATGATCTGGAAGAGCATATACAAAATGATACTATATTGCCATAGTCTTCCCCCAGTCACAAAAACATACATCTATTGGTTTACCTATTCATAGATCAAATCTGGCCTCTATGTGCTTAAATTCTCAGAAAACTCTCATTTAATATAACATGAAATCCAGAATTACTAATTTGCTTAAGATAAAACGTCCAATGCTTACCACAGATTTTTCATTTTGGAGAGCTGTTAAACTGGGCAGAGAACACGGTGGAACTGAAAGAGCAGAAATTGGCTTGTAATTCGCCCATTTACTAGATAAACCATTCTGGATAAATGAAATAAACTGTTCTAAGCCTTGCCTTTTCTATCTATGAATTGGGAGTAATTTACTCATCTCATAGGGTTATTCTGAGATTAATATAGAAGTTCCTTACAAATAATGAGTGCTCTATGTATATTTCTTTTTAATAGTGAATTTAGAACAGGTTAAAAAATGCTGTTTTTAACTGACTTAAGATAAATAAATACAGTCATGTGTCACTTAATGACAAAGATACATTCTGAGAAATGTATCTAAATCATTAGGTGATGTCATTGCACGAAGGTCAGAGTATATTTAGATAACCATAGATGGTCTTGCCTACTACACACCTAGGCTATATGGTAGAGCCTATTGCTCCTAGGCCACAAACCTGTATAGCATGTTACTGTGCTGAATACTGTATGCAATTGCAACACAATGCTAAGTATTGGTGTATCTAAACATAACTAAACATAGAAAAGGTAAAAATATGGTATTATAATCTTAATGGACCCCCATTCCATATGTGCTCTTTGTTGATTTAAATACTCCCTTGGCCCAAACTTGATATATCTTATAATTAAAAATGTATTGGGTTTCTTCTACTGAGTGAAAGTTGTCAGTGATTATAAAAATTAATTGCATTAAACCTATGTGCAATGTTTAAATGTCCTCACATGGTTACAACAACTTTATAAAACTGACATCTAATGTTCTTATTTTAAAGAAATATGGAGGATCACAAGATTAAATAACTGTTAATAAATCATAGAACATGTACATAATCCTTGAGCCCAAATGTGCTTACTTCATATCCTATGATATTTTCACTATAGAATATCTTGGGACTAATATTTAATTATGATTTAGTATATAAAATATTTTTGATTATATGATAGAAAAGTGACAATTTATTAGATTAGAAATCATTAGTGGCATTTAAATGAAATTTTTTATAACATCAAATAGTAAAATTTATCTATAACATAGTTTCACTATTAAAAATCTGTACATTTAGTTCTTGAATCTGGTATCCTTTTTGAAAGCTGCTTTAGGAAATGGTTTATAATATATATGGAAAGAAATTGGGAATCCTTACTCCATTATAGACCAAAGGAAATATTTCTCAGCTAAACCACTTACATGACTTACAATATTTCTAAATTGAAAACATGTTATTTGAGTATCATGGAGTGAGAAGAAATTTAGTGTTTATTTTCTTCTGGCTGAGGTCCATATTTTAATCCTTAGTAACGGCAGCTACCCTGCAGTTAGATGACATGATTTTGATAATCATCTCAAAGGTGAAGGGAGCACCAGACTATATGTCAGAAAAACTCGATCCTGATATTTCTAGGTGGCCAATATGAGTACTAGTCCTTTTTCTTCCTCTGTGTGATCAGGCAGCGGGATCATGTGTCACTGACGAACAGAGCTTAGCTGTGCAGCAAATCTTTGAATGGATAAGACCATGACCTGGATTTGTGCCTGTGGTGCATCAGCTTGGCCTGGCTCCAGTGGAGCTCTGCCCCTGGGAAAACCCAATCACTGCAGGGTGGATGGGAATTCTCTGGTACTGTGATGAGCTGCTCAGTCAGTAGAGACACAGCCTCAAAGGGATGTGGTTGGAATGATGTTTAAGTCTGCACATTGTGGAATTCTGTGCCATTTGAAAATGGCACTTTGCCCTCTTATAGCCCAGGTCCATTACCCAAAGTTCTAGCTGCTCAGGAGGCTGAGGCAGGAGGATTGCTTGAGCCCAGTGAGCTATGATCGTGCCACTGCACTCCAGCCTGCGTGACACAGTGAGACCCTGTCTCTAAAAGAAATAGAAATAAAATTTCACACATCATATTTTCTATACTTTTACATAAAGTAAAAAATATATACGATTGTACATATACAATATATCTACAAATGACCCCTCTGAAGAACATGCATGAAAGTGTTTGTTATTTCTTAATTTTTAATTGACAAACAATATTTATATATATGTATGGGGTACAATGTAATGTTTCAAGGTATGTATAATTGTGTAATGATTAAATCAAACTAACTATATCCATCACTAGTGCTTGTGGTTGGGAGCAATCCTTTGACTTTAAACTTTTTATCACTGTATATAAGATATTTTTCATGGGCCATGCTTTACTATCCTAATTTATAAAAATAACAGTGAAAACACTTATGTTTCATTTAACCTATTTTGCTTTTGGTTAGAACTACAGGTTGTTTTAGGACATAGTTTTGGAAGACTTGTCTTTTAAAGGCAATTCAAAAACTTACATCCTGCTGTGCGTTGTGGAGTACTAAGCTGATATCCTGCTGACCAACTGAGCACTTAGTAGCAGTGTAGGTAAGCACATGCCTGTGGGATCCATGCAAAGGTAGAGGGCCTGCTTGAAGGTAGTTTGTGCTCAGTATCATTCTCCATGTCCTGGGGAAAGAAATGAGGATACTGATCTAAGTCTCTTACATTAATAAAATCATTTAATCCTTACAAAAACCTTTGGAGACAGGTAACATTAGTTTGCCATTTTATAAAAAATGAAACTGGGGCACAGAGAGGTTGTCTGTCATACAATCGCTACTCAGACGTAAGAACTAACTGTAATGTGGAAAATCAGGAATATTACACAGGTAGAGATAGCTCTCACTGCCAGTCTACTTGGGTGCATGTACACAAGGCACCTTGCACCTATGGCCAGCAGGGGTGTATGTGACTAACTTTATGAGATATAAGCAAAATTAAAAACATAATGTTTAATAAATACATAAATATAATTTAAGTTACTATTTTATTATATTTTAATGTCTATAAGTTTAAACATTAAAATTTAAACCATAATGCTAGACATTTAGTATCTTTAATACACTCTCTCAGAAAAGCAACTGAGATTAAGAGAGAGTGTCTATCCTCTAGTTAATTACATCCCGGGAAGATCTGTCATATAGTCTAAGTTTTTGTGATGTCAAAGTCCATAGGTTTCAACTATGTACACCTTGCTTTTCTGTCTTCATGCCTTGCTAATGCTGTTGCCCTTGTTGTTCATTTCATAAGTTGCAAATTTGTAAATTTAGAATTTTCTAAATTCTCTCTCATGTCAAGATCAAGCTCATTTCATATTCCTTGAAATCTGTAGAGCATACTGATATTTTCCCATTCTGGAACTTATAGCATACATGCATTGTTTCATATGTGCTCATTCTGTCTCCCTCATTATGGATAGGGAACTTCCTTACACACCATGCATTCTCAGACATGTTATTAAACTAGTAAATTACTGTATAGGATACCAATGGCCCCTGTGCCATTAAATTCAATAATCATTGCTCGTTTCTCATTTTATGAAATCCAGCAGCAACATTTAACCCAATTTTCATGGACATACTCTCCTAACATGACCAAGATTCTCAAATTAATATCTCCAGCCCACACTTCTTTTTTGAGGTTAAGATCTGTAAATCAAACTTCTTTCACGCCATTGTCACCTGAATGACTAATAGGTTCCTCACACTGAACAAGTCTAAAGATGTACTCTTCGTTCTGCCCCCATTTCCAAACCTACTCTCTCACAACACTTGCTAGCTCAGCTGATGACACATTTGATCTCTGTATCTCATACCCCATATCCAGTCTATCAGGAAATCCTACTGGCTCAACCTTCATGTATATCCCAAATTGAATCACTTCTAGTCACTCTAGAGCTGTTACATAGTTCCAAGCTGCCATCCTCTTTCACCTGGATTATTTTAGTTGCCTCTCACCTACTCTCCCTACCTTTATCTCGGTATCCCCTGCTCCAATATTTGATCCTAACTGGTGTTCTCTGTTGATTCCATTGGATATGGTAACACTTTGTGCTCCTGTGTTGTTCTTAAGCCATCTGTGATGAGGGATGTGCCTTGTATGAGCCGAATCACTTTTCCTTATCCTCAGTCAGGTCTTTCATCTATCAGCCCTCCTAGTGGTGTGTGG
Source organism: Eulemur rufifrons (assembly GCF_041146395.1). Taxonomy (NCBI): domain Eukaryota; kingdom Metazoa; phylum Chordata; class Mammalia; order Primates; family Lemuridae; genus Eulemur; species Eulemur rufifrons. Next base: position 91,127,370 of record NC_090988.1, on the reverse strand, counting down.
AAGAGAGATTTGACATGAACAAGAAAAGAAGTACTCACATTTTCCTGTATACTTTGTTCATCAATTTGTCTCTGTGATCATTATTAAGAGAGTATCTTTGAGAGAGTCATTGGAAGCCAGTATTCATGGGAAGCCCAATAAAAAATAAAGCCTTATGATTAATGAAGGAAAATAGCATGAAATAAGTAGAACTAAGGAATTGCAGAGTCATTATTTCAACATAAGCAGGATCTGAAGAGAACAAGATGGACCTGAATACAAAGACAGATGCCTGGACACCAGAAGAATCTCCATGTGCTCTGATTGGACACCACACAAATACCTAGGTGCCTCCTTTCTGCTCACAGTTCTACATCTCTGTCAGTAAATCACTACATCTGACACTGACTCATTACTCTTCAGTTAAATTGTTTATTTTTTTACATCGAACAGATTATGTAAAGAGACCTACAGTAAAAAATGTTAGGCTGACTCTGCACAGCCCAGGAGAGGTCTTAATTTTAGAGATAATAATTTTGTGATGAATTAATACCCACCCATTCCTTCCTCCCCAATGACAAAACACTTTTTCACATAAATTGGTAAGCCAATTCTATAATGTACATGGATGTGGGCCTGTATTGAATACCAGCCTTTGGTAATTGGAGACTGTGAGAGGCATAGAGATGGAAGACTAGATCCAGTGGATATCAGAACATTTCTTAAGGCTCCAGTTTGTAAAAGTTTTGGTAAGGGCTGAGTAATTAAGAATTATAAGTAACAGAAGAAGTTACCCAGAAATTGAGACGTCTATCTTTGGAAACTTAGTATAAATTTTGCAATTTAATAAATGATGAAAATGGAATTTTAATCAGTAGAATGAGTGGAATATTGGATAAATTCTGGAAGGGAAAATTAATATGCCCCTACCTCTTGTTTCTTCTCCTTGGCTCTAGCTCTCACTGTCTCTTTCTCTTTTCTGATATAAGTTTAAAAATAATTAAGCATATTTTTTCATAATGATGCAAAAATAATATTTCATCTGTTATCTGCCCTACTTTGCCTTTTTTTGCATCTGTTTTATTTTTATTATTTTTTTCTTTTTGTATTTCACAATATTATGTGGTACAAATATTTTGGTTATATAAATTGCTTTAGTACCATTTGAGTGAAAGTTATAAGTGTGCTCATCCCTAATAGTGTGCATTGTACTCATTAGGTGTGAATTTAACTATCTCCTCCTCTTTCCTCCCTCCTGCATTATTTCTGATAAATGTTATTTCCATATGTGCACAGAAGTGTTGAACAATTAGTTCCAGTTTAATAGTTAGTACATATGCTGTTTGTTTTTTCCATTCTTGTGATACTTCACTTTAGAACAATGGACTCCAGTTCCATCCAGGATAATACAAGAAGTATGAGTTCATCATTTTTATGGCTAAGTAGTACTCCATGGTGTACATATATCACATTTTATCAATCCACTCCTGGATGAATGGGCACTTGGGTTACTTCCACATCTTTACAATTGCAAATTGTACTGCTATAAACATTCCACTGAAGGTGTCTTTTAACAGAAACAAATAATAAGCCAAGAAAGGCATAGAATGAAGTAGAAGATGCTAACTGTGGCTTGAAGTGAGAACCAGGATCCCAGAATGAATTCTAAAGTCTTGTTGCTAAATAATATTTTCAAAATATCACCCTGACTAGGACTGTGGTCCATATAAGGTGATTCTTCTGTGTCAGGACACACATATACAATCTCAGTTAAAAGAAAATAACACTTTTGTCTAAATTCCACAGACAATTGAAGTGATGGTGTTTCTGGACCTTAACTCACTTCAATTTTGCATTTTTCTGTGGGATGAAAATTGATGTATAAATACATAGGATAAAATGTCTGAAGACTGCATATGGCAATAAATTGGTGTGGTTCCTGGGCCTGATGAGGTAAGTTGAAGTTGTCCTTCAGGTTTCAGTCTCAATGCTACATTTTTCTTAAACAGACATGATATATCTTCTTCTCAAAAAAATAAATAAATAGAAAAAATAATTTAATCTCTACAAATGGTGCTTTTAGTTTTAAAGTCTAAGAATCTCAAGATCAGTTTCTGAGAAGAAACAATAAAATTTTGATTAATCTATGAATCTTTGCATGCTTATACATAAACTGTTCTCCTTAAATAAGCACTCACTGCTACCCTAGTCCAAAGACAATGGGTGTTGTCCTTATGGATTCATACTGTCCTATCCCAAAACTCAGCTCTTTTATTTGGTAGTTACAATTGCCTGAATTTTCCAAAGAGACACTACAGATTCCATCACAGTATACACAGTGTCCTATTCCTGAACATCAAGGAAAATGAAAGCACCTTCAAAAAGAAACCCAGGAAAACTTAAAAAAGAAATAAAGAAAAGAAAATCCTCTAATTCATCAGAGACATAAAAGTTTTCCAAACACTTGAGCAAGACAATCACAGAAAATTGTGTTTGGAAAATAATACTCAGGGGACATTTCCAAACCTTGAGGGAAGCTGAGAAGCAACTCTATAGGTTCATGACCTCTCAGGGAAACGTCTTTAAATTGCAGTGGGAAACCAAGAATGAAACTTTTGTTTATTTATTTTTCCTTAAACCATGTAGAAAATGGCACTTGGTAAGCAGCGAGGGACATTCTTCACCTCCTCTAGCAGAGATGCTCCTCCTGTCTCTCTTAGATGTAGAAGGAAGGGTTGGAAACAGCCTTCACTTTTTGGCCAGCCACCAAATGGACTTTTTCCATGGAGAATGGGAGATGAGCATAACCAGAATTTTCAATGAACTGATAAATGGTGAGATTTATAATTCACATTTTTGCATTTTCAGAGAGGATTTCAACTTGTGATGCAGTGCTTCAAAGTGTGGGTATAAAGTGTAATGCAATCCATGAGCCTATCGCTTAAGAACTGTACACACTTGGGCTAGTTACATCACCTTTCTAGCTCTTAGACCACTTATACTTAAGGAGAATAATAACATTACCAAGCTGAAAGGATGTGGAAACAAATAAAATAATACATGTGGAGTCCATAGAACAGCACTTGATACAGAATGTGTCAAATGAACAACAGCTGTTAGAATGCAAATTCCTGTTTGCTTAATGGGGGAGGGGGTAGGAGCTCCTAATTACTTCAAGTCTAATGACATTAGACCTATCTTCAGCTTTTCATATTCAAGTTAAATCTGAATAGCTTAGAAATGCAACAAGTTCATATTTATTCTTTCTAAAATATTCTCATTTATCATTTATCCTCTGATGCTCTCACCATCCTGATGTTTAAGATTAAAAAGCAGAATTTTGGGAGGCTGTTTAAAGAACACTGATGTAATATGGTAAATTCAAGTACTGTAATTTACAGAGTTATTGATATAGAATATAGCAGAGTGGTCTCTAGTTCCATTTAGGTTAGTAAAAAAGTATTAGTTCAGTGTTTTTTTATGTTTGGGGAGTACTGCATAGTATATACATATACCACATTTTATTAATCCACTCATGTACTGATGTGCATTTGGGCTGTTCCCACATCTTTGAGATTGTGAATTATGGTCCTATAAACATTCAGGTGCCAGTGTCTTGTAACCAAAACATTTGTACCCCCATATTACTCTGAGATCAAAAAAAAAAAAAAAAGAATACAGCATTTACTATTTCCACAATGACACCCTAACGAACGGCACAGGGAAGGACATCAAGGGTAAGAAATCATGCCTCTAATCACACAGTGGAGTCTTCTGATTTTAACTTTGTCCACTTTATTTTCCTGTGCATATTTGACATGTCACAAATAGCATTAAGCTCCTCCCTCAGCATTATTCAGGAAAATTAAAATTGTTTTAGCACTATTTGTCATGGCTTCGGCTCTTCCTTAAAATGAGCTAAATCACTAAGAGAATGGGAAAAAAGAAGGTCCACGCATCCATCAGCAAGGACACCAGTGGAACAGAGAAAGTTTGTTATTTCCAAATTCCAGAAACAGTCAGAGTATAAAAGTTGAGAGATTTAGGTAAATTTATAGAGCAACACTGAGGGCAGAGAAAAGGATCTGAAATTCTGAAATTGGAGAACATATTTATCAGGTTTCCAGGGAAAGGAATGTGCTTTCCTAGACAGGCAAGGAATAAATATTTTCTTGCTGAAAAATAATCCTGGATCAAAAATATGGTGGATTTAAGGAACTTAACAGGAAGGGTAATTACAAATAAGATTTTAGTTTATTCTTTTTCTTTGTAATAACATTATTTATTTTAAAAAAGTATGCAAATGTGACTTATATGCACATATATATACATAAATGCATCTGAAGTTTACTACTTGAAATATAACTACAAAACATTACTTTTAATGACAACCTTGCTACTAATACCTCTTATAATTCTGAATGTTATGTATATTTCAAACTTGAAACAGAAAATCCATTACTTTTGTAATGAATGGTGCCAATTGGTGGCTGCCAATTTGTACATGTAAGTGCTTTAAGAAAGGTCACCCCTGCTCTGAAATGCTTCCTGAAAAGGAAAATCCCACTCCTTTCCCTGTTGATCCAGTGGAGCCAGAGGTTCTGTGTTCAAACCCCACATCCAGCATCTGTTGTTTGCTTGAACTTAACTTCTTTAAGCATCAGCTTCCCACCAATCAAACAGGGACCACAGGACTATCACAGACTGTGTTCTAGGCAGTGGGTCCTGAGCCCCACCTTAGTACACTTAGTCACCATGACAACACTCTCATATAGGCATTATTATTTTTGTAAACTTCTATTCTCATTCTTAAATGACAGATTAAAAATAAACTCAACAATCAGCAATATTTGTTATGTATTAAGTGTACAGACTGACATTTTCCCCAGATCATTCTCTTTTATGAGGAACGAATTAATTCATTTAAAGATGCCATACAGTTCAGACTTTCAAAGAAATATCTGAGGAATAGCCATGATTTTCAAGAGGCTTTTGAAATGCATGTTATTTTGTCTTCTATTTGTAGATGAGGCAGTTTGCAGATTTGGGTGGCATGCTGATCACTCATGCTCTCATTTCATGCCCGTGGCAGGCATGGCCAATAAATTACAGTCCTCTTTTATTCATAACATGGAGGTGGCTTCAGAATCCTTCTCAGTAATTCACTCTGGGAGCCACTGGAAAATGATCAAAGCTGTCACTTGACAGAGATGAAAACTATCTCTCTTCTCTACCACATGTGAATGCTTGCCTTCCCTCCTTTCAAACTCAGCCTCTTTTAAAGTAGTGTTATAGTTATTTATCTACATCCCAATTCTGTCTGACATGTCACTACTACTTCAACAATTTTGAGTTTTGTGTTCTCAGTGACAACACAAGCACTAGTGGTAATTTTGAACATGGATGCTCTAACTTCTGGATGACTATAATACCATAAATTGAACTGAAGCAAGTTTTTCTTTATCATAATTGCAGATTCTACATGCTGATCACTGTTGGAGGTGTCACCTTTTCCTTGGAAATCATGCAAAACCAAAGCTTTGTTACTGAGTTTGTCCTCCTGGGCCTTTCACAGAATCCAAATGTTCAGAAAATATTATTTGTTGTATTTTTGTTTGTCTACATTGCAACACTCGGGGGCAACATGCTAATTATAGTAACAATCCTCAACAGCCCTGCACTACTTGGATCCCCCATGTACTTCTTCTTGGCTTTCCTGTCCTTCCTAGATGCATGCTTCTCCTCCGTCTTCACCCCGAAGATGGTCGTGGACTCCCTCTATGAGAGGAAAACCATCTCCTTTGAAGGCTGCATGACTCAGCTTTTTGCTGAACACTTCCTAAGTGGGGCAGAGTTGATTGTCCTCACAGCCATGGCCTATGATCGGTATGTGGCCATTTGCAAGCCTTTGTATTACTCTTCCATCATGAACCGCAGGTTCTGTGGCATTCTGATTGGGTTAGCCTGGACAGGGGGCTTCTTGCATTCCATGATACAAATTCTCTTTACTTTCCAGTTGCCTTTCTGTGGTCCCAATGTCATTGATCACTTCTGTTGTGACTTTCAGCCATTACTGGATGTTGCCTGCACCAACACTCATGTCTTTGGCCTTTTTGTGGTACTCAACAGTGGTTTTTTCTGTATCATAACCTTCTCCTGGTTGCTTGTCTCCTATGGTGTCATCTTGTTCTCCCTGAGAACTCATAGTTCTGAAGGGCGGAGAAAAGCTCTGTCTACCTGTGGATCTCACATTGCTGTTGTGGTTTTGTTCTTTGTCCCGTGCATATTTGTATACGCACGACCTCCATCTGCTTTTTCCTCTGACAAAATGGTGGCAGTAGTTTATGGCATCCTAGCCCCCTTGCTCAATCCTCTGATTTATACCTTCAGGAATAAGGAGGTAAAAAATTCCATGAGGAAAGTATGGAAGAGATTACTAGTGGTTTCTGATGCAAAATGAATTATTAAAATTTTTTTATGAAATCAAGTTTAAGAGTAACAAAGTTAAAATTGTCGTGGACAAACTTTATGGACTATACATTCTATAGAAAAAGGTAACATAATTTTATAACAAAAAGCATTAATGGGGACTCAGAAAATTTTATTTTCACCCTCTGATCACTCATCAACTCTGAATTCGCAGCCCAGTATCCACATGTGTAAATTAAGAGCATTCAAATTTATATTTACTTAGAATGTAATAATCAAAAATTTTCAGCCACATATCCATTATTTCAAGCTTTCTTTTATCAGTGCTCAACTCTAACAATTCTTTAACCCCATCACAACCTGCAAACCATTGCTCCTGTCAACTTTTTACATGACCCCAGCCATATACCTCCTAAGAAACTGTGTAAAATAGTTGTCTGTGTCTCACTTATTCCTCCTCCAGGTATGTGCATGTCTTACCTTCTCACTTCCCTTGGTTGATTATTCAAATGTATCTTCTCAGTAATGCATTTTCTGACTACCTCACAATATAGCAAATCTCATCCACTCACTTTTTGTACCTCCTATTCCTACATTTCTGCTTAATTTTTCTCTTTAACACTTATCATTACCTAGCATGTCATACAGTTTATTCATTTTATTTATTGTTTATACCCTAGAAACTAATATATACAAGGGTTAGGATTTTTATCTTTCTCAAAAACTTTACTGTGGGATCTTAAAGTCAGATGATTAAGGAAAAAAAAAAAAACTATTGTTAAATCGCCAGTGACTAAAATGGTGTCTGGCACATAGTAAATGGTCAATATATATGAGTTGAATTAATAATTGAACAATAATAAAAATATATAAATGGGCCTCTGCTTCTGGGTGCGATGCAATAACTTGGGCCAAAAATATTCTTGCTGTGAACAACTAGAAACACCAAATACAGTATGGGAATCACTTCTATGAGATCCTGGAGATCTACTGAGAAAACCAAAATTGAAAGGTATAAGATTAGAGACACAAGATCTTCAATAAAGTGAGTTGAATTTTGTGGCCACTTTTATCCTGGGAACACGTCTTGATTCTTGGCAGGGGCCTGAGGTGGAGAGTCTGGGCTTTGCACAGGTGGAGGGGTCCCTGCTGGGGGTGGGGTGGAGGAAGAGACACCAACAGAGCTTTTGGAGCAAATTTGGAGAGCCTGAATCAGGCAGTACTTTTTCCCCAGTTTTAGGGGCTGTATAGGGTTGTTATGGTTTGAATTCTATCCCCTCAAAATGCTGAAGACCTAACCCCCAGTATCTGTGAATTTAACCTTATTTCGAAATAAAGTCTTTGCAGATGATCAGGTTAAAATGAGATTATTAGGGTGAATCCTAATACAGCATAACTGTGTTGTCATAAAAATGGGAAACAGAAAACATGCACATGGGGCGAATGTCATGTGCAGAGAGAGGCAGAGAGATTGGGTGATTCATCTGCAAGCTAAAGAATTTCAAAATTGTCAGCAAGTCATCAGAACCTAGGAGAGAGGAAAGGAACAGATTTCCCCTCGTAGTCCTCAGAAGGAAACATATAATCAAATCAAATAATATAAAGCAGAAGGCAAAGAACCACAATATGAAAATGAGGAGGACATAAATAAAGCCAAAACCTGCTTCTTTGAATAGATAAAACTGATATATACCCACCATTGTGGTAGTAGTTACATGGGTGTATACATTAGTCAAAACTCCCCTGGTATACATTTTAAAATGCCACATTTTATTGTATGTAAATTATACCTTAAGAGGTGCATTTAAAATAAAAAGATGTAAAAATAGCCTTTCTTTTCTTTTCTTTCCGTTCTTCTCTTTTCCCTTCTACCCTTTACTGACTTACTGATTTCAGAATACATTGGAAATTATTGAAGTTTTATTAGTTGTTTTCATTGTAACTACTGATAATGTATTTTATCAATATCATTAGTATTAATAATTATTATTGATTATTAATAATTTATTTTTCTGATTATTAAATATTATATTTAATGGCAATATTTTCCAGAATAGGGAATTAAGAGAAGTTAAGAAACTTGCCTAAAGTCATAGAAATACAAATGATTGATTTACAATTCAATCGTATTGGTATTATTATCTATTTGAGTCTTTATCTGGGCCATTCAAAAAGATTTGGCCAAAAGAAGAAATCTTTTTGTAACTTTCAGTAGTCTACACCTGGATGTGACTCTGAGGGCATGCCTGAGGGAGGAGCTGGTCACTGTAGTGAGAGGTGTCCCTTAGCATAGGCAGGAGGGGAGTCAGTCTCTGTGGACAGAATCTGCCTGTTGACAGCCTTGCTTGGGATTAATTGACCCCTGGTTTGCTGTGGTCTTAGATTGACTGTGCTAAATACCTCACTGAGCAAATCCTTCAAGGTTGGGTGGGAAGGGAGGTGGTCTTTCTCCCTCTGGAGGCTGGGCCTTTGTGAACTTTTATGAAATCTCTGTAAATATTTGACAGTGAAAACATACATGTCTAATTCACATGTTCTGCCAGAGAATATTTTGGATTAATAGACCTGTTTGCTTTTATAGAGATGTTTCTATACAGAATAGTGGAATATATTCTTTTTATTTTAGACCGTTCTAGAAGCAGAAGTAAGAAACTTTCTCCTGGTATTTCAGACTCATTTTTAGAGTCTAACTCGGGTCTCTTTAGGAAAGGTTGGCTGTCTGTGGAATATCTCCTCTCCCCATAGCGTCTCCGGCAGAGTGGACAAGTCTAAAGTAAAATTTCCACCTTGTAGACACACTGCAGATGATTATCTTCTGAGTAAATTGAATTAAAAAAGAGAAAACTGTGAGCTTTGTATCAGATGTCATCTTTTTTTTTTTTTTACAAGAAAAAAAGGTACATTTTCAAGCTCAGCCAAACTATTTCTTCTCTCTTGACTCCAACTCAGGAGAACTTCACCCTGTGAAGGATGGAAAAATATGGGGAATAGCAAAGTTGAAGTCCTTCCCTCAGGTGTAACGGGATCATTTTTATATTCACATGCCATAGACATAATTTATTTTGCACAATATTTGGTACTCATCAAATTATAGATAACGTGTCTCCCACAGTTCAGTGGGAGAAAATTAATATCACACTTTGGGTGAGATAACTCAGTGAATTTTCATTGTGATAGTTATTAGCTCATATGTACAAAGTTCCAGGCTAAAATTTCATAAATGCCAATATTTAAAATAGTCAATCCTAGATTTTTTTGCAGGTATATTTTGCTTTAATATCAGGTTTGATGATTGAAATATCTATATGTGATTCCTGAAAAAGTCCTTTTTTAATTTTCTAATTTCAGAATATTTTGTGGGTACAAACATTTTGGTTACATATAATGCCTTTGCCTCACCCAAGCCAGAGCTACAAGAGTGCTCTTTCCCTATACAGTGTGCTCTGCATCCATTAGTTGTGGGGTTACCCACCCCCAGTTGACCAGCATCCAATGCATATTACTACCTTTTTGATAAAGGCCATTCTCACTGGACATAGGTGATATCTCACTGTGGTTTTGACTTGCATTTCCCTCATGATTAGAGATATTGAGCACTGTTTTATATGTTTGCTGGCCATTATTCCATCTTCTTCTGAAAAATTTCTGTTCATGCTCGTTGCCCATTTATTGATGGAGTTGTTTAATTTTTTTCTTGCTGATTCTCTTAAGTTATATATAGATTCTTGTTGTCAGCCCTTTATCAGATGTGTAGAAAGCAAATATTTTTCTCCCATTCTGTAGGTTGCCTATTCACTCTAAAGACTGTTTCCTTGGCTATGCAGAATTTGATCAGGTCCCACTTATTTACTTTTGTTGCTTCTGTGATTGCTTTGGGGGTATTCTTCATAAATTCTTTACGTAGGCTGATGTATAAAAGAGAATGGACACACCTGGAGCTCTGACTTGGGGGGATAGGCGGTACATGGGCAACGTACGTAACCTGAACTTTTGTACCCCTATAATAAGCTGAAATAAAAAATAAGTAAACAAATAAATAAAATAAAAGAGTCTTCCCCACATTTTCTTCCAGAATTCTTAAGGTTTCAAGCCTTAGGTTTAAGTCTGTTATCCTACGTGAATTGATTTTTGTGAAAGGGGAGAGGTTGGGATCCAGGTTCAATCTTCTGCATGTGGTTATCCAGTTTTCCCAGCACCACTTATGGAATAGAGACTATTTCCCCAATGTATACTTTTGTCTGCTTTGTTGAACACTAGATGACAATATGAAGATGGTTTTATGTCTGGGATCTCCATCCTATTCCAAAGGTCTCTATCTCTGTTCTTGTGCCAGTACCATGCTCTTATGGTCACTATATGCTTACAATAAAGATTGAAGTCTGGCAGACTGATGCCTTCCAACTTTTTCTAGGCAACAACAGGTACATCAAGTAACCCCTCCCATCAGGAGCAGCCTCCCAAGCATGGTGCAAGAGCCCTGAATAACATATTAGCAGCTCCTCCTAGTGGCAGATCAAGCAACCATAGAAGCACACACATATAGGCTGGTGGCAGCAGCTGGGATCTGCCTTGCTCCTGCCACCAGTTTAAGGGGGAATAGGGCTCAAGTAACCCTCGGGAGTGGCAAGATCCTTCCTAAAGATTGGGGCATTAGTATTGCTCGCCCAGGGACAAAAAACCAACAGAGAGGCATCAGATTACCTCAATAACTGGCTCCTCCACACAATCTACAACCAATGACAGAGAAGGTAACTGCACAGCTCAACACAATGCCCTCCATCTCAAGCTATTAGATGGCAGTGGAGTTATACACACAGGTGTGACTCACCACATGGGAACTTAAGCTGGGGGACCAAACTCACTAATCTCCACTGGCAAGAGATGAAGACAACTGTCAGAGGTAACCCAACTTGGCAAAATACTTCTAAGACAATACAAGACCAGCCCGCCTCTTCCCACCCCTGTTAAGGAATGTCCCTTGGGGGCTTTAAGTTAAGGGCACAAACCAGTCCTAGCACTCCCAGTTCTCAATCAATTACCCCTATGAGGAAGAACCAGAGAAAGAACACAGGCAATACGAAAAAGCAGAGAGAAAAGTCACCCCCAAAAGAAATCAGGAGACTCTCAAAATTGGACACTAATTTAAATGAAATGATTAAATTGATGGAGGAAGAATTCTGAATATGTATTGTAAGGAAACTCAATGGAATTGAAGAGAAAATAGAAACCCAACACAAAGAAACCAAGAGAACAATACAGGAAATGGATGAAAAATTCTCTAAAGAAATTGCAATGTTATGAGAAAAAGAAACAGAAATCTTGGAAATGAAGGATGCATTCAAGAAACTTCAAAACACAGTGGAAAGCCTTAAGAATAGAATGGATCATGCAGAGGAGAGAATCTCAGAGCTTGAAGATAATGCCTATGTGCTAAACAAATCAGATGAAGAAAAAGAACACACAAGCAAGAGACAAGAGCAGAACATACAAGAAATGTGGGATTATATAAAGAAACCAAATATAAGAATTATAGGAATCCTGGATAGAAAAGAAGATACATAAGGGCTGGAAAATCTATTTCTTGGAATATTGGAGGAAAATATGCCTGGCCTAGGAAGAAAACTAGAAATTCAGATAAGAGAAGCACACAGAACTTCTGGGAGACTCAAGGTGAAGAGGCAATCACCATGTCACATAATTATCAGACTGGCCAAAGTAAACACGAAAGAGGAAATCCTTTGCACAGTAAGACAAAAATAACAGATAACCTACAAAGGAAAACCTATCAGACTAACTGCAGACTTCTCAAATGAAACCCTACTAGCTTGAAGGGACTGGAGACTCATCCTCAATCTTCTTAAACACTTAATTATTTTAAAGTTATTGTCCAGGAGGAGAATCTAGAAATATAGGATGCACTGGGAGGAACATGTGGGAGAGAGGTCTCACTTCTCTGGGGCATGATTCCTCAATGGATTTAATTTGGAAGTGGCCTTGGGAATAAACAGTATGAACAACTCAGTGAAGTATTTTGTTGTTTATTGGTAAGTGCCCATTAATGTCTTTCCTTACCTGGGAGAAGATTTCTCCTTGGGTATTAATGTTACCATCAAGTTATAAAATATTAATAAAAGCCATTACCTTACTAGACATGAATCATATTAAAGCTGTCATGCAAATGCTTTAGAAATATCCAAAACAAAGCTCATTTTTCAGATTTTCCAGTTTTGTGCACTATTGATTAAAAATAGTTTAAAAGTTTTGTTTAAATTATTTAGATCGGTGAAATTTTAAGTTTGTTTAATTCTTGGTACATATTCCTGGCCGCTTTCAAATTTGATGACTCATCAGTCACATCAACTGTTTATTCTCAAAGGTAACTCCGGATAATTCCATAATCCAAACTGTAAAATGTTTTTGAAAGTTTAAATAAATGGTCATTCTTTGTGCAGGTACAAAGAGATATATCCCTGTGTGACAAGGCATTTACAGCTTCAGTGACTGAGTGTGCCCTTTTCTTTTCTTCCTAGTCACACCTGGATTGATATGGTGGCAATTCTGACTTGTCTGCTATCAAAATAAGCTGTCATCTTCTAGGGCCTAAGATAAAATTGCAGAAGCCTGGCTTTGTAACAAGTGACAGAAGATGAAATATAAAACCCAGGTAACATATTTCTAAAAACTCTTCACTGCTATTATAATACTAGCAAAATGGCTTACTTTGAATGATTTATGTATATTTCTTCAGAAGATTTTATCATTTGCTCTCAAATGTTTTTTGCCAGAATCTCTAAGAATAAGACAGCACATACATTTCCTTCATTTTATACATTCTTATTAGAAGAGTGCAATGGCCATAGTTTTCCCAAAAATTTTTAGTAGATTTGTTTAAATGTAAACTGAAGTAGAGAAAATGCATAACACAATATAGCAATATAATGTGACATATAGACTGTCTTCACAATAACTTCTTTTAGATTGCTTTACATAAGTTTGAGAACCCAACAATTATTTATTGTATATATTAATACATGAATGTTAATAGTAAGTATTACTATAGCTCTTTATAAATTGTACACTGTGTATGTATTTTTAAATGTTCTGGTTCTCTGTAAATGTTTTATTTCTGTGGATTTTTTTCATTTTTGTAAAAGATCCATAACACACTGTTGTGCAACCATCATCACTATCTCCAAAAATTTTCATCATTCTTCACTGAAACTGTGTACCCATTAAACAATAATTCCCCATTCTCCCCTCCCCTTAACCACCGGTAACCACTGTTGCACTTTCTGTCTCTATAAATAGGACTATTCCAGGTGCCTCGTAAAAGTGGCACCTGGAATATTTTTCTTTTGTGTCTGGTTTCCTTCATAGCTCACTCAGCATGTCTTCAAGGTTCATCCATGTTCGGGCATGTATCACAATTTATACATTTTTAAGGCTGATTAATATCCCATCGTAGATGATACCACCATTTGTTTATTAATTCATTAATTGATGGACACTTGAGTTGCTGCTATGAACATAGATGTACAAATATTTATTCCAGTCTCTTATTTCTATTCTTTTCTTCATATGCCCAAAATAACATCTTGATATATAAATTTATTGTCCCTTTTTACAAAATGTGTAATCCTGTTCTGGGAAATCAAGTTACTCATTAAATTCATGAACCTGCACTTATGCCCTATTAGAAAGAATATTTTAGTTTCTGTGGAAATAGAGGTTATGAAATTTGTTAGGTAAAAGATCTACAGAACCTTAAGGAAAATGCCTACATCTATTTCTGCCTGTGGGTTAATTACATTGATCTTTTCCCCTTTTTAATAATACATACAATTATTATTTGTCAATTATCCCCAATAAAGTGGGGAAAAAAATTGCAAAGAACCTCACATAGGTGATTACCTGTGGAGGTCTGGTAGCCTGAACACAAGCCTTGGGGGGTTGGAAACACTGCTGGTTTTCTGAGGCTGCTTTGGGACAGGGGAGATGGGAAGTGAGAGAAGTGGTGGAGGACATTGCTGGTGGCAGGATCAGCAGTGGAGAAAGTGAGAGCAGCAGCAGCAGCAGCAGCAATGGTGGTGCGAAGGCACCGAGAACAGAGGAAGTAAAATGCTTGTCACCATCTGCTGTCCCCAGGAAGTTTTAAGGTCTTAAGCTATAGTGAATGGAACTATTAAACACCACAGTATGCACCTTTACAAAAAGGTCCCTCAGATTAAGTTTAGTTTTACCCATACACTTTAAAGAAGGAAAAGAGGTATGGAGAGAGACAGTGAATTTCCATGCAGTACTGTGAGTGCGAATGGAAAGGACAACCTCCATAACTGTGCACAATAATGACGAATCCATCCATCCCATAGGGAATGCTTCCTTGGATAGAGAGGAGAGTGGACTTTGGAGAAATTTATGTAATATCACTTGCAAAAATGTGGCACTAAAATTACAAGGGGAAACAAATAATAGTAAGTAGTATCTTGAGTTTATTTAGTGTTTACTATTTGCCAGAAAATTTTGGTGAGCTTTATTTGCATTGTCCTATTTAATCCTTAAAACCACCCTCTATGTTAGGTGCTATTATCATTCTCATTACACAGATGATGTTGAATAATTTAGCCAAGGACACACATTTGCTGTATATGTGTTCTGAAGCTCAAATTCCAAACCAGAATTTGGAACCTGAGCTCTCCAAAACTATAGTAATGCAGGCATACCAGCCTACCCTTGCAAAGTTACAAAGAAAAACAAAACAAAACTGACCATGACTGCATATGAGATTGGCAATTTAACTCCTCAGATTATTGCTTTCTTTTTTTGTCAGAAAAGCCCATTTATCCACAAGCAGGTGTTAGAGATGGTATTTTTACTTTATTATGAAAATATTCACTTGGAAAATGTGATATTACTTTAAAATTTATCTTGTTTAGAAAACAATCTGATGAACTGATTAGATGTTTATTAGCACCTCAAATCCCTCCTGCATCAATGCTCAATTATTTAATAAAGCTATTGTTTACATAGGAAACAGTTTTTACTGTAAAGAAAGTTAAAGAGAAACATTTAGGTATTGATTCTGATCATATATTTCAATGCGGTCTTGATGAAAACTAAAAAATCACATAGTGTATAAGTGATTTTTATCTTATGTCACTGAGTTTGGCATAGTATAGATCTACTTGATTTATGTTATTTTAAATGTCATGTGAGATACGTATCATGGATTAACATTTTTTGAGCATTTCTTAATGATTTATTTGTTCTCATTTATTATGTTAAGAAATTTGAAGAACCTTACAGATGTTTGAATCAGATATATTTTTTTCATAAAATACAGCATTGATAAAGTATAAAATTTTGTATCATTCAGACAGATTGATAATTTTTGATAGTTTAGAGTAAGAATAACGCTAAGATGTTTTTAATAGTGAAATATTGCCTAAGAACTTACAGTGTTATACACAAATAAGTCTTCTAAATACTCGAGGGGTGAGTAAGAGACATAGTCCTGCTGGAAGTTATCTCTTGAATGCTCAGACAGCTCCTTATGACCTGTGAGTATTTATTTTCCATTATAAATGCAGATATAGCTTCATAATTGTGAGGACATTCAATTATGTGCATATGCAATTAAATATGAGAAGCCCCAGTGATGGCACTTATTCTTTAGGCAGCTGGTCTTTCCTATTGATCCATCCTAAAGTTTAAATTTGGATTTTTTTTTTTTTTTACCCAGAAATATAACAATTCCTGGGAACCAAGTGATGGTACTAATGCTATTACCTTCCAGTCCACCACCTGATTGACAGCTTCAGGAATCTGAAATTCCTCTATTCTCAACTCTTTCAGACCCCGCAACAAAAATGCTTGCCCATTTTAAAGCCTATTTCATTCAGCTTATGGCCTTTGCTGGTTTCTATCTGCCTTTTCCCAGTTATCTCTTATTTTCCTTCTGTTCTCCCTCTCATGCTTGAGTGTAACTTGGCTCACCTAGAGGCACAAAGGATAGAATGATCTCCTGATCTTCACAAATACCATCAACAAAAGGAAACACTAGAATGGAGCATATTTAAAATAATTATGTTAATACAAAGTTGCACGTGTTATACATAAAAGTGGCCCTGGTTCACATCTGAAAGACCCAGCAGTTTATTGACTTTGTTCCAGGTAGAATGAGTGTCTTGTATTCAGTATGAACTCAGTTAGCCAAGAACTAATGAACAAAATAACTCATGTATTAATTATTTTAGAAAATCAAATAATCTTTGGCATATGCTAAATCATAATGATTAGTATAAAAATAATCAACCAGCATAAATGACATCATGTAATTTATGATAAATTTATCAATGATAACAACACAGAAACTTTATCTAGAAAAATTATTACATTTCCAATAAAGAATATAAGGCAGGACATGATTTTCCCAAGTTCATTAACATCAAAATCAATATTTCCAGATTTTGAGCATTCTTTCTACTATACCATGATTGTTCCAAAAATCTTTACTTTTGACATTCTGAATTGATCATGGTTAAAAAATAATGAGTTCCAAACAAAATTTAAAAGTGGGGAAAATGTGTGTACAGTGCCCATCCACTTTGAGTTGTCTTATCAATTTTTTTTTCTTAAAGCCTAGATTGCAATAAATGGCAGTTCAGTGTGTGTGTGTGTGTGTGTGTGTGTGGTTGTGTGTGTGTGTGTTTTAAAACAAAACATTGTCTTCATTGGACTTTCATGGCTGGTAAGAATTTGGTACAACTATCTCCAATCACTTGCTCTCTCATGAGCTTAGAAATTCACTTTAATTATAGTAAGTATTCAATGAGTACTCACAATGTGCCTGGTTTTTTCGTTGCTGTGAGTGAGTTATTCCTAGACGATAGGAGCAATTTGAGATGATAGTAAAAAATTTCAGAAAGGCAAATATCCAAACATAAGCCTATAATTTTATGTTCCACGTACTGGATATTACTTTACATCAGTACATAAGTAACACCAAAACATATGAGACTGGGTAGATTTTAGAGAGTCAAGAAACCTTCAAGAAAAAACATAGTATCAAAAACACAGTATTTGTGAGAGATACTCTGCAGAAAGCAACTGTCCTGATTTCAGTAGATCATCTCAGAGATGTATGTGCTCCTATATACCTTCCAGTTACAATGCTGAAGTCTCATCACTGCAACTGCAGCAAGAAATTTGTGAAAATGCAGATGGTAGTTGAGGAAGGACGTTCCACATACGTATTTTCTAATGAGCTACCCCGTGTAAAGCCCTGTGGGGAAACACTGTTGATTAAGGCTTTACACTTTTGACATGCAGCTTGCGATCATCTCAAATTCATTGTCGACCCTTTTCTTTGCAGGCTCTGACACCTGAGTTCAACACCTTTAGAAGAACATGGGAAACAAGAACAATGTGACTGAATTTATCCTCCTGGGGCTCACACAGAACCCTACGGGGCGGAAAGTTCTGTTTGTCGTGTTCTTACTCATCTACATTGTGACGGTTCTGGGCAACCTGCTCATCGTAGTGACCGTCGCGGCCAGCCCGTCCCTGGGTTCCCCCATGTACTTTTTTCTGGCTTATTTATCATTTATAGATACTGTCTATTCGACCACCATTGCTCCCAAAATGATCACGGACTTGCTTTCAGAAAAAATGACCATTTCCTTTCAGGCTTGTATGACTCAAGTGTTTATAGATCATTTATTTGCTGGTGCAGAAGTCATTCTTTTGGTGGTGATGGCCTATGACCGCTACGTGGCCATCTGTAAACCGCTTCATTATTTGATCATCATGAATCGGCGGGTGTGTGTTCTCATGCTGTTGGTGGCCTGGATTGGAGGCTTTCTGCATTCATTAATTCAATTTATTTTTATTTATCAGCTCCCTTTTTGTGGCCCCAATGTCATTGACAACTTCGTGTGTGATATGTATCCCTTGTTGGAACTTGCTTGCACCAACACCTACCTCATTGGACTTTCCATGATGGCTAATGGAGGGGCCATTTGTACTGTCACTTTCTTCATTCTCCTCCTCTCCTATGGGGTCATATTACGCTCTCTGAAGGCTCAGAGTTTGGAAGGGAAACGCAAAGCCTTCTACACCTGTGGGTCCCACATCACTGTGGTCATTTTATTCTTTGTCCCCTGTATTTTCCTGTTTGCAAGGCCCAATTCTACCCTCCCCATTGATAAATTCATGACTGTGGTTTTAACTTTCATCACTCCCATGCTGAACCCCCTAATCTACACCCTGAGGAATGCAGAAATGAAAAATGCCATGAGGAAACTGTGGAGTAAAAAAGTGACCTTAGTTGGATGAGAGCTCTATCCCTAATAGCAGAATATGACATTCATTTTTTCACAGAAGCAAGGAATACTTTCACTATCAGTTACTCCATTCTGTTATCATTCTTTTTGGTTATTTAGCCTATTTATTCTGAAACATCCATATAAATTAATATTTATTGAAATGGCATATGCTATACCCCTTAGAGATCAAGAGAATGCCATAGGTTTAATTAATCCCTTATACTGTTTATGCAATCATATTGTGTTAAGATTCATTGGTGGACAACAATTTTTACTTTTATTTCAAACTCTTATTTAAAAAAAATACTTAAATTTTTCTTTTTTCTTCCCAAAGGGCTGGAGTCTTAACTAAAGGCACCCCAGCCACTGACAAGCCAAAGGAGGGAACCAACCAAATAAATACCCTGTCATCCTTTCCTCCCCTACCTGATCACTAGCATTTACCTGTTGGCCAGAGATAAGGCAGCTGGTTAAAGTTGACCTTGAAAAACAACCAGCCAAGGTGGAAAAGACTGAGAGTAGATCCAAAGGGTGAAAGCAGCACACAGAGTTTACTTTCCAAAAGTTTATTCGATTCTTTTCTAAGTAAGATTGTGAACACCCCTTTTTGGAGTTACCTGTAAAAAAAGAAAACACAGGAAATAAGTAGAGTCTTCTGACTTATTTATTTACTCAATCAATATTTATTGAATACCTTTGTGATTCAGACCCTGAACCAAGTGCTGGACATGAAAAAGGGAACAGGACAGACAGAGCCCTCTTCTCTGAAGCTTATTTAAAGGGCATTTAAATAGAACACGGGAGGGGGCTGAATTAGAATTAATCTGTATATCAACAGTGTGCAGAATCCAAACCAAGAGTTCTAAAAGAGTTTTTCAAAAAATATTTAAGGAGGAGTTTTCTAACATTTCTTACTGGCTAAGAAGGAGTCAGAATTTTTATAGGTGAATTCTCTCTGCCTGGATGTCCAACTGCAACTGGGAATTCAGTATCCTCAAAAGAAGCTGAATTAGAGAACTTCAAAGATTAATTCTCATTTCCTTTTATAAAATAGAAAAAGAAAAGCATGTTTCTTCTCTTCTGGCATCCCATGAAAGAAAATAGTTTCTATTGTTAAAATGCCTTTGGCTTATCTGAAAACCCAAAATAGTGCCTTTTCCATTAAGAATTTTCTTTTTACAGGTTAATCCACCACTTCTGAATTTGCCATCAGCATTGCAATAAAAGAAATCAGAATGAATGTGACTGGATTCATTCTGATGAGTCTGACACTGAATCCTCAAATGCAGAGAATTCTATTTTTGGTGTTACTTATCACCTACATTGTCACTGTCGTAGGAAACCGGCTCATTGTGGTTACCATAATCTGTAGCCAGACTTTGGACTCCCCAATGCATTTCTTCCTGGTTTTCTTATCTTTGATAGATGCATGCTATTCCTCCTCCATAATCCCTAAAATGCTAGCTGTCTTGCTCTCTGAGACAAAAGCTATCCCCTTCAATGGCTGCATGTCACAGCGCTTTGTTGAACATTTCTTAGGTGCTTCAGAGATTGTCCTCCTGGTGGTCATGGCCTATGACCTATACGTGGCCATCTGTAGACCTCTGCACTATGTGATTATGATGAGCCATCGCGCATGTGCTGCCTCCTGGTTGGGGGGTGTTGGACAGTAGTTTTCTCCACTCTATTGGGCAGATTTTAGTTACTTTCTGGCTCCCATTCTGTGGTCCCAACATCACGGATCACTTCATGTGTCACATTTTCCCCCAATACATTTTCCCCCTGACACATTTTCCCCCTGATACCACTGTAACTTTCCTTGTTGTTCTCCTGGTTGCTGCCAATGATGGAGCAATCCCTGTGATCACCTTTGTGTCATTGTTGATATCATATGTGTTCATCCTGTGCTTCTTGAAGACTCACAGCTCTGTGGGGAGGAAAAATGCTCTTTCTACCTGTGGGTCCCACATCACAGCTGTTATTTTATTCTTTGTGCCCATATTTTTATGTATCTGCAACCCGTAGCCACCTTTCCCATGGATAAAGCCATAGCAGTGTTTCATACTCTTGTCACTCCCATGTTAAATCCAGTTATCTACACAGTAAGGAATGCAGAGATAAAAAATGCATTCAGAATGTTATTAAATAGGAATGCAATTTCAGATAATAAATGATCTAATATCAAGATTGTATTTCCATCATGATCTTTTCAATTTTATATTTCATTACTTTAAAGCCTTTTCCTCACCTCTTATTCAACTCTCACAGCACTTTTGCAAAGTAGGTACTATTATGATTATTCAATTTTACAGATGAAGAAAATAAAATTCAAAAAATTTAAGTTGCCAGCCCAATGTCAGAAACTGATCTCGTGATCCGATCTGCATTGATCTAGATCCAAATTTGATGCTCTTTCAAACATATCACGCTCGAAGCTCTGACTCGGTGGGGGGGGGGGCAGAGGAAAGGGCAATATATGTAACCTAAACTTTTGTACCCCCATAATATGCTGAAATAAAAAAAAACATATCAAAAGGTATCAGGAAAAAAGGGAATTTTTAGATAAGAACTCCTATTTTTTTTTCAGCAAATAAGAAAAATTTCTCTTCTAATTGCAGAGTTGTATAATGTGCCACTATATTTAAGCAGTATTTTCTACTGGTATCTAGGACAGTGTGGAATATATTAATATTATAATTTAGAAAGAAGATCTTGCCAATACTCTCTTGGCACACACTTGATATATCTTATATTTAAAAATGTGTTGCGTTTCCTCTACTGAGTAAAAGTTGTCAGTGATTAGATAAATTAATTGCATTAAACCTATGAGAAATTTTTAAAGATCCTCACATGATTACAACAACTTTATAAAACTGACACCTAATGTTCCTATTTTACAGAAATATGGAGGATCAACAGGTTAAATAACTATTAATAAATCATAGAATATGTACATAATCCTTGAGCCCAAATGTGCTTGCTCCATATGCTATGATGTTTTCACCATAGAATATATTGGGACTAATATTTAATTATGATTTAGTATATAAAATATGTTTGATTACATGTTAGAAAACTGACAATTTATTAGATTAAAAATTATCAGTAGCAATTAAATGAATTTTTTGACAATAGCAAATACTAAATTTTATTCATAAAATAGTTTAACTATTAAAAATATGGTTGTACATTTAGTTTTTGAATCTGGTATCCCCTTTGAAAACTGCTTTAGGAAATGGTTTGTAAGGTATATGGAAAGAAATTGGAATCCTTACTCCATGGTAAACCAAAGGAAATATTTCTCAAGTAAAACACTTACATGACTTATAATATTTTTAAATTGAAAACATGTTATTTAAATATCATGGAGTGAGAAGTAATTTAGTTTTTATTTTTTTCTGGCTGAGGCCCATTTTTTAATCCTTAGTAATGGCAGCTACCCTGCAGTTAGATGACACAATTTTGATAATCGTCTGAAAGGTGAAGACAGCACCAGACTACATGTCAGAAAAACTTGGTCCTGATATTTGTAGGTGGCCAAAATGAGTCCTAGGCCCTTTTCTTCATTTGTGTGATCAGGCAGTAGGATCATGTGTCACTGACAAACAGAGCTTAGACGTGCAGGAAATCTTTGAATGGATAAGACCATGACCTGAATTTGTGCCTGTGGTGCATCAGCTTGCCCTGGCTCCAGTGGAGCCCTGCCCCTGGGAAAACCCAATCACTGCAGGGTGGATGGGAATTCCCTGGTACTGTGATGAGCTCCTCAGTCAGTAGAGACACAGCCTCAAAGGGATGCGGTTGGAATGATGTAAGTCTGCACATTGAGGAATTCTGTGCCATTTGAAAATGGCACTTTGCCCTCTTATAGCCCAGGTCCATTATCCAAAGGAGACCATCTTATTAATGATGTTTCTTCTAAAAGGTGGATTGGAAACTGCTTACAAATTAAGCTCAAAATACAGCCAAATGGCAGGCACAGTCCCATGAATGATTTTGTAAACACCTTAGCTGGCTATCATTTTCCGCAACTTTTCCTATGGAAATGAAGTTTAAGTTCCTTTGCCAACCACAAAGGTTGTTTCTTATTTAAGTCCTGGGACACTTGGCTCATGTGTTTTCAATGTTTTGTTAAAATCATTAGAAACTCTAGTCCTATCAAATAACTCCCCATTGAATGATTAGATGATTTGTTCCCTGTGCTGGTCCTGACTTACTTTGAAGCTCTAGTGTGTCATGGAGGTGGCCTTAAGAATTTATTTGAGCATTAAACATCCTCCTATTAATTTAAGCTACTATTTTGAAATTGTTGAAATAATAAAATCACTTAAATACATTCACAATTCTATTATATTTAAAATGTGTCATTAATTCCCTTTTTCATTTTATCTATATACACAAATTGTGCTCCCAGGATGGAGAGACTTGAACTATCAACAATCTCTAGCTTGATTTGTTTTAATCTCTTTTGGCAAGTTATCAGAAATTAAGTGTCTTCCTTTTGGCTTCTAGCCAGGTAATTAAGATTAGCAAATAGGAGCATGTATGTTGCAGAGATGTGCTCTTAGGAAGAGGAGAAACAAAAATAGCTTGTACATCTAGAATGGTTTTACAGAGATCATCTGTTTCTCTTCTTTCATTGGATTCTGTCTCTCTCTATGTGTTTATATATACGCATATAGAGAGAGTATATGTATTTCTGCTTTCCACTCGTACCAACTTCCTTTCATCTTTATTTGTCTGCTAATAGTTCTCGAGAAAGTACTTATGTGGAATTTCCCTGTCTGTTTTAATTGGTTGCTGATACTTCAAAATCTGGCTTTCATTGTTAATGCAAAGATGAATTGGATTGTAAACATATTTATCAATATAAACACACATTTATTTGTGAGCAGCTGCATTTATGCTGAGTTTGATGCTGATAATTTACTCGGGAGGAAGTGGTGAAATCAATGGAGGTTGTTCAGGGACTAAGCCCTCTCTCTCCAGAAGCATTCCAAGAAAGCAGTAATTTTTCTATCTACAGTGGTGTAGTAATTTTCATCCTATAAAAGTGCTACTGTAGATAATTCTGTCTCCATGTATCTCTCAAGGAAAGCAAACTGAATTAAGAAGACTTATGAACAGTAATGATCCCTTGAAAGCCCTTAATTAGAGATGCAGACTATCGATGATACATGTGCTCAGGTTACAGACCTTCCAAGGACACGGGGCCACTGATTGCTTATTAGAAATGGAAACCAAGGGGCCCATGCTAGACACATTACTATCACCTTCTTACAGTTCAGGATTTTATTGAAGAAATTGTTTAGCTCCATAAGAAATTCAGATGCCAGATACACACATGAGCTATAAAGTGAACTTCCTGGATTCAAATCCTGACTCTATGACATACTAACTGTATAGTCCTTAGCAAATTAATTATTTTGTTTTTTCACAGCCAAAAAATGTGCCACATCTTTTCCAGATGTGAGGATTAAATGAGAAAACATATATAAACATATACTACCAAAATGTCTGGTACGTAGCAGGTGCTAACCAATGTATTAAGTACTACTGAGCCATAAAAAAAAAAAGTGGTAAACTAATACCTCTTATATTATCCTGGATGGAGCTGGAGCCCATTCTTTTAAGTGAAGTATCACAGAATGGGAAAACAAACTACACGGCACTCACCATTAAATTGGTACAAATCGATCAACACTCATGTGCACATATGGAAGTAACATTCATTGGGGATCAAGGAGGTGAGGGGTCAGAGGGGATCGGTAAATTGACACCTAATGGGTGCAGTGTGCACTGTCTGAGGAATGGGCATACTTGTAGCTTTGACTTGGGTGGTACACAATATTCTGAAATTAAAAAAATAAATACATAAAAGAAGCCAAAATAAATACTTTTATGAATTATATAAACCTGTAATACTAGGAAAGATTTTTAAAATTATTACCATGATATGGATAATTGTATATAGACATATTTCTATATAGATCTTATTCTGATTTTAATTTAGATTTATCTTAAGACCAATAATACACATATTGTTTCAGCTATCACACAATTTTATGAATAACTGAATTAAGGTAAATTAAAATGAAATATAATTTTTCACCTTATCATATGGTACATACAATCAAGACTATTAATATTTAGTATTAGTAAGTCTATGTGGACAATTACTTTTTAATATACTACGGATGGGAATAAAATCTGGTACAGATTTTTGTTTTTATTAAGCATGTGAATTGTTTTTATTCGTGATGACATTTCTAGGAATTTCTCCAACAAATATTTAAATCAGTGCAAAGACATCGAAACAACCCAATACATGAGTTCCCCTCAATACATGAGTGGATTAACAAAATGTGATATAGGTATACCATACTATGGTATACTACTCAGCCATAAAAAGTGATGAACTAATACCTCATGTACTAATCTGGGTGGAACTGGAACCCATTCTTCTAAATGAAGTATCACAAGAATGGAAAAACAAACACAGGTGCTCACCATTACATTGTAACTGATGGATCAACACTTATGTGCACATATCGAAATAACATTCATCTGGAATCGGGCAGGTGGGAGTGGGGAGGAGTGGATGGGTAAATTCATACCTAACAGATATGGTATGTGCTGTCTAGACAATGGACACCCTTGTAGCTTTGCCTGGGGCAGTGCAAAGGCAATTTATGTGACCAAAATGTTTGTACCCCCATAATATTCTGAAATAAAAAAAAATCTGTGAGTAAAGATGTCTGTAAAGTAATGTGCATTGCAGTATCATTTTGTATGGCAGCATATTGGAAATAGCATAAATGTGTAGCAAAAATAGGCTGGTTAAAGAAATTATGATGCAACCATAAAATGGTATTACGTGCGGCAATTAAAAAGAAAGAAATTTATAAATTCTCTCATGAGATAATGCCCATGAAACTATTAGATTAGAATTTCAGACTGTGTACAGTGGCTCAGGCCAATAATCCCAGCATTTTGGGAAGCCAAGGAGAGAGGATCACTTGAGCCCAGGAGTTTGTTACCAGCCTGGGAAACACAGCAAGACCCCGTGTCTGCAAAAAAAAAAACAAAAAAAGAAAGGAAGAAAGAAAGAAAGAAGAAAAGAAAAGAAAAGAAAAGAAAAGAAAAGAAAAGAAAAGAAAAGAAAAGAAAAGAAAAGAAGAAAAGAAAAGGAAAGGAGAACCGAAAAGGATGGCGGAGTGGTGGTGACGGCCTGAATCTGCGCTCCTGGGAAGGAAGGCATCGATCCGGACCTGCCACAACGCTAGAAGACCGCTCCCACACAGGAACAGCGGTGTGAATCCACGGAGAATCAGCGTGGGACAAACAGAGCGAGTGAGGTCTGAGGTGAACGAAAATTGGGAACGCGGGACAGACACTAGCCAGCGGAGCGCGGGTCGGATACACCCGCCCCCAGCCGGGGCCGGTGCAGCCTCTCGGGAAAGCGGCTTGCCCTCCGCTCCCAATTGAACAGAGCCCTGACCCAGGCCAGCACAGAATCACTGAGGGATACGTGGCGCATTGGAGACAGGAGGCTTTTTTTGAGAAATTACCTTAGAACCTGGGGGATCTCAGCTGAGACAGCGCTTGGCGAGGAGGGACGGATCTGCCCCAGGGCAGAAAAACACAAAAGACTCCCGGACAGCAAATAGCGTTGTACCCCCGTGCTGCCTTTTTCGGCAGTTCTCCAGCTGGTCACCCCCGGTGCGTGTCCTTGCTGGCCAGCCCCTGGGCAGTGGCGGTCTCTGCCTGCCGGGGAGCCGGTCCCCTCCAGCCCCGGAGCTTGGCAGGCACCATCTTGAAAGCGAGAGCGAAACGGCTCGGGAGCCAAAAAGTGCCCAGCGGCTCTTTCTGCCCGTGCTGACTTTTTCGGCAGTTCTCCAGCCGGTCACCCCCGGTGCGCGTCCTTGCTGGCCAGCCCCTGGGCAGTGGCGGTCTCTGCCTGCCGGGGAGCCGGTCCCCTCCAGCCCCGGAGCTTGGCAGGCGCCATCTTGAAAGCGAAGGCAAAACCGCTCGGGAGCCAAAAAGTGTCCAGCGGCTCTTTCTGCCTGTGCTGCCTTTTTCGGTGGTTCTCCAGCCGGTGACCCCCCGGTGCGCGCGCGTCCTTGCTCGCCAGCCCCTGGGCAGTGGCGGTCTCCGCCTGCCGGGGAGCCGGCCCCCTCCGGCCCCGGAGCTCGGCAGGCGCCATCTTGAAAGCGAAGGCAAAACCGCTCGGGAGCCAAAAAGTGCCCAGCGGCTCTTTCTGCCCGTGCTGCCTTTTTCGGCGGTTCTCCAGCCGGTGACCCCCTGGTGCGCGTTCTTGCTCGCCAGCCCCCGGGCAGTGGTGGTCTCTGCCTGCCGAGGAGCCGGTCTCCTCCAGCCCCGGAGCTCTGCAGGAGCCATCTTGAAAGTGAGGGCGAAACCGCTCGGGAGCCATAAAGTGCCGAGCGGCTCTCTCTGCCCGGCGCCCTCCGCTGGTCTCTGAACCAACGCCAGGAGTACGGGATATGCCGGGGCCGCGCTCGGGGTGAAGGGGCAGAGCTGCGCTAAGGCAAAAAAAAAAAAAAAAACACGAACAAGAAGAATAGGCTCGCCGAACTGTATATTTTATTCTTGGTAAATTTCTTCTGGGTTTTGTTTGTTTGTGTTTGTGTTTGTTTTTGTTTTTTTTTGGGTTTTTTCTTTTTTTTCTTTCCTTTTCTTTTCTTTTTCTTTTTTTTTCTGGCGGCGGACAGCCTCGGCGGGCACCTTTGCCCTCTGGGCCTCTGGCTGCCGCGCCTTTTTGAGCGCGGAGGTTGGATCCCCACCACCCTCGGAGCTGTGCGGGCGCGCAGACGTCATCTTGAAATCCACTGCGAAACCGCCCGGGACCCAGCCGGGCGGGCGTGAAGGGGCGGAGCTGCGCTAAGGCGTAAAACAAACAAACAAACAAAAAAAACATTGAGTCGCTGAATTATATACTTCAGATTTGTGTATCTTTCTGCCTTGCGGTGTGGTGAAGTGCTATGTAGTTTGTTTTTGTTCATTTTTGTTGGCGTTTTTGGTGTTTTTTGGTTTGGCTTTTTGCGTTTCTTTTCTTTTTTTTTTTTCTTTCTTTTTTTTTTTTCTTTTTCTTTCTTTTTCTTCTTTTTTTTCTTTTCTCTTTCGTTTTCTCCTCTTTCTTTTCTTTCTTTCCTTTTCTTTTTTCTTTTTTTTTCTTTTTTTTTTTTTTTTTCCTCTTCTCTTTCTCCTCTCTTTTCGCCTTCTAACTGGGGACCCACGGTGAGCTTCGGAACGGGCCAGGTCCCTGGCTCTGGTACATACCGGATCCTGAGTAGTCACCCCCAGGGCCGGAGATCTGCGGGCACGCAATTGCCACTCTAGGGCCCACAGCCAAGTCACTGCGGAGCAATAGGGTACTAAGAGGCTCCCTGGACGGCCCTCTCCCCTGGTCCACGGACCTTATATAGGATCCCTGCCCAAGTGTAAACACTGAATACTTCTCCAGAAGCGAGAGTGTGGAACCTGATCCCTGGGGACATTGGGCCAAGACAGACTTTTGCCCCTGGGAGCTACAGCAACTGGGGCGCTGAGCAAGCGAAGTCACCGTCCTCTCCCCATAGCTAGTATCTTGCCAGCAGATAGAGTCAGAAACCTCCCCTATAGAGGAAGAACCAAAGGGAAACAAACAAACAAAGAGAATTTCGGTCTACTATTAGTGTGGACCCTGCCTGCCTTCTGAAAGACCACAACACAGTGTCCTAACTCACCAAAGCGGTCCTGGATCACTCCAATCCTCTAGGATTGGACCCATCGGAAGCAGTCCCCCAACGGAAACAGAAAAATCTCTGAACAATACACAACAGTCTCCCCCTCTTGCGAAAAGAAGCAACATACCTAGACTGTTTCACAGCCTAAGAATAGAGCACAAAGAGTCCTGTTAACCAGACTAAACCTATAAGTAAAGATCCAACGACAAATCTAGATGGGAAGGGTCCAGCGAAAAAACACGGAGAGCAAAAAGAATCAAATGGAAAGCTCATCCCCAAAGAGAAATACCAGCTCCCAACCATTTGACACAAACCAGACTCAAAACACCAACATGTCACAGGAAGAAATCCAATTATGGATTATAAACAAGCTGAATAATATACAAGAATCAATGGATAAACAACACAAGGAAAACACAAAAAAAATACAGGATTTGGAGGAAAAATTCACTAAAGAAATTGAAATATTGAAGAAAAACCAAACTGAACTCCTAGAAGTGAAGAATTCACTCAGAGAGCTACAAAACACTGTGGAAAGTCTCAAGAGCAGGGTAGATCAAACAGAGGAAAGAATCTCAGAAATTGAAGATAACTCCTTCCAACTAAATAAGTCAGTCACAGAGATAGATCGAAAAAATAAGAGAAATGATCTGAGTCTTCAAGAAATGTGGGATTATGTGAAGAAACCTAACTTGAGAGTTATTGGCATTCCTGAGGGTGAAGAAGATAACAAGCAAGGGTTGGACAAGCTATTTGAAGACATAATCGAGGAAAATTTTCCAGGCCTTGCCAATACTCTAGACATACAGATTCAAGAAGCTCAAAGAACCCCTGGGAGATTCATAGCAAATAGGAAAACACCACGCCACGTAGTCATCAGGCTGACCAAAATATCCACTAAAGAGTCACTTCTCCGAGCTGTAAGGAGAAAGAAACAAGTAACTTACAAAGGAAAACCCATCAGAATTACGCCAGATTTCTCAGCTGAAACCTTACAAGCAAGAAGAGGTTGGGGCCCCATTTTCACGCTTCTGAAACAGAATAATGCCCAGCCTAGAATCTTGTACCCAGCTAAGCTAAGTTTTCTATATGAAGGAGAAATCAAGACATTCTGAGATAAACAAAGGTTGAGGGAATTCACCAAGACAAGACCAGCCCTCCAAGAAGTACTCAAAAGAGAATTATACACGGATCAGCACAAGAAAGATCCACGAATGTAAAACTACTCAAGAGCTAAAGATGAAATTCCAGATACCACAATGGCCCAGGAGAGAAAACATCACAATGAAGTTCTATCCAACAAGCTGAACAAAAAACTGTCTCACCTATCAGTTTTCTCAATAAATGTGAATGGCTTGAACTCCCCGCTCAAGAGACATAGACTGGCCCAATGGATAAAAAAATACAATCCAAGTATCTGCTGTCTTCAAGAAACTCACCTAACCTGCAAAGATGCATTTAGACTGAAAATAAAAGGATGGAAATCGATATTTCAAGCAAATGGTAACCAAAAGAAAGCTGGTGTGGCAATCTTAATTTCCAATAACTTAGCTTTCAAACCAACAAAAATAATAAAAGACAAAGATGGCTACTACATACTGATTAAAGGCACAATTCATCAAGAAGCCATGACTATACTCAATATATATGCACCCAACCTAGGTGCACCTAGATTCATAAAGCAAACCCTACTAGATCTCAACCAAATGATAAATAACAATACTGTAATAGCTGGAGACTTTAACACCCCACTGACAGTACAGGACAGATCCTCTAAACAGAAAATAAACAAAGACATAATGGACCTCAATAGAATGCTAGAACAAATGGGCATGGCTGACATCTATAGGACATTCTACCCAAAGTCCACAGAATATACATTCTTCTCATCAGCTCACGGGACATTCTCTAAGATTGACCATGTCCTAGGACATAAATCATGTCTTGAAAAATTCAAAAAAATAGAAATTATACCATGCATCTTCTCAGATCACAGCTGAATAAAAGTAACAATGATCACAAACAGAAACCCTCACTCTTACTCAAAGTCATGGAAGCTAAATAACCTTCTCCTGAATAATTATTCTATAAAAGAAGAAATCAAGATGGAAATCAAAAATTTCTTTGAATTAAATGACAATGGAGATACAACTTATCAAAATCTATGGGATACAGCTAAAGCAGTCCTGAGAGGAAAATTCATATCCATAAATGCCTATATCAAAAAGACAGAAAACATGCAAATAGACAACCTAACGAATAGACTCAAAGAACTGGAGAAAGAAGAACAGAACGATCCCAAACCCAGCAGAAGGCGAGAAATTACTAAGATCAAATCAGAACTAAATGAAAAGGACAACAAAGAAACTATAAGGGAAATTAATAAAACAAAAAGTTGGTTCTTTGAAAAGATAAACAAAATAGACACACCTCTGGCTAGACTAACCAAGAGCACAAAAGTAAAATCTCTAATAACCTCCATTAGGAACATGAAAGGAGAAATCACAACCGATGCTACAGAGATACAAGATATCATCTATGAATTCTACAAAAATCTTTATGCACACAAACTGGAGAACGTGGAGGAAATGGACAAATTTTTAGAAACACATAGTCTTCCCAGGCTCAACCAGGAAGAAATAGAGTACCTGAACAGACCAATATCAAGAACTGAAATCGAAACAGCAATAAAAAACCTTCCCAAAAAGAAAAGCCCTGGTCCAGATGGGTTCACACCTGAATTTTACCATACATATAAAGAAGAACTGGTGCCCATCCTACATAAACTATTCTCCAATATTGAGAAGGATGGAGTTCTCCCTAACACGTTCTACCAAGCCAATATAACATTAATAACAAAACCTGGAAAGGACACAACAAAAATAGAGAACTACAGACCAATTTCCCTCATGAATATAGATGCAAAAATTTTCAATAAAATACTAGCAAATCAAATCCAAGTACTTATCAAAAAAGTAATCCACCACGACCAAGTGGGCTTCATCCCCGAGATGCAGGGGTGGTTCAACATACGTAAATCTATAAATGTAATTCACCACATAAATAGAAGCAAAAACAAAAACCATATGATACTCTCATTAGATGCAGAAAAAGCATTTGACAAAATTCAACACCCTTTTATGATAAAAACGCTTAACAAAATAGGCATTGATGGAACCTACCTAAAAATGATACAAGCCATATATGACACACCCACAGCCAACATCATACTGAATGGGGAAAAACTGAAAGCACTCCCACTTAGAACTGGAACCAGACAGGGCTGCCCATTGTCTCCATTACTTTTCAACATAGTATTGGAAGTCCTTGCGAGAGCTATCAGGCAAGAGAGCAGAATCAAGGGAGTCCAAATAGGGAAGGAAGAGATCAAACTCTCACTTTTTGCTGATGATATGATGTTATATCTGGAAAACCCCCAGGATTCAACCAAGAGACTCCTGGAATTGATTAACGAATACAGCAAAGTCTCAGGCTACAAAATTAATATACACAAATCAGAGGCATTTATATATGCCAATAACAGTCAATCGGAAAACCAAATTAAAGACTCAATACCCTTCAAAATAGCAACAAAGAAAATAAAATATCTAGGTATATATCTAACTAAAGAGGTAAAGGACCTCTATAAGGAAAACTATGAAACACTGAAAAAAGAAATAGCAGAACTTGCAAATAGATGGAAAAATATACCATGCTTGTGGATCGGAAGAATCAACATTGTTAAAATGTCTATACTACCCAAAGTGATCTACAGATTCAGTGCAATCCCGATTAAATTACCAACATCATTCTTTACAGACATAGAGAAAATAATTATACACTTTGTATGGAATCAAAGAAGACCCCGTATAGCAAAAGCAATTTTAAGCAACAAAAACAAAATGGGAGGTATTAATTTGCCAGACCTCAAACTATACTACAAGGCCGTGGTTCTTAAAACAGCCTGGTATTGGCACAAGTGCAGGGACACAGACCAGTGGAACACAACAGAAAATCCAAATATAGAACCATCCTCATATAGTCACCTAATTTTCGACAAAGCGGGAAAGAATATACTCTGGGGACAAGAATCCCTATTCAACAAATGGTGCTGGGAGAATTGGTTAGCCACTTGTAGAAGACTGAAACAGGACCCACAGCTTTCACCTCTCACAAAAATCAAATCACAGTGGATAACAGACTTAAACCTTAGGCGTGATACAATCAGAATTCTAGAAGAAAATGTAGGAAAGACTCTTACAGACATTGGCCTAGGCAAAGAATTTATGAAGAAGACCCCCAAGGCAATCACAGCAGCAACAAAAATAAATGAATGGGACATGATTAAATTAAAAAGCTTCTGCACAGCCAAAGAAACAGTCCAGAGAATAAACAGACCACCTACAGAATGGGAAAAAATTTTTGCATACTACACATCAGATAAAGGACTGATAACAAGAATCTATTTAGAACTCAGGAAAATCAGCAAGAAAAAATCAAGCAACCCTATCAAAAAGTGGGCAAAGGACATGAATAGAAATTTTTCAAAAGAAGATATAAAAATGGCTAACAAACATATGAAAAAGTGTTCAACATCTCTAATCATCAGGGAAATGCAAATCAAAACCACAATGAGATATCACTTAACCCCAGTGAGAATGGCCTTTATCAAAAAAACCCAAAACAACACATGTTGGCGTGGGTGTGGAGAGACAGGAACACTAATACACTGCTGGTGGGACTGCAAACTAGTGCAACCTCTGTGGAAAGCATTATGGAGGTATCTTAAACAGATTCAAGTAGACCTG
Organism: Eulemur rufifrons; assembly: GCF_041146395.1. Lineage (NCBI taxonomy): Eukaryota > Metazoa > Chordata > Mammalia > Primates > Lemuridae > Eulemur > Eulemur rufifrons. The sequence continues at coordinate 91,094,085 of NC_090988.1, read as the reverse complement.
CCATTTGACCCAGCAATCCCGTTACTGGGCATATACCCAAAGGAAAAAAGGTCATTCTGTAACAAAGGCACGTGTACCCAAATGTTTATAGCAGCACAATTCACAATAGCAAAGATGTGGAAACAACCCAAATGCCCATCAATACATGATTGGATTAGTAAACTGTGGTATATGTATACCATGGAATACTACTCAGCTATAAGGAATGATGAAGATACAACATCTCTATGGTTCTCCTGGAGAGATTTGGAACCCATTATATTAAGTGAAGTATCCCAAGAATGGAAAAACAAGCATCACATGTACTCACCAGAAAATTGGTTTCCTTGATCATCACCTAAATACAAATCTGGAAACGACACCAATTGGACATCAGACTGAGGTGGGGGGTGGGGGAGGAGGTGGGGGTATGCCTACACAATGAGTGCATTGCGCACCGTTTGGGGAGTGGTAACACTTGAAGGTGCTGACTTGGGAAAGGGGGGGGTGGGGAAAAAAATATGAAACTATTGTTTTTAACTTGCACTGTTCACTTGATAATTTATCATGAATATTTCCCATATTATTTCATATCATTGTACAAGAAATAATGTATACATTATGAGGACATACTGTATCTAACAAGATATACTGTTAGACTCTTTGATTCTGTAAAATTAAATAAAAAAAAATATTCATAAATGGAAACAACTGAGCAATAAATACACCAGTGTATTTTTATTTTTTAACAATAGCAAAAGTAAAATTTAATTAGCTTCTCAGGATGCTGCTGGGGACTTCCCTGAATTACTTATATTTTATTACTGTAATTAATATGATATAAACCTTTAATATTCTCAAAAAAAAAAAAAAAGAAAAGGAAAGAAAAGAAAAGAAGAAAATAATTAGACAGGTGTGGTGGCATGTGCCTATAGTCCTAGATGCTGAGGGGGCTGAGGTAGGAGGATTGCTTCAGCCCAGTGAGCTATGATCATGCCACTGCACTCCAGCCTGCGTGACAGAGTGAGACCCTGTCTCTAAAAAAAATAAAAATAAAAATAAAATTTTATTCATCATATTTTCTATACTTTTATATAAAGTAAAATACATAAATGACTGTACATATAAAATATATATACTAATGACCTTCTAAAGACTATGCACTAAAGTGTTTTTTATTTTTTAATTTTTAATTGACAATAATTATATATATGTATGGGCTACAGTGTCATGTTTTGAGGTATGTATAATTGCACAGTGATTAAATCAAGCTAATTTTATCCATCACTAGTGCTTACGGTTGACAGCAATCCTTTGACTTTAAACTTTTTGTCACTATATATAAGATATTTTTCATGGGCCGTGCTTTACTTTCCTAATTTATAAAAATAACAGTGAAAATCCTTATGTTTTATTCAACCTATTTTGCTTTTGGTTAGAACTGCAGGATGTTTTAGGAAATGGTTTTGGAAGACTTGTCTTTTAAAGGCAATTCATATCCTGCTGTGCGTTGGGGAGTACGAAGCTGATATCCTGCTGACCAGGTGAGCACTTAGTAGCAGTGTAGGTAAGCACATGTCTGTGGCATCCATGCAGAGGTGGGGGGCCTGTTTGAAGGTAGTTTGTGCTCAGTATCATTATCCATGTCCTGGGAAAAGAAATGGGGATACTGATCTAAGCCTTTTACATTGATAAAACCATTTAATCCTTACAAAAACCTTTGGAGACAGGTAACATTAGTTTTCCATTTGATAGAAAATGAAACTGCGGCACAGAGAGGTTGTCTGTCATATAATAACTACTCACACGTAAGAACTAACTGTAATGTGGAAAGTCAGGAATATTACACAGGTAGAGATAGCTCTCATTGCCAGTCTCCTTGGGTGCATGTACACAAGGCACCTTGCACCTAGAGCTAGTAGGGGTGTATGTGACTAACTTTATGAGATATAAGCAACATGAAAAACATTATAATGTTTAATAAATATTTAAATATAATTTAAGTTACTATATTATTATATTTTAATGTCTATGAGTTTAAACATTAAAATTTAAACCATAATGCTAGGCACTTAATATGTTTAATATGTACTCTGAGAAAAGCAACTGAGATTACCAGAGAGTGTCTATCCTCTAGTTAATTATATCCCGGGAAGATCTGTCATATAACCTAAGTTTTTGTGATGTCAAATTCCATAGGTTTCAACTATGTACACCTTGCTTTTCTGTCTTCATACCTTGATAATGCTGTTGCCCTTCTTGCTCATTTTATAAGTAGCAAATTTATAAATTTAGAATTTTCTAAATTCTCTCTCACGTCAAGATCTACCTAATTTCATATTCTTTGAAATCTGTAGAGCATATTGATATTTTTCCATGCTGGAACTTGTATCACAAATCCATTGTTTCATATGTGCTCATTTTGTCTCCTTCATTATGGATAGGGAACTTCCTTACACCCCACACATTGTCAGACATGTTATTAAACTAGTGAATTGCTATCTAGGACACCAATGACCCCTGTATCATTAAATTCTATAGTCATTGCTCGTTTCTCATTTTATGAAATCCAGTAGCAACTTTTAACCCAGTTTTCATGGACGTACTCTCCTAACATGACCAAGATTCTCAAATTAATATCTCAGCTCAGATTTTTTTGAGGTTAAGATCTGGAAATCCAAATTCTTTCAAGCCACTGCCACCTGAATGACTAATAGGTTTCTCACACTGAACAAGTCTAAAGATGTACTCTTCGTTCTGCCCCCATGTCCAAACCTACTACTCTCTCACAACACTTGCTAGCTCAGCTGACGACACATGTGATCTCTGTATCTCATACCCTATACCCAGTCTATCAGGAAATCCTACTAACTCAACCTTCACGTATATCCCAAATTCAAACACTTCTAGTCACTCTAGAGCTGTCACCTAGTTCCAACCTGCCATCATCTTTCACCTGGATTATTTTAGTTGCCTCTCACCTCTCTCCCTACTTTTATCTCCATATTCTCTGCTCCAATATTTGATCCTAATTGGTGTTCTCTGTTGATTCCATTGGATATGGTAACACTTTGAGCTCCTGTGTTTGTCTTAAGCCATCTGTGACGAGGGACGTGCCTTGCATCAGTCGAACCACTTTTCCTTATCCTCAGTCTGATCTTTCATCTATCTTTCCTCCTGTTGGTGAGTGGAAGAGAGATTTGACATGAACAAGAAAAGAATTACTCACATTTTCCAGTATACTTGTTCATCAGATTTGTCTCTGTGATCATTATTAAGAGAGTATCATTGAGAGAGTCACTGGAAGCCAGTGTTCATGAGAAGCTCAATAAAAAAATAAAGCCTTATGATTAATGAAGGAAAATAGCATTAAATAAATAGTACTAAGAAATTACAGAGTCATTATTTCAACATAAGCAGGATCTGAAGAGAACAAGATGAGACAGTTCTTGGACCTGAATACAAAGAAAGATGCCTGGACACCAGAAGAATCTCCATGTGCTCTGATTGGACACCACACAAATACCTAGGTGCCTCCTTTCTGCTCACAGTTCTACATCTCTGTCAGTAAATCACTACATCTGACACTGACTCATTACTCTTCAGTCAAATTGTTTATTTTTTTACATCGAACAGATTATGTAAAGAGACCTACAGTAAAAAAATGTTAGGCTGACTCTGCACAGCCCAGGAGAGGTCTTAATTTTAGAGATAATAATTTTGTGATGAATTAATACCCACCCATTCCTTCCTCCCCAATGACAAAACACTTTTTCACATAAATTGGTAAGCCAATTCTATAATGTACATGGATGTGGGCCTGTGTTGAATACCAGCCTTTGGTAATCAGAGACTGTGAGAAGCATAGAGATGGAAGACTAGATCCAGTGGATATCAGAACATTTTTTAAGGCTCCAGTTTGTAAAAGTTTTGGTAAGGGCTGAGTAATAAAGAATTATAAGTAACAGAAGAAGTTATCCAGAAATTGAGACGTCTATCTTTGGAAACTTAGTATAAATTTTGCAATTTAATAAATGATGAAAATGGAATTTTAATCAGTAGAATGAGTAGAATATTGGATAAATTCTGGAAGGGCAAATTAATATGCCCCTACCTCTTCTTTCTTCTCCTTGGCTCTAGCTCTCTCTGTCTCTTTTTCTTTTTTTACTTAAGTTTAAAAATAATTAAGTGTATTTTTTTCATAATGACGCAAAAATAATATTTCATCTGTTATTTGCCCGACTTTCCCTTTTTTGCATCTGTTTTATTTTTATTATTTTTTTCTTTTTGTATTTTATAATATTATGCGGCACAAAGGTTTTGGTTACATAAATTGCTCTAGTACCATTAGAGTGAAAGTTATAAGTGTGCTGCTCATCCCCTAATAGTGTGAATTGCACCCATTAGGTGTGAATTTAACCATCTCCTCCTCCTTCCTCCCTCCTGCATTATTTCTGATAAATGTTGTTTCCATATGTGCACATAAGTGTTGAACGATTAGTTCCAATTTAATAGTGAGTACATGTGCTCTTTGTTTTTTCCATTGTTGTGATACTTCACTTTAGAACAATGGACTCCAGTTCCATCCAGGATAATACAAGAAGTATGAGTTCATCATTTTTATGGCTAAGTAGTACTCCATGGCATACATATACCACATTTTATCAATCCATTCAGATATTGATGGACACGGGATATTTCCACATCTCTACAATTGCAAATTGTGCTGCTATAAACATTCCACTGAAGGTGTCTTTTAACAGAAACAAATAATAAGCCAAGAAAGGCATAGAATGAAGTAGAAGATGCTAACTATGGCTTGAAGTGAGACCCAGGATCCCAGAATGAATTCTGAAGTCTTGTTGCTGAATAATATTTTCAAAATATCACCCTGACTAGGACTGTGGTCCATATAAGGTGCTTCTTCTGTGTCAGGACACACATATACAATCTCAGTTAAAAGAAAATAACACTTTTGTCTAAATTCCACAGACAATTGAAGTGATGGTGTTTCTGGGCCTTAAATCACTTCAATTTTGCATTTTTCTGTGGGATGTAAATAGACATATAAATAGGTAGGATAAAATGTTTGAAGACTCTATACAGCAACAAATTGTTTGGTGTGGTTCCTGGGTCTGATGAGCTAAGTTCAAGTTGCCATTCAGGTTTCAGTCTCAATGCTACATTTTTCTTAAACAAACATGATATATCTTCTTCTTACATAAAATAAATAGAAAAAAAATCATTTAGTCTCTACAAATCTTGCTTTTAGTTTTAAAGTCTAAGAATCTCAAGATCAGTCTGAGACGAAAAAATAAAATTTTGATTAACCTCTGAATCTTTTCATACTTATACATAAATTGTTCTCCTTAAATAAGCACTCATTGCTACCCTAGTTCCAAGACAATGGGTGTTGTCCTTATGGATTCATACTGTCCTATCCCAAAACTCAGCTCTTTTATTTGGTAATTACAATTGCCCGAATTTTCCAAAGAGACACTACAGGTTCCATCACAGTATACACAGCGTCCTATTCCTGAACATGAAGGAAAATGAAAACATCTTAAAAAGAAACCGAGGAGAACTTAAGAAAAAAAGAAAAGAAAATCCTCTAATTCATCAGAGACATAAAAGTTTTCCAAACACTTGAGCAAGACAATCCACAGAAAATTGTGTTTGGAAAATAATACTCAGGGGAAATTTCCAAACCTTGGGGGAAGCTGAGAAGCAACTCTATAGGTTCATGACCTCTCAGGGAAACGTCTTTAAATTGCAATGGGAAACCAAGGATGAAACTTTTGTTTATTTATTTTTCCTTAAACCATGTAGAAGAAAATGCACTTGGTAAGCAGCGAGGGACATTCTTCACCTCCTCTGGCAGAGATGCTCCTCCTGGCTCTCTTAGATGTAGAAGGAAGGGTTGGAAGCAGCCTTCACTTTTTGGCCAGCCACCAAATGGACTTTTTCCATGGAGAATGGGAGATGACCATCACCAGAATTTTCAATGAACTGATAAATGGTGAGATTTATAATTCACATTTTTGCATTTTCAGAGAGGATTTCAACTTGTGATGTAGTGCTTCAAAGTGTGGGTGTTGTGGTCTGGCTATAAAGGGTAATGCAATCCATGAGCCTATCACTTAAGAACTGTGCACACTTGGGCTAGTTACATAAACTTTCTGGCTCTCAGACTGCTCATACTTAAGGAGAATAATATTACCAAGCTGAAAGGATGTGGAAACAAATAAAATAATACATGTGGAGTCCATAGAACAGCACTTGATACAGAATGTGTCAAATGAACAGCAGCTGTTAGAATGCAAATTCCTGTCTGGTTAATGGGGGAGGGGGGTAGGAGCTCCTAATTACTACAGGTCTAATGACATTAGACCTATCTTCAGCCTTTCATATTCAAGTTAAATCTGAATAGCTTAGAAATGCTACAAGTGCATATTTATTCTTTCTAAAATATACTCATTTATCAGTTATCCTCTGATGTTCTCACCATCCTGATGTTTAAGATTAAAAAGTAGAATTTTGGGAGGCTGTTTAAAGAATGCTGATGTAACATGGTAAATTCAAGTGCTGTAATTTACAGAGTTATTAATATTGAATATAACAGAGTGGTCTCCTGTTCCATTTAGGTTAGTAAAAAGTATTAGTTCAGTGTTTTTTTATGTTTGGGGAGTACTGCATGGTATATACATATACCACATTTTATTAATCCACTCATGTACTGATGTGCATTTGGGCTGTTTCCACATCTTTGAGATTGTGAATTATGGTCCTATAAACATTCAGGTGCCAGTGTCTTGTAACCAAAACATTTGTACTCCATATTACTCTGAGATCAAAAAAAAAAAAAAAGAATACAGCATTTACTATTTCCACAATGACACCCTAACGAACGGCACAGGGAAGGACATCAAGGGTAAGAAATCATGCCTCTAATCACACAGTGCAGTCTTCTGATTTTATCTTTGTCCACTTTATTTTCCTGTGCATATTTGACAAGTCACAAATAGCATTAAGCTCCTCCCTCAGCATTATCCAGGAAAATTTAAATTGTTTTAGCACTATTTGTCATGGCTTCGGCTCTTCCTTAAAATGAGCTAAATCACTAAGAGAATGGGAAAAAAGAAGGTCCACGCATCCATCAGCAAGGACACCAGTGGAACAGAGAAAGTTTGTTATTTCCAAATTCCAGAAACAGTCAGAGTATAAAAGTTGAGAGATTTAGGTAAATTTATAGAGCAACACTGAGGGCAGAGAAAAGGATCTGAAATTCTGAAATTGGAGAACATATTTATCAGGTTTCCAGGGAAAGGAATGTGCTTTCCTAGACAGGCAAGGAGCAAACCTTTTCTTGCTGAAAAATAATCCTGGATCAAAAATATGGTGGATTTAAGGAACTTAACAGGGAGGGTAATTACAAATAAGATTTTAGTTTATTCTTTTTCTTTGTAATAACATTATTTATTTTAAAAAAGTATGCAAATGTGACTGATATGCACACATATATACATAAATGCATCTGACGTTTACTGCTTGAAATATAACTACAAAACATTATTTTTAATGGCAACCTTGCTACTAATACCTCTTATAATTCTGAATGTTATGTATATTCCAAACTTGAAACAGAAAATCCATTACTTTTGTAATGAATGGTGCCAATTGGTGGCTGCCAATTTGTACATGTAAGTGCTTTAAGAAAGGTCACCCCTGCTCTGAAATGCTTGCTGAAAAGGAAAATCCCACTCCTTTCCCTGTTGATCCAGTGGAGCCAGAGGTTCTGTGTTCAAACCTCACATCCAGCATCTGTTGTTTGCTTGAACTTAACTTCTTTAAGCATCAGCTTCCCACCAATCAAACAGGGACCACAGGACTATCACAGACTGTGTTCTAGGCAGTGGGTCCTGAGCCTCACCTTACTACACTTAGTCACCATGACGACACTCTCATATAGGCATTATTATTTTTGTAAACTTCTATTCTCATTCTTAAATGACAGATTAAAAATAAACTCAACAATTAGCAATATTTGTTATGTACTAAGTGTACAGACTGACATTTTCCCCAGATCATTCTCTTTTATGAGGAATTAATTAATTCATTTTAAGAAGCCACAGAGTTCAGACTTTCAAAGAAATATCTGAGGAATAGCCATGATTTTCAAGAGGCTTTTGAAATGCATGTTATTTTGTCTTCTATTTGTAGATGAGGCAGTTTGCAGATTAGGGTGGCATGCTGATCACTCATGCTCGCATTTCATGCCCGTGGCAGGCATGGCCAATAAATTACAGTCCTGCTTTCTTCATAACTTGGAGGTGGCTTCAGAATCCTTCTCAGTAATTCACTCTGGGAGCCACTGGAAATGATCAAAGCTGTCACTTGAGATGAAAACTATCTCTCTTCTCTACCACATGTGGAAGCTTACCTTTCCCTCGTTTCAAACTCAGCCTCTTTTAAAGTAGTGTTATAGTTATTTATCTACATCCCAATTCTGTCTGACCTTTCATTACTACTTCAACAATTTTGAGTTTTGTGTTCTCAGTGACAACACAAGCACTAGTGGTAATTTTGAACATGGATGCTCTAACTTCTGGATGACTATAATACCATAAATTGAACTGAAGCAAGTTTTTCTTTATCATAATTGCAGATTCTCCATGCTGATCACTGTTGGAGGTGTCCTTTTCCTTGGAAATCATGCAAAACCGAAGCTTTGTTACTGAGTTTGTCCTCCTGGGGCTTTCACAGAATCCAAATGTTCAGAAAATATTATTTGTTGTATTTTTGTTTGTCTATATTGCAACCGTTGGGGGCAACATGCTAATTGTAGTAACAATCCTCAACAGCCCTGCACTTCTTGGATCCCCCATGTACTTCTTCTTGGCTTTCCTGTCCTTCCTAGATGCATGCTTCTCCTCCGTCTTCACCCCGAAGATGGTCGTGGACTCCCTCTATGAGAGGAAAACCATCTCCTTTGAAGGCTGCATGACTCAGCTTTTTGCTGAACACTTCCTAAGTGGGGCAGAGTTGATTGTCCTCACAGCCATGGCCTATGATCGGTATGTGGCCATTTGCAAGCCTTTGTATTACTCTTCCATCATGAACCGCAGGTTCTGTGGCATTCTGATTGGGTTAGCCTGGACAGGGGGCTTCTTGCATTCCATGATACAAATTCTCTTTACTTTCCAGTTGCCTTTCTGTGGTCCCAATGTCATTGATCATTTCTTGTGTGACTTTCAGCCATTACTGGATCTTGCCTGCACCAACACTCATGTCTTTGGCCTTTTTGTGGTACTCAACAGTGTTTTTTTCTGTATCATAACCTTCTCCTGGTTGCTTGTCTCCTATGGTGTCATCTTGTTCTCTCTGAGAACTCATAGTTCCGAAGGGCGGAGAAAAGCTCTGTCTACCTGTGGATCTCACATTGCTGTTGTGGTTTTGTTCTTTGTCCCATGCATCTATACATACTCACGACCTCCATCTGCTTTCTCCTCTGACAAAATGGTGGCAGTAGTTTATGGCATCCTAGCCCCCTTGCTCAATCCTCTGATTTATACCTTCAGGAATAAGGAGGTAAAAAATTCCATGAGGAAAGTATGGAAGAGATTACTAGTGGTTTCTGATGCAAAATAAATTATTAAAATTTTTTTATGAAATCAAGTTTAAGAGTAACAAAGTTAAAATTGTAGTGGACAAACTTTATGGACTATACATTCTATAGAAAAAGGTAACATAATGTTATAACAAAAAGCATTAATGGGGACTCAGAAAATTTTATTTTCACCCTCTGATCACTCATCAACTCTGAATTCGCAGCCCAGTATCCACATGTGTAAATTAAGAGCATTCAAATTTATATTTACTTAGGATGTAATAATCAAAAATTTTCAGCCACATATCCATTATTTCAAGCTTTCTTTTATCAGTGCTCAACTCTAATAATTCTTTAACCCCATCACAACCTACAAATTATTGCTCCTGTCAACTTTTTACATGACCCCAGTTATACACCTCCTAAGAAACTGTGTAAAATAGTTCTCTGTGTCTCACTTATTCCTCCTCCAGGTATGTGCATGTCTTGCCCTCTCACTTCCCTTGGTTGATTATTCAAATGTATCTTCTCAGTAATGCATTTTCCAACTACCTCACAATACAGCAAATCTCATCCACTCACTTTTTGTTATTCCTATTCCTATGTTTCTGCTCAATTTTTATCTTTAACACTTATCATTACCTAGCATGTCATACAGTTTATTCATTTTATTTATTGTTTATACCCTAGAAACTAATAAATACAAGGGTTAGGATTTTTATCTTCTCAAAAACTTTACTGTGGGATCTTAAAGTCAGATGATTAAGAAAAAAAATAAAACTATTGTTAAATCGCCAGTGCCTAAAATGATGTCTGGCACATAGTAAATGGTCAATATATATGAGTTGAATTAATAATTGAACAATAATAAAAATATATAAATGGGCTTCTGCTCCTGGGTGCGATGCAATAACTTGGGCCAAAAATACTCTTGCTGTGAACAACTAGAAACACCAGATACAGTATGGGAATCACTTCTATGAGATCCTGGAGACCTACTGAGAAAACCGAAATTGAAAAGTATAAGATTAGAGACACAAGATCTTCAATAAAGTGAGTTGAATTTTGTGGCCACTTTTATCCTGGGAACACGTCTTGATTCTTGGCAGGGGCCCAAGGTAGAGAGTCTGGGCTTTGCACTGGTGGGGGGTCCCTGCTGGGGGTGGGGTGGAGGAAGAGACACCAACAGAGCTTTTGGAGCAAATTTGGAGAGCCTGAATCAGGCAGTACTTTTTCCCCAGTTTTAGGGGCTGTATAGGGTTGTTATGGTTTGAATTCTATCCCCTCAAAATGCTGAAGTCCTAATCCCCAGTATCTGTGAATTTGACCTTATTTGGAAATAAAGTCTTTGCAGATGATCAAGTTAAAATGAGGTTATTAGGGTGAATCCTAATACAGCATAACTGTGTTGTCATAAAAATGGGAAACAGAAAAACATGCACACGGGGAGAATGTCACCTGCAGAGGGAGGCAGAGAGATTGCGAGATTCATCTACAAGCTAAAGAATTTCAAAATTGCCAGCAAGTCATCGGAACCTAGGAGAGAGGAAAGGAACAGATTTCCCCTCGTAGTCCTCAGAAGGAAGCATATAATCAAATCAAATAATAAAAAGCAGAAGGCAAAGAACCACAATATGAAAATGAGGAGAACATAAATAAAGCCAAAACCTGCATCTTTGAATAGATAAAACTGATATGTACCCACCATTGTGGTAGTAGTTACATGGGTGTATACATTTGTCAAAACTCTCCTGCTATACATTTTAAAATGCCACATTTTATTGTATGTAAATTATACCTTAAGAGGTGCATTTAAAATAAAAAGACGTAAAAACAGCCTTTATTTTTTCTTTCCCTTTTTCTCTTTTCCCTTCTGCCCTTTACTGACTTACTGATTTCAGAATACATTGGAAATTATAGAAGTTTTATTAGTTGTTTTCATTGTAACTACTGATAATCTATTTTATCAATATCATTAATATTAATAATTATTATTGATTATTAATAATTTATTTTTCTGATTATTAAATATCATATTTAATGGTAATATTTTCCAGAATAGGGAATTAAGAGAAGTTAAGAAACTTACGTAAAGTCATAGAAATACAAATGATTGATTTACAATACAATTGTATTGGTATTAACATCTATTTGAGTCTTTATCTGGGCCATTCAAAAAGGTTTGGCCAAAAGAAGAAATCTTTTTGTAACTTTCAGTAATCTACACCTGGATGTGACTCTGAGGGCATGCCTGAGGGAGCAGCTGGTCACTGTACTGAGAAGGGTCCCTTAGCATAGGCAGGAGGGGAGTCAGTCTCTGTGGACAGAATCTGCCTGTTGACAGCCTTGCTTGGGATTAATTGGCCCCTGGTATGCTGTGGTCTTAGATTGACTGTGCTAAATACCTCACTGAACAAATCCTTCAAGGTTGGATGGGAAGGGAGGTGGTCTTTCTCCCTCTGGAGGCTGGGCCTTTGTGAACTTTTATGAAATCTCTGTAAATATTTGACAGTGAAAACATACATGTCTAATTCACATGTTCTGCCAGAGAATATTTTGGATTAATAGACCTGTTTGCTTTTATAGAGATGTTTCTATACAGAATAGTGGAATATATTCTTTTTATTTTAGACCGTTCTAGAAGCAGAAGTAAGAAACTTTCTCCTGGTATTTCAGACTCATTTTTAGAGTCTAACTCGGGTCTCTTTAGGAAAGGTTGGCTGTCTGTGGAATATCTCCTCTCCCCATAGCTTCTCCAGCAGAGCGGACAACTCTAAAGTAAAATTTCCACCTTGTAGACACACTGCAGATGATTATCTTCTGAGTAAATTGAATTAAAAAAGAGAAAACTGTGAGCTTTCTATCAGATGTCATCTCTTTTTTTTTTTTTTACAAGAAAAAAAGGTACATTTTCAAGCTCAACCAAACTATTTCTTCTCTCTTGCCTCCAACTCAGGAGAACTTCACCCTGTGAAGGATGGAAAAATATGGGGAATAGCAAAGTTGAAATCCTTCCCTCAGGTGTAACGGGATCGCTTTTATATTCACATGACATAGAACATAATTTATTTTGCACAATATTTGGTACTCATCAAATTATAGATAACATGCCTCCCACAGTTCAGTGGAAGAAAATTAATATCACACTTTGGGTGAGATAACTCAGTGAATTTTCATTGTGATAGTTATTAGCTCATACGTACAAAGTTCCAGGCTAAAATTTCATAAATGCCAATATTTAAAATAGTCAATCCTAGATTTTTTTGCAGGTATATTTTGCTTTAATATCAGGTTTGATGATTGAAATATCTATATGTGATTCCTGAAAAAGTCCTTTTTTAATTTTTTAATTTCAGAATATTTTGTGGGTACAAATATTTTGGTTAAATATAATGCCTTTGCCTCACCCAAGCCAGAGCTACAAGAGTGCTCTTTCCCTATACAATGTGATCTGCATCCATTAGTTGTGAGGTCACCCACCCCCGACCCCAGCCCCACCCCCAGTTGACCAGCATCCAATGCATATTACTACCTTTTTGATAAAGGCCATTCTCACTGGACATAGGTGATATCTCATTGTGGTTTTGACTTGCATTTCCCTCATGATTAGAGATAATGAGCACTGTTTTATATGTTTGCTGGCCATTATTCCGTCTTCTTCTGAAAAATTTCTGTTCATGCTCATTGCCCATGAATTGATGGGGTTGTTTGATTTTTTTCTTGTTGATTTTCTTAAGTCATATATAGATTCTTGTTTTCAGCCCTTTATCAGATGTGTAGAAAGCAAATATTTTTCTCCCATTCTGTAGGTTGCCTATTCACTCTAAAGACTGTTTCCTTGGCTATGCAGAATTTGATCAAGTCCCACTTATTTACATTTGTTGCTTCTGTGATTGCTTTGGGGGTATTTTTCATAAATTCTTTGCATAGGCTGATGTCTAAAAGTGTCTTCCCACATTTTTTTCTAGAATTCTTAAGGTTTCAAGCCTTAGGTTTAAGTCTGTTATCCTACGTGAGTTGATTTTTGTGAAAGGGGAGAGGTTGGGATCCAGGTTCAATCTTCTTCATATGGTTATCCAGTTTTCCAAGCACCACTTATGGAATAGAGACTATTTCCCCAATGTATACTTTTGTCTGCTTTGTTGAACATTAGATGACAATATGAGGATGGTTTTATGTCTGGGATCTCCATCCTATTCCAAAGGTCTATATCTCTGTTCTTGTGCCAGTACCATGCTCTTATGGTCACTATATGCTTATAGTAAAGATTGAAGTCTGGCAGACTGATGCCTTCCAACATTATCTAGGAAACAGCAGGTGCATCAAGTAACCCCTCCCATCAGGAGCAGCCTCCCAAGCATGGTGCAAGATCCCTGAATAACATATTAGCAGCTCCTCATAGTGGCAGATCAAGCAACCATAGAAGCACACACATATAGGCTGGGGGGCAGCAGCTGGGATCTGCCTTGCTCCTACCACCACTTTAAGGGGGAATAGGGTCCAAGTAACCCTTGGGAGTGGCAAAATCCTAAAGATTGGGGCATTAGTATGGCTCACTTGGGGACAAAAAACCAACACATAGGCATCAGATTACCTCAATAACTGGCTCCTCCACACAATCTACAACCAATGTCAGAGAGAGTAACTTCAATGCTCAACACAGTGCCCTCCATCTCAAGCTATTAGATGGCAGTGGAGTTATACACACAGGTGTGACTCACCACATGGGAACTTAAACTGGGGGACCAAGCTCACTAATCTCCACTGGCAAGAGATGAAGACAACTGGTCAGAGGTAACCCAACTTGGCAAAATACTTCTAAGGCAATACAAGACCAGCCCGCCACTTCCCACCCCTGTTAAGGAATGTCCCTTGGAGGCTTTAAGTTAAAGGCACAAACCAGTCCTAGCACTCCCAGTTCTCAATCAATTACCCCTATGAGGAAGAACCAGAGAAAGAATACAGGCAATATGAAAAAGCAGAGAGAAAAGTCACCCAAAAAAGAAATCATGAGACCCTCAAAATCAGATACTAATTTAAATGAAATGATTAAATTGATGGAGGAAGAATTCCGAATATGTATTGCAAGGAAACTCAAGGGAATTGAAGAGAAAATAGAAACCCAACACAAAGAAACCAAGAGAACAATAAAGGAAATGAATGAAAAAATTCTCTAAAGAAATTGAAATATTATGAGAAAAAGAAACAGAAATCTTGGAAATGAAGGATGCATTCAAGGAACTTCAAAACACAGTGGAAAGCCTTAAGAACAGAATGGATCATGCAGAGGAGAGAATCTCAGAGCTTGAAGATAATGCCTATATGTTAAACAAAGCAGATGAAGGAAAAGAACACACAAGACAGACACAAGAGCAGAACATACAAGAAATGTGGGATTATGTAAAGAAACCAAATATAAGAATTATAGGAATCCTGGATAGAGAAGAAGAAAATACACAAGGGCTGGAAAATCTATTTCTTGGAATACTAGAGAAAATATGCCTGGCCTGGCAAGAAAACTAGATATTCAGATATTCAGAATTCCTGGGAGACTCAAGGTAAAGAGGCAATCACCATGTCACATAATTATCAGACTGGCCAAAGTAAACCTTTGCACAGTGGAAATCCTTTGCACAGTAAGACAAAAACAACAGATAACCTACAAAGGAAAATCTATCAGACTAACTGCAGACTTCTCAAATGAAACCCTGCAAGCCAGAAGGGACTGGAGACTCATCCTCAATCTTCTTAAACAATTAATTATTTTAAAGTTATTGTCCAGGAGGAGAATCTAGAAATATACGATGCACTGGGAGGAACATGTGGGAGAGAGGTCTCACTTCTCTGGGGCATGATTCCTCAGTGGATTTAATTTGGACGTGGCCCTGGGAATAAACAGTATGAACAACTCAATGAAGTATTTTGCTGTTTATTGGTAAGTGCCCAATAATGTCTTTCCTTACCTGGGAGAAGATTTCTCCTTAGGTATTAATTTTACCATCAAGTTATGAAATATTAATAAAAGCCATTACCTTACTAGACATGAATCATATTGAAGCTGTCATGCAAATGCTTTAGAAATATCCAAAACAAAGCTCATTTTTCAGATTTTCCAGTTTTGTGCACTATTGATTAAAAATAGTTTAAAAGTTTTGTTCCAATTATTTAGATCGGTGAAATTTTAAGTTTGTTTAATTCTTGGTACATATTCCTGGCAGCTTTCAAATTTGATGATTCATCAGTCATATCAACTGTTTATTCTCAAAGGTAATTACGGATAATTTCACAATCCAAACTGTAAAATGTTTTTGAAAGTTGAAATAAATGGTCATTCTTTGTGCAGGTACAAAGAGATATATCCCTGTGTGACAAGGCATTTACAGCTGCAGTAACTGAGTGTGCCCTTTTCTTTTCTTCATAGTCACATCTGGATTGATATGGTGGCAATTCTGACTTGTCTGCTATCAAAATAAGCTGTCATCTTCTAGGGCCTAAGATAAAATTGCAGAAGCCTGGCTTTGTAACAAGTGACCGAAGATGAAATATAAAACCCAGGTAACATATTTCTAAAAACTCTTCACTGCTATTATAATACTAGCAAAATGGCTTACTTTGAATGATTTATGTATATTTCTTCAGAAGATTTTATCATTTGCTCTCAAATGTTTTTTGCCAGAATCTCTAAGAATAAGACAGCACATACATTTCCTTCCTTTTATACACATTCTTATTAGAAGAGTGCAATGGCCATAGTTTTCCCAAAAATTTTTAGTAGATTTGTTTAAATGTAAGCTGAAATAGAGAAAATGAATAACACAATATAGCAATATAATGTGACATATAGACTGTCTTCACAATAACTTCTGTTAGATTGCTTTACATAAGTTTGAGAACCCAACAATTATTTATTGTATATATTAATACATGAATGTTAATAGTAAGTATTACTATAGCTCTTTATAAATTGTACACTGTGTATGTATTTTTAAATGTTCTGGTTCTCTGTAAATGTTTTATTTCTGTGGATTTTTTTCATTTTTGTAAAAGATCCATAACACACTGTTGTGCAACCATCATCACTATCTCCAAAAATTTTCATCATTCTACACTGAAACTGTGTACCCATTAAACAATAATTCCCCATTCTCCCCTCCCTTTAACCACCGGTAACCACTGTTGCACTTTCTGTCTCTATGAATAGGACTATTCCAGGTGCCTCGTAAAAGTGGCACCTGGAATATTTTTCTTTTGTGTCTGGTTTCCTTCATAGCTCACTCAGCATGTCTTCAAGGTTCACCCATGTTGGGGCATGTATCACAATTTATACATTTTTAAGGCTGATTAATATCCCATCGTAGATAATACCACCATTTGCTTATTAATTCATTAATTGATGGACACTTGAGTTGCTGCTATGAACATAGATGTACAAATATTTATTCCAGTCTCTTATTTCTATTCTTTTCTTCATATGCCCAAAATAACATCTTGATATATAAATTTATTGTCCCTTTTTACAAAATGTGTAATCCTGTTCTGGGAAATCAAGTTACTCATTAAATTCATGAACCTGCACTTATGCCCTATTAGAAAGAATATTTTAGTTTCTGTGGAAATAGAGGTTATGAAATTTGTTAGGTAAAAGATCTATAGAACCTTAAGGAAAATGCCTACATCTATTTCTGCCTGTGGGTTAATTACATTGATCTCTTCTCCTTTTTTAATACTACATACAATTATTTGTCAATTATTCTCAATAAAGTTGGGAAAAAATTGCAAAGGACCTCACATAGGTGATTACCTGTGGAGGTCTGGTAGCCTGAACACAAGCCTTGGGGGGTTGGAAACACTGCTGGTTTTCTGAGGCTGCTTTGGGACAGGGGAGATGGGAAGTGAGAGAAGTGGTGGAGGACATTGCTGGTGGCAGGATCAGCAGTGGAGAAAGTGAGAGCAGCAGCAGCAGCAGCAGCAATGGTGGTGCGAAGGCACCGAGAACAGAGGAAGTAAAATGCTTGTCACCATCTGCTGTCCCCAGGAAGTTTTAAGGTCTTAAGCTATAGTGAATGGAACTATTAAACACCACAGTATGCACCTTTACAAAAAGGTCCCTCAGATTAAGTTTAGTTTTACCCATACACTTTAAAGAAGGAAAAGAGGTATGGAGAGAGACAGTGAATTTCCATGCAGTACTGTGAGTGCGAATGGAAAGGACAACCTCCATAACTGTGCACAATAATGACGAATCCATCCATCCCATAGGGAATGCTTCCTTGGATAGAGAGGAGAGTGGACTTTGGAGAAATTTATGTAATATCACTTGCAAAAATGTGGCACTAAAATTACAAGGGGAAACAAATAATAGTAAGTAGTATCTTGAGTTTATTTAGTGTTTACTATTTGCCAGAAAATTTTGGTGAGCTTTATTTGCATTGTCCTATTTAATCCTTAAAACCACCCTCTATGTTAGGTGCTATTATCATTCTCATTACACAGATGATGTTGAATAATTTAGCCAAGGACACACATTTGCTGTATATGTGTTCTGAAGCTCAAATTCCAAACCAGAATTTGGAACCTGAGCTCTCCAAAACTATAGTAATGCAGGCATACCAGCCTACCCTTGCAAAGTTACAAAGAAAAACAAAACAAAACTGACCATGACTGCATATGAGATTGGCAATTTAACTCCTCAGATTATTGCTTTCTTTTTTTGTCAGAAAAGCCCATTTATCCACAAGCAGGTGTTAGAGATGGTATTTTTACTTTATTATGAAAATATTCACTTGGAAAATGTGATATTACTTTAAAATTTATCTTGTTTAGAAAACAATCTGATGAACTGATTAGATGTTTATTAGCACCTCAAATCCCTCCTGCATCAATGCTCAATTATTTAATAAAGCTATTGTTTACATAGGAAACAGTTTTTACTGTAAAGAAAGTTAAAGAGAAACATTTAGGTATTGATTCTGATCATATGTTTCAATAGGGTCTTGATGAAAACTAAAAAATCACATAGTGTATAAGTGATTTTTATCTTATGTCATTGAGTTTGGCATAATATAGATCTACTTGATTTATGTTATTTTAATTGTCATGTGGGATATGTACCATGGATTAACATTTTTTGAGCATTTCTTAATGATTTATTTGTTCTCATTTATTATGTTAAGAAATTTGAAGAACCTTACAGATGTTTGAATCAGATATATTTTTTCATAAAATTCAGCATTGATTAAGTATAAAATTTTGTATCATTCAGACAGATTGATAATTTTTGATAGTTTAGAGTAATAATAATGCTAAGATGTTTTTAGTAGGAAATATTGCCTAAGAACTTACAGTGTTATACACAAGTAAGTCTTATAAATACTTGAGGGGTGAGTAAGAGACATAGTCCTGCTGGAAGTTATCTCTTGAATGCTCAGACAGCTCCTACGAACAGTGAGTATTTATTTTCCATTATAAATGCAGATATAGCTTCATAATTGTGAGGACATTTAATTATGTGCATACGCAATTAAATATGAGAAGCCCCAGTGATGGCACTTATTCTTTAGGCAGCTGGTCTTTCCTATTGATCCATCCTAAAGTTTAAATTTGGATTTTTTTTTTTTACCCAGAAATATAACGATTCCTGAGAAGCAAGTGATGGTACTAATGCTGTTACCTTCCAGGCCACCACCTCACTGACAACTTCAGGAATCTGAAATTCCTCTTTTCTCAACTCTTTCAGACCCTGCAACAAAAATGCTTGCCCATATTAAAGCCTGTTTCATTCAGCTTATGGCCTTTGCTGGTTTCTATCTGCCTTTTCCCAGTTATCTTTTATTTTCCTTCTGTCCACACTTTTGTTCTCCCTCTCATGCTTGAGTGTAACTTGGCTCACCTAGAGGCACAAAGGATAGAATGATCTCCTGACCTTCACAAATGACCATTAACAAAAGGAAACACTAGAATGGAGCATATTTAAAATAATTATGTTAATACAAAGTTGCACGTGTTATACATAAAATTGCCCCTGGTTCACATCTGAAGGACCCAGCAGTTTATCTACTTTGTTCAAGGTAGAATGAATGTCTTGTATTCAGTATGAACTCAGTTAGCCAAGAACTAATGAACAAAATAACTCATGTATTAATTATTTTAGAAAATCAAATAACCTTTGGCATATGCTAAATCATAATGATTAGTATAAAAATGATCTACCAGCATAAATGACATCATGTAATTTATGATAAATTTATCAATGATAAGAACACAGAAACTTTATCTAGAAAAATTATTACATTTCCAATAAGGAACGTAACGCAGGACATGATTTTCCCAAGTTCGCTAACATCAAAATCAATATTTACAGATTTTGAGCATTCTTTCTACTATACCATGATTTTTCCAAAAATCTTTATTTTTGACATTCTGAATTGATCATGGTTAAAAAATAATGAATTCCAAACAAAATTTAAAAGTGGGGAAAATGTGTGTACAGTGCGCATCCACTTTGAGTTGTCTTATCAATTTTTTTTCCTTAAAAGCCTAGATTGCAATAAATGGCAATTTAGTGTGTGTATGGTTTTGTGTGTGTGTGTGTGTGTGTGTTTTAAAACAAAACATTGCCTTCATTGGACTTTCACGGCTGGTAAGAATTTGATACAACTATCTCCAATCACTTGCTCTCTCCTGAGCTTTGAAATTCACTTTAATTATAGTAAGTGTTCAATGAGTACTCATAATGTGCCTGGTTTTTTCATTGCTGTGAGTGAGTTATTCCTAGATGACGGGAGCTATTTGAATGATACTAAAAAATTTCAGAAAGGAAAATGTCCGAACATCAGTCTATAATTTTATGTTCCATGTGCTGGGTATTACTTTATATCTGTAAAGCCCAAACATATGAGATTGTTTGCATGGTAGATTTTAAAGAGCCAAGAAACCCTCAAGAAAAAAACATAATATCGAAAATGCAGTATTTATGAGAGGTACTCTGGAGAAAGCAGCCGTCCTGATTTCAGTAGATTATCTCAGAGATGTATCTGCTCCTATATACCTTCCAGTTACAATGCTGAAGTTTCATCACTGCAGCTGAAGCAAAAAATTTGTGAAAATGCAGATGGTAGTTGAGGAAGGACGTTCCACACACGTATTTTCTAATGAGCTACCCTGTGTGAGGCCCTGTGGGGAAACACTGTTGACTAAGGCTTTACACTTTTGACATGCAGCTTGCGATCATCTCAAATTCATTATCCGCCCTTTTATTGCAGGCTCTGACACCTGAGTTCAATATCTTTAGAAGAACATGGGAAAGAGGAACAATGTGACTGAATTTATCCTCCTGGGGCTCACACAGAACCCTACGGGGCGGAAAGTTCTGTTTATCTTGTTCTTACTCATCTACATTGTGACGGTTCTGGGCAACCTGCTCATCGTAGTGACCGTCGCGGCCAGCCCGTCCCTGGGTTCCCCCATGTACTTTTTTCTGGCTTATTTATCATTTATAGATACTGTCTATTCGACCACCATTGCTCCCAAAATGATCACAGACTTGCTTTCTGAGAAAATGACCATTTCCTTTCAGGCTTGTATGACCCAAGTGTTTATAGATCATTTATTTGCTGGTGCAGAAGTCATTCTTTTGGTGGTGATGGCCTATGACCGCTACGTGGCCATCTGTAAACCGCTTCATTATTTGATCATCATGAATCGGCAGAGGTGTGTTCTCATGCTGTTGGTGGCCTGGATTGGAGGCTTTCTTCATTCATTAATTCAATTTCTTTTTATTTATCAGCTCCCTTTTTGCGGCCCCAATGTCATTGACAACTTCGTGTGTGATATGTATCCCTTGTTGGAACTTGCTTGCACCAACACCTACCTCATTGGACTCTCCATGATGGCTAATGGAGGGGCCATTTGTACTGTCACTTTCTTCATTCTCCTCCTTTCCTATGGGGTCATATTACACTCTCTGAAGGCTCAGAGTTTGGAAGGGAAACGCAAAGCCTTGTACACCTGTGCGTCCCACATCACTGTGGTCATTTTATTCTTTGTCCCCTGTATCTTCCTATATGCAAGGTCCAATTCTACCCTCCCCATTGATAAATTCATGACTGTGGTTTTAACTTTCATAACTCCCATGCTGAACCCCCTAATCTACACCCTGAGGAATGCAGAAATGAAAAATGCCATGAGGAAACTGTGGAGTAAAAAAGTTACCTTAGTTGAATGAGGGCTGTATCCCTAATGGCAGAACATGACATTCATTTTTTCACAGAAGCAAGGAATAGTTTCACTATCAATGACTCCATTTTGTTATCATTCTTTTTGGTTACTTAGCCTATTTATTCTGAAACAGCCATATAAATTAATATTTTTTGAAATGGAATATGCTAAACCCCTTAGAGACCAAGAGAATTGCATAAGTTTAATTACTCCCTTATACTGTTTATGCAATCATACTGTGTTAAGATTCATTGGTGGACAACAATTTTTACTTTTATTTCAAGTTCTTATTTAAGAAAAATACTTAAATTTTTCTTTTTTCTTCCCAAAGGGCTGGAGTCTTAATTAAAGGCACCCAAGCCACTGACAAGCCAAAGGAGGGAACCAACCAAATAAATACCCTGTCATCCTTTCCTCCCCTCCCTGATCGCTAGCATCCACCTTGGCCAGAGGTAAGGCAGCTGGTTAAAGCTGACCTTGAAAACAACCACCCAAGGTGGAAAAGAGTGAGAGTAGATCCAAAGGGTGAAAGCATTATACATAGTTTACTTTCCGAAAGTTTATTCAATTCTTTTCTAAGTAAGATTGTGAACACTCCTTTTTGGAGTTACTTGAAAAAAAAAAAAAAGAAACCCACAGGAAATAAGTAGAGTCTTCTGACTTATTTATTTACTCAATCAATATTTATTGAATACCTTTGTGAGTCAGACACTGAACCAAGTGCTGGGCATAAAAAGGAGAACAAGACAGACAGAGCCCTCTTTTCTGAAGGTAATTTAAAGAGCATTTAAATAGAACAAGGGAGGGGGCTGAATTACAATTAATCTGTATATCAACAGTGTGCAGAATCCAAACCAAGAGTTCTGAAGTAGTTTTTAAAAATATATTTAAGGAGGAGTTTTCTAACATTTCTTACTGGCTGAGAAGGAGTCAGAATTTTTACAGGTGAATTCTCTCTGCCTGGATGTCCAACCGCAACTGGGAATTCAGTATCCTCAAAAGAAGCTGAATTAGAGAGCTTCAAATATTAATTCTTATTTCCTTTTATAAAATAGAAAAAGAAAGCATGTTTCTTCTCTTCTGGCATCCCATGAAAGAAAATAGTTTCTATTGTTAAAATGCCTTTGGCTTATCTGAAAACCCAAAATAGATAGTGCCTTTTCCATTAAGAATTTTCTTTTTACAGGTTAATCCACCATTTCTGAATTTGCCATCAGCATTGCAATAAAAGAAATCAGAATGAATGTGACTGGATTCATTCTGATGAGTCTGACACTGAATCCTCAAATGCAGAGAATTCTATTTTTGGTGTTACTTATCACCTACATTGTCACTGTTGTAGGAAACCGGCTCATTGTGGTTACCATAATCTGTAGCCAGACTTTGGACTCCCCAATGCATTTCTTCCTGGTTTTCTTCTCTTTGATAGATGCACACTATTCCTCCTCCATAATCCCTAAAATGCTAGCTGGCTTGCTCTCTGAGACAAAAGCTATCCCCTTCAATGGCTGCATGTCACAGCTCTTCGTTGAACATTTCTTAGGTGCTTTAGAGATTGTTCTCCTGGTGGTCATGGCCTATCTACAGATACGTGGCCATCTGTAGACCTCTGCACTACGTGACCATGATGAGCCATCACGCATGTGCTGCCTCCTGGTTGGGGGATGTTGGACAGTAGTTTTCTCCACTCTATTGGGCAGATTTTAGTTACTTTCTGGCTCTCATTCTGTGGTCCCAACATCACGGATCACTTCATGTGTCACATTTTCCCCCAATACATTTTCCCCCTGACACATTTTCCGCCTGATACAACTGTAACTTTCCTTGTTGGTCTCCTGGTTGCTGCCGATGGTGGAGTAATCCCTGTGATCACCTTTGTGTCATTGTTGATATCATATGTGTTCATCCTGTGCTTCTTGAAGACTCACAGCTCTGTGGGGAGGAAAAATGCTCTTTCTACGTGTGGCTCCCACATCACAGTTGTTATTTTATTCTTTGTGCCCGTATTTTTTGTATCTGCAACCAGTAGCCACCTTTACCATGGATAAAGCCATAGCAGTGTTTCATACTCTTGTCACTCCCATGTTAAATCCGGTTATCTACACAGTAAGGAATGCAGAGATAAAAAATGCATTCAGAATGTTATTAAACAGGAATGCAATTTCAGATAACAAATGATCTAATATGAAGATTGTATTTCCATCATGATCTTTTCAATTTTATATTTCATTACTTTAAAGCCTTTTCCTCATCTCTTACTCAACTCTCACAGCACTTTTGCAAAGTAGGTACTATCATGATATTTCAATTTTACAGCTGAAGAAAACAAAATTCAAAAAAGTTAAGTTGCCAGCCCAATGTCAGAAATAGATCTCATGTTCCGATCTGCATTGATCTAGATCCAAATTTGATGCTCTTTCAAACATATCACACTTGAAGCTCTGACTCGGTGGGGGGAGGGGGAGGAAAGGGCAATATACGTAACCTAAACTTTTGTACCGTCATAATATGCTGATATAAAAAAAAACCCCAAACATATCAAAAGGTATCAGGAGAATGGGAATTTTTATATAAGAACCCCTATTTTTTTTCAGCAAATAAAAAAAACTTCTTTTCTAATTGCAGAGTTGTATAATGCGCCACTATATTTAAGCAGTATTGTCTACTGGTATCTAGGACAGTGTGGAATATATTAATGTTATAATTTAGAAAAAAGATCTTGCCAATACTCTCTTGGCACACACTTGATATATCTTATAATTAAAAATGTATTGAGTTTCTTCTACTGAGTAAAAGTTGTCAGTGATTAGAAAAATTAATTGTATTAAACCTATGAGAAATTTTTAAAGATCCTCACATGATTACAACAACTTTATAAAACTGACACGTAATGTTCCTATTTTACAGAAATATGGAGGATCAACAGGTCAAATAACTATTAATAAATCACAGAATATGTACATAATCCATGAGCCCAAATGTGCTTACTCCATATGCTATGATATTTTCAATATAGGATATCTTGGGACTCATATTTAATTATGATTTAGTATATAAAATATGTTTGATTACATGTTAGAAAAGCGACAATTTATTAGACTAAAAATAATCAGTGGCGATTAAATGAATTTTTTTACAACAGAAAATATTTAATTTTACCCGTAAAATAGTTTCACTATTAAAAATATGGTTGTACATTTAGTTCTTGAATCTGGTATCCCCTTTGAAAACTGCTTTAGGAAATGGTTTGTAAGGTATATGGAAAGAAATTGGGAATCATTACTCTACATGGTAAATCAAAGGAAATAATTCTTAAGTAAACCACTTATGTGGCTTATAATATTTCTAAATTGAAAACATGTTATTTAAGTATCATGGAGTGAGAAGTAATTTAGTTTTTATTTTTTTCTGGCTGAGGTCCATTTTTTAATCCTTAATAACAGCAGCTACCCTGCAGTTAGATGACACAATTTTGATAATTGTCTGAAAAGTGAAGGGAGCACCAGACTACATGTCAGAAAAACTTGGTCCTGATATTTGTAGGTGGCCAAAATGAGTCCTAGTCCCTTTTCTTCATTTGTGTGATCAGGCAGCGGGATCATGTGTCACTGACAAACAGAGCTTAGACGTGCAGGAAATCTTTGAATGGATAAGACCATGACCTGGATTTGTGCCTGTGGTGCATCAGCTTGGCCTGGCTCCAGTGGAGCTCTGCCCCTGGGAAAACCCAATCACTGCAGGGTGGATGGGAATTCCCTGGTACTGTGATGAGCTCCTCAGTCAGTAGAGACACAGCCTCAAAGGGATGCGGTTGGAATGATGTAAGTCTGCACATTGTGGAATTCTGTGCCGTTTGAAAATGGCACTTTGCCCTCTTATAGCCCAGGTCCATTACCCAAAGGAGACCATCTTATTAATGATGTTTCTTCTAAAAGGTAGATTGGAAACTGCTTACAAATTAAGCTCAAAATACAGCCAAATGGCAGGCACAGACCCATGAATGATTTTGTAAACAGCTTAGCTGGCTATCATTTTCCGCAACTTTTCCTATGGAAAAGAAATTTAAGTTCCTCTGCCAACCGCAAAGGTTGTTTCTTATTTAAGTCCTGGGACACTCGGCACATGTGTTTTCAATGTTTTGTTAAAATCATTAGAAACTCTAGTCCTATCAAATAACTCCCCATTCAATGATTAGATGATATGTTCCTTGTGCCGATCCTGACTTAACTTTGAAGCTCTAGTGTGTCATAGAGGTGGCCTTAAGAATTTATTTGAGCATTAAACATCCTCCTATTAATTTAAGCTACTATTTTGAAATTGTTGAAATAATCAAATCACTTAAATACGTGCAAATTCTATTATATTTAAAATGTGTCATTAATTCACTTGTTCATTTTATCTATATACACACATTGTGCTCCCAGGATGAAGAGACTTGAACTATCAACAATTTCTAGGTTGATTTGTTTTAATCTCTTTTGGCAAGTAATCAGAAATTAAGTGTCTTCCTTTTGGCTTCTAGCCAGATAATTAAGATTAGCAAATAGGAGTATGTATGTTGCAGAGATGTGCTCTTAGGAAGAGGAGGAACAGAAATAGCTCGTACATCTAGAATGGTTTTACAGAGATCATCTGTTTCTCTTCTTTCATTTGATTCCATCTATCTCTTTGTGTTTATATATATGCATATAGAGAGAGTATATGTATTTCTGCTTTCCTCTTGTACCAACTTCCTTTCATCTTTATTTTTCTACTAATTGTTTTAGAGAAAGAAGTTATGTGGTATTTCCCTGTCTGTTTTAATTAGTTAATGATACTTCAAATTCTGGCTTTCATTTTTAATGCAAAGATGAATTGTATTGTAAACATATTTATCAATGTAAACACACATTTATTTGTGAGCAGCTGCGTTCATGCTGAGTTTGATGCTGATGATTTGCTGGGGAGAGGGCGGTGATATCAAGGGAAGTTGTACAGGGACTAAGCCCTCTCCGTCCAGGAGCATTCCAAGAAAGCATTAATTTTTGTACCTACAGTGGTGTAGCAATTTTCATCCTATAAAAGTGCTCCTGTAGATAATTCTGTCCCCACTAATCTCTTAAGGAAAGCAACTGAATTAAGAAGACTTATGAACAGTAATAATCCTTTGAAAGCCCTTAATTAGAGATGCAGGCTATTGATGATACATGTGCTCAGGTTACAGACCTTCCGAGGACACGGGCCACTGATTCCTTATTAGAAATGGCAACCCAGGGGCCCGTGCTAGACACATTACTATCATCTTCTTACAATTCAAGATTTTATTGAAGAAATTGTTTAGCTCCATAAGAAATTCAGATGCCAGATACACACATGAGCTATAAAGTGAACTTCCTGGCCAGATCCTGACTCTATAACATACCAACTGTATAGTCTTTAGTAAATTAATTATTTTCTTTTTTCACGCCAAAAAAAATGCGCCACATCTTTTCCAGATGTGAGGATTAAATGATAAAACATATATAAACATATACTACCAAAATGTCTGGTACGTAGCAGGTGCTAACTAATGTATTAAGTACTACTCAGCCATAAAAAAAAAAAATGGTAAACTAATACCTCTTATATTATCCTGGATGGAGCTGGAGCCCATTCTTCTAAGTGAAGTATCACAGATTGGGAAAACAAACATCACGACACTCACCATTAAATTGGTACAAATCGATCAACACTCATGTGCACATATGGAAGTAACAATCATCGGGGACCAAGGAGGTGAGGGGTCAGAGGGGATCGGTAACTTCACACCTAAGGGGTGCAGTGTGCACTGTCTGGGGAATGGGCATACTTGTAGCTTTGACTTGGGTGGTACACAATATTCTGAAATTAAAAAAATAAATACATAAAAGAAGCCAAAATAGATACTTTTATGAATTATATAAACCTGTAATACTAGGAAAGATTTTAAAAATTATCATTACCATGATATGGATAACTGTATATAGACATATTTCTATATAGATCTTATTCTGATTTTAATTTAGATTTAAGACCAATAATACACATATTGTTTCTGCTATCACACAATTTTATGAATAACTGAATTAAGGTAAATTAAAATGAAATATAATTTTTCACCTTATCATTTGGTACATATAATCAAGACTAATAATATTTAGTATTAGTAAGTCTATGTGGACAATTACTCTTTAATATACTACGGATGGGAATAAAATCTGGTACAGATTTTTGTTTTTATTAAGCATGTGAATTGTTTTTACTTCATGATGACATTTCTAGGAATTTCTACAACAAATATTTAAATCAGTGCAAAGACATCGAAACAACCCAAGTTCCCCTCAATACATGAGTGGATTAATAAAATGTGGTATAGGTATACCATACTATGGTATACTACTCAGCCATAAAAAGTGATGAACTAATACCTCTTGTAATAATCTGGATGGAACTGGAACCCATTCTTCTAAATGAAGTATCACAAGAATGGAAAAACAAACACAAGTGCTCACCATTACATTGTAACTGAAGGATCAACACTTATATGCACATATAGAAATAACATTCATCTGGGATCGGGCAAGTGGGAGTGGGGAGGAGGTGATGGGTAAATTCATACCTAACAGGTTTGATATGTGCTGTCTAGACAATGGACACCCTTGTAGCTTTGCCTGGGGCAGTGCAAAGGCAATTTATGTGACCAAAATGTTTGTACCCCCATAATATTCTGAAATAAAAAAAAAAATCTGTGAGTAAAGATGTCTGTAAAGTAATGTTCATTGCACCATCATTGTGTATGGCAGCATATTGGAAACAGTACAATGTCAAGCAAAAATAGGCTGGTTAAAGGAATTATGATGCAACCATAAAATGGTATAACATGCGGCAATTAAAAAGAAAGAAATTTATAAACTCTCTCATGAGATAATGCCCATGAAACTATTAGATTAGAATTTCAGACTGTGTACAGTGGCTCAGGCCAATAATTTCAGCATTTTGGGAAGCCAAGGAGAGAGTATCACTTGAGCTCAGGAGTTTGTTACCAGCCTAGGCAACACAGCAAGACCCCATCTCTGCAAAAAAAAAAAAAAAAAAAAAGAAAGAAAGAAAAGAAAAGAAGAAAATAATTAGACAGGTGTGGTGGCATGTACCTATAGTCCTAGCTGCTCAGGGGGCTGAGGTAGGAGGATTGCTTCAGCCCAGTGAGCTATGATCGTGCCACTGCACTCCAGCCTGCGTGACAGAGTGAGACTCTGTCTCTAAAAGAAATAAAAATAAAATTTTATTCATCATGTTCTCTATACTTTTATATAAAGTAAAATACATAAATGATTGTACATATAAAATATATATACAAGTGACCTTCTAAAGATTATGCACTAAAGTGTTTTTTATTTTTTAATTTTTAATTGACAATAATTATATATATGTATGGGCTACAGTGTGATGTTCTGAGGAATGTATACTTGCATAATGATTAAATCAAGCTAATTTTATCCATCACTAGTGCTTATGGTTGGCAGCGATCCTTTGACTTTAAACTTTTTGTCACTATATATATTTTTCATGGGCTGTGCTTTACTTTCCTAATTTATAAAAATAACAATGAAAATCCTTATGTTTTATTTAACCTATTTTGCTTTTGGTTAGAACTGCAGGCTGTTTTAGGAAATGGTTTTGGAAGACTTGCCTATTAAAGGCAATTCAAAAACTTACATCCTGCTGTGTGTTGGGGAGTACTAAGCTGTTACCATGCTGACCAACTGAGCACTTAGTAGCAATGTTCCTAAGCACATGTCTGTGGGATCCATGCAGAGGTGGGGGGCCTGCTTGAAGGTAGTTTGTGCTCAGTATCATTCTCCACGTCCGGGAAAAGAAATGAGGATACTGATCTAAGCCTTTTACATTGATAAAACCATTTAATCCTTACAAAAACATTTGGAGACAGGTAACATTAGTTTTCCATTTGATAGAAAATGAAACTGGGGCACAGAGAGGTTGTCTGTCATGTAATAACTACTCACACGTAAGAACTAACTGTAATGTGGAAAATCAGGAATATTACCTGGGAAAAGATAGCTCTTATTGCCAGTCTACTTGTGTGCATGTACGCAAGGCACCTTGCACCTAGAGCCAGTAGGGGTGTATGTGACTAACTTTATGAGATATAAGCAACATGAAAAACATTATAATGTTTAATAAATATTTAAATATAATTTAAGTTACTATATTATTATATTTTAATATCTATGAGTTTAGACATTAAAATTTAAACCATAATGCTAGGCATTTAATATGTTTAATATGTACTCTGAGAAAAGCAACTGAGATTACGAGAGAGTGTCTATCCTCTAGTTAATTATATCCCGGGAAGATCTGTCATATAACCTAAGTTTTTGTGATGTCAAATTCCATAGGTTTCAACTATGTACACCTTGCTTTTCTGTCTTCATACCTTGCTAATGCTGTTGCCCTTCTTGCTCATTTTATAAGTAGCAAATTTATAAATTTAGAATTTTCTAAATTCTCTCTCAAGTCAAGATCTACCTAATTTCATATTCTTTGAAATCTGTAGAGCATATTGATATTTTTCCATGCTGGAACTTGTATCACAAATCCATTGTTTCATATGTGCTCATTTTGTCTCCTTCATTATGGATAGGGAACTTCCTTACACCCCACACATTGTCAGACATGTTATTAAACTAGTGAATTGCTATCTAGGACACCAATGACCCCTGTATCATTAAATTCTATAGTCATTGCTCTTTTCTCATTTTATGAAATCCAGTAGCAACTTTTAACCCAGTTTTCATGGACGTACTCTCCTAACATGACCAAGATTCTCAAATAAATATCTCCTGCCCAGATTTTTTTGAGGTTAAGATCTGGAAATCCAAATTCTTTCAAGCCACTGCCACCTGAATGACTAATAGGTCTCTCAAATGAACAAGTCTAAAGATATACTCTTCGTTCTACCCCCATTTCCAAACCTACTCTCTCACAACACTTGCTAGCTCAGCTGATGACACATTTGATCTCTGTATCTCATATCCCATATCCAGTCTATTAGGAAATTCTACTGACTCAACCTTCATGTATATCCCAAATTGAATCACTTCTAGTCATTCTAGAGTTGTCACCTAGTTCCAAGCTACCATCATCTTTCACCTGGATTATTTTAGTTGCCTCTCACCTACTCTCCCTACCTTTATCTCCATATCCCCTACTCCAATATTTGATACTAATTGGCATTCTCTCTTGATTCCATTGGATATGGTAACACATTGTGCTCCTGTGTTGTTCTTAAGCCATCTGTGACGAGGGATGTGCCTTGCATGAGCCGAATCACTTTTCTTTATCCTCAGTCTGGTGTTTCATCTGTCCTCCCTCCTGGTAGTGTGTGGAAGAGAGATTTCACATGAACAAGAAAAGAATTACTCACGTTTTCCTGTATACTTTATTCATCAGATTTGTCTCTGTGATCATTATTAAGAGAGTATCTTTGAGAGAGTCACTGGAAGCCAGTATTCATGGGAAGCCCAATAAAAAATAAAGCATTATGAGTAATGAAGGAAAATACCATTAAATAAATAGTACTAAGGAATTTCAGAGTCATTATTTCAACAGAAGCAGGATCTGAAGACAATAAGAAGAGATAGTTTCTGGACCTGAATAGAAAGACAGATTGGACACCACACAAATACCTAGGTGCCTCCTTTCTGCTCACAGTTGTAATTCTCAATCAATAAATCACTACACCTGAAACTGACTCATTACTCTTCAGTCAAATTGTTTATTTTTTTACATCAAATTGATTATGTAAACAGAACTACAGTAAAAAAAATATTAGACAGACTCTGCTCACCCCAGGAGAGGTCTTAATTTTACAGATAATAATTTTGTGATGAATTAATACCTGCCCATCCCTTCCTCCCCAATGACAAAACACTTTTTCACATAAATTGATAAGCCAATTCTCAAATGTACATGGATGTGGGCCTGTGTTGAATATCAGCCCTTGGTAATTAGAGAATGTGAGAAGCATAGAGGTGGAAGACTAGATCCAATGGATATCAGAATATTTCTTAAAACTTCAGTTTGTAAAAGTTTTGGTAAGGGCTGAGTAACAAAAAATTATAAGTTACAGAAGAATTTGCCCAGAAATTGAGACATCTATATTTGGAAACTTAGTATAAATTTTGTAATTTAATAAATGTTGAAAATGGAATTTTAATCAGTAGGATGAGTAGAATATTGGATAAATTCTGGAAGGGCAAATTACTAAGCCCCTACCTGGTGATTCTCCTCCTTGGCTCTGGCTCTCTCTGTCTCTTTCTGTTTTCTGATATAAATTTAAAAAAAAATTAAGCCTATTTTTTTCACAATGACACAAAAATAATATTTCTTCTATTATCTGCCCTAATTTGTCTTTTTTGCATGTCTTTTATTTTTATTCTTTTTTTATATTTCAGAATATTATGCGGTACAAAAGTTTTGGTTACATAAATTCCTTTAGTACCGTTTGAGTCAAAGTTATAAGTGTGTCTATCCCCAAGATAGTGTGCATTGTACCCATTAGGTGGGAATTTACCCATCCACTCCTCCTTCCTCCCTCCTGCTTTGTTTCTGATGAATGTTATTTCCATATGTGCACATAAGTGTTAATCAATTAGTTCCAATTTAATGGTGAATACATGTGCTGTTTGTTTTTTCCACTCTTGTGATACTTCACTTACAAGAATGGACCCAAGTTCCATCCAAATTAATACAAGAAGTATTAGTCCATCACTTTTTATGGCTGAGTAGTACTCCATGGTATACCTATACCACACTTTATTAATCCACTCATGTATTGATGAGCACTTGGATTATTTCCACATCTTTGCAATTGTGAATTCTGCTGCTATAAACATACAAGTACAGTTGTCTTTTAACAGAAACAAATGATAAGCCAAGAAAGGCATAGAATGAAGTAGAAGATGCTAACTGTGGCTTGAAGTAAGAACCAGAGTCCCAGAATGAATTTCTGAAGTCTTGTTGCTGAGTGATATTTCTAAAATATCACCCTGACTAGGACTGTGGTCCATATAAGGTGATTCTTCTGTGTCAGGACACACATATACAATTTCATTTAAAAGAAAATAACACTTTTGTCTTAATTCCACAGACAATTGATGTGATGGTGTTTCTGGGCCTTAAATCACTTCAATTTTGCATTTTTCTGTGGGATGTAAATAGACATATAAATAAGTGGGATAGAATGTTTGAAGACTGTATATGGCAATAAATTGGTGTGGTTCCTGGGACTGATGAGCTAAGTTAAAGTCATCCTTCAGGTTTCAGTCTCAATGCTACATTTTTTTCTTAAACAGACATGACATATCTTCTTCTCAAATAAAATAAATAGAGAAAAAATCCATTAATCTCTACAAACGGTGCTTTTAGTTTTAAAGTCTTGGAATCTCAAGATCAGTTTCTGAGAGGAAAAAAGAAAATTTTGATTAACCTACAAATCTTTGCATACTTACACATAAACTGTTCCCCTTAAACAAGCACTCATTGCTACCCTGGTCCCAAACAACGTACATTGTCCTTATGGATTCATGCTGTCTTATCCCAGAACTCAGCTCTTTTATTTAGTAAGTACAATTGCTCTAATTCTGCAGAGGCACTGCATATTCCATCACAGTATACACAGTGACCTGGTCCTGAACATCAAGGAAAATGAAAGCATCTTCAAAAAGAAACGCAGGAGAACTTAAAAAAGAAAAAAAGAAAAAAAAAAAACCACTCTAATTCATCAGAGGCATAAAAGTTTTCCAACCACTTGAGTAAGACAATCCACATAAAATTGTATTTGGAAAATCATACTCATGGGAAATTTCCAAACCTTGTGGGGGAAGCTGAGAAGCAATTCTACAGACTCCTGACCTCTCAGGGAAAAGTCTTTAATTTGCAGTGGGAAAGCACAGTGAAACTTTTGTTTATTTATTTTTCCTTAAACCATGTAGAAGATGGCACTTGGTAAGCAGCAAGGGACATTCTCTACCTCCTCTGGCAGAGATGCTCTTCCCGTCTCTCTTAGATGTAGAAGGAAGGGTTGGAAACAACCTTCACTTTTTGGCCAGCCATGAAATGCATTTTTCTCCATGGAGAATAGGAGATGACCATCACCAGAATTTTCAATGAACGGATAAATGGTGAGTTTATAATTCACATTTTTGCATTTTCAGAGAGGATTTCAAATTGTGATGTACTGCTTCAAAGTGTGGGTGTTGTAGTCTGGCTATAAAGTGTAATGTAATCCATGACCCTATCACTTAAGAACTGTGCACACTTGGGCTAGTTACATAACCTTTCTGGCTCTTAGACTGCTCATACTTAAGGAGGATAATAACATTACCAAGCTGAAAGGATGTGGAAACAAATAAAATAATACATGTGGAGTCCATAGAACAGCACTTGATACATAAGGTGTCCAATGAACAATAGATGTTAAAATGCAAATTCCTGTTTACTTAATGGGGGAGGGGGTAGGAGCTCCTAATTACTTCAAGTCTAATGAAATTAGACCTATCTTCAGCCTTTCATATTCAAGTTAAATCTGAATAACTTAGAAATGCAACAAGTGCATATTTTTGTCCTTCTTCTCCAATAGCATTTTATTTATTCTTTCTAAAATATTCTAATTTATCCTCTGTTGCTCTCCCCATCCTGATGTTTTAGATTAAAAAGTAGAATTTTCTGAGGCTATTTAAACAACACTGCTGTAACATGGTAAGTTCAAGTGCTTCCATTTACAGAGTTATTGATACAGAATACAGCAGAGTGGTCTGCAGTTCCATTCAGGTTAGTAAAAAAGTATCAGTTCAGTATTTTTTTTTATGACTGAGGAGTACTGTATAGTATACATATACCACATTTTATTAATCCACTCATGTATTGGTGGGCATTTGGGTTATTTCCACATCTTTGAGATTGTGAATTGTGCTGCTATAAACATTCAAGTGCAAGTGTCTTATAACCAAAATGTTTGTGCCCCTGTAATGCTCTGAAATAAAAAAAAAAGAAAAAGAATACAGCATTTACTTTTTCCACAGTGACACCCTAACAAATAGCACAGGCAAGGACATTAAGTGTAAGAAATCATGACTCTCATCACAGAGTGCAGTCTTCTGATGCTAAATATGTCCACTTTATTTTCCCTAAGCACATTTGAGGTTACAAATAGATTAGGTACCTGCCTCAACATTGTTCAGGAAAAATGTAAGTAATTTAGGGATAGTTGTCATGGCTTTGGCCCTTCCTTAAAATGAGCTAAATCACTGAGACAGTGGGAAAAAAGGTCCAGGCATCCATCAGGAAGGACACCAGTGGAACAGAGAAAGTTTTTATTTCCAAATTCTAGAAACAGTAAGACTATAAAAGTTGAGAGATTTAGGTAAATTTATAGAGCAACATTGAGGGGACAGAAAGGATCCGAAAATCTGAAATTGGAGGAGAACATAGTTCTCAGATTTCCAGGGAAAGGAATATGCTTTGCTAGACAGGCACAGAATAAATCTTTTGTTGCTGAATAATAAACCTGGATCAAAAGTATTGTGGATTTAAGGGACTTAACAGGGAGGATAATTACGAACAGGATTTTAATTTATTCTTTTTCTTTGTAATAACAATATTTATTCCAAAAAAAAGTATGCAAATGTGACTGAAATGCCCACATATGTAAATAAAATGCATGTAAAATTTACTGCTTGAAATATAACATAAACATTACTACTTATTCCTGTTATAATTCTGAATGTTATATATATTTTAACCTTGAAACAGATTCCATTGTTTTTGGAATGAATGATGCTAGATTTAGTTTTTTTGCAAAAACTGATGGGAAAGAAATAGTAGGCAATGTGGATAGTGGGCATGAGGAGGTCAACTTCCCGAGGTCACAGCTGTAAAAGATGCTTTGAGCGGACATGAAAAATCTGAGGTGCAGCCACAGCACATTGAGGGTGTGGCTGTCAGGAAAGGAAAGACTATGGTAGCTTCTAGGAAGAATATGGATGGGCAGAATAAGCTGATAATCATAGAACAATTTCAATTTAACATCAATATCAAAATGAGTACATAAAGGACAGGGAGAGCTGGCCCCATGGTATGGCTGTTTATGAAGAGTATACAAAAGTTTATAATTTTAACGTACGATTCTGTGTAATGTTAGCATGTTCATTCCATCTTTTCAAATGAATTATCCCTAATCTCCACCTCCATGTTCTGAACTATTTAGATGGCCAAAAATATGCCATTGTGTGTTTTAAACTTGTTTAATTTTAAATATCCTAATAATATATACATTGGAAATAAAAAGTCACTATAATTTTTATGTTTCCTTCTAGATTATAAAATTATATTTAAATATCTGTATAAATGAGCAGAGTTATTACAATTTTTATTCTGTTTTTCTCACTCATATTGTAAAGATGCTTCACCTTCTATATCTTCATATTATTAGTGTTTTGTTTAAAGCACCATGTGATATTAATTTCTAATAGCCTCATTAGATAAACTTCCTAATATTGAATATTTTAGTTGTTTCTGAAGTTTCACTATTATAAATGACATGGCACAACCTTTCATTATAAAACTTCCTCATTTCATTTCGCCTTCAGAATAAATTTTTAGAGTTGGGGTTCCTTGTATAAAAAACACAAACATGTTGATGATTCTGAAATTATTTAATAATATTTTTTTCAAAAGGATTACATGGATAAAGCAGTTTCATTGCAATTTTAGAATGGGTATAATTGAAAAATAGCATGATGTAAAATACATATATTCTTATGACTGATTCAATTTTCCAAACCATTTTATGTCTGTAGGGAAATTGTACTTAAAAATAATACTGACATCAATATTTGATTTCTACTTTACAAAACACATTAATAATCATTGTCTGTCTTACTTTCATGAGTCAGGCAGCTTGAACAAGTGTGACTATTTTACAGTAGAGGAGGCTGAGGCATGGTGGTTTGCTTAATGACACATGACTAGTAGAGGATGAAGCTGGGATTGCTAGCTTTTTACTAGCACAAATTGAATAATTTCTTTTGTTTTTAATTAACTTTTTCTTGGGAGTAATTGTAGATTAATGGAAAAGTTGCTAAGATACTATGGAGAGTTCCTGTATACTACTCAGTTTCCCTTACTATTACCATCTTACATTACCATGTGTATTTTTGTCCAGACTATTACATCAACATTGACATATTACTATTAACTAAATATCACACTTTATTCACATTGTACTAATTTTTCAATTTCTGTCCTTTTCTGCTCTAGTATTCAATCTGGGACAACTTAATGCCTTTTGGACAATTACCTTGTAAACATTTTAAAATCATAAATCTTGTGATCATAAACAATGGGCACACTATAGTTTCCATTTTCAAAGTTTTAACATTTAAAATATCCCTTTCATCTGACAAAAAGAAGGGGTTGTTTATATCTAATGAATATTTTAATTCTAAAATGGTATTGCTCTTAGAAAACCCTGGATAAAGGAAGTGGAGAGATTAAGAATTATGTAATTATTCAAATAATATCGAGCTTGTCTTCCTTTCCACCACACATTCAATTAAGTTTATTTATTTTTAAAAAATTTTTTTTTATTTCACCATATTACAGGCATACAAATGTTTAGGTTACATATATTGTCCTTGCCCCAACTGAGTCAGAGCTTCAAGCGTGTCCACCCCCCAGACAGTCCGCACTGTGCCCATTATGTATGTATATGTCCATCCCCT
Organism: Eulemur rufifrons; assembly: GCF_041146395.1. Lineage (NCBI taxonomy): Eukaryota > Metazoa > Chordata > Mammalia > Primates > Lemuridae > Eulemur > Eulemur rufifrons. The sequence goes on along the minus strand of NC_090988.1, from coordinate 91,056,483 downwards.
ACCTCCCCCTCCCATCTGCCTGACACCTGATGAATGTTATTACTATATATACACATAAGTGTTGATCAGTTAATGTCAATTTGATAGTGAGTGCATGTGGTGCTTGTTTTTCCATTCTTGGGATATTTCACTTAGTAGAATGGGTTCCAGCTCTATCCAGGATAATACAATTGGTGCTATAATGTCATTGATTTTTGTGGCTGAGTAGAACTCCATGGTATACATACAGCACATTTTATAAATCCACTCATGTATTGATGGGCACTTGGTTTGTATCCACATCTTTGCAATTGTAAATTGTGCTGCTATAAACATTCTAGTGCAGATGTCTTTTTTACAGAATGTCTTTTGTTCTTCTGGGTAGATTCCCAGTAATGGGATTGCTGGATCAAATGGTGGTCCTACTTGTAGCTCTTTGAGGTAGCTCCATATTGCTTTCCACAGAAGCAATTGGACTGGACTAGTTTGCAGTCCCATCAGCAGTGTAAGAGTGTTCCTATCTTTCCACACCATACCAACATTTATTGTTTGGACTTTTTGATAAAGGCCATTCTCACTGGAGATAAGTGATATCTCATTGTGGTTTTGATTTGCATTTCCCTAATGATTAGATATGTTGAGCATTTTTTCATAAGTTTGTTAGTCATTAGTCTATTTTCTTTAAAAAAGTTTCTGTTCATGTCCTTTGCCCACTTTTTGATAGGGTTGTTCAATTTTTTCTTGCTGATTTTCCTGAGTTCTATATAGATTTTAGGTATCATCCCTTTATCGAATGTGTAACATGCGAATATTTTCTCCCATTCTGTAGATTGTCTGTGTGCTTTCATGAAAATTTCTTTGGCTGAGAAGAAGCATTTTAATTTGATCAGATCCCATTTATTTATTTTTGCTGTTATGTGATTGCCTTTGGGGTCTTCCTCATAAATTCTTTGCTAGGCCAATGTCTATAAAAGTTTTTCCAACATTTTCTTTTAGAATTCTTATAGTTTCACACCGTAGTTCAAGTCTGTTATTCACTTTGAGTTAATTTTTGTGAAAAGTGAAAGCTGTGGGTCCTGTTTCAGTCTTCTACATGTGGCTATCCACTTTTCCCAGCATCATTTATTGAACAAGGACTCTTTTAACCAGTGTATGTTTTTGTCTGCTTTGTCAAAGATTAGATGGCTATATGAGGATGGTTTTACTTTTTTTTATTTCAGCATATTACAGGGGTACAAATGTTTAGGTTGCATATATTGGCTTTGCCCCACCTGAGTCAGAGCTTGAAGCATGTCCATCCCCCAGACTGTGCGCTCTGCACCCATTAGGTTTTGTACAATGAAGCTATCTGAAATACAAGTGGATGCTACTGGGTCTGAGAGCCACAATAATTTATTCAGGAATTACTAAGGATGTTTAAAAGTGTTGTACATATTATAAATATCATGTCAGTACTGACACTGACCAAATAACATATATTACATTTGTAACTTAAAAAAAAAGGATGAGTAAAAATATCTTGGTCATGGTGACGTACGAATTAAGACTGAAGATGTTATAACTTCTGTTCTGTGTCAATGACTCTGAGAGCTGGTTCTCACCACTCATTGTGACTTTCCATGCTTTTTACTGCATCAATGCTTTTGTGTGTGTTGCCTTATCTGATTCTCAGTAGAACCCTATCAATAGAAATTTTTCTTGCATCCATTTACAGAAGTGGCAACTGAGGCTCTGAGAATTTGAAAAATTGTAAGTAACATGCTCCACCCCAGTAGCAGATCCTTGATTTGAACCCAGGTCTATATGAGTCTGGCCCTAATGTTCTTACTCAGTTCACTATATAGTCTTACCTGCTTTGGTCCTACGCTAAGCTGAGCACTGTTGGGTCATATATTGATATTTTTTGCTTTGTGATAGGTGCGGGTTTACTGATCCAATGACCTTACTGGGTTAGGTTGAACTATTGATTTCTTGGCAACAACTTCTAACTGGATATGGGGTTCATCATGCAGACACCAGCAAGAATGACCCTAGAAACATAAAGGAAATGGTTGTTTTAAAGTAAGCCAAAGGACAGATATTAACATACACAAGTGTGCATTTGTTAGTTTTATTAACATTTGATTCTTTCTGTTAACTCTAAGTGGCATTCAAAAAGAAAAATCACCTTATGTGTAAGCCTCAAAATAAATCCCATATTTCTTTTATTCACCTATTTTTCAGCAAAAACATATATGTGTACACGTACAAATATTAACACATGCAGACATGCATATGTTCTATTTGACTTTTACATTTCAGTTACACGTATAGATGAGGATCCACTCATCCTGTGAAGCTGTGTCTACCTGAGGAAAATGAAGTCTCAGATTGGATAATTATCTGGATGACGCATTCCAAAGCTTTCTGTGGGAAGGTCGATGGCTTTGTAAGTGTACTAGTAACTACAATTGATAAGGGCACATTATCATAAGCAACATCTTCACATTTTCAAACATGACCCACATTATAATCCTGGAAGATGAGCAGGTGAGCTATTACTGTATACACACAACTCTGCTTTACAATAATATCAAATAAATTTGAAACATCTATACCCTTAGTAGTTACACTTGATCACACCTGACCACATTCTGTAAATAATTGGCAAATAATTAATAAAGCCTCAAGACTCTGTCTTATAAGCAACTTGTTTCTATTCCTTGCCTATGTGGTGGCTGCCAATTTGTACATGTAAGTGCTTGTAGAAAGGTCACGCATGCTCTGAAGTTCTTGCTGAAACAAAAATCCCACTCCTTTCCCTGTTGATCCAGTAGGTGCTGGAGCCAGAAGTTCTGTTTTCAAACCCCAGATCAAACATCTGCTGTTTGCTTGAACTTAACCTCTTTAAGCATGAGTTTCCCACCAAACAGGGACAATAGGACCTATCAGAAACTGTGTTCTAGGCAGTGGGTCCTGAGACCCATCTTACTTCACATAGTCACCATGACAACACTCTGGAATTGGCATTATTATTTCTATAAACTTCTCATTTTAAAATGACAGATTAAAAATAAACTCAGTACATACTTGTTATGTATGACATAATAGCCTGGTATTTTCCCCAGTTCATTCTCTTTTATGAAGAATGAAATAATTCATTTAAAGGCCCCACACAGTTCAGACATTCAAAGAAATATATGAGGAATAGGCATGATTTTCAAGAAACTTTTAAACTACATGCTATTTCTTCTTCTATTTGTAGATGAGGCAGTCTCCAGCTTAGTATGTCATGCTGGTCACCCCTGCTCCCATTCCATGCCAATGGCAGGCATCACCAATAAATTACAGTCCTCTTATCCTCATAACTTGGAGGTGGCTTCAGAAACCTTCTTAAGAATTCACTCCAGGAAGCCACCAGTAAATGATCAAAGCTGGCACTTGAGATGAAAACTATTTCTCTTCTCTACCACATGTGGATGCTTTCCATACCCCATATTGAAACTCTGCTTCTTAAGGCATTCAATAATTTATCTCCAACCCAATTCTACCTCACCTTTCACTACTACCTTCAACAATTTCGAGTTTTGTGTTCACAGTTATAACACAAGCACTAAGATAATTTTGTATACAGATGTGCCACCTTATTGATCACTATGATGCTATAAATCGAACTGAAGCATTTTTTTCTTAATCATGACTACAGATTCTACATGATCACCACCGTTGGAAGTTTTACCTTTTACTTGGAAATCATGCAAAACCAAAGCTTTGTTACTGAGTTTGTCCTCCTGGGGCTCTCACAGAATCCAAATATTCAGAAAATATTATTTGTTGTATTTTTATCTGTCTACATTGCAACAGTCGGGAGTAACATGCTAATTTTAGTAACCATCCTCAACAGCCCTGCACTACTGGGGTCCCCCATGTACTTCTTCTTGGCTTTCCTGTCCTTCATAGATGCATGCTACTCCTCCACCTTAATGCCAAAGATGATCGTGGACTTCCTTTCTGAGAGGAAAACCATCACATTTGAAGGCTGTATGATACAGCTTTTTGCTTCACACTTCCTTAGTGGGGCAGAGGTGATTGTCCTCACAGCCATGGCCTATGATCGATATGTGGCCATTTGCAAACCTTTGCATTACTCTTCCATCATGAACCGGAGGCTCTGTAGCATTATGATTGGGGTGGCCTGGACAGGGGGCTTCTCGCATTCCACGATACAAATTCTCTTTACTTTCCACTTGCCCTTCTGTGGTCCCAATATCATTGATCATTTCTTGTGTGATTTGCATCCGTTACTGGAGCTTGCCTGCACCAACATTCCCATCTTTGGCTTTTTTGCATTGGCAAACAGTGGTTTTTTCTGCATCATAATCTTCTCCTTGTTGCTTGTCTCCTATGGTATCATCTTGTTCTCCCTGAGAACTCATAGTTCCGAAGGACGGAAAAAAGCTCTGTCTACCTGTGGTTCTCACATTGCTGTTGTGGTTTTGTTCTTTGTCCCGTGCATTTATACATATTCACGACCTCCATCTACTTTCTCCTCGGACAAAATCGTGGCAATAGTTTACACCATCCTAACTCCCTTGTTCAATCCTCTGATTTATACTTTCAGGAATAAAGAGGTAAAAAACGCCATGAGGAAAGTATGGAAGAGATTGATGGTGGTTCCTGATGGAAAATAAATTATTAAACTTTTTTTAATAAAATCAAGGTTAAGAGAAAAAAAAATCAAAATACTCTTGAACAAAATCTTTATGGACTATACATTCTACAGAAAAAGGTAACACAATGTTATAACAAAAAGAATTAATGGAGGGTCAAAAAATTATGTTTTTACCCTCTGATCACTCATCAACTCTGAATTGACAGCCCAATATCCACATATATATATATATGTTAGGAGCATTTAAATTTATATTTACGTAGAATCTAATAATCAAAAATTTTCAATCACATATCCATTATTTCAAGCTTCCTCTATCAGTGCTCAATTCTAACAATTCTTTAACTCCATCACAACCTACAAACCATTGCTCCTGTCAACTCTTTACATGACCCCAGGCATATTCCTGCCTAAGAAACTGTGTAAAATAATTCTCTGTGTCTCAATTATTCCTCCCCCAGGTATGTACATGTCTTACCCTCTCACTTCCTTTGGTTGATTATTCAAATGTATCTTCTCAGTAATGCATTTTCTGACTAACTCACAATATAGCAAATCTCATTCACTAACTTTTTGTGACTCCTTTTCCTACATTTCTGCTTAATTTTTCTCTCTAACACTTATTACCTAGCATGTCATACAGTTTATGCATTTTATTTATTGTTTATACACTAGAAACTAATATATACAAGGGTAAGGATTTTCATCTTTCTCAAAAACTTTACTGTGGGATCTTAAATTCAGATGATTACGGAAAAAACCATTTTACTGTTAAATCGCCAATGCCTAAAACAGTCTAACACATAGTAAGTGGTAAATACATATGTGTTGAATTAACAAATGAACAATAATAAAAATATATAAATAGGCTTCTTCTCCTGGGTGTAATGCAATAACTCGTGGCCAAATATGCTATTGCCGTGAACAACTAGACATGCCAGACACAATATAGGAATCACCTGAGTGAGGTACTGGAGACCTGCTGAGAAAACCAAAGCTGAAAGGGATATTACTAGAGAGACAAGATCCTCAATAAAGTGTGTTGAATTTTGTGGCCACTTTTATCCTGGGAGCATGTCTTGATTCTTGGCATGGGCCCGAGGTGGAGAGTCTGGGCTTTGCACAGGTAGAGGGTCCCTGCTGGAGGTGGGGTAGGGAAGAGACACCAATAAAGCTTTTGGAGGAAATGTGGAGAGCCTGAATCAGGAGGCAGTACATTTTCCCCAGTTTTAGGGGTGAATAGGATTTTTATTAATTGAATTGCATCCCCCAAAATATGTTGAAGTCCTAACCTCCAGTACCTGTGAATGTGAACTTACTTGGAAATAAAGTCTTTACAGATGATCAAGTTAGGATGAGATTATTAGGGTGAATCCTAATCCAACATAACTGAGTCCTTATAAAAATGGGAAAGAAAAAAACATACACAGAGGGAGAATGTCACGTGAAGAGGTAGTCAGAGAGATTGGGTTATTCATCTACAAGCTAAAGAATTTCAAAGATTGTCAGCAAGTCATCAGAAGGTAAGAGAGAGGAATGGAACAGATTCTCCCTCTTAGTCCTCAGAAGGAACCACATAATGAAATGAAATAATAACAAGCAGAAGGCAAAAAAACAGAATGTAATAATGAGGAGAACATGAACAAAGTCAAAACCTGGCTCTTTGAATAGATAAATAAAACTGATAAATACGCACCACTGTGGTAGTAGTTACATGGGTGTATACGTTTGTCAAAACTCCCCTCCTATACATTTTTAAATGCCACATTTTATTGTATGTAAATTATATCTTAATAGGTGGATTTAAAATAAAAACATGTAAAAACAACCATTATCTTCTTTCCATTCCCTTTCTCTCTTTTCTCCTCTTCCCTTTATTGAGTTACTGATTTCAAAATATTATAGAAATTATACAAGTTTTATTAGTCGTTTTCATTGTAATTACTCTAATGTATTTTATCAATATCATTAGTAGTAATAAAAATTATTTATTAATAATTTATTGTCATGGTTATTAAATATTATATTTAACAGCAATATTTTCCAGAAGAAGAAATTAACAGAAGTTAAGAAAATTGCCTAAAGTCATAGAAATACAAATGATGGATTTAGAATTCAATTCTATTGGTATTAACATCTATTTGAGTCTTTATCTGGGCCATTCCAAAAGATTTGGCAGAAAGGAGAAAGCTTTAGGCAACTTTCAGTAGCCTACACCAGAATGTGACTCTGAGGGCATGCCTGAGGGAGCAGTTGGTCACTGTAGTGAGAGGTGTCCCTTGGCACAAGGAGGAGGGGAGGCAGGCTCTGAGGACAGAATCTGCCTGTTGACAGCCCTGCTTGGGATTAATTGGCCCCTGGTTCGCTGTGGTCTTAGATTAACTGCTAAATAGCCCACTTAGCAAATCCTTCAAGGTTGGGTGGGAAGGGATGTGGTCTTTCTCCTTCTGGAGGCTGGGCCTTTGTGAACTTTTATGAAATCTCTGTAAATATTTGACAGAGAAAACATACATGTGTAATTCACGTGTTCTGCCAGGGAATATTTTGTTTTAATAGAGCTGAGGTTAGAGATATTTCTATGCAGAATAGTGGAATATTTTCTTTTTATTTTAGAAAGTTCCAGAAGCAGAAGTAAGAAACTTTCTGCTGGTATTTTAGACTCATTTTGAGAGTCTAACGTGGGCCTTTTTAGGAAACGTTGACTGTGGAGTATCTCCTCTCCCGGTAGGTTCTGCAGCAGGGCAAACAAATCTAAAGTAAAATTTATACCTTGTAGATGCACTGCATATGATTATCTTCAAAATAAATCAGAATTGAAAAAGAGAACACCGCGAGCTTTCTATAGGATGTCATCTCTTTTTTTTTTAATAAGAAAAAACATAAGTATTCAGGCCCAACTAAATTCTTTCTTCTCTTTTGTGTCCAACTCAGGACAACTTAGGGTAGTTTTCATCTAGTTGTATCTCCTAAGAAACCTGAAATTCCAGGGACATATTTCCCCCAATGATGAAAGGACTCTAATCTTTCAGGATTCCCCAGTTTACACTGGCTTTGGCTTGATGCAGCAACATCTCAGGCCACTTCTGATAGAAAAAGAAGACACAGTGAGAGGGACGGAGATATAGTATCCAGTACTTGCAGACTTCTTACTTGCCAAGTTTAAGGTCAGGACAAGGGTAGGGATGCATGCTGATTATACACAATCAGGATGCATTGATACTCGATGATGCCCATGTTGGCTGTCCACGACCTCCTATGTCATTTTTGTGGGGTTGGGGTAAGAAAAAATAGATGGGTGGAGGGGCAAGAGGCAAAAATTTTTAGTGAAATCCTAGGAGAAACTAATTTTTATCTCTACCATGGTTTTTATTTATTTATTTATTTTATTTCAGCTTATTATGGGGGTTACAAAAATTCAGTTACATACATTGCCCATGTACTGCCTATCCCCCCAAATGAGAGCTCCAGGTGTGTCCATTCCCCAGACAGTGCGCAATGCACTCATCATGTAGGTATACAACCATCCCCTCCTCGCGTCAGCACGTTCAAGTGTGACCATTCCCCAGACAGTGCACAACGCACTCATAATGTAGGCGTACACCCATTCCCGTCCCCCCTCCCCCCACCTCAGTCTGATATCCGATTGGTATCATTCCCAAATGTATTAATACATGTGCTTTTCTGTGTCTCATCTCCTGATTTCACTTGCCTCTCTGACTCTTGCTCACAATAACATTTTTTTCCCTTTCAGCTCTGAATCCTCCTATTATTCTAACCTTTCTATCTCCTACTCACTATTGTTTTTCAAACATGCATATAAAATGCTTCTCTCTTTGACACATCCTGAAGACAGCATCCATTTGATAGCCAAGACATGTACCGACATGTCAGTAGTTTCCTTCTTCACCTGTTTATGGTTCCTTGGCTTTATGCTGACTCCACCTGCATGGTTGGAATCTGATGCCTGCATGGCAGTGTGGGTGGGGTGTGAGAGAGAGATTGATGTGGGTCACACAGGCTTGGTCCCGTATTCTCACTAAGTGCTCACTGCTGTACTCTCCCTCCCAGCTTAGCCTAAAATGTGCAAAGCAGAGCCATGCCAATGTGCCTATGAGATATTGTACAATCAAATGAACAAAAGATGTTGAAGGAAAAGTGAGAGAAGGATATACATATGAAACTCATGATGAAACACACACACACACACACACACACACACTCATTTTAACAGTGGAAGGCCATTAATAGTGAGAGTTCTTTGGGAAATCTGAGATGTTTTCTCTGAGCAATTGGTACTTAACTCGGTACTCTGTGCACAGGTAGAAACGAAGAGTTGAGGTTATAGCAGAGGACAGGTCATTCAGCCTCTGTGAGATATGGATATTCAGGGAGTGAGATGTCTAGGTGTATTTATGAGGCACGGAAAATGTCAGGCATGGCTGCAGCACTGGGAGGACAAGTGGAAAGCAAGTGAGGGCACCAAGTCGGGGGGTTGAAAGCTGCAGCGAGTATCTCAGCCATTGCATTTGGAAACTGGAATGGTCATTTCTTATATTTATGAATCATCATGTTTTTAAAATGCCAACTTTTCCTTTTCAAGTGCTAGAAAGGAGGCAAAAAGGGGGAGAAGACAGTAAGAGTGAGAAGAGGACACACCTGAATTTGGGTCCTTCTTCCTGTTTAAAGAGACAGAATAGCCATCCAATAAAGGTCCATGAGAATTCACTTCAAGGAATCTAGGGTTGGCCATTTGTAACATTGGCATTCATGAACTCTCAGCCTGGATCTTGGTACGTGTGAGCTAATCATTCTCATAATGAAAACTCACTTAGGTATCTCACCCAACATGAGATATTATTTTTCTTTCACTGAATTGTGGGAGACATTTTATCTACAATTTGATGAGTACTGAATATTGTGCAAAATGAATTATGCTGTATGTCATGGGAATATAAAACTTATCCTGTTATACCTCAGGGAAGATGTTTAACTTTGCTCTTCCCCACGTTTTTCCATCCTTCACAGAGAGTAGTTGAGGGTGGTTGCTTCTGATCCAGCCTCAGAAAGGAAGGGGCCAGTCTGAAGCCTCTGAGGAGTCCTGTTTGGGAAGCCTGAAGGAACCACAGGGGTGTTTGGTTCCCACTGAGTTTCTAGGTGCAGGGAACAGAAAGACTGATGTCTTCAGTGGGACTCGGGCATCTTAGAGGAGGTAGGCTCCTCACTGCAGATAAGCTCTGACCCAGTTGTACTCAATTTGGTTTTAAAAAAGACCACATTCTGTTAAACAATTATGAGTATTTTTTGTTCTTAGGTCATGAATAAATCTTAATAAAAGCTGCTCTCATATTTTTATGGCTCCAGATTTTATACTTTGTCAATGAAAAGTCATTAAAACTTCACAACCTGGTTTTCATGGCCTTTGGAAGGGAGGACAACCTACTATTTCAAGCTTTTCTAGGATGACTGTGGAGTCTGACTAACTAGAGGTTGCATATGGATCTTCTGCTTGCCTGATAATTCCCTTTCCTTCTGATTTCCATTAAAACTTGGTTTCTTTTCTCTTATTCATAGTGCCTTCACTGGTCTGATTTTCTTATCTCTGGATCCCAACCATTTGACAAGTGAGACTTACTTTATTTCTCTTTTCCTCTCATCGTGGGTCCCATATGTTCAAAAGATTATGTACTTTTATGCATTTTTTTTATATTTATTGAAGATATTGGGCACTGCCATTTCTAGCTTCTAATCATTATGAAAAAAAAAACTAGTATTATCCACAGTGATGGTGCCTTGCAACTCTGCTGCAAAACTTTCTCATCGTGGTGACTATTAAAACAAGCCAGACTCTTGGGAGTCCCAGGTTCTTTTCTTTTTTATTATTTATTTATTTTTATTTTTTATTTCAGGATATTGTGGGGGAACAAATATTTTGGTTACATGTTATGACTTTGCCTCACCCAAGCCAGGATTAGAGGAGTGCCCTTCCCCCATACAATGCTCACCACATTCATTAGTTGTGAGTTTACCCACCCCCAAATCCCAACCCCCAGTGAATATTACTACCATATAGCACCTTAGTGTTGATCAGTTAGTACTAATTTGATGGCAATTACATGTGGTGCTTATTCTTCCATTTTTGTGATATCTCACTTTGGAGGATGGGCTCAAGCTCTATGAGGTACTTTTTCCTATTCCAGCTGATGCAAGCTAATGTTTCCTTCTCTACAACCACAGCCACCAGGTTGATTGTGGATGCCCTTTCTCAGAAGAAGACCACTTCCTACAATGAGTGTATAACTCAGGTCATTCCAGCCCATTTCTCTGGATGCATGGAGATCTTCGTGCTCATTCTCATGGCCTTTGATCGCTATGCAGCTATTTGTAACCCCCTGAGATACACAACCATTATGAGCTGACATGTCTGTGGTATATTGATGATTTTGGCCTAGAGAGGGTCTTGTATTCATTCTTCAGCATAGATTTTCCTGGCTTTGAGATTGCCCTTCTGTGGCCCAAATGAGATTGATCACTCTTTCTATGATTTGCAGCCCTGTTGAGACTTCCTGCGTGGATACTATGACAAATTTGCTCCTTGTGTCTAATAGCGGGGCCATATGCATGGTCAGTTTCATAATTCTGCTGATCTCCTATATTGTCATTTTATACTCTTTGAGAAACCACAGTGCAGAAGAAAGCCGAAAAGTGCTTTCCACATGCACTTCCCACCTTATTGTTGTTGTCCTATTTTTTGATCCATATATATTTATATACACACACCCACCAAACACTTTTCCAGTAGACAAGATGGTGTCTGTGTTTTATACAATTGGCACACCCTTACTCAACCCTCTGGTCTATACACTGAGGAAGGCAGAAGTGAAAAATGCCATGAAAAAATTACGGTGTAGCAAAGTATGACATCAGCTGATAAATAATATATGAAGATTCTAATGCCTATGTCCTTAACCATTTAGTTTTGTTGCATGTACTGAAAAGAAAAAATATTCTTGTCAGTAACTAAACAATCAAGACATGCCTGCAGATATGTATGTGTGCATGTCTGTGCCTTTGTGTGTATTTGTATGTGTAAATATATATGTATATATGTATATACCTTGTTCTGAGAAGATTGCACTAGACTATGATGGCTTAAAGCCCATAATCATTTTAACCAATATATGATGGCCCTTACTTGGATCCTAACCATATCTAGCCATCATTGCGTGGTAACTTAGTTTCCTGTACAAGTTTTCCTTCAGGAAGAAATGTACTAATGGTAGAATGAATGTATGTGTGCACATCAATTCTTCTATAGATTTTATTCTAGTCCATTATTACAGTGATCATAAAAGCTAATCCACAAGACTCTGGACACTCACAGAATCAAAGTTATTTTCTTGCCAACCTGAGAATTAGGGAGGATACTCCCAGAAAATTCTACTCTGGAAGTATGTGCTTAATCCTGCCTCACTGCAGATATCTACCTACAGTAATAGACCCTCAAACTCCAACAAAAGCTGAAGTTTTCAGAGGAAACCTACTGGGAAACCTCTCAAAATTCTTTGGTAATAAATAGATATTGTTTTAGCCCATTTGGGGCTTCTATAACAAAATACAAGTAACCAAGTATCTTATAAACAACAGATGTTTATTTCCTAAAAGTCTGGAGGCTGAGAAGTACAATGTCACTGTGCCAGCAGACTCTGTGTCTAGCGAGGAACCCTTCCCATTTCACAGGCTGCAGTCTTCTTGCTATAACCTTGCCTGGTCTAAAGGGAAAGGATCTCCCTGGGGCCTATTTTATGAGGGCACTAATTGCCTCCCTATCTCCTGATACAATTACCACGGTGGTTAGAATTTCAACATATGAATTTGTGGGGGAGCAGAAACATTTAGAATACAGCAGGCATAGAGTAATTTCAACACACTTTGTAACACTACAGCTATTGTGTCTAGTCAATACTCTACATAAAACTTTGTTATACATAAAATTTTAATTCATGAATAACATAGCAACAGTGGGATTCAAGAAAATTTATTTTCATTTAGAACAGGATTGTACTTTACTCCAATTTGAGAATCATTTGTTGGCACTGACATAAAAGATACACTTTTATAGACAAAAGTTAATATGATTAAACTCATATGTTTTTTCCATTTCGGAGGTACCTCATTTAGGATAACGGGCACAGGGATATATAAAGGACATTGGAAACAAAGACAGGGAGAGAGTGGCAAGGGAATGAGTGTTAAAAAAAAAAATCACCTCTTGGGTAACAATAAGCACTGTCTTGGTGACAGGCACACTAAAAGCCCTGACTTAAGCATTATACATGTTCTCCATTTAACAAAAACATTTGTACCCCCTTAATATTTTGAAGCTAAAAAACCCTTATCTGTAAATAAGGAAAGCTCCAGAGTGAATTGAAACTTCAACTGACTCTTCAAAGTGAGTGAACTGTGATCTAAGCCCAGATCAAGCATCTGTTGTTTGCTGGAACTTAACCTCTTTAAGCATGAAATTCCCACCAATCAACAGGGACAACAGGACTATAACAGACTGTGTTTTACTCAGTGGGTCCTGAGACCCACCTATTTCACTTGATCACCATGAAGACACTCTGATATAGCCATTATTATTTTTATAAACTTCTGTTCTCATTTTAAAATGACAGATTAAAAACAAACTGAACACTGAGTAGACACTTGTTATGTATTAAGTTTACAGCTAGGCATTTGTCACCGATCATTCTCTTTTATGAAGAATTAAGTAATTCATTTAAAGGCCTACTACATTTCAGACAAGTTATTAGGAAAGGAGAACTCTAATTTATTAGTGATGCCTGCCATTGGTATGGAATGGGAGCAGAGGTGGCCAGCATGGCATCCTAACCTGGAGACTGCCTTATCTACAAATAGAAGAAGAAATAGCATGTAGTTTAAAAGGCACTTGAAAATCATGGCTACTCCTCATATATTTCTTTGAAAGTCTGAACTGTATTGGGCCTTTAAATGAATTTAGTCATTTTTTATAGAGAAATCATTGGTTGAACATTCCTAGGTATAAACTTAATACATAAATAGTATGCACTAATTATTGAGTTTATATTTAATCTGTCATTTCAAATGAGAAGTTTATAAAAATAATAATGCCAACACCAGAGTGTTGTCATGGTGACGACGTGAAGTAAGGTGGGGCTCAGGACCCACTGCCTAGAACACAGTCTGTGATAGTCCTATTGTCCCTGTTTGATTGGTGGGAAACTCATGCTTAAAGAGGCTAAGTTCAAGCAAACAACAAATGCTTAATCTGGGGTTTGAACACAGAACCTCTGTCTCCAGCACACACTGGATTAACAGTGGGATTTTTCTTTTCAGCAAGAACTTCAGAGCAAGGGTTACCTTTCTACAAGCACGTACATGTACAAATTGGCAGCCACCACATAGGCAAGGAAGAGAAACAAAGTGCTTATAAGACAGAGTCTTGAAAGATGGTGGAGTGGAGGTAACCTCCTGGATTCCTGCTCCCAGAGAGGGAGGCGTAGATCTCATTCTGCTACATATGAGTGGATCACTCCCCTGCAAGAACAGCATTGTGAATCGACAGAGAATCAGTGTGGGACACCAAAAGCCAGAACAAGAAAAGGTGAACAGGAGATAAGATCCCTAAATCTGGAGAGTGTCACACAAAGAATACAGAGTAGAGCGTGGGACAGCTACGCCAGCCTCCCCAGTGAGTGAGGTAGGATCAGTCCCACAGGAGAATGTCTTGCTTCCCCACTGACCTCCACACCCACTCAGACAGGGGTCTGCCTGAATTTGGTGCAAAATCACCATGGGAGACGTGGGGCTCTGTGGAGAGAAGACATTAGTGGGAAGCATCATGAACTCCCCAAGCTCTGTGCCAGGACTGCACTGGGCAGGGGAGGGACTGGACTGGGCTACTGCTGGAGGCAGTTAGAAGACAGGTAAATTGCCTCTAGCACTCAGCGGGTCCAGATTGGACCTATTTTGATGTGTGAACTCTGAGTGTTTCTGCAGTTATGAGAGACTAGCACCCGGGTCTTGCAGGCACTGGGTCAGGGGAGGCTATCACCCACAGAACTTGTCAATGCTGGGGCGTTGGGCAGGCTGTGGCACCACACCCTCCCCCTAGCCAGCATCTTTCATGCTGAAAGTGGTAGGCGCCACCTCTAGAGGTAGGGAGAGAAAAGAAAAACCACTCTCTCTATGAAACTAGGGTGAATCCGTGGGGCCCTGGCACAGATTAAAAGCTCACAGCCCAGTGATTTTACTCCTCAGACTGGATTTGATAATCCTGTCGGATCAAAACCCTGGGGCTGGACTTTTGCCTCCAGTTGACTGCCAACAGTGGGATCTCCGGCCAGGGAACAAAAACCCTGGCAAGAGGCCAAAACAGGTTCCCCAAGTAACCCCTCCCACCAGGAGCAGCCCCCCATGTGGTAGAAGAACCCTGAACAACACATAAGCGCCTCCCCCTAGTGACAGAGGAAGCAAGCATAGAAGCCCACACATCCAGGCTGTTAGGCAGCAGCTGCAAACTGCTTTGACCCTACAGCATCTACTGGAACAGAGCCTGCACGAGGCATGTTAGTTTCCAAATGAAAACTGAAAGGTGGGAAGCAACCATTGATCCAGATGGGAAGGGCTCAGTGAAAGAACTCTGAAAGTATGAAGAATCAAATGAAAAACACACCCCCAAACAGGAACACCAGCTCTCTAGCAATGAACATTAACCAAGTTCGGAACACTAAAATGACAGAAGAATTTCAAACATGGATCTTGAGAAAACTCAACAATATGCAAGAAAAAATGGATAACCAACACAAAGAAACCACAAAAAAATCTAGAACTTGGAAGAAAAATTCACTAAAGAAATTGAAATATTAAAGAAAAATCAAACTGAACTCCTGGAAATGAAGAATTTATTCAGGGAACTACAAAACACAGTGGAAAGCCTCAAGAGCAGGGTAGCTCAAACAGAAGAAAGAATCTCAGAGATCGAAGGTAACACCTTCCAATTAAAAAAGTCACTCACAGAGATAGAGCAAAGAAATAAGAGAAAAGGCCAAAGCCTGCAAGAAATGAGGGATTATGTGAAGAAGCCTAACCTGAGAGTTATGGGCATTCCTGAGAGTGAAGAAGATAATATGCAAGGGTTGGATAAGCTATTTGAAGATATAATTGGGGAAAATTTCCCAGGCCTTGCTAAAAATCTAGATATACAGGTACAAGAAGCCCAAAGGACCCCTGGGAGATTCATTGCAAATGGGAAGACACCATGTCATGCAGTCATTAGACAGACCAAAATATCCACTAAAGAGGCCCTTCTTTGAGCTGTAAGGTGAGAGAAACAAGTGACAGGCAAAGGAAAGCCCATCCAAATAATGCCAGATTTCTCAACTGAAACGTTACAAGCAAGAAGAGACTGGGACCCTATTCTCATTCTTCTCAAACAGAATAATGCCCGGCCTAGAATCTTGTACACAGCAAAGCTGTTTTGTATACTAAGGAGAAATTAAGACATTCTCAGATAAATAAAGACTGAGGGAATTCACTAAGACAAGACCAGCTCTCCAAGAAGTACTCACAACAGGGTTGCACACGGATCAGCACAAGAAACACTCATGAATGTAAAACTACTCAAAAGCTAAAGATCAAAGGCAAAGTACCACGATGGCTCAAGAGAGAAAACATAGCAATGAAGTTCTACCCAACAGGATGAACAGAAATCTGCCCCATCAATCACTTCTCTCAATAAATGTGAATGGC
The DNA here is from genome assembly GCF_041146395.1 of Eulemur rufifrons. Lineage (NCBI taxonomy): Eukaryota > Metazoa > Chordata > Mammalia > Primates > Lemuridae > Eulemur > Eulemur rufifrons. Next base: position 91,040,060 of record NC_090988.1, on the reverse strand, counting down.
TTGAACTCCCCACTCAAGAGACATAGGCTGGCCTAATGGATAAAAAAAAATACAAGCTAAGTATTTGCTGTCTCCAGGAAACTCATCTAACATGCAAGGATGCATTTAGACTGAAAATAAAGGGGTGTAAATTGACATTTTAAGCAAATGAAAGTCAAAAGAAGGCTGGCTTAGTGGTTTTAATATCAGACAACTTAGTTTTCAAATCAACAAGAGTAATGAAAGACAAAGATTGTCACTATATAATGGTGAAGGGTACAGTTCAACAAGAAGATATAACTATACTTAATATGTATGCACCCAACTTTGGTGCACCCAGATTCATATAGCAAACCCTACTTGATCTAAACCAAATGATAAACAGCAACACCATAATAGCCAGAGACTTCAACACCCCACTGACAGCACAGGACAGATCCTCCAAACAGACAATAAACAAAGAAATAATGAACTTAAACAAAATGCTAGAATAAATGGGCCTGACTGACATTTACAGAACATTCTATCCAAAATCCACTGAATACATGTTCTTCTGACCTGTTCATGGGACATTCTCTAAGATTGACCATATCCTAGGACACAAAGCATGTCTTAAAAAATTTTTAAAAATAGAAATTATACTATGCATCTTCTCAGATCATGGAAGAATAAAAGTAGAAATTAACCCTAACAGAAATTCTCATTCCTACTCAGTCATGGAAGCTAAACAACCTTCTCCTGAATGATTATTTTATAAACGAGGAAATCAAGATGGAAATCAAAAGATTCTTTGAACTAAATGACAAAGGAGACACAAGTTATCAAAATCTGTGAGACACAGATAAAGCAGTCCTGAGAGTTAAATTTATTTCCATAAATGCCTATATCCAAAAGACAGAACATTTGCAAATAGACAATCTAATGAATAGACTCAAAGAGCTGGAGAAAGAGAACAGACCGACCCCAAACCCAGCAGAATGAGAGAAATCAATAAGATCAAATCAGAGCTAAATGAAATGGACAACAGGAAAGCCATATGGGAGATTAATAAAACAAAAAGATGGTTCTTTGAAAAGATAAACAAATTGACATGCCTTTGGCTACACTAACTAAGTGTAGAAAAGAAAAATCTCTAATAACTCCCATCAGGAACATGAAAGGAGAAATTACAACTGATGCCACAGAGAAACAAGGTACCATCTATGAATTCTACAAAAACCTTTATGCACACAAACTGGAAAATGTGGAGGAAATGGACAAATTTTTAGAAATACACAGCCTCCATAGGCTCAAACAGGAAGAAATAGAATTTCTGAACAGACCAATATCAAGAACTGAAATTGAAACAGCAATAAAAAACCTTTCCAAAAAGATAAGCTCCAGACCAGATGGTTTCACAGCTGAATTTTACCACACCTACAAAGAAGAACTGGTGCCTATCCTACAAAATTTATTCCACAACATCGAGAAGGACAGAATCCTCCCCAACACATTTTATGAAGCCAACATAACTCTGATACCAAAACCAGAAAAGGACACAACAACAAAAGAGAACTACAGACCAATTTCCCTTATGAATATAGATGCAAAAATTCTCAATAAAATTCTAGCGAATCGAATCCAGGTGATTATCAAAAAAAAAATAATCCATCACGACCAAGTGGGATTCATCCCAGAGATGCAGGGATTGTTCAACATACACAAATTAATAAATGTAATTCACCACATAAGTAGAAGCAAAAACAAAGACCATATGATCCTCTCAATAGAAGCAGAAAAAGCATTTGACAAAATTCAACACCGTTTTATGATAAGAACGCTTAATAAAATAGGCATAGACAGGGCCTACCTAAAAATGACAAAAGCCATATATGACAAACCCACAGACAACATCATATTGAATGGGGAAAAACTGAAAGCGTTCCCACTTAGAACTGGAACCAGACAAGGTTGCCCACTGTCTCCACTGCTATTCAACATAGTGCTGGAAGTCCTTGCGAGAGCAATCAGGCAAGACAGCAGAATCAAGGGTGTCCAAATGGGGACAGAAGAGATCAAACACTCACTCATTGCTGATGATATGATATTATATGTAGAAAACCTCAAGGATTCAACCAAGAGTCTCCTAGAATTGATAAATGAATTCAGTAAAGTCTGAGCATGTAAAGTCACTACACACAAATCAGAGGCATTCATATATGCCAATAATAGTCAAACTGAGAACCAAATCAAAGACTCAACACTTCACAATAGCAACAAAGAAAATAAAGTACCTAGGAATATATTTAACTAAGGAAGTAAAAGACCTCTACAGGGAGAACTATATAACAGTAAGGAAGGAAATTGCAGAGCCTGTAAACAGATGGAAAAACATACCATGCTTGTGGATTGAATGAATCAACATTGTTAAAATGTCTATACTACCCAAAGTGATCTACAGATTCAATGCAATCCCTATTAAATTACCAACATCATTTTTCACAGATACAGAAAAAATAATTTTAAGCTTTGTATGGAACCAGAGAAGACCCTGTTCAGCAAAAGGAATTTTAGGCAAAAAGAACAAAATGAGAGGTATTAATTTACCAGACTTCAAACTATACTACAAGGCTGTGGTTATAACACAGCTTGGTATTGTGACAAGAACAGGGACACAGACCAGTGGAACAGAACTGAGAATCCAGATATAAAACCATCCTCATATAGCCATCTAATCTTGGACAAAGCAGACAAAAACATACACTAGGGAAAAGAATTGTTATTCAATAAATGGTGCTGGGAAAACTGGATAGCCACATGTAGAAAGACTGAAACAGGACACACAGCTTTCACCTCTCACAAAAATCAAATCATGGTGGATAACAGACTTAAACCTTAGGTGTGAAACTATTAGAATTCTAGAAGAAAACGTGGGAAAGACTCTTATAGACATTGGCCTAGGCAAAGAATTTATGAAGAAGACCCCTAAGGCAATTACAGCAACAACAAAAACAAATAAATGGGACCTGATAAATTAAAAAGCTTCTGCACAGCCAAAGAAGCTGTCAGGAGAGCAAACAGACAACCTACAGAATGGGAAAAAAAATTTGCAGGCTACTCATCTGATAAAGGACTGATAACAAGAATCTATTTAGAACTCAGGAAAATCAGCAAGAAAAAAATCAAACAACCCTATCAAAAAGTGGGCAAAGGACATGAATAGAAATTTTTCAAAAGAAGACAGAAGAATGGCCAATAAACATATGAAAAAATGCTCAACATCTCTAATCAACAGGGAAAAACAAATCAAAACCACACTGAGATATCAGTTAACTCCAGTGAGAATGACCTTTATCAAAAACTCCCAAAACAAGAAATGTTGGCGTGGGTGCGGAGAGACAGGAATACTCATATACTGCTGGTGGGACTGCAGACTAGTGCAACCTCTGTGGAAAGCAATATGGAAATACCTTAAACAGATACAAGTAGACCTACCATTTGATCCAGCAATCCCATTATTGGGCATCTACCCAAAAGAACAAAATACATTCTATAAAAAAGACATCTACACTCAAATGTTTCTAGCAGCACAATTCACTATTGCAAAGACGTGGAAACAACCCAAGTGCCCATCAATACATGAGTGGATTAATAAAATGTGGTATATGTATACCATGGAGTATTACTCAGCTATAAGAAATAATGGTGACATAGAATCTCTTATGTTCTCCTGGATAGAGCTGGAACCCATTCTATTAAGTGAAGTATCCCAAAAATGGAAAAATAAGCACCACATGTACTCCCCATCAAATTGGTCTAATCATCACCTAAGAGCACATTCAGGAATAACATTAATTGGGTGTTGGGCAGATGTAGGGTGGGGGGATGGGTGTATACATACATAATTAGTGCGATGAGCACTGTCTGGGAGATGGACATTCTTGAAGCTCTGACTCAGGGGGAGAGGGGCAAGGGCAATATACATAACCTAAACTTATGTAACCCCATAATATGGTGAAATAATAAAAAAATAAATAAAAACAAGCCAAGGGTCAGAATTTGAGAAGTATTGAAAAAATATCACTTAATCCAAGGCATAAGCAAGTTTTTAAAGAATAATATCAAAGCTAATAAATGGGAGTCTGATTGAAAGATCCCAAGAATTCAATGGGGGAGGTGATAAAATTATGAGTGAGAAACACGCATGCAAAAATTGGCAACAGCAGATTTGGAAATGACAGGACTCCAGGAGGTACTGTAAGTCAGTTTGACAATCTCGGAATGGAAAATATTGCTAGCTTATGAATTATATTAGGGAACCAAATCTTGCTTTCCACTTATGTTGCAGAACTGCTCAAGGATAGCAACTGCTGTCGAATAACATTTTGAGCCTTAAAAAAGAAATTATTTCAAAGTTTGAAAATAAACAATGAATGCTAAGGAGTGTATGGCTCTGTTACATGATGACACAGGTAAAGCAACATATTAAGTTAAGAAATACGATACAATTTTAGTATTTAAATGAGGAGGTGAACAATGTTTTGTGAGTGCTAACCCTGAGCTAGGCACCATGAAAAGGATTTTACAAATATTTGCTTTCTCTGTCTTCCCCCCCCCTTTATTTTCCTCTCTCTCTCTCTCTCTTTAATATAGACACATAACATGAGATCCAACCTCTTAATAAATTTTTAAGTTGATGGTACTGTATTGTTAGCTACAAGCACAGTGGTGTACACCAGGTATCTAGAACGTTTTCATTTTGCATAACTGAAACTTTATACCCATTAACATAAGCAGCCTATTTCTCCCTTTGCCCAGCTCCTGGCAACCAGCATTCTCCTTTCTGCTTCAATGATTTTTTTACTTTAGACACCACATAAGTAGAATCGTGCAGTATTTGCCTTTTTGTAAAGGGCTAAAGGTTTATCCCTGTTGTATCAGAAAAAAATGTCTTTCCTGTTTTGATCGCTCAATAATATTCCATTACATGTATATACCATATTTACTTTTTAGCACACATTTGTTTATTATTTTTCATGTTCTACATACTAAATTGCCCCTGACTCAAGTGGTGAAAAATATATAAAGGGCAGTGTTCTCATGGTGATTATATTCTCAGGAAAGACATATAAATACTAACCAAATAAACTAAATGAAAGGTATAATTTCAGATAGTGATGAGTATGAAGAACAAAACAAAACAGTGGTGTGATAGACAGATGTTGATGTGTAGTGCAGTCATTAGAATAACTTCTGGTTTAGAGGTTGCAAGAAGTAAATATATAGCTGTGTGTTACTCTCCTCCCCGTCTTCTCCCACCATGAGCAGGTTATGCCAGCACATGTTGAAATGGCTCCAGTGACTGTGGTAACATTAGATAGCTAATGAAAATGACCCTAGAGCAGAAGCCAGTACATAATCTGACAGTACTGGATTCAAAAATTGAGATGATCATGCTAGTTCTTGATAATTTATAGGATGTTGAAGACAAATGAGTCAATGTGAATGAAATCACATTGGAAAGTGTTGTGATTTCTATTGTTAATGTTTATTTTTAATTTTGTCTTATGGCGTCTTTCCTGAGAATGGCCACAGTTTTAGCCTTGCTCTGATCAGGAATTCAAGGGATGTGGTCATGGTTGCTTAAAGTGTGTCTTTCATGGGTCCTTCTTTATGGTGGCAGACAGCCTTATGCCTAAGTGTCATGACACATTTCCTCGAAGCTGAACAAAAACAGTTTCTGCTTTCATCTAAAAATATAATCAACTGGAATTTAAAAAGGACCATGAAATGATTTGGTACATTCTCTACTTGGCTACCTCTTATTAGCAATTGTTCCTAATTGGAGATTGTTCTTAATTATGAATTCCTTGGTGACTCAGAAAGTTTATTTCCTCATTAGTCTCATGGATTATTAAGGCTTCTGCTTTAAACTTTTCTTTGTAAACAATAGAAATTTTGGTTCTAAATATTTGACCAAGAGTTAATAATTGGATGACTTTTTACCCATTTATATCTGGGTGGTTTGCCTCCACAGTTAGAAACATCAACCTGAAATAATTTCACCTGGTTCTTGGACTCTCTGAAAAAGTTACTTCACATGAATGAACCTTGAGTGTGGTAAAATCTTAGGTTACATCTCAGGTGGCCTTAGAATCTTTATACAACTGTAAAAGCTGAGCTCTATGGATCACCTTATTATTTGGTTATGTAGTATGTAATTTTAGCAAGTGCATAAAATTATAGCATAGAAATGATTTTCAAAATGTAAAATTATTAATTGAATCAATTTTATTGAATAAGTACATATATACCTAAAAGTAGATCTCTTAATGTATGTCAATAATTCATACTCAATACCTGTTTGCTTTACCTATGAGCAATATTTATACTCCAAGCAAGGAACTTTGAGTTATGAATTTGAGTCTACGTTTGAATTCTAACTTGAGTTAGACCAAGTTATTTTGATCTACTTTTGTATCCTTTTGAGCAGATTTTTAAAAAATTAAACAAACCAATCTCTAAGGTATGAAAATTGGTAAATAAAATAATACGTGTGCATTTCCAAAAAGTACTTATAGGCAGCAATAGAGGAAGTCAATAGCATATTTGGAAATAATTACTAGATTCTCTGATGCCCTTTTTGCTTTTTTATAATTTCTCTTTAATCTCTTTATCTCTTTTTTCTCTTTCTCCCTCCCTCCTTAAGTCCTCTTTTTCTGTCTCTTCCTTCTCTCTGCTTTTGCAGGTTTATGTGTCTCACACTCTTTCTTTACTTCTCTCTCTTTCTCATGTTTTTTTAATTGGCCCCAAGGGCCTTTCTTCTTTTCCTTCCCCATATTGGCCTCTAATTGCTGACTTTGAAAAAATGTGCTATTTTTCTTAAAATTTATAATATTTTATCAATACTATGTTGGAGTGATGGTTTGATTTAGGAATGGGTTCAATATTTATATTTGTCTTTGTGTCAAAACATAACTACTAAGTTTAGTTGTAAGTGGATCTGCTTTACAGGAATGGCTGTAGTGACGGTAGCCATGATGATGATGGTACTGGTGACAGTGGTGCTGATGGTGGTGATGATGCTGGTGGTTTAGTGATGTTGATGATAGAGGTAACTTAGGAGCTCTGGTCAGACACTAATAAGTTATTGTAGACCATAGTTTTTAAAATTACAATATTACTGCCATTTTTACCCTGCAAAATTCTATTGTAGGTAGTTACACTCCCACTAACTAATCCTTAGTTTTATAAAAAGATAAATGAACTGGGAAAATATTTGTATTAAAGGCTTGTTTTAAAGTTCTTCCATGATAAATCTAATTGTCTAGTTGAGTGTTCACAGAACTTCATATGCTATCTAGGTACTCAGGTGTTTATTGGGAAAAGATCATATACATATATGTATGTATAATATCACACATAATTTATATATGTTGAAATAGAACTAAGAATGATCAGCTGCAGAATCAGATTTCCTGGAATTTAAATCCAGGCAATACCTTGCACTAACTCTGTTGCCTTGAACAAGTAACGAACTCACTATAATAAACAACTGCTAATTATTATTATTAATATTATTATTTGAGTACATTGGTGAATCTACTTAGACCAAAAATAACTGTCACTGTATTTTATCTAGTAGCTTACATGTTTGCTGAAAATTTTTCGGATTATTTTATAATATACAATGCGTATCTATGAGATAATAAAGATGAAAATAATAACATTGAAAAGTTAGGAATAGACATAAAGAAGAAAGACAAATTATAGAAAAAAGCTCTCTACTACATTATTGGTGGGAACAAATATTTGGAAGGAGAATTTATCAAGGCATGTTAAAGCTTAAAATGTTCATAGTCTTTGATTCTGCAATTCTATTGTAAAAAATTACCTTACAGAAATACTTAGATCAATTTATTCCATATTGTACATACACATAGGCAAACTGTATGTACATGTATACAAACGTACAAAGATTTTCAATGCAGCATTGCTAAAATAGCAGACAATTGCAATACCATAAAAGTTCATATATTGACATGCAATGTTATCAAGGACATTCATTGAAATATAAAGTACAATGTAGATGTGTATGTGTGTGGCTTATTAATTGTACAATTACATTATTAAATTGCATACACAAATCTACAAATTCAATATTTCTAAGTACAAATGCCTACTCAAATGTATAAATAATCCTCAGTAAACTACGCAGCTAACACATGTTCCAGAAGTCAAAATTGGAACTTAGTGTTTGGGACTTGAACCCTTGTTCTCTGTTTTAGACTGCACAAGGTCCCTTCACCCTACCTCTGGACCTTTACACATCTGTTCTATCCGCTGGGAATACCCCCTAGTCTGTCTTTCTCTTAGCCACAGTCTAGCTTTAAGGCTCATATCATGTTTTCTTTTTATTTCTTTAGATCACAGTTATTTCCATTGCAATTAATTTACATTTTCTAGTCTTGGCTCTTGTTTTTTAAAAATAGGTCACATCTGACAAGTTTTTGAAATACTTGTTGTCTACTAAAATAAATTTCAAACGTGAGGAAGTGGACTTGCCAAGAAAAGAAAGTCAATTATAATTGCCCATGTCTTCACTAGAACAGCCTTTTGAAAAGGATTCCTCCATGACCTACTGTGAAAGGACATACCATGAAGGCAACTGATGGTAAGACTCTACACTGAACTGGAAGTTCAAGGTACTGTTTCATTCTAGGTTTGGGCTGAAGTCTGTCTAGGAATAAATGGAAAAGAAGATGTGTAGTAAATGGCATCATTAGACCTGGTTGACAGAGAAATAGCAACCAGACCGTGATAATAGATTTGCTTTCACACCTGGAAGATGGGCAGGCACCATCAGCCCACGGCTCACTGCTGTTTCCTACCAATTGATAAATGTCTTGGATTGTGCTGGTGCCCACTGAATCCTTACTCATCTATTAGGAACTCTGAGATGTGCTAAAGATGTAGCAATCCTTAAGCTCTCCCTGTGGAAATAAGAGAAATGTGTAATGAGATGAAATAATGATATACAGAAAAAACGTTTTATAAGTAGGTGGGATAAATATTCAGGCTGGTGAAGACAGCCATTGGGGAAAACCAGTTGATAGAAGACACAGAGAGAGGCAGGAGGTAAGCCTACACACACAGACATATGTCATGATCAGGAAAAATTCAACAACGTGCAATGCTGCTTTCCCAAGCTTTATGACTCACACTGCTGTTCTGTGAGCCAGGAGGTGAAAGTACCAGGGGCCTGTGAAGTGTAGCAGTTGGAATCCATCAGTTGCCTGCAAGAAACTATGAGAAAGTTACATAATTTCTCTAAGCCTCAGTTGCTGCTTTAGAAAATCCAGAGAATCATGATGCTTACTTTATTTTGCTGTTCGTGATAATTAAATGAGAAAAAGCTTTTTGATCATTGCCCATACTTAGTAGGCAATACAAACATAGTAGCTACAGTTTCTCTTTTGCTAATTGCACTGCTGCAGAAATTGAGGTTTGGGAGGGTTGAGATTACAGAGCCAGTGCGTATCCTGGCTGTGCCTTAGAGGTAGATTTGCTGTGTCTGGATCCAGGAATATTCCCTGAGAAAAGAAAGATGGTGTGCTTATTTTTCCAGGGATTAGTGTATACATTCATAATGAGTGTGATGCGCACCATCTAGGAATGGACACGCTTGAAGCTCTGACTCAGGGGGGTGGGGAGAGAAGGGCAATATACGTAACCTAAACTTTTGTACTCCCATAATTTGCTGAAATAAAAAAAAAAAAAAAGACGGTGTGGAAAGAAACTGGGTGTGAGTCTGGCAGGAAACAGGTGGGACTGACAGAGGAATAAAGTGCAGAGGACAAAGAAATGAAGTCCCATCAGTAAGGGAGGAGGACTGGTGATGGGAGTTGAATTTCTGGTGGAAGAGTTCAATTCTGTTCTACATCAGCAGGGAGTCACTCTAGGTGCCAAACTTTAAGGACAGACAGGGCGCCGATATTACCTAAAGCAGCACTTTCAATTTTCCTTTTTTTAAAAAAAATTCAAAATATTAAAGGGGGTACAAATATTTTTGTTACAATGCTTAAGTCAGGGCTATAAATGTGCCCATCACCCAAATAGTGTTCTCTGTGCCACTTAGGTGGGTTTTTGCCCCTCCCCGATTCTCCCCTTCCTCCCCCAATGACTACTTCCCTCTGTGCACTTGTGTGCCCATCAATTAGTTCCAATTTATTAGAGAGTACGTGTGATGTTTGTTTTCCCATTGTTGAGATACTTCGCTTAGGATAATGGTCTACAATTCCTTCCAAATTGCTGCAAAAGGAATGAATATTTTGAACATGAAATGAACCACTCCTGAAGAAAATCTTACTCCAAGCCGTAAAACATTAATGCAAATGAAAACTGAATGTTTGTGTTTCAAGAGCACAGAGTCACTGCAGGTGAGGAAACTGAGGCTCAGAGATTCCAGCAACACACCCAAATAACAGACTATGCTAGCGACCCAACCTGCAATAAAACCCACTTCTCATTTCCTGACTTCTGAGCCAGCACGCTTTTTACTTCACAAGAGCTGTTGCAAGAAAGACCTCAGCTAGTGGGCTAGCAGTGGGAGGATGAGGTTAAGTAATATATGGCGGGTCCACAGTCTGCTGTGGCTGCTCTGCACTTTGTGTAAGGGATAGGGCTGGAGTGGGTTATTGAAACCAAGGGTGACCTTTTAGCATCTACAGAGTGGTATAATCCAAATATCAATGTGAAGCTATGCCTTTTGAGAAATGCCTAAGAAAAGGCATCTAGTCTGTGCTTAAAAACTCCCAGTAATATGAGATATGTTTCATTGCAGCTTTCCTCTTGGTTGCAGCAGTAACTCCCCTTGAATACCATGTAATCTCTTCTCTTCTCCTGTGGTGGAACACAGTAGGTAAGAATTTGAGTTGTGTGATCAAAGTGTCAGCTCCACAACAAAATAATTATATAATATTATGCAAGAGATTTAACTTCTCAAGACTTCAGTTTTTCTTTACAATGGGAGCAGTACAGGCACCTACCTCATATGGTATCCTAAGGTTTAAATGAGGTAATATATCTAACATACTTGGCACAGTGCCTAGCAACACGGTCAGCCTAAAAGCTAATTGTTTAGTTGTCATTATTATGCTCAGAATCCTTTGCTCCATGCAGAGGACAAAGGAAACTGAAAGGAATGACCTGGACTGACTCGGGTTCAAATCATTTATATGGGAATCTGGGTTTTTGCTGGACCATCACGGTTTGCAAACTTCATCATTAAACAATATATTAACCAGAGATTACATAATCATTACTTTTAGGTATGTGATCATTTAAAATGTAGAAGTGAAGTGCAAAATTACAAAAGAATTATCTTATTTTTTTAAAAAAAGGCACAAAAGAATAATTCTCTTACCAGCTTGTTTTTAAGATAAAATGGGATAATAATTATAAAGTAGTTATAAATTACTACTATAATTACTAATATAAATTACTACTATAATTTGTATTTATATTATATTTATATTTATAAATTATGAAGTGCATTTATAAATTATAAAGTATATAAAGTCATTGGAGAATGATAGGCTAACAGCATACTTGCTGAAGAAGCAATATTGATGTTTGAGGACACTGATTCTGGAATCAGAAAATATGGTCCACGTTTGGGCTTCACTTCTCAGTAGCTATGCAACCTTGGTCAAGTTTCTTAAACTCTGCAGGATTCAGATTCTTCATACTTAAAACAAAGCAAATCATGGGATTATTCTAGTACCAGGATTATTTTAGTGCCTGGAATGAGAAATTTCCCCCAATATGAGGCAGGTGCTCAAAAATTTGGCCATTAATGGTAACAATCATAAAGGTAAGAGAAGGAGGGAGAGAAACCCACTGCACATGGAATAACAATTTAGAAAGAAAGGAGAAAAGGTTTGGGGAAACCTTGTATTAATGAAGTATCTGTTTCTTAAATTCTTTATTTAGCCCATTCTTAAAAGCCAAAAGTTTGGATGGTGAATAAATTAATAAAAAACACCAGTTTCCATGAGGTCATGGAAATACAGGAAGCCAACTAGTCACTAATGATAAATCATATGTTGACTTTTTTAGGATTCTCAACACTCATCTGGAACTCATATCAGCACGTGATAAATGGAAAATAAAAACAATGTGACAAAATTCATTCTTCTGGGCCTTGTAGAGAACCCAGAGCTGAGGAAAATATCTTCTGCCATGTTTTTAATCATGTATGTGGCCACAGTGTTTGGAAATCTACTTATCGTGGTCACCATAATCACAAGTCAGAGTCTGAGATCACCTATGTATTTTTTTCTTACTTTCTTATCCATTTCGGATGTCTTCTTCTCTTCCGTTATTTCCCCCAAGATAATTGTGGACTCCCTCTCTGAGAGTGCTACCATCTCCCTTGAAGGCTGCATGACTCAGCTCTTTGCGGAGCATTTCTTTGGCGGTGTGGGCATCATCCTGCTCACTGTGATGGCCTATGACCGCTACGTGGCCATCTGTAAGCCCCTGCACTACACCAGCATCATGCGTCCTAGGGTGTGCCACCTGATGGTGGGAGGGGCTTGGGTGGGGGGATTTATTCATGCAGCAATCCAGCTTCTCTTCATGTATCAAATACCCTTTTGTGGTCCTAATATCATAGATCACTTTCTATGTGATTTGTTTCAGTTGCTGGCACTTGCCTGCATGGATACCTCTATCCTAGGCCTCTTAATCACCCTCAACAGTGGGGTGATGTGTATGGCCATCTTCCTTATCCTGATTGCATCCTACACGGTCATCCTATGTTCCCTGAAGTCTCACAGCTCTGAAGGGCGGCACAAAGCCTTCTCCACCTGCGGCTCCCACCTCACGGTGGTTGTGTTGTTCTTTGTGCCGTGTATTTTCTTGTACACAAGGCCTGTGGTCACTTACCCCGTTGACAAGGCAATGACTGTGTCTGATGCAATCATCGCACCCATGTTAAATCCCTTGATCTACACCCTGAGGAATTCAGAGGTGAAAACTGCCATGAAGAAACTTTGGATGAAACAGGAGACTTTGGTTGGCAAGTAACTGTCATGCTGAGAACATTGAGTGTTTCCCCTAAGCAGAAGTCTTTCTTTCAGAAGTGAGTGAGAACTAAACCTGTGCATTCTCCCTGGCAGCCAGGGGCACCTTTTAAAACTACAGACTCTGATTTATGATTCAGATTATTTACAGTTTAGAGATTATGATACTCTCCTGCTTTATGATTGTCCTTAGTTCCCATTGCCTCAGAGTCTCCTAGTCTTTTCCTAGGATTCCTTGATCATCTTACTGCTGCCTCCACCTCTGCAAACACATCTCGAGCCCTCACCCGCTTCCTCCCTAAGCATCAGCCTTAGAAGTACACAGGCCCTTCCCCATCTCAGTGCTTTTACTTCTCTCTACCTGAAAATTAGCCCTCACACTCTGCAGGTGGTTGTTTCTCTCTAACTTCCAGTAGTAGTTAGATTAAGTCGCATGTTCTCAGAGAAGCCTTTCCCCTCCATGACTCTACTGAATTTTCTTCCATTCCTGCCATTATTCTCTATCTTAACGTCTTCATTTTCCTAGTAACAATGACCAAAAGTATAAAGTATAATTATCTTTGTATAATTACCATTTGACTTTTGTTACTTTCGATCTCCTTCTCCAAGATGATGTCAGTGAGGGGAGAACTTTTGTTTTATTTATACTTGGCACCTATTAGGTTTACAATGAGTATTTGTTTTATAATTATAGAACACAAGAGCTTTTGTTTTCCAAATACCCAAATTCAGATGCTTAGGGAAGAAAATGAGACAGCCATTAATTTAATTTAATTTAATTTAAAATAAACAAAAAAAGTCAGAAAGTGATTATTACAATGAGTTAATGGAAATGGAGGGCTATGATTATATTTTGGGGGATACTTCATAGTGAATAGGCAGAGAAGGATTCTCTAAGTAGGTGACATTTCAGCTGATTTTATATTCTTTTGAGATTTCTTTAGGAAAAGTTATTAAATATGTTAATTAATAATAATGAAGAGCACCAATAATAATAATTTGAAGAAGGATCAGAAGGAAGTAGACATATACAGATTAGTAGAATGAAGAATCTAGAGAGAGAAAACTCTCTTGCAGAAACTACCATGGTATTTTCAAGAAACCCTAAAAGACCAGTGTGGGTGGAACATAATGATCCAAGTAAAAAGTAGAAGAGGGACCAGAAATGTAGCAAGTACCAGATTATGTAGTGACAACACATCTAAGGTTCGAGCCCTTCCCAAAGTCCCAAAGTGAATGAATGTTGTTACCACCTCTTCAAAATGACCCAAGGTCAAAAATGCTTTCAGAACACAGGTAGACTCTAACTTTTGTGCTGTAGGGGAGTTGCACAACATGGCATGGAGAGATTTTGAGATAAAAATAAATAGATAAATAAATATAATTTTTAAATAAAATAAAATAAAGATTTTGTAGCTACCTTCTATGTGTCCTTTAATTTTCAATTGTAGAGCAAACTTCACAATACCTCCTTAAAATATTTCAGAATATAGTAGCCATCTTGACTTTACATTTCTTTAGTTTTTTCTCTTATCAACACAGAAGAAAATTCCATAATAATGTGATTATTTGAATCTTCATTAAAACCTTATGATGATTTTTTATTATAATCATATAATAAAAACATTGGAATGGACCTTAGAGTGAAGTCCTTAGTTTTATATTTGTATGTGTGGGGATTAATAATTTGAAAAATTTCAATCAAATAAACAGCTTAATATTAGTTTTAGGTTTATGTTTCTTATTCTATGGTTGAGAGTTTTTCTGACAACATGATCCTATAATTTAGGGTCAGTTCCCGGTTTGTTCACTTTTCTGTGGATGATTAATATTAGTTCGCATTAAATGGGGTGCTTCCCTATTTTATTCTGTACTTTTCCACAAGTAAGTCTTGGCAATTTTTTCTATTTCAAAATATTAAGGGAGTACAAATGTTTTTGTCACATGCATATCTTTTACAATGCTTAAGTCAGGGCTTTTAGTGTAGTGTATCTCACAGGTAGGTTGAGGTGGATTTGCTTCCACTACGGTTTTCAGCATATCATTATCCACCTTGGTCCCAGGTAGCCTATGTGGCTCATTTTCAAGATTAAAACCACCACAGTGGAACTTCTCACAACATCAACGTACTGTGCATCGATTAGTCACATCCTTCCCTTTTGACTCATCCATCATTTCACAAAATTGGCTCTAAAAAGAATGAAAGATAATTACAAGCCAAAACATGCATTTGAAAGTATGAAGAGGTACCTTCAGGGAAACCAGTTTGCTGGTGAGTACATGTGGTGCTTATTTTTCCATTCTTGGGATACTTCACTTAGTAGAATGGGTTCCAACCCTATCCAGGAGAACATAAGAGATTCTATATCACCATTATTTCTTATAGCTGAGTAATACTCCATGGTATACATATACTACATTTTACTAATCCACTCATGTATTGATGGGCATTTGGGTTGTTTCTACATCTTTGCAATTGTGAATTGTGCTGCTATAAACATTCGGGTGCAGATGTCTTTTTTATAGAATGTATTTTGTTCTTTTGGGTAGATGCCCAATAATGGGATTGCTGGATCAAATGGTAGATGTTGGGGGGAGGGGATTGGTGTATACCTACATAATGAGTGTGATGCGCACTGTCTGGGGAATGGACATGCTTGAAGCTCTGACTTGGAGGGGTGGGAGGCATGGGCAATATACATAACCTAAACTTTTGTACCCCCATAATATGCTGAAATAAAAAAAGAGGAGGTACCTTCACAATAAAAATAAAACAAGAACTGTCAAAGTGAAATGTCAGAAATAGCGGCTATCAAATTTAGTACTTAAGGAAATCAGACAGTTCATACTCAGTAACCTAATCCAAAGAACTCAAACAAATCAGCAAGAAAAAAATAAATAACCTCATCAAAAAGTAAGCAAAATACATGAACGGATTTTTCTCAAAAAACAAAAAAGACAACCAGCCAAGAAAATATGAAAAAAATGCTCAACATCACTAATCATCAGGGAAATGCAAATTAAAACAACAATGAGATATACCTTATCCTTATCAGAATGGCCATTACTAAAATGTCAAAAAACAATAGATGTTGGTATGGATGTGGTGAAAATGGAATACCCATAAACTGTTGGTGGGAATATAAACTAGTATAGCCTCTATGGAAAACAGTATGGAGATTCCTCAAAGAACTAAAAGTAGACCTACCACTCAGTCCACCAATTGCACTACTGAATATCTACCCAAAGGAAAAAGTTCTTTTATGAAATGGACACCTGAATCTGAATGTTTATTGTAGCATAATTTACAGTTGCAAAGATATGGAATCAACCTAAGCACCCATCAATTGATGAGTGGATAAAGAAAATGGGGGGGATGTATTATTAATATAAATATATGTGGAGTACTACTCAGCTGTGGAAAGGAATGAAATAATGTCTTTTGCATCAATGGACATGGAAAACTAAGAAGTGGGGAGGGTGGGTGAGGAATTAAAGATAAAAATCTACCTATTGGGTACAATGACAAACAATTTTATGTACTTATGCGGGAGTTTTGATATCATTTGAAATAACATGGATGAACCTGGAGGACATTATGCTTAGTGAAATGACTTCTTGAATAGACATTTAATGCATTGGTTTTTCAGTCTTTGTTATATTCTAATAAATGCAAGTAAGATTTTGGCTGACTTTTACAAACTTTGGTATGTTATATTGTCATTATCATTAAACTCAAAATATCTTCTAACTTCTATTGTTATTTATTTTACCAATGGGTTCTTTAGAGGATATTTGCTTAATCTTCACACATACAGAAATTATCTGGCTAAGTTTAGGATTTTGTTTTCTAGTTTATATTCTTGATGTTCAGAGACATCAAGACATTTTATGTTTATAATTCTTTGAAATGTCTTGAGAATTGCTTTATGGACCAGCATGTGCTTGATTTTTTTAAAATGTTCCATGTGCACTTGAAAATGAATATGGATTTTACAGCTGTTGGATACCTTCTTCTCTGATGTCAATAGGTCAAAACTGTTAGTGGCACTATTTAAAACTTAAATAATTTTATGAATGTTTTTCTGTGCATAGTTTTGCCTTTACTGAGAGTTGAGCTAAAATCTTCTTGTATTATTACTGATTTGTGTATTTCTCTTTTTAGGTCAATTTATTTTTCAAAAGTTCAGTGAAGCTATGTTTTTAGGTACATACCAATTTATAATTGCCGTATCTTCCTTCTACTAACCTTTTGCTATTACAAAGAATTTATCTCTGGTAGTGCTTCTTGTCCTGAAGTCTAGTTTTGCCTGATATTAGTAAAGAAACTGTTCTTTTGGTCAAGGTTTATGTAGTTTATTCTACTATTTTATTTTTACCTTTCTTGTCTTCTTATTGAAGATGTTTCTCTTGTTAGGCTCTTACTATTGAGTTCTTTTTTTAATAGGGGGAATTTACTCAGTTATTTTTAAAAATAAAATTAATCATTATAAATATTACAAAGTGAAAAAAACAAAATATTTTGGCATGGATGCAGTGAAAGGGGAACACTTATACACAGTTGATGATAATCTAAACTAGTACAGCCACTATGCAGAGTAATATGGATTCCTCAGAGAACTATTAATAAAAGTAGACCTACCATTCAATCCAGCAATCCAATTATGGGGTATCTACCCAAAGGAAAAAAGTCATTTTATAAAAAAGACACCTGCATTCAAATGTTTATTGCAGCACAATTCACAATTGCAAAGATATGAAAGCAGCATAAGTGCCTGTCAACTGAGAAGTTGATAAAGAAAATGTGGTATGTATGTGTACCATGGAATACTACTCGGCTGCTAGAAGGAATGGAATAATGTCTTTTGCAGAAACGTGGGTGGAACTGCAGACCATTATCCTAAGTGAAGTGTCTCAGGAATGAAAAAACAAATACCACATATTCCCACTTATAAGTGGGCACTAAATGAGATATACATGGTCATAAAGTGGTGTCATGGACATTGAAAACTAAGAAAGGGGGAGGGATAAAAAGCTCCCCGTCAGGTACAAGGCACACTATTTCTGGTGACAGGTACACTGAAAGTCCTGACTTCAGCATGATTCAACTCATCCAGGTAACAAAAACTTTTATACCTTGTACAGTTTTTGAAATAAAATTAATTAATCATATCTTTGGATTTTAATTCACTATTTTCCTATTTCTTTATATTTATAAATATTGCCTATAGTTAGTATTCATTTTTATTTATTCCCATATTTCGTCTTTCTCATAGTCTTCATTCTTTCTTGCATTTCCTTTGTACCACTTCAGAGCTTTTTCCTTTTTCCTGAAGATCAGTCTTCAGAGGTCTATATAGTATCATCTGGCTGGTCACAGAATCTCTAAGTTTTTTTTTTTTCATTTGGTCAGGAAAATCTCTGCATTTTGCCTAAGTTTCTATAAGATTTCAAAATTGATATTTAGTTCTATGTGCACATATTTCCAGTTAGCGCTATTAAGATCTATTTCCTTCATCTTCTGATTTTCACCACTTCTTTTTAAGAAATAGGTTGTCAGTCTTACTGTTATTTTCTTGAATCACTATGTCCTTAATATTCTCTCTTTGTCTTTTGGTCTCATTACATTTTATATTTTCTATTTATCCTTTTAAAATTATTCTTTTTAAAATTTATTCTTCATGAAACTTGTAACACACTACGAATTTACAGCTTAATGTCTTTCAACAGTTTTAGAAAATTTTCAGCTGTATCTTTTCAAATATTTTGGCTACCCTATTCTCTTTCTCTGTTCTTTGAGGAATTGTAATTACACTAAATGTGCAGTACAGTTTAGCACTGTGTCCTTTATACCTCTTTTATACTATTTTCTGCATTTACTTTATTGCTTTCAACATTGGTCTGTATATTTTTTTCTAATCTTTCTTCTAATTCACTAATTCTCTATCAGTTTCTAGTCTGTAGTTAAAGCCAATCATTGAGCTTTTAATTTCAGTTAATATATTTGAGTTTTCAAATGTATTATCCACCTTGTTTTTTAATTTTTTATACATACTAAGCATATTTTAAAATGCTTGTTTTTTATTATATGAATCATCTATGTTTGTTTTTATTGCTCTGGCCTTTCAATCAGGCCTTTTCTTCTCCTATACTTTGTTATTTTTAAGTGCCAGATTTTGTGTATAAAAAGTTCTCAGACAATTCAAGACTTTTTTGATGTTTTCTTTTTTAAGAAAGGATTTCCTGTGTTTCTAGCTGCAGCCAGAATTGGAGAAGTAAACATCCCAGATAACATTAATCCAATCAAGAAATTAGATGATTTAAGTTGGGCTTGATTTCCTTTGAGGACCACTTTATGGTCTATTCTCCCCACTCCAAGAATAAAGCCCTCAAATGGTCTCAGATGAAAGCCTGAATATTTAAAAAGGACTCTTCTCCTTGGTAGACCTTGAATTTCTTATCCCTCAGGGTAAAGCATGTATAGAAATTTCCCCCAGCTTTTCAGGCTTTCAGTTGTGGATTCTAGAATTCTTCCATATTTATAGAGAAAAGAGACCCCACATGCAGAGTTTAGCTCTCTGGCTTTCCTTCAAAATATTGGTACCACAGATTCTTCATACTTTGCTAGTTTTATAAATGCTTTCAAGCTCATGCATATTACATTTTTCTAGCTCCTCTGGTTGTTCTTATTTGGAGATTTGGGGTAAAATGAAACATTTTTGCTAGATCTATATTTAACTTTCTAATTTGGAAGTAGATATTGGTTACAGAGAATTACCATGGATTATGGCATATTTTTGAGGCAACATTTGCATCAGTTAATATTTTCAATGTATTTTTTATTGGAGTAAATAAATTCAGATTCTAGGCTGTTGTAGTCATCATTTGTTCTAGCAAACACTTTTTCCTGATAAGCAGAAAGAATTAGTAGTTCTTTGAATTCAGCTGGAAGGGATGTAGAGAATGATACCTTATGCATATATTAGTTCTTCATCTTGGAGTCATATTTTAATCCTCAGTAACTTTGATCACATCAGGTAGTTCTTCAGAATTAAAATATGTTTGTGCATCTTTTAGCACTTACCAATAAGAGAGGCATAGTGCTTAGATTTGCCCTTTAAATCTTAGAAATAATACATAGTATATTTGTAGTGGCTGGATTCAGTCGATTTATTTATTAGCTAAATTGAAATCTGCCAACTTTTAGTGAAGGCCATTACATGATAAAGATGTTTGGCTGGTTCAGATAGGTGTTTATGTGACTCTTTATCTAAGGCCCTTATGGCACAGAAGATCCAATATTTAACTCAACATATGATGAGATAAAGATGTGCAAGGGAGCCATATAAATGGAAAAATTATCTTCCTGATAAAATAACCCAAGAGATTTCTTAAAACTCTATTTTCTTCTCAAGTTTGAATATGTATTCAATTGGTCTCTAGTCCTCTAAGTGTTATGTTTTCTTCTGATATCCATCATTGCTTGTAGATATTTGTAGAAGGTCTCAACTTCCTGGGATGAGACTGAGGACATATAGGGAGATGCTTTTAATTAGGAAAGCAGTGGTCATAGAGGTATGCTATTTGAATGATTGAAAAACTAAGGATTTTTCTTCTACCTGTAAGAATGCTCTGTCATTAGCTTTTTCAAGAAGTTAGATCCCAGCACTTGCCTTGTTAGGTACAGAAGTTAATAACTAGGCACATGAACGTTATAATTAATGCTCAGTGAAAGTAAAATGCTTTTTGGTTGCTTCTTCAACTGAGAAGAAAAAAATTCAGTAACCAAGTTTAGTGTTGATAAATTTGTTGTTTATTTGTGCCACCAAGTAATAGGGCAGGCCATGTTAATTTCCACTAATAGGTCAGTTAGGTCAATTTTTATATAGTTATGCAAACATAGCATCTCTGTTTTTCTATGAAGGAATTTTCTCATCAGGTGAGAATATTTAACTACCTTGGTATGTTTAAGTGTCTTGTCTATATTTTAGGCATGTGCTTTGGATACTTCTACATCTGTGAAAGAATGAGATAATGGGAAGTCTGTGTGGAAATATAGAAACTGTAGCCACTTGGAACAATTTCTAAATTCATTCATCATTCACACATTACCATGTGTTCCATGATCACACATGGATGCACAAGGTATCTACAGTTACAGTCAGTGAAAGAAGCATTGATTTTCCCAGACCAAGGACAAGACCCAAGAAGTGAGTTCTTGAAACAACTGACACAGGATACTAATTGAAAATTCCTGTGATATGTTGAAATATGCCTAATGTCTTAAATATCATATGTTTTCATTAAAGAAATCTGAATTGGAAACATTAAGCTAGCAAAACACAGAAATTAATCAAAATATACAATTTGAATATACCCTGATAGATGTCTATTATCCATTTTGCCAAAAAAAAGAGAAACAAATTACATGCTATGTGTATAACAGGAAAATCAATGAATTACAATCTCAGTTTTTGAGATATGATATTTTACATGATATATAAATAAAGCTGTGGAATTACTTTTAGATTTATTTGAATTAGAGAATTTAAAATTGCATCTCATACCAAACGTGTTAGAGTGTAAAGGAACAAATAGCTATTATGTTCTGGAAGCAAAATATGGGCTTTTATGTAGGAATCTAAAAATTATCCCAGCAGATATGTTAGTATATATTTATTTCATGCTTCATGTGTATATGAAGAAACCCTTGCTCAGGGAAGTACCTTGTCAACCATCAGTTAGAAAGATTTATAAGAATGTAATTTTAACATACCATAGAGAGTATTTTTGTTAATATGGGGATTTATCTTTTAAAAATGTCATGTTCTTAAGAATCTGTGTTAAATTCTTCTTCTATAAGTGTGTTAACTTATTGTTTTAAGTTGAAAGCCTAGCCTGGTTTTTAGAGTATTAAATCTTTGATAACTTAAACCTTAGAGGATACTTTATGTACCCTACTTTCACAAGTAAACATTAATAGTGAAATTGTCCAATAGAAGATTTATCCTGGTGAAATCTGTCAATTATGCTTAAAGTGAGAAAAGGCACTAAACCTTGCAGAAAATGAGGTGTGGATAAAAGTAGAGAATTGGAGACAGACTACTTCATACAGTTATATTTTTTGTGTTATGCCTTTATCTGTCTATAGCTTCAAAATTGACAGAACTCCTGGCTTACGTGAATGAGACTTGCACAATGTTCATCACAACTGGTTTCTAGGAAGACCTCAAGCTCTTCATACACATGATGTCCCCCACTGCCAAATCCATGTAAATGGAATCATCTTGTCTACATGGGAGGTTTATTAATTCTGTAATTTTCCTCAGCAGTGAATAACCAGAAATTTTGGGTTCGTATCAATACTTGTCCCATCCTTCTCTGTTCTTTAACTTTGTCCTTAAGCATAAGATCTAGAAACTTTAGGGAATCAATGATTTTTTTTTGTTTTTCTGTTTTTGTTTTTTTTTTTTTGTTTTTTTTTTTGGAATTTTTAAAGGTCTTCTTTACGAGGATCTGGTCTGCGTTTATTTGTTGTGGAAATCCCATGAAGCCTCTTGTGTGTCTGCAGGGACCCTCAGGAGCTTGGGCTACCAGTACTTCCTCACTGAAAGAAATCTTTCTGAAGAAGATTTTAAAAAGAACACTAGTCTCATTTAATGATCACATTAATATTATTATTATTTGTAGACATTCGTTTATTAACTATGATTTCTCTGTTTCCCAATTTGATCTTTCCTTTCTTTCATTTTCTGCTATGTAGGTCTCCCTCCGGTGAAGGGTCCAACTTTCCCCCTATTATTCTGCATGCTTCTCATCAAAGTCCATCCTAGTGCGGGTATAATTACTACTTACATATAATTAGGTAGGTTAATTCCTAAGATGTATAATTTTATTGTATTCACAGACAGAAATTAATGAGTATGGGTAAACTATTCATTTTATCTTGGACTATTTCTATAATTCTTTTCAAGTTAACTAAGATCCAGATGATTTGTTCTGACCGAATGATTACAATGATGAATTCAAGAACACCTATGATAGCTCTCATTTATGGAGGCTTTACCAGGTGCCAGTCACTTTACTTTGTTGTAATACAACAACCCTAGAAAGTTATCTGCATTCTATGGGTATCCTCATTCTAAAAATGATGACACTGAAGCACAGAGAGGTTAATTAAGTGGCTCAAAGTCACTTAGTAAGTGGTGATGCTGGGGTTGCGGCAGAGGCAGGGTGGCTCCAGAGGCCACACTATTCACTACTGTGTTGTGTTCTCTCTCCAAGAATATTTTGGATCTTAAAGAGGTACACCCTGATGAGAAACGTAGAGTCACTATTTGCTCCCTGTAATGATCAAATCCCATTTGCCACTGGCTTACATTTTGCAAGGAACAATGATAATCTGGGAAATGGTTTTTTTATTATAAAAAATAAGAAAAATTAAAAAAAAAAAGTCAGCAGAGTAGAATAAAGTAGGGATGCATTGATAGCATCATACATAGTTCCAATAAAAAGGATTCTGAGACCGTTTGGTTCAATCTATTATTTACCAAGGGGCAAACCGAGACAGGCTTGTGATTACGTTTAGAAAATGTCTCAAACCCATGTCTTCTTACATTAAGTTGCTTCTTTTTAGACTCTGGACACTGAAGTTCTATTTTTGAGCACTCTCAGTGCCTAAACTGTACTAAAAATAAACCCCTGTCCCACTGATTTTTACCTCTCTTTTCAGTGTCTATTTTTTCCGCCCTCACTACCTAACTCACCCCAAGAATTTTGAAAAAACTACCAGCCGTTACTGTGGTGGTTGGTGATAGCCATGAGTTAGTTCAGTTTGCTTCAAAATTAATTGCTGAAAATCAGGAGAGTGTATGTGAGTCTGATAGGAATTGTACTATAGGTAATGAGGAAATGGAGAGAATTATAGCTTCTTAAAAAACACACAATTCGAGTCACACCAAAAAACAATGTCCTAAATAATTTTGTAGTTATTCAGTACAGTTCAAAGTCCATTTTCTTGATATCTAATGAGAGATTCATGAAGACAGAATATCCTTAAGGCACGAGGTATTGAAGTTATGACAGTGGATTGCGACAGTATCGAGTGAAACATTTCAGAAGAGGTTTCTGTTTGGTGCCACACAGATCATATTGTAAAGATACCACAACTGCCACAAATTCAAAGGACTGATTGTACGCCAATTTATTTATTTAGAGTTTATTGTCACCACCAGAGAGTAAGTTTCTTGAGAGCCAGAACCCTTTCCCTGTTCTTCACAGCTGATGTCTGAGCCAAGAAGTAACTTATATTACATAAGAAGTTAATAACTCTATGAATATTGATGGGCCTTTATTCTTCTCTATAGAATATCCACTAAAACTTAGAGATAGAAACTTTTACTTGTAGGACCAAAACAGAATCATCTGAGGAAAATGCAGTCGTTAAAGGAAGGTCCAGTGTGATCTTTAGAAGAGGAACTCAGTAGCTATTTAGTAAATGTTCATAGTGCGTAAACCACTGTTGAAGGTGTGATGATGAAGATGTGCTCCATGACATCGTGGGTGTGTTCATAGTCCTGTCACAATGTCATTACAGGTCCTGTTCTCCTGAGCTCTCAGCTCTGATACAAGCCTTATAGAAGAGTAAATGGGGGAGAGTAACAATGTGACAGAATTTGTCCTCCTGGGCCTCACTCAGGATCCTGATGTGCAAAAAGCATTATTTGTCATGTTTTTACTCACATACGTTGTGACGATGGTGGGCAACCTGCTCATCGTGGTGACTGTTACCAGCAGCCCCTCCTTGGGCTCCCCAATGTACTTCTTCCTGGCCTCCCTGTCACTCATGGATGCTGCCTATTCCACTGCCATTTCACCCAAATTGCTTGTGGACCTACTCTGTGATAAAAAGACGATTTCTTTCCCAGCATGCATGGGCCAGCTCCTTATAGAACACTTGTTTGGTGGAGCTGAGGTCTTCCTTCTGGTGGCAATGGCCTATGATCGCTACGTGGCCATCTGTAAGCCTTTGCACTATTTGACCATCATGAATGGACGAGTTTGCATCTTTCTGTTGGTGTTGGCCTGGGTTGGAGGTTTTCTGCACTCTGTGGTCCAAATTGTCTCTGTGTACAGTCTCCCGTTCTGTGGCCCCAATGTCATCGACCACTTCGCCTGTGACATGTACCCGTTATTGCAACTTGCGTGCACTGACACCTACTTTATAGGTCTGACTGTGGTTGCCAATGGTGGAGCCATCTGCACGGTCGTCTTTATCCTTCTACTCATCTCCTATGGAGTCATTCTAAGGTCCCTTAAAAGTTACAGTCAGGAAGGGAGGCGTAAAGCCCTGTCTACCTGCAGTTCCCACATCACCGTGGTTGTCTTCTTTTTTGTTCCCTGTATTTTCATGTATGTTAGACCTGTCTCCAACTTTCCTAGTGATAAACTCATAACCATATTTTACACAGTTATCACTCCCATGTTGAATCCTTTAATATACACCTTGAGAAATTCAGAGATGAAAAATGCAATGGAAAAACTGTGGTGTAAAAATTTATAGATGGTATATGAATGCCTTCTACAGTGAACATGTGTATTACCAGTTCTAAGGCAACAGACAGCAAATTCTAACCAAGGGTTATGTATTCAATTCAATGCATTCACTAGGAATGCTTCTCTTTATTTATACAACATCATCAGAAAAGTGGAATAAATTATCTTTTCAGATTAGAATCAAATGGAAAAATTCTGCAGGATAAATAAAAGGCACAGATGTAAAAATAAAACTAAGCTCACCTTGTAATTTTACTTTTCTTACTTTATATTGAAATGGGACCTAGAAGAAAGTGGTTTATTCTTTTCAAAGGAGAACAACAAGCTGTTTTTAAAAATTTACTATCACTCACATTCATGAGAAAGCAATTTGGCTAATACTTAGAACAAATTTCTAGGCCCAAAACAGTGGATTTTATGTTTTAATGTTCATTATTCTCTCAGTAAAGAAGCTTTCTGTAGCTTTTCTATTCCTTTGTCTTAAGATTACTTCTGTATCAACAGGTCAGTGTCTATCCATTTCTAATTCAGGACATTTGGTTGACAGATAATATATTGTGTTGAGAGAAACTATCAGTGGACAATTTTATTGGCTGGAATGTGGACGGTGAAGAAAACATATTCTAGTTCTCAATTACAATATAGATACTTCACTTTGGTTTATTTTTGTGAATTTTCCCACTAGGTATCGTGCATTTTTGCTATTCGTCAGTAAAGCTTCTTATTTTGTCTTCATGATGCTGAAGATATTGGTAAAGAATATGTGTTAGTTTGCATAAGCAATGTGATTCCCTAAATGTTAGTTTCAATTTATAAATGCCAGTATGATTTTGGCTGACTTTTACAAGCTTTAATACGTTATATCCTTACCATTAAGCTTAAAATATTTTCTAATTTCCATTGATATTTATTTTGCCAGTGGGTTCTATAGAAATTACTTGCTTAATGTTCAAACACACAGAAATTATCTGGCTAATTTTAGGTTTTTATTTTCTAGTTTATATTCTTCATGTTCAGAGACATACTTTACGATTATTAATTTTTGAAATTTGTTGAGAATTGCTTTATGGAACACCATTTGATTGATTTTGAAAAACGTTCCATGTGCACTTGAGAAGAATGTGTATTTTACAGCTGCTAGGTGCATTCTTCTCCTGTATCAGTAGGTGATGTTTGTGAATGGTGTTGTTTAAATCTTAAATGTCTTTATGAATGTTTTTGGATGTATAGTCTTGCCTTAACTGAGAGTTGAGATAAAACTATTCTTGTATTATTGCTGATTTGTCTGTTTCTTTTTTTAGGACAATCAAGTTTTTAATCCTGTCTTGCATTCTATTTTTGCCTGATATTAGAAGAGAAACTGTTCTTTTGGTAAGGGTTTATGTAGTTTATTCTACTATTTTATTTTTACCATGTTTAGCCCCTTATTTAAGATTTTTTGGTAAGGCTTTTACTATTGAGTTCTGTTCTATGTAAACAGGTGAAATTTACTCATTTATTTTTTAAAATAAAGTTAATCATTGTAATTATTTTTTTTATTTCAGCTTATTATGGGGGTTACAAAAGTTCAGGTTACATATGTTGCCCATGTACCGCCTATCCCCCCAAGTCAGGGCTCCAGGCGTGTCCATTCCCCAGACAGTGCACATTGCACTCATCATGTAGTACACCCATCCCCTCCTCGCACCCGCCCCCCGAGTCAGCACCTTCAAGCGTGACCATTCCCCAGACAGTGCGCAACGCACTCATCATGTAGGCATACACCCATCCCCTCTCCCCACCCCCCAACTCAGTCTGATATCCAATTGGTATCATTCCCAGATGTGAATTTAGGTGATGATCAGGGAAACCAATATTCTGGTGAGTACATGTGATGCTTGTTTTTCCATTCTTGGGATACTTCACTTAATATAATAGGTTCCAACTCTCTCCAGGAGAACCAAAGAGATGTCATATCACTGTTATTTCTTATAGCTGAGTAATGCTCCATGGTATACATATAACACAATTTACTAATCCAATCATGAATTGATGGGCATTTGGGAGGTTTCCACATCTTTGCAATTGTGAATTGTGCTGCTATAAACATTCGGATACAGGTGTCTTTGTCATAGAATGACTTACGTTCCTTTCGGTAGATGCCCAATAATGGGATTGCTGGATCGAATGGTAGGTCTATTTGAATCTGTTTAAGGTATCTCCATAATGCTTTCCACAGGGGTTGCACTAGTTTACAGTCCCACCAGCAGTGTATGAGTGTTCCTGTCTCTCCACATCCACACCAACATGTGTTGTTTTGGGACTTTTTGATAAAGGCCATTTTAACTGGGGTTAAGTGATATCTCATTGTGGTTTTGATTTGCATTTCTCTGATGATTAGGGATGTTGAGCATTTTTTCGTATGTTTGTTAGCCATTCTTATATCTTCTTTTGAAAAATTTCTATTCATGTCATTTGCCCACTTCTTGATAGGGTTGTTTGATTTTTTTCTTGCTGATTTTCCTGAGTTCTAAATAGATTCTTGTTATCAGTCCTTTATCTGATGTGTAGTATGCGAAAATTTTTTCCCATTCTGTAGGTGGTCTGTTTATTCTCGTGACTGTTTCTTTGGCTGTGCAGAAGCTTTTTAATTTAATCAGGTCCCATTCATTTATTTTTGTTGTTGCTGTGGTTGTCTTAGGGGTCTTCTTCATAAATTCTTTGCCTAGGCCAATGTCTGTAAGAGTCTTTCCTACATTTCCTTCTAGAATTCTAATTGTTTCACACCTAAGGTTTAAGTCTGTTATCCACCATGATTTGATTTTTGTGAGAGGTGAAAGCTGTGGGTCCTGTTTCAGTCTTCTACATGTGGCTATGCAATTTTCCCAGCACCATTTATTGAAGAGGGATTCTTGTCCCCAGAGTATGTTTTTGTCTGCTTTGTCAAAGATTAGATGTCTATATAAGGATGGTTTTATATTGGATTTTCTGTTCTGTTCCACTGGTCTGTGTCCCTGCACTCGTGCCAATACCAGGCAGTTTTAAGAACCACAGCCTTGTAGTATAGTTTGAAGTCTGACAAATTAATATCTCCCATTTTGTTTTTATTGCTTAAAATTGCTTTTGCTATACGGGGTCTTCTCTGATTCCATACAAAGTGTATAATTATTTTTTCTATATCTGTGAAAAATGATGTTGGTAATTTAATAGGGATTGCACTGAATCTGTAGATCACTTTGGGTAGTATAGACATTTTAACAATGTTGATTCTTCCGATCCATGAGCATGGTATGGTTTTCCACCTATTTACAAGTTCTGCTATTTCCTTCCTCAGTGTTTCATAGTTTTCCCTATAGAGGTCCTTTACCTCTTTAGTTAAATATATTCTTAGATATTTTATTTTCTTTGTTGCTATTTTGAAGGGTATTGAGTCTTTAATTTGGTTCTCTGATTGACTGTTATCGGCATATATGAATGCCTCTGATTTGTGTGTATTGATTTTGTAACCTGAGACTTTGCTGTATTCGTTAATCAATTCCAGGAGTCTCTTGGTTGAATCCTTGGGGTTTTCTAGATATAACATCATATCATCAGCAAAGAGTGAGAGTTTGATCTCTTCTTTCCCTATTTGGACTCCTTTGATTCTGCTCTCTTGCCTGATAGCTCTCGCAAGGACTTCCAATACTATTTTGAAAAGTAATGGGGACAGTGGGCAGCCTTGTCTGGTTCCAGTTCTAAGTGGGAATGCTTTCAATCGATTTTTTGCCCATTCAATATGATGTTGGCTGTGGGTTTGTCCTATATGGCTTGTATCATTTTTAGGTAGGTTCCATCTATGCCTATTTTGTTAAGCATTCTTATCATAAAAGGGTGTTGAATTTTGTCAAATGCTTTTTCTGCATCTATTGAGAGGATCATATGGTTTTTATTTTTTCTTCTATTTACGTGGTGAATTACATTTATAGATTTACGTATGTTGAATCACTCCTGCATCTCTGGGATGAAGCCCACTTGGTCATGATGGATTATTTTTTTGATAAGCACTTGGATTCGATTTGCTAGGATTTTATTGAGAATTTTTGCATCTATATTCATAAGATAAATTGGTCTGTAGTTCTCTTTTTTTGTTGCATCCTTTCCTGGTTTTGGTATCAATATTATGTTGGCTTGGTAAAACGTGTTGGGGAGAATTCCATCCTTCTCGATAATGGAGAATAGTTTATGTAGGATGGGCATCAGTTCTTCTTTGTGTGTGTGATAAAATTCGGGTGTGAACCCATCTGAACCAAGGCTTTTCTTTTTGGGAAGGTTTTTTTATTGCTGTTTCAATTACAGTTCTTGATATTGGTCTATTCAGGAATTCTATTTCTTCCTGGTTGAGCCTGGAAAGGCTATGTGTTTCTAAAAATTTGTCCATTTCCTCCACATTTTCCAGTTTGTGTGCATAAAGATTCTTGTAGAATTCATAGATGATACCGTGTATCTCTGTGGCATCAGTTGTGATTTCTCCTTTCATGTTCCTAATGGAGGTTATTAGAGATTTTTCTTTTCTGCTCTTGGTTAGTCTAGCCAGAGGTGTATCTATTTTATTTATCTTTTCAAAGAACCAACTTTTTGTTTTATTAATTTCCCTTATGGTTTTTTTGTTGTCCTTTTCATTTAATTCTGATTTGATCTTAGTAATTTCTCGCCTTCTGCTGGGTTTGGTGTCAGTCTGTTCTTCTTTCTCCAGCTCTTTGAGTCTATTTATTAGGTTGTCTATTTGTAAGTTTTCTGTCTTTTTGATATAGGCATTTATGGATATGAATTTTCCTCTCAGGACTGCTTTAGCTGTGTCCCATAGATTTTGATAAGTTGTGTCTCCATTGTCGTTTAATTCAAAGAAACTTTTGATGTCCATCTTGATTTCTTCCTTTATAGAATAATCGTTCAGGAGAAGATTGGTTAGCTTCCATGACTTTGAGTAGGATTGAGAGTTTCTGTTAGGGTTCATTATTACTTTTATTCTGCTGTGATCTTAAAAGATGTAATTAGTAAAAAGTTAGAAAACAATAGACGCTGGCATGGATGCAGTGAAATGGGAACACTTATATGCTGTTGATGATAATGTAAACTAGTATGGCCACTGTGAAAGCAGTATGGAGATTCCTCAGAGAACTATTAATAAAAGTAGACCTCCCATTCAATCCAGCAATCCAATTACTGGGTATATATCCAAGAAATAGAAATCATTTTGTGAAAAAGACACCTGTGCTCAAATGTTTATTACAGCACAATCCACAATTGCAAAGATATGGAACAAACAGAAGTGGATAAAGAAAATGTGGCATATCCATACCATGGAATACTATTCAGCTATAAAAAGGAATGGAATAATGTCTTCGACAGAAACTTGGGTGGAACTGGAGACCATTACCTACATGAAGTGTCTCAGGACTGAAAAAACAAATACCACATATTCTCACGTATCAGTGAGAACTAAACAGGAGATATACATGGTCATAAAGTGGGGTAAAGGACATTGAAAACTAAGAAGGGGGAAGGAATAAAAAGCTCCCTATCAGGTACAATGTACACTATACTGGTGACAGGTACACTGAAAGCCCTGACTTTAGCATGATTCAATTCACCCATGTAACAAAAATACTTATACTCTATAAATTTTTTGAAATAAAAATAATCATATATTTGGATTTGGATTCACCATCTTTCTATTTGTTTTACATTTAGAAATAATGCCTAGCATTAATATTCAATTTTACTTATTCCCTTATTTTCTCTTTATCGTAGTCTTCATTCTTGCCTGCATTTCCTTTGTACCACTTCAGAACTTTTTCCTTTTTTCCTGAAGATCAGTCTTCAGAGGTCTATAAAGTATTTGGCTGGTTATAAAATCTATAAGTTTTCTTTTCATTTGGTCAGAATAATCTCTGCATTTTGTGTAAGTTTCTATAAGATTTTAAAATTTACACTTAGTTCTATATGCACATACATTTTCCATTAGCGCCACGAAGATCTATTTCCTTCATCTTCTGGTTTTCACCACTTCTTTTTAAGAAATAGGTTGTCAGTCTTACTGTTATTTTCTTGAATGCGCTATGTCCTAAATAGTCTTTCTTTCGCTTTTGGTCGCATTATGCTTTACCCTTTCTATTTATCCTTTTAAAATTATTCTTTTCAAAAATTTTTCTTTATGAAACTTTTAACACCCTATGAATTTATAGCTTAAAGTCTTTCAATAGTTTTAGAAAATTTTCAGCTGTATCTTTTCAAATATTTTGGCTACCCTATTCTCTTTCTCTTCTCTTTCTGGAATTGTAATTACATTAAATGTATGTGAGAGTTTTACATTGTGTGCTGTATACCTTTTTTATACTATTTTCTGCATTTACTTTATTGCTGTCAACATTGATCTGCATATTTTTTTCTAATCTTCCTTCTAATTTACTAATTCTCTACTTATCAGTTTCTGATATTCTGTTAAATCCAATCATTACATTTTTAATTTCTGTTGTTATATATTTTATTATAGTTTTCTAATTTATCTGTCTTATATATTAATTTTTTGTACATACTAAGCTTATTTTAATATGCTTGTTTTTTTTCCTATCAATCAATCATCTATGTCTGTTTTTATTGCTCTTACCTTTCAATCAGGCCTTGTCTTCTCCTATACTTTGTTATTTTTAAGTGCTAGACTTTATATGTTAAAAGCTGTCAGACGTCTCAAGACTTTTTACGATATTTTCTTATTCAAGAGAGCATTTCCTGTGTTTCTGCAGACAACTAGGATTGCAGACGTCAAGATTCCATATAACATTAATTCAATCAATAAATTAGTTGAAACAAGCTGGGCTTGATTTTCTTTGAGGACCACTCTATGATCTATTCTCCCCTACTCCAAGAGTAAAGCCTTCAAATGGTCTCAGATGAATGCCTGGCTGTTCAAAAAGGACTCTTCTCCTTGATACACCTTGAATTTTACTTGTCCCTCAGGGTAAAGCATTTACAGAAAGGTCCTCCCAGCTTTTCAGGCTTTCATTTTTGGCTTTTAGAATTACCCCATACTTTTAGAGAAAAGAGACCCCATATGCAGAGTCTAGCTCTCTGGCTTCCCTTCAAAATATTGATTCTACAGACCCTTTGTGACTTGCTCATTTTTAAACTGCTTTCAAGCTTATGCATATTACGTTTTTCCAGCTCCACTGGTCATTCTTACTGTGGAGATTTGGGGTAAAATAAAACATTTTTGCTACATCAGTATTTGACTTTCTAGGTTGGCTATAGACATTGATTATACAGAATTACTGTGGACTATGGCATATTTTCAGGCAACACCTACATCAGTTAATATTTTCCATGTATTCTTTACTGGAGTAAATAAATTCAGATTTTAGGTTGTGGACATCATCTCTTCTAGCAAAAACCTTTGCCTCATAAGCAGAAAACAGTAGTAGTTCTCTGAATTCAGCTGGAAGGGACATAGAGAATGATGCCTTATGCATATATTAGTTCTTCCTCTTGGAGTAATAATTTAATCCATAGTAACTTTGATCACATAAGATAGTTCTTCAGACTTAAAATATATTTGTGCATCTTTTAGCTCTTACCAATAAAAGAGGCATAGTGCTTATATCTGCTCTTTAAATCTCAGATACAATACATAGGATATTTGGACTTCCTGGATTCAATCCATTTATTATGTAACTTAAAAACTGTCAATTTTAGTGGATAAAAATATTTAGCTGATTCAGATAGGTATTTATGTGACTCTTTATCTAAAGACCTTATTACATAGGAGATCCAATATTTAATAACTAAATATATGATGAGATAAAGATAAGCAATGGAGCCAATGACAACCATACTTAAGGAAATAACAAAGGAAGTTCTTAGGTGCTGGTCCTGTGTTGGAAAAGAACAGTTTCTTTCTGTAGAAAAGCTACTAAATTGAAATTAGACTAAAATTAAGGATTGAGTTAATTGTCAAAAGATCACTGTGGCTACATCTGACACAGACGTAGACCTTCATCAATAGCTTCTACCTCAACATAAAACTACAGAACTAACATTACCTATCTCTCCAAGATTTAGAGTACCAGCTAAGATCCAGGGCTCTCTGTCTTTGAGCTTCAGGGCTTCTTGGGTAGAGACTTTCTAATAGAGTAAAATCCACCTTTACAGGGGACATGGTTGGGGAAGGGAACTTGGGTTGCTTCCCCTTCATTCTGGTTTAAATATTGCTTGTCTAACCTAAATATTTCATAATGTGAAACTCATAATTTATTATTCAATTTAATTCAGAATTTTTCTTTTCACATTACAGGCTTTTCACACCTTGGCATGTGGGTACATTTTCTTGGCAAGACCCAAGTCTTTTTCCTCTAGGGATTGTTCTAGGGAAGAAAACTCTTCAGAGAGATTACTTCATCTGAATTTGTTCCAAATATTCTAATTAACTCATGTGTAATGACCTTACAGTCTCTTTCATTTAAAAAGACTGATGATTTGAAAAGTCATAAACTGTATCTGCACGTATAAATGGAAGAATTATTTCCCTGATAAAATAAACCAAGACATTTCTGAAAACTCAATTTTTATCCAAAGCTGGAGTATGTGTTCAGTTGGTATCTATTCCTAGTCCTGTGATGTTTTCTTGTTGCACCCTTCATTATGTGTATAAATTTGTAGAAGGTTTAGATTTCCTGGGATGGGATTGGGAAGATAGAGGGAGATACTTTTAATTAGCAAAGCAGTGGTCATAGAGGTATGTTATTTGAATGACTGAAAAACTAAAGATTTTTTCTTCTATCTGTGAGAAAGTTTTCTTATTGGCTTTCCAAGAAGTTAGATCCCAGCATTTGCCTTGTTAGGTACAGAAGTTAGTAGCTAAGCAGATGAATGTTATGATAAATGCTCCATCAAAGTAAAGTGCTTTTTTTGGCTGTTTCATCATAATTGAGAAGAGAAAAATTCAGTAACTAAGTTTAGTGTTGGGATAAATTTTATGTTTATTTGTGCCACAAAATAATGTGACTGGCCATGTTAATTTCCACTAATTAGGTCAATTTTTACATATTCATACAAACATAACATCTCTGTTTTTCTATGAACAAATTTTCTCATCAGGTGAGATTATTCAACTACCTTTGTGTGGTAAATATTGGCATTATGTTTAAGTGACTTGTCTTTATATTTTAGGTATGTGTTATGGATACTTCTACATCTCTCTGAAAGAATGAGATAATAGGAAGCCTATGTAGATGTGTAAACTGTAGCCATTTGGATCTATTTCTAGATTCACTGATCATCCACATATCACCATGTGTTCCATGATCACACATGGATGCACAAAGAATCTACAATTACAGTCAATGAAAGAAGCATTGATTTTCCCAGACCAAGAACAAGACCCAAGAAGTGAGTGCTTGAAACAACTGACACACAATACTCGTTGAAAATTCCTGCGATATGTTGAAATATACCTAATGTCTCAAATATCATATGTTTTCATTCGAGAAATCTGAATTGGAAAAATTAAACTAGCAAAAGACATGAATTAATCAGAATATACAAACTGTATTTCTTTTAATATGCAGACTGATAGGTGCCTACTTTCCATTTTGCCAAAGAAAAAGAGAAATACATTGCATGTTACGTGTATAATAGATAAACCAATGGATTATAATCTCAGTTTTGGGGATGTGAAATTTTATATGATGTATTAACAAAGCTGTAGAATTATTTTAGATATATTTGAATTAGAGAATTTAAAATTGCATATCATACCAAACATGTTAGACTGTGAAGGAACAAATGCCTATTATGTTCTGGAAACAAGAAAGGGACTTTTATGTATGAATCTAAAAATTATCCCATCAGATATATTAGTGTGTGTATATATATACACACACACACACACACACACATATATATATAAAGAAACCCTTGCTCAGGGAAGTACCTTGTTTACTATCATTTAGAAAGATGTACAAGACTGTAATTTTAAAATACTATACAGAGCATTTTTTCTAACATTGGAATTTATCTTTTAAAATGTCATGTTCTTAAGAAACTATGTTAAATTATTTTTCCTCTAGGAAACTGTTAACTTATTGTTTTAAGTTGAAAGCCTAGTAATACTATCTTTTAGTTTTTAAACTATTAAATCTTTGATGACTTAACCTTTAGAGGATAGTTTATGTACCCTACTTTTACAAGTAAATATTAATACTTAAATTGTCCAATAGAACGTTTATCTCAGTAAAATCTGTCATTGCTAATTAAAGAGAGGAAAGGCATTAAACCTTGCAGAAAGTGAGCTGTGGATAAAAGTAGAGAATTGGATACAGACTACTTCATACAGTTATATTTTTTGTGTTATGCCTTTATCAGTCTATAGCTTCAAAATTGACAGAATTCCTGGCTTACGTGAATGAGACTTGTACAATGTTCATCACAACTGTTTCTAGGGAGACCTCAAACTCTTCATACACATGATGTCCCCCACTGCCAAATCCATGTAAATGGAATCATCTTGTCTACATGGGAGGTTTATTAATTCTGTAATTTTCCTCAGCAGTGAATAACCAGAAATTTGGGGTTTGTATTAATACTTGTCCCATTCTTCTCTGTTCTTTAACTTTGTCCCTAATCATCAGATCTAGAAAATTTAGGAAATCAATGATTTCTTCTTTTGGAATTTTTAAAAGTTTTCTTTACTAGGATTTGGTCTGTCTTTATTTGTTACGGCTGCCCCACGAAGCCTCTTGTGTATCCCCAGGCACCCTCAGGAGCTTGGGCTCCCAGTACTTCCTCCCTGAAAGAAATCTTTCTTAAGAAGATTTTTAAAGAATGCTAGTCTCCTTTAATTATCACATTGATATTCTTATAACTTGTGAACGTTCATGTATTAACTATAATTTCTGTTTCCTGATTTGATCCTTCCTTTCTTTTATTTTCTGCCAAGCAGCTTTACCTCTGGTGAAGGGTCCAACTTTTGCCTTATTATTCTGCATGCTTCTCGTCAAAATCCATCCCAGCACAGATGAAATTACTACTCACCAATAGTTGGAGAGGTAATTCCTAAGATATATAATTTATTTTATGCCCAGAAAGAAATGAATGAGTTATGGGTGAACTTTTCATTTTATCTTGGACTATATCTATAATTCCTTTCAAGTTGACCAAGATCCAGATGATTTTGTCTGATCCAATGTTCACAGTGAAGCATTCAAGAACACTAATAGTAGTTGTCATTTATTGAGCCTTTACTAGGGACCAGGCACTGTGCTAGGCACTTTACTTTGCTGTAATACAAAAATTACCCTAAGAGGTAAGTACTATGGGTATCCTCATTATAAACACAATGACACAGAAGCACAGAGAGGTTTATTAAGTGGCTCAAAGTCACATAGTAAGTGGAGAAAGCATTCAGATTCCAGATTATTCACTACTATGCTGTGCTTTTTCTCCGGTTGAGAAATGTACAGTCATTATTGCTCACTGTAATGATCAAATCCCATTTGCCACTGGCTCACATTTTGCAAGGAACAGTGATAATATGGGATATTGTTATTTAATTATAAAAATAGGAAAAATGAAACAAAATTTCAGCAGAGTAGAATAAATTAGGGCTGTATTCATACTATAGACAGTTCCAATGGAAAGAGTTATGAGACTGGTTCAATCCCATTATTTTCCAATGAGCAAACTGAGACAGATTTGTGGATTACATTTAGAAAATGACTCAAACCCATGTCTTCTTACATTGAGCTTGGAATTATCATAGAGTTGCTTCTTTTTGAAATCTGGACACCGAAGTTCTATTTTTGAGTATTCTCGGTGTCTAAACACCATTATAAATAAACCTCTGTCCCACTGATATTTACCTGTGTTTTCACAGTCTATTTTATCCTCCATCACTACCTAACTTACCCCAAGAACTCTGAAAAATCTACCAGCTGTTAATGTGGTGGGTGGTCATAGCCATGAGTTAAATCAGTTCAGTTCAAAACTTATTGCTAAATATCAGGATAGTATATATGAGTGTGATAGGAATTGTACTATAGGTGAAGTGGAAATGAAGAGAATTACAGCTTCTGAGAAAGCAGACAATTCGAGTAAAAAATAATGTCCTAAATAATTTTGTAGTTATTTAATACAGTTCAAAGACCAGTCTCTTAATATTTAATGAAAGATTGATGAAGACAGAATATCCTTCAAGCCATGAAGTATCGAAGGTATTACAGTGGATTACCATAGTATTGAATGAGATATTTCAAAAGAGGTTTATATGACACTTTTACCTGTAGGCCCCAAGGAAAATCATCTGAGGAAAATGCAGTTGTTAAAGGAAGGTCCAGTGTGAACTTTAGAAGAGGAACTCACTGGACACTTACTAAATACTCATGCTGTGTAAACCACTGTTGAAGGTATGATGATGCAAGTATGCTCCATGACATCATGGGTTTGTTCATAGTCCTGCTCACCATTTCATTACAGGTGCTGGTCTCCTGAGCTCTCAGCTCTGATACAAGCCTTATAGAAGAGTA
The DNA here is from genome assembly GCF_041146395.1 of Eulemur rufifrons. Lineage (NCBI taxonomy): Eukaryota > Metazoa > Chordata > Mammalia > Primates > Lemuridae > Eulemur > Eulemur rufifrons. Next base: position 91,001,926 of record NC_090988.1, on the reverse strand, counting down.
AATGGGAGAGAGTAACAATGTGACAGAATTTGTCCTCCTGGGCCTCACTCAGGATCCTGATGTGCAAAAAGCATTATTTGTCATGTTTTTACTCACATACGTTGTGACGATGGTGGGCAACCTGCTCATCGTGGTGACTGTTACCAGCAGCCCCTCCTTGGGCTCCCCAATGTACTTCTTCCTGGCCTCCCTGTCACTTACGGATGCTGCCTATTCCACTGTCATGTCACCCAAATTGCTTGTAGACCTACTCTGTGATAAAAGGACGATCTCCTTCCCAGCATGCATGGGCCAGCTGTTTATAGGACACCTGTTTGGTGGAGCTGAGGTCTTCCTCCTGGTGGCAATGGCCTATGATCGCTACGTGGCCATCTGTAAGCCTTTGCACTATTTGACCATCATGAATCGACGGGTTTGCATCCTTCTGCTGGTGGTGGCCGGGGTTGGAGGTTTTGTGCACTCTGTGGTTCAAATTGTCTCTGTGTATGATCTCCCCTTCTGTGGCCCCAATGTCATTGACCACTTCACCTGTGACATGTACCCATTATTGGAACTTGCGTGCACTGACACCTACTTTATAGGTCTCACTGTGGTTGCCAATGATGGAGCCATCTGCATGGTTGTCTTTGTCCTTCTACTCATCTCCTATGGAGTCATTCTAAGGTCTCTTAAAAGTTACAGTCAGGAAGGGAGGCGTAAAGCCCTGTCTACCTGCAGCTCCCACATCACAGTAGTTGTCCTCTTTTTTGTTCCCTGTATTTTCATGTATGTTAGACCTGTCTCCAACTTTCCCATTGATAAATCCATGACTGTGTTTTATACAGTTGTCACTCCCATGTTGAATCCTTTAATATACACCTTGAGAAATTCAGACATGAAAAATGCTATGGAAAAATTCTGGTGTAAAAAGTTAACTATAGGTGGAATAAGAATTTCTTCCACACTGAACATGTTTATTACCAGTTCTAAGGCAACAGACAGTAAATTCTAACCATGGATTTTGTAGTCAGTTGAAAGGATTCTCTAGAAATACTTCTCTTTATTTACAAAAAGTCAACAGAAAAGTGGATTAAATATATTCTGAGATTAGAATCAATCAATAGAAAATTTCTGCAGAATGAATAAAAGGCACAGGTATCCTAGTAAAAGTAAAAATAAAACTAAAATAAATAAATAAAACTAAGCTTACTAAGTTTATATTGAAATGGGACTTAGAAGAAAGTGTGTTATTCTTTTCAAAGGAGAAACATGCTGTTTTTGAAAATTTACTATCACTCTTATTCAAGAGAAAGCAGTTTGGTTAACATATAGAACATATTTCTAGGGCCAAAACAGCGGATTTTAAGGTTTAATGTTCATTATTCTATCAGCAAAGCAGCTCTTTGTAGCTGTTCTATACATTTTCTCTTAAGATTACTTCTGTTCCTCAGGTGAGTGTCTATCCATTTGCAGTTAGGACATTTGGTTGACAGATGATGTTGGGTTTATTTAAAGAAATTGTCAGTAGATAATTTTGTTTCCTGGAATATGTGATGAAAACATATTCTAGTTCTTGATTACAAGATAGATACTTTGCTTGGTTTATTTTTGTGATTTTTCTCACTAGTTATCATGTCAATTTTTGCCATTCTTCTGTATATAAAGGTAATTTGAAGTTCATAGTATTCTCAGTGTCTTAGTTATGCTGAATGTCCTAGTTCTGTGTGATATTACATACTTGTGTTGTATGTATTGTACTTTTTGGAGGATGTGTAAAGATAGATTTAAAGAGCTGCCATTATTATATAAAAGACATCTGAATATCAAGTGTGAAAAAAATTTCTACATTTAATTTTTATTTTATCTTATATTACTTTATAATAATCTCTTTTAAATTATAGGTCTTAATTTCTGTATTTCTTTTTAAGAAACATTCTTTTCTTTTGGACAAAACTTCCAAGTTGTATTTGATATTTGGATACTATCTCATCTGAATTTCTCTGAAACTTTTAGCGAGTTAATTAGCTATGATCTTCTGCCATTCCCATTAAGTATGCTTGCCATACACAAACCCTCAAGCTCTTCTTTTTACTCTAATGTCCTCTTGGTTTTGAGAATTTTCAATATATGCTCATTAATTTAAAAAAGTATTCTTGTTTGCACAAACTTATATCTTTGCTAATAATAAATGATTTGATCTTTGATGTTGGATTTCTATTTTTTCACTTAATTGTCTTAAAGTTATTGTCCAGGAGGAGATCCTAGAAATATAGGATCCACTGGAATGAACAGGTGGGAGGGAGGTCTCACTTCTCTGGGGCATGATTCCTCAGTGAATTTAATTTAAAAGTGGCCTTGGGAATAAACAGTATGAACAACTTGAAGTATTTTGCTGTTTATTAAGTGCCCAGTAATGTCTTTCATAATCTGGGAGAAGATTTCTCCTTGGGTATTAATGTTACCATCGAGATATAAAATATTAATAAAAGCCATTACCTTAATAGACATGAACCATATTAAAACTGTCATACAAATGCTTTAAAAATATCCAAAACAAAGCTCACTTTTAAGATTTTCCAGTTTTGTGCACTATTGACTAAAAATAGTATAAAATTTTTGTTCAAATTATTGAGATCAGTAAGTGAAGTTTTAATTTGTTTAATTCTTGATACATATTCCATATTCCTTTCAAATTTGATGATTCATCAATCATATAAACTGTTTATTCTTGAAGATAACTTTGGATAATTCCATAATCTGAACTGTAAAATGTTTATGAAAGTTGAAGAAGATGGTCATTCTTTGTGCAGGTAAAAAGAGACATATCCCTGTGTGACAAGGCATTTACAGCTTCAGTGACTGAGTGTGCCCTTTTCTTTTCTTTGCATTCACTCGTGGATTGATATGTTGGCAATTCTAACTTGCCTGCTATCAAAATAAGCTGTCATCTTCTAGGACCAAAATAAAGTTGCAGAAACCCGGCTTTGTAAAAAGTGACCGAAGATGAAATAGAAAACCCAGGTAACATATTTACAAAAACTCTTCACTGCTATTATAATACTCACAAAATAGGCTTACTTTGAATGACTTATGTATATTTCTTCAGAAGATTTTTATCATTTGCTCTCAAATGTTTTTTGCCAGAATCTCCAAGAATAAGACAGCACATGAATTTCCTTCATTTTATAGAATATTATTAGAATGAGTGCAATGGCCATAGTTTTGTCCAAATTTTTTACTAGATTAGTTTAAATGTAAACTGAAATAGAGAAAATGCATAACACAATAGAGCAATATAATGGGACATATACGTGGTCCTCACAATAACTTCTTTTTTTTATTTCAGCATATTATGGGGGTACAAAAGTTTAGGTTACATATATTTCCCTTACCCCCTACCCCCGAGTCAGAGCTTCAAGCGTGTCCATCCCCTAGACAGTGCACATCGCACTAGATTGCTTTATGTTAAGTTGAGAACTGGACAATTATGTATTGTGTATCTTAATACATTAAAGTTAACAGTAAGGATTCCTATAGCTCTTTATAAATTGTATGTTGTGTATGTATTTTTAAAAGTCCTGATTCTGTGTAGATGTTTTATTTCTGTTTTTTTTTTTATTTTTGTAAAATATCCATAACACACTGTTGTGCTACCATCATTACTATCCATCTCCAAAACTTTTCATCATTCCACACTGAAACTGTGTACCTATTAAACAATGCTTCCCCATTCTCCCCTCCCCTTATCCACTGGTAAGCACTGTTGCACTTTCTGTCTCTATGAATAGGACTATTCCAGGTGCCTCATAAAAGTGAGATCATAGCATATTTTTCTTTTGTGTCTGGTTTCTTTCATAGCTCAGCATGTCTTCAGTGTTCATCCATGTTGTAGCATGTATCACAATTTATTCATTTTAAGGCTGTTTTTTTAATTGCAGCATATTACGGGGTTACAAATGTTTAGGTTACATATATTGCCTTTGACCCACCCAAGTCAGAGCTTCTAGCATGTCCATCACCCAGACGGTGTGCAATGCACCCATTAGCTGTGAATATACCCATCTCCTCCTCCCCCCTGCCACCTGCCCGACACCTGATGAATATTACTACCATATGTACACCTAAGTGTTGGTCAATTATTACCAATTTGATTGTGAGTACATGAGGTGCTTGTTTTTCCATTCTTGGGATCCTTCACTTAGTAGACTGGGCTCCAGCTCTATCCAGAGTAATACAAGAGGTACAAGATCACCGTTGCTTTTTGTGGCTGAGTAGAACTCCATGGTATACATATACCACATTTTATTGATCCGCTCATGTATTGATGGGCACCTGAGTTGTTTCCACATTTTTGCAACTGCGATTTGTGCTGCTATAAACATTCGAGTGCAGATGTCTTTTTTATAGAATGTCTTTTTTTGTCTGGCTAGATGCCCAGTAATGAGATTGCTAGATCAAATGGTAGTTCTACTTTTACCTCTTTGAGGTAGCTCCATATTACTTTCCACAGAGGTTATACTAGTTTTCAGTCCACCAGCAGTCTATGAGTGCCCCTATCTCTCCACATCCACACCAAATATCCCATAGTATATGTATACCAGAATTTGTTTATTAATTTATTAGTTGATGAACATTTGAGTTGTTTCTACCTTTTGACTATTGTGAATACTGCTCCTATGAACATTGGTGTACAAATATTTTTTCCAGTCTCTTATTAATATTCTTTTCCGCATATGCCCAAAATAACATTTTGATATGGAAATTAATAGCCCCTTATTACAAAATGTGGAACCAAGTTCTGGGAAATTGAGTTACTCATTAAATTCATGAACCTGCACTTTTGCCTTCTTAGAAAGAGTATTTTCGTCTCTGTGGAAATAGAGATTGTGAAATTTGTTAGGTACAATCTCTACAGAACCTGAAGGAAAATGCCAACATCTCTTTCTGCCTATGGGTTAATTGCATGGATATTTTCTCACTTGTAAGGTCTTAGAATGTAGTGAATGAAACTGAACACACCACAGTATGCACTCAGCTGATCCTCTAATTTCCTAAAAGGTCCCTCAGACTAAATTTAGTTTCAATGACAAATTTCAAAGAGGGAAACAAGGTATGGAGAAACACAGTGAATTTCCACACAGTAATGTGAGTGGGAATGGAAAGGACAACCTCCATAACTAGGCACAATAATGATGAATCCATCCATCCCATAGGGAATGCTTCTCTGGATAGAGAGAAGAGTGGACTTGGAGAAATGTATATAATATCAATTGCAAAAATGTGGCACTAAAATTATATGAGGAAACAAATAATAGTAAATAGTATTTTGAATTTATTTTGTGTTTATTATTTGCCAAAAAATTTTGGTGAGCTTTATTTGCATTGTCCTATTTAATCCTTAAAACTACCCTCCATGTTAGGTACTATTATAATTCTCATTACACAGATGATGCTTTTGAATAATTTATCCAAGGACACCCATTTGGTGTATATGGATTCTGAAGCTCAAACTCCAAACCAGAATTTGGAACCTGAGCTCTCCGAAACTATAGTAATGCAGGCATACCAGCCCACCCTTGCAAAATTACAAAGCAGAACAAAACAAAACTGACCATGACTGTATATGAGATTTGCAATTTAACTTCTCAGATTATTGCTTTCTTTATTTGTCAGAAAACTCTATTCAACCACACACAGGTTTTAGAGATAGTATTTTCACTTTATTAAGAAAATATTAACTTGAAAAAAATGTGATTTTTCTTTAAAATTTATCGTGTTTGGAAAACAATCTGATGAACTGATTAGATGTTTATTAGCACCTGAAATTTCTCCTGGGTCATATCTATGGTGAATGCTCAATTATTGAAAACAGCTATTGTTTACATAGGAAACAGTTTTTACTGTAAAGAGAGTTAAATACAAATATTTAGGTATTGATTGTGATCATATGTTTCAATAGGGTCTTGATGAAAACTAAAAACTCACACACTGTATAAGTGATTTATTTTTATCTTATGTTGTTGAGTTTGGCATAGGATAGATCTGCTTGATTTATGCTATTTTAATTGTCATGTGGGATACTCACCATGAATAAACATTTTTTTGAGCATTTGTTAATGATTTGTTTGTTCTCATTGAATATGTTAAGAGATTTGTCTATAAATTTCCAATTTAGAGTAAAACATAGATTACATATTTAGAATAGCATCATTTCTGCCAGAAAAGAAATAAAGTACCTTCAGTAACCATTATGAAAATGACTTAGTCAGGTTCGTAAATGTTTCTTATAAAGAAAATTTAAGATTAACTATTGTTTGACAGTCTGGGTATATATCCATGTATGGGATTAAAGACTACCTTTAATGATTAAAAAAAAAGAAAGAAATTTGAAGATTCTTACAAATGTTTGAATCAGATATATTTCTTTTTTCATAAAACACAACATTGATAAAGTATAGAATTTTGTATCATTCAGATGGATTGATAATTTTTGATAGTTTAGAGTAGTAATAATGCTACTAAGAACATTTTTAATAGTGAAATATTGCCTGAGAACTTACAGTGTTATGCACAAGTAAGTCTTGTAAGTGCTTAAGAGGTGAGCAAGAGACATCCTCCCGCTGGAAGTTATCTCTTGAATGCTCAGACAGCTCCTACGAACTGTGAGTATTTATTTTCCATTATAAATGCAGATATAGCTTCATAATTGTGAGTGAGGACATTTAATTATGTATATATGCAATTAAAAATCAGAAGCCCCAAATATGGAAATTATTCATTAGGCAGCTGCTCTTTCCTATTGATCCATCCTAAAATTTAAATTTGAATTTTTATCTTTACCCAGGAATATAACGATTCCTAGAAGCAAGTGTTGGTACTAACACTGTTACCTTCCAGACCACCACCTGATTGACAGCTTCAGGAATCTGAAATCCTTCTATTCTCAACTCTTTCAGAACCCCCCAACAAAAATGCTTGCCCATTTTAAAGCCTATTTCATTCAGCTTATGGCCTTTGCTGGTTTCTATCTGCCTTTTCTCAGTTATCTCTTATTTTCCTTCTGTCCACACTTCTGTTCTCCCTCTCACGCTGGAGTGTAACTTGGCTCACCTAGAGGCACAAAGGATAGAATGATCTCCTGACCTTCACAAATGACCATCGACAAATGTAGACACTAGAATGGAGTATATTTAAAATAATCCTGTTAATACAAAGTTGCACATGTTATACATAAAACTGGCCCTGGTTCACATCTGAGAGGCCTGGCACTTTATTTACTTTGCTGAAGGTAGAATGAATGTCTTGTATTCAGCATGAACTCAGATAGCCATGAACTAATGAGAAAAATAACTCATGTATTGATTATCTTAATAATCAAAAAACCTTTAGCACATGCTAAATCAGGCTGATTAATATAAAAAAGATCAACCAGCAAAAATTATATCATGTCATTTAGGATAAAGGTACCAATGATAAGAATGCAGAAATTCATATCTAGAAAAATCATTAAATTTCCAATAAGGAATATAAGGCAGGACATGATTTTCCCAAGATGACTAAGATCAAAATCAACTAATATTTCCAGATTTTTACCATTCTTTCTAGTATACCAGTATTTTGCCCAAAATGTTTATTTTTGACATACTGAATTGATCATGGTTAAAACATAATATATTCCAAACCAATTGAAAAGTGGGGAAAATGTGCAGTGCCCATCCACTTTGAATGGTATTATCCATTTTTTTCCCTTTAACAGTCTAGGTTGCAATAAATGGCAATTCAGTTTTTGTGTGTGCATCTGTCTGTATGTGTATGTATATATTTTTTCAAATAAAACATTGCCTTCATTGTACTTTCATGGCTTGTAAGAATTTAATACAAGTATTTCCATTTACTGGCTCTCTCATGAGCTTTGAAATTCACTTTAATTAAATAAAGTATAATAAGTATTCAATGAACACTCACGATGTGCCTGGTTTTTTCATTGCTGTGAGTTATTCCTAGATTGTAGGAGCTGTTAGTAAAGTATTTGACAAAGGCAAATATCTGAACATCAGCCTATAATTTTATGTTCCATGTACTGGGTATTACTTTATATCTGTACATAGGTAAAGCCAAAACATATGAGATTGTTCGCGTGATAGATTTTAGAAAGCCAAGAAACCTTCAAGCAAAAAACATAATACCGAAAACACAGTATTTCTGAGAGATGCTCTGGAGAAAGCATCTGCCCTGATTTCAGTAGATCATCTCAGAGATGTATCTGCTCCTATATACCTTCCAGTTACAATGCTGAAGTCTCATCACTGCAGCTGAAGCAAGAAATTTGTGAAAATGCAGAGGGTAGTTGAGGAAGGACGTTCCACACACGTATTTTCTAATGAGCTACCCTGTGTGAGGCCCTGTGGGGAAACACTGTTGACTAAGGCTTTACACTTTTGACATGCAGCCTGCGATCATCTGAAATTCATCATCCGCCCTTTTGTTTGCAGGCTGTGACACCTGGGTTCAACACCTTTAGATGAACATGGGAAAGAGGAACAATGTGACTGAATTTATCCTCCTGGGGCTCACACAGAACCCTGCGGGGCGGAAAGTTCTGTTTGTCGTGTTCTTACTCATCTACATTGTGACGGTTCTGGGCAACCTGCTCATCGTAGTGACCGTCGCGGCCAGCCCGTCCCTGGGTTCCCCCATGTACTTTTTTCTGGCTTATTTTTCATTTATAGATACTGTCTATTCGACCGCCATTGCTCCCAAAATGATCACGGACTTGCTTTCTGAGCAAATGACCATTTCCTTTCAGGCTTGTATGACTCAAGTTTTTATAGTTCATTTATTTGCTGGTGCAGAAGTCATTCTTTTGGTGGTGATGGCCTATGACCGCTACGTGGCCATCTGTAAACCGCTTCATTATTTGATCATCATGAATCGGCGGCGGTGTGTTCTCATGCTGCTGGTGGCCTGGATTGGAGGCTTTCTTCATTCGTTAGTTCAATTTATTTTTATTTATCAGCTCCCTTTTTACGGCCCCAATGTCATTGACAACTTCGCATGTGATATGTATCCCTTGTTGGAACTTTCTTGCACCAACACCTACCTCATTGGACTTTCCATGATTGCTAATGGAGGGGCCATTTGTACTGTCACTTTCTTCATTCTCCTCCTTTCCTATGGGGTCATATTACACTCTCTGAAGGCTCAGAGTTTGAAAGGGAAACGCAAAGCCTTCTACACCTGTGCGTCCCACATCACTGTGGTCATTTTATTCTTTGTCCCCTGTATCTTCCTATATGCAAGGCCCAATTCTACACTCCCCATTGATAAATTCATGAGTGTGGTTTTAACTTTCATAACGCCCATGCTGAACCCCCTAATCTACACCCTGAGGAATGTAGAAATGAAAAACGCCATGAGGAAACTGTGGAGTAAAAATGTGATCTTAGTCAGATGAGGGCTGTATCCCTATTGGCAGAACACGACATTCATTTTTTCACAGAAGCAAGGACTACGTTCACTATCAGTTACTCCATTTTGTTATCATTCTTTTTGGTTATTTAGCCCATTTATTCTGAGAAAGCCATATAAATTAATATTTATCGAAATGGAATACGCTATATCCCTTAGTGACCAAGAGAATTGCATAGGTCTAATTAATGCCTTATACTGTGTGTGTAATCATACTGTGTTAAGGTTCTTTGGTGAACAACAATTTTTAGTTTTATTTCAAGTTCTTATTTTAAAAAATTTCCATTTTTCTTCTTTCTTTTTTATTTATTTTTAATTGGCAAATAATAATTATATATTTATGTGATACAATGTGATGTTTTGAGCTATGTATCCATCATAGAAAGATTTAATCAAGCTAATTAACATATCTATAACTTCACCAACTTATCATTTTTTGTGGTGAGAACATAAAAAATCTATTCTTGTTTGTGGGCTGTGGTACCTCTCTGACATGTAAAAACATGACCTAATAGAACTTGTTCCCTTTAGTTAAGAGATTGATATTTTAAACTTAAAAATTCATGTTGTTAAAATGTGTTAATCTAACAGTAAAAATAATGTTTTGGTCAAATTAATTGACTTAAAGATTCACATAACATGTTCATAGGTGAGGATAACTCCATGAGAAATGAAGTTTATTAACTGTATACTGTTACAGAGCTAAGATGTACGGGTAGCATACGATTGATTTGGTATATTCTGACCAACTTTTGGATAGAAAAATGTTCAGCCATACTCTATGTATATCTAGGTCAATTGGCCTCCTCCAAGAGTTAAAATATGTATTTAAGTCACTCATATCACAGTAGAGTCCACAGAATCTGCCTACATTAAATTAACTCTCTGGGTGCACTTTTTAAAAAGAGAAAAACACTATGAATTTTAAACATTTTGGGAACAGATTGTTTTGATTTGCATAATGAATGCCTTTCTGATTATCTGTAAACTTCATGTTCTCATTGACTTTAGATAGATCAAAGGTATCTTCTGTGTTTACAATAGCTTCATAGTAGGTTTGAAGAACTAATACTGTATTACAAAGCTAATTTTTAAAGGTTCTTGAATTATATATTGCTGTGTTGAAAAATCAACCCACAGTATATACAACAAAGCAACCAGTCGCGTTTTTTAATCCTTGTGTCAATTTATAAGACATTTACTTAGTGCACTTATTAGTGCATTCAGGACTTCAACAGATTGAATAGGTTGAATAAAAGCCCACCCTGAAATTTTATTTATTCTTTACTGAAGGAAATAGAATGTACTCTAGATTTTTTAATGAAAAAGGAATCCAATATAAGAAATTAGAAACTCATAATTATTGCAATTGGAGAATCTGGCAATTGGTACTGGAGGAAACACAGTTGGGATCAAGGATTCACCACCCAAGCCAAGATGCAGATATGAGGAAGCTGAACTCAGGAAGAAAGTCCTCTGCACATATTTCTCAAAGTCCTTTCATGCCATGATTTGTATATAGAAATAATTTTCTCTAAAAACTTACAGTTTTTCTTTTTACAATAACTTATTTAATCCATGTAGGGTTTGAATATTCACGTAAGGTGTGTGGTAGAAATACACCTTGCTTTCTTTTCATAAAAGTAACTAAATTTTCCCAGCACATTTATTGAATAATCATTCACTTTTTCACTATCCTGCAATACTGCCACCTTCATATATATTTACATATCAGTTATGCTATTTTCTAGTTTTCTATTTTGTTCAATTATTCTATCTATTCAGGATTCAATACTGCGATGTCTAAATTATTGTAGTGTTTTAGATTCTGTTGCTGTGTAACAAGTCACCCAAACATTTAGTGGCATAAAACAACAACTTTATCAATATTTCAGATACATCCTGTGGGTCATAAATTTGTAATCAACTCAGCTGGGTATTTCTGGCGCAGGGTGTCTCATGAGGTTACAATCAGGAATAGGCTGTTGCTGAAGTCGCCTAAAAAGTTTCTTCACTCACATGTCTGCACATAGGTTTGAAAGTCTTGAACGGTGGGATAGTGGGGGCTATAATAGTTGGTGCTCCTTGGGTATCTGCTCCTATTTCCATGTGGTTTCTCCACATGGTCTCTCAAGTATGCTGGCCTCAGGGTAATAGAACTTTTGACATGGTGGCTTGGTGCTCCAAAAAGCATGTGTCCCAAGAGAGTGAGCCAAGCAGAAGCTGTGTTATCCTTTTTTACTTAACCTTAGAAGTAACATATTAATACAATCATTTCTGCCATATTCTATTCGTCAAGATAGTCCTATAGTCTGCACCATGTTCCAATAGAGAGGATGGACCCTACCTCTTGATATGGAAATGGCAATGATCTGGAAGAGCATACACAACATGATACTATATTGCCATAGTCTTCCCCCAGTCACAAAAACATACATCTATTTGTTTACCTATTCACAGATCAAATCTGGCCTCTATGTGCTTGAATTCTCAGAAAACTCTCATTTAATATAATATGAAATCTAGGATTATTAATTTGCTTAAGATGAAACATAGTCCAACACTTTCCAGAGATTTTGCATAGGGGAGAGCTGTTAAACTGGGCAGAGAACACGGTGGAACTGAAAAAGCAGAAATTGGCTTGTAGTTCTACCTTTTACTACATAAACTATTCTGGATAAATGGAATAAACCATTCTAAGCCTTGCCTTTTCTATCTATGAATTGGGAGTAATGTACTCATCTCATAGGGTTATTTTGAGATTAATATAGAAGTTCCTTACAAATAGTGAGTGCTGTATGTATATTTCTTTTTAATATAGAATTTAGAAGAGGTTAAAAATCCTGTTTTTAACTGACTTAAGATAAATAAATACAGTCATGTGTCACTTAATGACAAAGAGACATTCTGAGAAATGCATCATTAGGTGATGTCATTGCATGAACATCAGAGTATATTTAAATAACCATAGATGGTCTTGCCTACATGTAGGCTATATGGTAGAGCCTATTGCTCCTAGGCCACAAACCTGTATAGCATGATACTGTGCTGAATACTGTATGCAATTGCAGCACAATGCTAAGTATTGGTGTATCTAAACATAACTAAATATAGAAAAGGTAAAAATATGGTACTATAATCTTAATGGACCACCATTCCATATGTGCTCTTTATTCATTGAAATACTCTCTTGGCACACACTTGATATATCTTGTAATTAAAAATGTATTGGGTTTCTTCTACTGAGTGAAAGTTGTCAGTGATTATAAAAATTAATTGTATTAATGGGATTGCTGGATCAAATGGCAGGTCTACTTGAGGAAAAAAGGTCATTCTGTAACGAAGACACATGTACCCGAATGTTTATAGCAGCACAATTCACAAAGGCAAAGATGTGGAAACAACCCAAATGCCCATCAATACATGATTGGATTAGTAAGCTGTGGTATATGTATACCATGGAATACTACTCAGCTATAAGTAATAACGAAGATATGACATCTCTATGGTTCTCCTGGAGAGAGCTGGAACCCATTATATTAAGTGAAGTATCCCAAGAATGGAAAAACAAGCATCACATGTACTCACCAGAAAATTGGTTTCCCTGATCATCACCTAAATACACATCTGGGAACGACACCAATCGGATATCAAACTGAGGTGGGGGTGGGGGAGGGGATGGGTGTATGCCTACACAATGAGTGCATTGCGCACCATTTGAGGAATGGTAACACTTGAAGGTGCTGACTCGGGAAGGGGGGAATGGGGAAGGGAGGGATATATACCTACATGATGGGTGCAATGTGCACTATCTGGGGAACAGACATGCCTGGAGCTCTGACTTGGGGGGAAAGGCGGTACATGGGCAAAGTATGTAACCTGCAATTCTGTATCCCCCATAACAATAAGATGAAATAAAAAAAAATTAATTGTATTAAACCTATGTGAAATGTTTAAATGTCCTCACATGGTTACAAAAACTTTATAAAACTGACATCTAATGTTCTTATTTTAAAGAAATATGGAATATCAAAGGGTTAAATAACTATTAATAAATCATAGAACATGTACATATAATCCTGGAGCCCAAATGTGCTTACTCCATATCCTATGATATTTTCACTATAGAATATCTTGGGACTAATATTTAATTATGATTTAGTGTATAAAATATTTCTGATTATATGATAGAAAAGTGACAATTTATTAGATTAGAAATCATTAGTGACAAATGCAATTTTTTTATAACAGCAAATAGTAAAATTACCCATAAACTACTGTAACTATTAAAAATATGGTTGTACATTTAGTTCTTGAATCTGGTTTCCTCTTTGAAAACTACTTCAGGAAATGGTTTATAAGGTATATGGAAAGAAATTGGGAATCATTAATCCATGGTAAACCAAAGGAAATATTTCTCAGCTAAACCACTTACGTGACTTATAATATTTCTAAACTGAAAACGTGTTATTTGAGTATCATGGAGTAAGAAGTAATTTAGTTTTTATTTTCTTCAGGCTGAGGTCCATTTTTTAATCCTTAGTAACGGCAGCTACCCTGCAGTTAGATGACATGATTTTGATAATCATCTGAAAGGTGAAGGGAGCACCAGACTACATGTCAGAAAAACTCAGTCCTGATATTTCTAGGTGGCCAAAATGAGTACTAGTCCCTTTTCTTCATTTGTGTGATCAGGCAGTAGGATCATGCGTCACTGACAAACAGAGCTAGCTGTGCAGCAAATCTTTGAATGGATAAGACCATGACCTGGATTTGTGCCTGTGGTGCATCAGCTTGGCCTGGCTCCAGTGGAGCTCTGCCCCTGGGAAAACCCAATCACTGCAGGGTGGATGGGAATTCCCTGGTACTGTGATGAGCTCCTCAGTCAGTAGAGACACAGCCTCAAAGGGATGCAGTTGGAATGATGTAAGTCTGCACATTGTGGAATTCTGTGCCTTTTGAAAATGGCACTTTGCCCTCTTATAGTCCAGGTCCTTTACACAAAGGAGAACATCTTATTAATGATGTTTCTTCTAAAAGGTGGATTGGAAACTGCTTACAAAGTAAGCTCAAAATACAGCCAAATGGCAGGCACAGTCCCATGAATGATTTTGTAAACAGCTTAGCTGGCTTTCATTTTTGGCAACTTTTCCTATGGAGATGAAATTTAAGTTCCTCTGCCAACCACAAAGGTTGTTTCTTATTTAAGTCCTGGGACACTTGGCACATGTGTTTTCAATGTTTTGTTAAAATCATTAGAAACTCTAGTCCTATCAAATAACTCCCCATTGAATGATTAGATGATTTGTTCCCTGTGCTGATCCTGACTTACTTTGAAGCTCTAGTGTGTCATGGAGGTGGCCTTAAGAATTTATTTGAGCATTAAGCATCCTCCTATTAATTTAAGCTACTATTTTGAAATTGTTGAAATAATCAAATCACTTAAATACATGCACAATTCTATTATATTTAAAATGTGTCATTAATTCACTTTTTTAAAATCTATATACACAAATTGTGCTCCCAGGATGAAGAGACTTGAACTATCAACAATTTCTAGCTTGATTGGTTTTAATCTCTTTTGGCAAGTTATCAGAAATTAAGTGTCTTCCTTTTGGCTTCTAGCCAGGTAATTAAGATTAGCAAATAGGAGTATGTATGTTGCAGAGATGTGCTCTTAGGAAGAGGAGGAACAGAAATAGCTCATACATCTAGAATGGTTTTACAGAGATCATCTGTTTCTCTTCTTTCTTTTGATTCTGTCTCTCTCTAAGTGTTTATATATATGCATATAGAGAGAGTATATGTATTTCTGCTTTCTTCTCGTACCAACTTCCTTTCATCTTTATTTTTCTACTAATTGTTTTAGAGAAAGAAGTTATGTGGTATTTCCCTGTCTGTTTTAATTAGTTAGTGATACTTCAAATTCTGGCTTTCATTTTTAATGCAAAGATGAATTGGATTGTAAACATATTTATCTATGTAAACACACATTTATTTGTGAGCAGCTGCGTTCATGCTGAGTTTCATGCTGATGATTTGCTGGGGAGGGGGCGGTGATATCAAGGGAAGTTGTACAGGGACTAAGCCCTCTCCATCCAGGAGCATTCCAAGAAAGCATTAATTTTTGTATCTACAGTGGTGTAGCAATTTTCATCCTATAAAAGTGCTCCTGTAGATAATTCTGTCCCCACTCATCTCTCAAGGAAAGCAAACTGAATTAAGAAGACTTATGAACAGTAATAATCCTTTTAAATCCCTTAATTAGAGATGCAGGCTATTGATGATACATGTGCTCAGGTTACAGACCTTCTGAGGACATGGGGCCACTGATTGCTTATTAGAAATGGAAACCAAGGGCCCCATGCTAGACACATTACTATCACCTTCTTACAATTCAAGATTTTACTGAAGAAATTGTTTAGCTCCATAAGAAATTCAGATGCCAGATACACACATGAGCTATAAAGTGAACTTCCTGGATTCAGATCCTGACTCTATAACATACTAACTGTATAGTCTTTAGCAAATTAATTATTTTGCATTTTCACGGCCATAAAATGTGCCATATCTTTTCCAGATGTGAGGATTAAATGAGAAAATATGTATAAAGTACTATCAAAATGTCAGGTACGTAGCAGGTGCTAACTAATGTATTAAGTACTACTCAGCCATAAAAAAAAAAAGTGGTGAACTAATACCTCTTACATTTCCTGGATGGAGCTGGAGCCCATTCTTCTAAGTGAACTATCACAGAATGGTAAAACAAACATCACAGCACTCACCATTAAATTGGTACGAATCGATCAACACTCATGTGCACATATGGAAGTAACATTCATCGGGGATCAAGGAGGTGGAGGGTAAGTGGTAAATTCACACCTAATGCGTGCAGTGTGCACTGTCTGGGGAATGGGCATACTTGTAGCTTTGACTTGGGTGATGCACAATATTCTGAAATTAAAAAAATAAATACATAAAAGAAGCCAAAATATACACTTTTTATGAATTACATAAACCTGTAATACTAGGAAATATACACTTTTTATGAATTACATAAACCTGTAATACTGGGAAAGATTTTAAAAATTATCATTAATGTGATATGGACAACTGTATATAGACATATCTCTATATAGATCTTATTCTGATTTTAATTTAGATTTACCTTAAGACCAATAATACACATATTGTTTTGCTATCACACAATTCTATCAATAAATAATTGAATTAAGGTAAATTAAGATGAAATATAATTTTTCACCTTATCATTTGGTACATATAATCAAGACTAATAATATTTAGTATTAGTAAGTCTGTGTGGACAATTACTCTTTAATATACTACGGATGGGAATAAAATCTGGTACAGATTTTTGTTTTTATTAAGCATGTGAATTGTTTTTACTTCGTGATGACATTTCTAGGAATTTCTCCCACAAATATTTAAATCAGTGCAAAGACATCGAAACAACCCAAGTTCCCCTGAATACATGAGTGGATTAATAAAATGTATAGGTATACCATCCTATGGTATACTACTCAGCCATAAAAAGTGATGAACTAATAACCTCTTGGAATAATCTGGGTGGAACTGGAACCCATTCTTCTAAATGGTATCACAAGAATGGAAAAACAAACACAAGTGCTCACCAATACATTGTAACTGATGGATCAACACTTATGTGCACATATAGAAATAACATTCATCTGTGATGAGGCAGGTGGGAGTGGAGAGGAGAGGATGGGTAAATTCATACCTAACAGGTATGGTATGTGCTGTCTAGACAATGGGCACCCTTGTAGCTTTGCCTGGGGCAGTGCAAAGGCAATTTATGTGACCAAAATGTTTGTATCCCTGTAATATTCTGAAATAAAAAAAAATCAGTGAGTAAAGATGTCTGTAAAGTAATATGCATTGCAGCATCATTGTGTATGGCAGTGTATTGGAAACAGCAATAATGTCAAGCAAAAATAGGCTGGTTAAAGGAATTATGATGCAACCATAAAATGGTATTATGTGCGGCAATTCAAAAGAAAGAAATTTATAAACTCTCTCATGAGATAATGTCCATGAAACTATTAGATTAGAATTTCAGACTGGGTACAGTGGCTCAGGCCAATAATCCCAGCATTTTGGGAGGCCAAAGAGAGAGGATCACTTGAGCTCAGGAGTTTGTTACCAGCCTGGGAAACACAACAAGACCCTGTCTCTGCAAAGAAAGAAAGAAAGAAAGGAAGGAAGGAAGGAAGGAAAGAAAAGAAGAAAATAATTAGACAGGTGTGGTGGCATGTGCCTATAGTCCTAGCGGCTCAGGGGGCTGAGGTAGGAGGATTGCTTCAGCCCAGTGAGCTATGATCATGCCAGTGCACTCCAGCCTGTGTGACAGAGTAAGACCCTGTCTCTGAAAGAAATAAAAATAAAAATAAAATTTTATTCATCATATTTTCTATACTTTATATAAAGTAAAATACATAAATGATTGTACATATAAAATATATATACTAATGACCTTCTAAAGACTATGCGCTAAAGTGTTTTTTATTTTTTAATTTTTAATTGACAATAATTATATATATGTACGGGCTATAATGTGATGTTTTGAGGTATGTATAATTGCATGATGATTAAATCAAGCTAATTTTATCCATCACTAGTGCTTATGGTTGGCAGCGATCCTTTGACTTTAAACTTTTTGTCACTATATATATTTTTCATGGGCTGTGCTTTACTTTCCTAATTTATAAAAATAACAGTGAAAACCCTTGAGTTTTATTTAACCTATTTTGCTTTTGGTTAGAACTGCAGGCTGTTTTAGGAAATGGTTTTGGAAGACTTGTCTTTTAAAGGCAATTCAAAAACTTGCATCCTGCTGTGCCTTGGGGAGTACTAAGCTGATATCCTGCTGACCAGGTGAGCACTTAGTAGCAGTGTAGGTAAGCACAGGTCTGTGGGATCCATGCAGAGGTGGGGGGCCTGCTTGAAGGTAGTTTGTGCTCAGTATCATTCTCCACGTCCTGGGAAAAGAAATGAGGATACTGATCTAAGCCTTTTGCATTGATAAAACCATTTAATCCTTACAAAAACATTTGGAGATAGGTAACATTAGTTTTCCATTTTATAGAAAATGAAACTGGGGCGCAGAGAGGTTGTCTGTCATATAATAACTACTCACACGTAAGAACTAACTGTAATGTGGAAAATCAGGAATATTACACAGGTAGAGATAGCTCTCATTGCCAGTCTACTTGGGTGCATGTACGCAAGGCACCTTGCACCTAGAGCTAGTAGGGGTGAATGTGACTAACTTTATGAGACATAAGCAACATGAAAAACATTACAATGTTTAATAAATATTTAAATATAATTTAAGTTACTATATTATTATATTTTAATGTCTATGAGTTTAAACATTAAAATTTAAACCATAATGCTAGGCATTTAATATGTTTAATATGCACTCTCAGAAAAGCAACTGAGATTACGAGGGAGTGTCTATCCTCTAGTTAAATTACATCCCGGGAAGATCTGTCATATAATCTAAGTTTTTGGGATGTCAAATTCCATAGGTTTCAACTATGTACACCTTGCTTTTCTGTCTTCATACCTTGTTAATGCTGTTGCCCTTGTTGCTCATTTTATAAGTAGCAAATTTTTAAATTTAGGATTTTCTAAATTCTCTCTCATGTCAAGATCTAGCCCATTTCATATTCTTTGAAATCTGTAGGTCATACTGATGTTTTTCCATTCTTGTGATACTACACTTACAAGAATGGACTCTAGTTCTATCCAAGTTATTTCAAGAAGAATTCTTTATTCATTTTTTATGGCTGTGTAGTATTCCATGGTATACATATACCACACTTTATTAATCCACTCATGGATTGATGGGCACTTGGGT
Organism: Eulemur rufifrons; assembly: GCF_041146395.1. NCBI lineage: Eukaryota > Metazoa > Chordata > Mammalia > Primates > Lemuridae > Eulemur > Eulemur rufifrons. Next base: position 90,982,578 of record NC_090988.1, on the reverse strand, counting down.
TATTGTCACGTCTTTGCAATTGTGAATTCTGCTGCTATAAACATTCCACTGCAGGTGTCTTTTAACAAAAAGAAATAATAAACTAAGAAACACATAGAATGAAGTAGAAGATGCTAACTGTGGCTTGAAGTAAGAACCAGGGTCCCAGAATAAATTCTGAAGTCTTGTTGCTGAGTGATATTTACAAAATAGCACCCTGACTAGGACTGTGGTCCATATAAGGTGATTCTTCTGTGTCAGGACACACATATAACATTTCAATTAAAACAAAATAACACTTTTGTCTAAATTCCACAGACAATTGAAGTGATAGCATTTCTGGGCCTTAACTCACTTCAATTTTGATTTTTCTGTAGGACATAAATAGACGTATAGATAGGTAGGATAAAATACTTGAAGACTGTATACAGCAACAAATTGTTTGGTGTGGTTCCTGGGCCTGATGAGCTAAATTAAAGTTGTCCTTCAGGTTTCAGTCTCAATGCTACATTTTTTTCTTAAACAGACATAACATATCTTCTTCTCAAATAAAATAAGTAGAGAAAAAATCCTTTAATCTCTACAAATGGTGCTTTTAGTTTTAAAGTCTTAGAATCTCAAGATCAGACTCTGAAAGGAAAAAATAACATTCTGATGAACTTATGAATCTTTTCATAATTATACATAAAATGTTATCCTTTAATAAGCACTCATTGCTACCCTAGTCACAAAATAATGTACGTTGTCCTTATGGATTCATGCTGTCTTATCCCAGAACTCAGCTCTTTTATTTAGTAAGTACAATTGCTCTAATTCTGCAGAGACACTAGATATTCCATCACAGTATACACAGTGTCCTAGTCCTGAACATCAAGGAAAATGAAAGCATCTTCAAAAAGAACTTAAAAAAGAAAAAAAGAAAAAAAAACTCTCTAATTCATCAGAGACATAAAAGTTTTCCCACCACTTTAGCAAGACAACCCACATAAAATTGTGTTTGGAAAATGATACTCAAGGGAAATTTCCAAACCCTGGGGGGAAGCTGAGAAGCAATTCTACAGACTCCTGACCTCTCAGGAAAAAGTCTTTAAATTGCAGTGGGAAACCACAGTGAAACTGTTGTTTATTTATTTTTCCTTAAACCATGTAGAAGATGGCACTTAGTAAAGCCGCAAGGGACATTCTCTACCTCCTCTGGCAGAGATGCTCTTCCCGTCTCTCTTAGATGTAGAAGGAAGGGTTGGAAACAACCTTCACTTTTTGGCCAGCCATGAAATGAATTTTCTCCATGGAGAATGGGAGATGACCATCACCAGAATTTTCAATGATAAATGGTGAGTTTATAATTCACATTTTTGTATTTTCAGAGACGATTTCAAATTGTGAGATAGTGCTTCAAAGTGTGGGTGTTGTAGTCTGGCTATAAAGTGTAATGCAGGCCGGGCGCGGTGGCTCACGCCTGTAATCCTAGCACTCTGGGAGGCCGAGCCGGGTGGATCGCTCGAGGTCAGGAGTTCGAGACCAGCTTGAGCAAGAGCGAGACCCCGTCTCTACTAAAAATAGAAAGAAATTATATGGACAACTAAAAATCTATATAGAAAAAATTAGCCGGGCATGGTGGCGCATGCCTGTAGTCCCAGCTACTCGGGAGGCTGAGGCGGTAGGATCGCTTAAGCCAAGGAGTCTGAGGTTGCTGTGAGCTAAGCTGACGCCACGGCACTCACTCTAGCCTGGGCAACAAAGTGAGACTCTGTCTCCACAAAAAAAAAAAAAAAAAAAAAAAGTGTAATGCAATCCATGAGCCTATCACTTAAGAACTGTGCACACTTGGGCTAGTCACATAACCTTTCTGGCTCTTAGACTTAAGGAGGCTAATAACATTACCAAGCTGAAAGGATGTGGAAACAAATAAAATAATACATGTGGAGTCCATAGAACAACACTTGATACATAAGATGTCCAATATACAACAGCTGTTAGAATGCAAATTCTTGTTTGCTTAATGGGGGAGGGTGGTAGGAGCTCCTAATTACTTCAAGTCTAATGAAATTAGACCTATCTTCAGCCTTTCATATTCAAGTTAAATCTGAATAACTTAGAAATGCAACAAGTACATATTTTTGTCCTTCGTCTCAGATAGCATTTTATTTATTCTTTCTAAAATATTCTCATTTATCATTTATCCTCTGTTGCTCTCCCCATCCTGATGTTTTAGATTAAAAAGCAGAATTTTCTGAGGCTATTTAAACAACACTGATGTAACATGGTAAGTTCAAGTGCTGCCATTTACAGAGTTATTGATAGAATACAGCAGAGTGGTCTCCAGTTCCATTCAGGTTAGTAAAAAAGTATTAGTTCAGTATTTTTTTTTATGACTGGGAAGTACTGTATAGTATACATATACCACATTTTATTAATCCACTCATGTATTGGTGGGCATTTGAGTTATTTCCACATCTTTGAGATTGTGAATTCTTTTTTTTTTTTTCCAGATGTCACATCTCATCTTTTTTCTTTTAATTTGTTAGCTGAGAAAAAATAGCACAGATACATTGTTAAGGAATGCGGTGTATCTTTACAAATGTGACTTTAAAAGTTACACAAATCAGGGTTTATCCATATGACTATATAAAGTTTGATGTGCTAAAAGAAAAAAAAATATCTTGTTCCCATGTTAAAATACAAAGACTAAGCAATATGTGAATGATGATAAGCTTAACGGTATTTTCATGATTGGTAAATTAGTTAACAACTTAATTTTTAAAAGATAATGGTATATAAATGCACTTTTTCTCTTGACACTAGCATTGGATATGATCACACTTTTTAAAATATTTTAATGCAGGTGATTTTTAGATGTTAAGATTATAAAATCTCCAAAATGTAACTGGCAAACAGTGTATTTTATTTAAATCATACATGTTTTTTTTTTGACCTTAAAACATCTAAAATTTAATAACAATTTTTTATATTTCATCTTATTGTTATGGGGGATACAGAATTGCAGGTTACATACGTTGCCCACGTACTGCCTTTCCCCCCAAGTCAGAGCTCCAGGCGTGTCTGTTCCCCAGATAGTGCGCGTTGCACCCATCATGTAGGTATATATCCCTCCCTTCCCCACCCCCCCTTCCCGAGTCAGCACCTTCAAGTGTTACAATTCCCCAAATGGTGCGCAATGCACTCATTGTGTAGGCATACCCCCATCCCCTCCCCCACCCCCCACCTCAGTCTGATATCCCATTGGTGTCATTCTGCTGCTGTATACATTCAAGTGCAAGTGTCTTATAACAAAAATTTTTTGTACCCCTGTAATGCTCTGAAATAAAAAAAAAAAAAGAATACAGCATTTACTATTTCCACAATGACATCCTAACAAATAGCACAGGGAAGGACATTAAGTGTAAGAAATCATGACTCTCATCACAGAGTGCAGTCCTCTGATTTTAAATATGTCCACTTCATTTTCCCTAAGCACATTTGAGGTTACAAATAGATTAGGTACCTGCCTCAACATTGTTCAGGAAAAATGAAAGTAATTTAGGGATAGTTGTCATGGCTTTGGCCCTTCCTTAAAATGAGCTAAATCACTGAGACAGTGGGAAAAAAGGTCCAGGCATCCATCAGGAAGGACACCAGTGGAACAGAGAAAGTTTTTTATTTCCAAATTCTAGAAACAGTAAGACGATAAAAGTTGAGAGATTTAGGTAAATTTATAGAGCAACATTGAGGGGACAGAAAGGATCCGAAAATCTGAAATTGGAGGAGAACATAGTTCTCAGATTTCCAGGGAAAGGAATATGCTTTGCTAGACAGGCACAGAATAAATCTTTTGTTCCTGAATAATAATCCTGGATCAAAAATATGGTGGATTTAAGGGACTTAACAGGGAGGATAATTACAAATAGGATTTTAATTTATTCTTTTTCTTTGTAATAACAATATTTATTCCAAAAAAAGTATGCAAATGTGACTGAAATGCCCACATCTGTACATAAGATGCATCTAAAATTTACTGCTTGAAATATAACATAAACATTACTACTTATTCCTGTTGTAATTCTGAATGTTATGTATATTTCAACCTTGAAACAGATTCCATTGTTTTTGGAATGAATGATGCTAGATTTAGTTTTGTTGCAGAAACTGATTGGAAGGAAATAATAGGCAATGTCGATAGTGGGCATGAGGAGGTCAACTTCCCAAGGTCACAGCTGTAAAAGATGCTTTCAGCGGACCTGAGCAATCTGAGGTGCGGCCCCAGCATATTGAGGGTGTGGCTGTCAGGAAAGGAAAGACCATCGTAGGTTCTAAGAGAAATATGGGCAGAATAAGCTGCTAACAATAGAACAATTTGAATTTAACATCAATATCAAAATGAGTACATAAAGGACAGGGAGAGCTGGCCCCATGGTATGGCTGTTTATGAAGAGTATACAAAAGTTTATAATTTTAACGTAAGATTCTGTGTAATGTTAGCACGTTCGTTCCATCTTTGCAAATGAATTATGCCCAATCTCCACCTCCATGTTCTGAACTATTTAGATGGAAAAAAATATGCCATTGTGTGTTTCAAACTTGTTTAATTTTAAATATCCTCATAATAATATATACATGGGAAATAAAAAGTCACTATAATTTTTATGTTTCCTTCTAGATTATAAAATTATATTTAAAAATATCTGTATAAATGAGCAGAGTTTTTACAATTTTTATTCTGTTTTTCTCACTCATATTGTAAAGATGCTTCATATTCTATATCCTCATATTATTAGTGTTTTGTTTAAAGCACCATGTGATATTAATTTCTAATAGCCTCATATACTTCCTATCATTGAATATTTTCGCTGTTTATGAAGTTTCACTATTCTAAATGACATGGCACAATCTTTCATTATAAAACTTCCTCATTTCATTTTGCCCTCAGAATAAATTTTTAGAGTTGGGGTTACTTGTATAAAAAACACAAACATTTTGATGATTCTGAAATTATTTAATAATATTTTTTTCAAAAAGATTACATGGATAAAGCAGTTTCATTGCAAGTTTAGAATGGGTATAATTGAAAAATAGCATGATGCAAAATACATATATTCTTATGACTGATTCAATTTTCCAAACCATTTTATGTCTGTAGGGAAATTGTACTTAAAAATAATACTGACATCAATATTTGATTTCTACTTTACAAAACACATTAATAATCATTGTCTGTCTTACTTTCATGAGTCAGGCAGCTTGAACAAGTGTGACTATTTTACAGCAGAGGAGGCTGAGGCATCGTGGTTTGCTCAATGACACATGACTAGTGCAGGATGAAGCTGGGATTGCTAGCTTTTTACTAGCACAAATTGAACAATTTCTTTTGTTTTTAATTTACTTTTTCTTGGGGGTAATTGTAGATTAACAGAAAACTTGCTAAGATACTATGGAGAGTTCCTGTATACTATTCACTTAGTTTCCCTTACTATTACCATCTTACATTACCATGTGTATGTCTGTCCAGACTATTACATGAACATTGACATATTACTATGAACTAAATATCATATTTTATTCACATTGCACTAATTTGTCAATTTCTGTCCTTTTCTGCTCCAGTATGCAATCTGGGACAACTTAGTACCTTTTGGACAATTATCTTGTAAACAATTTAAAATCATAAATCTTGTGATCATAAACAATGGGCACACTATAGATTCCATTTTCAAAGTTTTAACATTTAAAATATTTCTTTCATCTGACAAAAAGAAGGAGTTGTTTATATCTAATGAATATTTTAATTCTAAAATGGTATTGCTCTTAGAAAAACCTGGATAAAGGAAGTGGAGAGATTAAGAATTATGTAATTATTCTATTAATATCAAGCTTGGCTTCCTTTCCACCACACATCCAATTAAGTTTGTTTATTTTTTTTAATTTTTTTATTTCAGCATATTACAGGGGTACAAATGTTTAGGTTGCATATATTGGCTTTGCCCCACCGAGTCAGAGTTTGAAGCATGTCCATCCCCCAAACCATGCACACTGCACCCATTAGGTTTTGTACAATGAAGCTATCTGAAATACAAGTGGATGCTACTGGGTCTGAGAGCCACAATAATTTATTCAGAAATTACTAAGGACGTTTAAAAGTGTTGTACATATTATAAATATCATTTCAGTACTGACACTGACCAAACAACATATATTACATTTGTAACTTAAAAAAAAAAGGATGAGTAAAAATATCTTGGTCATGGTGACGTACGAATTAAGACTGAAGATGTTATAACTTCTGTTCTGTGTCAGTGACTCTGAGAGCTGGTTCTCACCACTCATTGTGACTTCCCATGCTTTTTACTGCATCAATGCTTTTGTGTGTGTTGCCTTATCTGATTCTCAATAGAACCCTATCAATAGAAATTTTTCTTGCATCCATTTACAGAAGTGGCAACAGAGGCTTTGAGAATTTGAAAAATTGTAAGTAACATGCTCCACCCCAGTAGCAGATCCTGGATTTGAACCCAGGTCTATGTGAGTCTGGCCCTAATGTTCTTACTCAGTTCACTACATTGTCTTTCCTGCTTTGGTCCTACGCTAAGCTGAGCACTGTTGGGTCATATATTGATATTTTTTGCTTTGTGCTAACTGCGCGTTGACTGATCCAATGACCTTACTGGGTTTGGTTGAACTATTGTTTTCTTGGCAACAACTTCTAACTGGATATGGGGTTCATCATGCAGGCACCAGCAAGAATGACCCTAGAAACATAAAGGAAATGGTTGTTTTAAAGTAAGCCAAAGGACAGATATTAACATACACAATTGTGCATTTGTTAGTTTTATTAACATTTGATTCTTTCTGTTAACTCTAAGTGGCATTCAAAAAGAAAAATCACCTTATGTGTAAGCCTCAAAATAAATCCCATATTTCTTTTATTCACCTGTTTTTCAGCAAAAACATATATGTGTACACGTACAAATATTAACACATGCAGACATGCATATGTTCTATTTGACTGATACATTTCAGTTACACATATAGATGAGGATCCACTCATCCTGTGAAGCTGTGTCTACCTGAGGAAAATGAAGTCTCAGGTTGGATAATTATCTGGATGACGCATTCCAAAGCTTTCTGTGGGAAGGTCGATGGCTTTGTAAGTGTACTAGTAACTACAATTGATAAGGGCACATTATCATAAGCAACATCTTCACATTTTCAAACATGACCCACATTATAATCCTGGAAGATGAGCAGGTGAGCTATTACTGTATACACACAACTCTGCTTTACAATAATATCAAATAAATTTGAAACATCTATATCCTTAGTAGTTACACTTGATCACACCTGACCACATTCTGTAAATAATTGGCAAATAATTAATAAAGCCTCAAGACTCTGTCTTATAAGAAACTTGTTTCTATTCCTTGCCTATGTGGTGGCTGCCAATTTGTACATGTAAGTGCTTGTAGAAAGGTCACCCATGCTCTGAAGTTCTTGCTGAAACAAAAATCCCACTCCTTTCCCTGTTGATCCAGTGGGCGCTGGAGCCAGAAGTTCTGTTTTCAAACCCCAGATCAAACATCTGTTGTTTGCTTGAACTTAACCTCTTTAAGCATGAGTTTCCCACCAAACAGGGACAATAGGACCTATCAGAAACTGTGTTCTAGGCAGTGGGTCCTGAGACCCATCTTACTTCACATAGTCACCATGACAACACTCTGGAATTGGCATTATTATTTCTATAAACTTCTCATTTTAAAATGACAGATTAAAAATAAACTCAGTACATACTTGTTATGTATGACATAACAGCCTGGTATTTTCCCCAGTTCATTCTCTTTTATGAAGAATGAAATAATTCATTTAAAGGCCCCACACAGTTCAGACATTCAGAGAAACATATGAGGAATAGGCATGATTTTCAAGAAACTTTTAAACTACATGCTATTTCTTCTTCTATTTGTAGCTGAGGCAGTCTCCAGCTTAGGATGTCATGCTGGTCACCCCTGCTCCCATTCCATGCCAATGGCAGGCATCACCAATAAATTACAGTCCTCTTATCCTCATAACTTGGAGGTGGCTTCAGAATGCTTCTCAACAATTCACTCCAGGAAGCCACCAGTAAATGATCAAAGCTGGCACTTGAGATGAAAACTATTTCTCTTCTCTACCACATGTGGATGCTTTCCATACCCCATATTGAAACTCTGCTTCTTAAGGCATTCGATAATTTATCTCCAACCCAATAAAGGTTTGTGTTCACAGTGATAACACAAGCACTAAGATAATTTTGTATACAGATGTGCCACCTTATTGATCACTATGATACTGTAAACCTAACTGAAGAAATTTTTCTTTATCATGACTACAGATTCTACATGATCACCACCGTTGGAAGTTTTACCTTTTGCTTGGAAATCATGCAAAACCAAAGCGTTGTTACTGAGTTTGTCTTCCTGGGGCTCTCACAGAATCCAAATATTCAGAAAATATTATTTGTTGTATTTTTGTTTGTCTACATTGCAACAGTCGGGAGTAACATGCTAATTTTAGTAACCATCCTCAGCAGCCCTGCACTACTGGGCTCCCCCATGTACTTCTTCTTGGCTTTCCTGTCCTTCCTAGATGCATGCTTCTCCTCCGTCTTCATGCCAAAGATGATTTTGGATTCCCTCTATGAAAGAAAAACCATCTCCTTTCAAGGCTGCATGATACAGCTGTTTGCTGACCACTTCTTTAGCGGGGCAGAGGTGATTGTCCTCACAGCCATGGCCTATGATCGGTATGTGGCCATTTGCAAGCCTTTGCATTACTCTTCCATCATGAACCGCAGGCTCTGTTGCATTCTTATTGCGGTAGCCTGGACAGGGGGCTTCTCGCATTCCACGATACAAATTCTCTTTACTTTCCAGTTGCCCTTCTGTGGTCCCAATGTCATTGATCACTTCTTGTGTGACTTGTATCCATTACTGGATCTTGCCTGCACTGACACTCACATCTTTGGACTTTTTGTGGTCGTCAACAGTGGGTTTTTCTGCATCATAATCTTCTCCTTGTTGCTTGTCTCCTATGCTATCATCTTGTTCTCCCTGAGAACTCATAGTTCTGAAGGACGGAAAAAAGCTCTGTCTACCTGCGGATCTCATGTTGCTGTTGTGGTTTTGTTCTTTGTCCCGTGCATTTATACATACTCACGACCTCCATCTACTTTCTCCTCCGACAAAATCGTGGGAGTAGTTTACACCATCCTAACTCCCTTGTTCAATCCTCTGATTTATACTTTCAGGAATAAGGAGGTAAAAAATGCCATGAGGAAAGTAAGGAAGAGATTGATGGCAGTTCCTGATGGAAAATAAATTATTAAACTTTTTTTAATAAAATCAAGGTTAAGAGAAAAAAATAAAAATACTCTTGAACAAAATCTTTATGGACTATACATTCTACAGAAAAAGGTAACATAATGTTATAACAAAAAGAATTAATGGAAGGTCAAAAAATTATATTTTCACCTTCTGATCACTCATCAACTCTGAATTAACAGCCCAGTATCCACATATGTATATTAAGAGCGTTCAAATTTATATTTACTTAGAATCTAATAATCAAAAATTTTCAATCACATATCCATTATTTCAAGCTTCCTCTATCAGTGCTCAATTCTAACAATTCTTTAATCCCATCACAACCTACAAACCATTGCTCCTGTCAACTCTTTACATGACCCCAGGCATATTCCTGCCTAAGAAACTGTAAAATAATTCTCTGTGTCTCAATTATTCCTCCTCCAGGTATGTGTATGTCTTACCCTTTCACTTCCCTTGGTTGATTATTCAAATGTATCTTCTCAGTAATGCATTTTGTGACCACCTCACAATATAGCAAATCTCATCCACTATTTGTGACTCCTTTTCCTACATTTCTGCTTAATTTTTCTTTCTAACACTTATCATTACCTAGCATGTCATACAGTTTATGCATTTTATTTATTGTTTATACACTAGAAACTAATATATACAAGGGTAAGGATTTTCATCTTTCTCAAAAACTTTACTGTGGAATCTTAAATTCAGATGATTAGGGAAAAAACTATTTTACTGTTAAATTGCCAATGCGTAAAACAGTCTAACACATAGTAAGTGGTAAATATATATGTGTTGAATTAACAAACGAACAATAATAAAGATATATAAATAGGCTTCTTCTCCTGGGTGTAATGCAATAACTCATGGCCAAATATACTATTGCCGTGAACAACTAGACATGCCAGACACAATATAGGAATCACCTGAATGAGGTACTGGAGACCTGCTGAGAAAACCAAAGCTGAAAGGGATATTACTAGAGAGACAAGATCCTCAATAAAGTGTGTTGAATTTTGTGGCCACTTTTATCCTGGGAGCATGTCTTGATTCTTGGCATGGGCCCGAGGTGGAGAGTCTGGGCTTTGCACAGGTAGAGGGTCCCTGCTGGAGGTGGGGTAGGGAAGAGACACCAACAAAGCTTTTGGAGGAAATGTGGAGAGCTTGAGTCAGGAGGCAGTACATTTTCCCCAGTTTTAGGGGTGAATAGGATTGTTATTAATTGAATTGCATCCCCCCAAAAAAATGCTGAAGTCCTAACCTCAGTATCTGTGAATGTGAACTTACTTGGAAATAAAGTCTTTACAGATGATCAAGTTAGGATGAGATTATTAGGGTGAATCCTAATCCAACATAACTGAGTCCTGATAAAAATGGGAAAGAAAAAAACATACACAGAGGGAGAATGTCACGTGAAGAGGTAGTCAGAGAGATTGGGTTATTCATCTACAAGCTAAAGAATTTCAAAGATTGTCAAGAAGTCATCAGAAGGTAAGAGAGAGGAATGGAACAGATTCTCCCTCTTAGTCCTCAGAAGGAACCACATAATGAAATGAAATAATAACAAACAGAAGGCAAAAAAACAGAATGTAAAAATGAGGAGAACATGAACAAAGTCAAAACCTGGCTCTTTGAATAAATAAAACTGATAAATACGCACCACTGTGGTAGTAGTTACATGGGTGTATACGTTTGTCAAAACTCCCCTCCTATACATTTTTAAATGCCACATTTTATTGTATGTAAATTATATCTAGATAGGTGGATTTAAAATAAAAACATGTAAAAACAACCATAATCTTCTTTCCATTCCCTTTCTCTTTTTTCTCCTCTTCCCTTTATTGAGTTACTGATTTCAAAATGTTATAGAAATTATACAAGTTTTATTAGTCGTTTTCATTGTAATTACTCATAATCTATTTTATCAATATCAGTAGTAATAATAAAAATTATTTATTAATTTATTGTCATGGTTATTAAATATTATATTTAACAGCAATATTTTCCAGAAGAGGAAATTAACAGAAGTTAAGAAAATTGCCTAAAGTCATAGAAATACAAATGATGGATTTAGAATTCAATTCTATTGGTATTAACATCTATTTGAGTCTTTATCTGGGCCATTCCAAAAGATTTGGCAGAAAGGAGAAAGCTTTAGGCAACTTTCAGTAGCCTACACCTGAATGTGACTCTGAGGGCATGCCTGAGGGAGCAGTTGGTCACCTTAGTGAGAGGTGTCCCTTAGCACAAGGAGGAGGGGAGGCAGGCTCTGAGGACAGAATCTGCCTGTTGACAGCCCTGCTTGGGATTAATTGGCCCCTGGTTTGCTGTGGTCTTAGATTAACTGCTAAATAGCCCACTTAGCAAATCCTTCAAGGTTGGGTGGGAAGGGATGTGGTCTTTCTCCCTCTGGAGGCTGGGACTTTGTGAACTTTTATGTAATCTCTATAAATATTTGATGGAGGAAATATATATGTGTAATTCATGTGTTCTGCCAGGGAATATTTTGTTTTAATAGAGCTAAGGTTAGAGATGTTTCTATGCAGAATAGTGGAATATTTTCTTTTTATTTTAGAAAGTTCTAGAAGCAGAAGTGAGAAACTTTCTGCTGGTATTTTAGACTCATTTTGAGAGTCTAACTTGGGCCTTTTTAGGAAAGGTTGACTGTGGAGTATCTCCTCTCCCGGTAGGTTCTGCAGCAGGGCAAACAAATCTAAAGTAAAATTTATACCTTGTAGATGCACTGCATATGATTATCTTCAAAATAAATCAGAATTGAAAAAGAGAACACCGCGAGCTTTCTATAGGATGTCATCTCTTTTTTTTTTAATAAGAAAAAACATAAGTATTCAGGCCCAACTAAATTCTTTCTTCTCTTTTGTGTCCAACTCAGGACAACTTAGGGTAGTTTTCATCTAGTTGTATCTCCTAAGAAACCTGAAATTCCAGGGACATATTTCCCCCAATGATGAAAGGACTCTAATCTTTCAGGATTCCCCAGTTTACACTGGCTTTGGCTTGATGCAGCAACATCTCAGGCCACTTCTGATAGAAAAAGAAGACACAGTGAGAGGGACGGAGATATAGTATCCAGTACTTGCAGACTTCTTACTTGCCAAGTTTAAGGTCAGGACAAGGGTAGGGATGCATGCTGATTATACACAATCAGGATGCATTGATACTCGATGATGCCCATGTTGGCTGTCCACGACCTCCTATGTCATTTTTGTGGGGTTGGGGTAAGAAAAAATAGATGGGTGGAGGGGCAAGAGGCAAAAATTTTTAGTGAAATCCTAGGAGAAACTAATTTTTATCTCTACCATGGTTTTTATTTATTTATTTATTTTATTTCAGCTTATTATGGGGGTTACAAAAATTCAGTTACATACATTGCCCATGTACTGCCTATCCCCCCAAATGAGAGCTCCAGGTGTGTCCATTCCCCAGACAGTGCGCAATGCACTCATCATGTAGGTATACAACCATCCCCTCCTCGCGTCAGCACGTTCAAGTGTGACCATTCCCCAGACAGTGCACAACGCACTCATAATGTAGGCGTACACCCATTCCCGTCCCCCCTCCCCCCACCTCAGTCTGATATCCGATTGGTATCATTCCCAAATGTATTAATACATGTGCTTTTCTGTGTCTCATCTCCTGATTTCACTTGCCTCTCTGACTCTTGCTCACAATAACATTTTTTTCCCTTTCAGCTCTGAATCCTCCTATTATTCTAACCTTTCTATCTCCTACTCACTATTGTTTTTCAAACATGCATATAAAATGCTTCTCTCTTTGACACATCCTGAAGACAGCATCCATTTGATAGCCAAGACATGTACCGACATGTCAGTAGTTTCCTTCTTCACCTGTTTATGGTTCCTTGGCTTTATGCTGACTCCACCTGCATGGTTGGAATCTGATGCCTGCATGGCAGTGTGGGTGGGGTGTGAGAGAGAGATTGATGTGGGTCACACAGGCTTGGTCCCGTATTCTCACTAAGTGCTCACTGCTGTACTCTCCCTCCCAGCTTAGCCTAAAATGTGCAAAGCAGAGCCATGCCAATGTGCCTATGAGATATTGTACAATCAAATGAACAAAAGATGTTGAAGGAAAAGTGAGAGAAGGATATACATATGAAACTCATGATGAAACACACACACACACACACACACACACTCATTTTAACAGTGGAAGGCCATTAATAGTGAGAGTTCTTTGGGAAATCTGAGATGTTTTCTCTGAGCAATTGGTACTTAACTCGGTACTCTGTGCACAGGTAGAAACGAAGAGTTGAGGTTATAGCAGAGGACAGGTCATTCAGCCTCTGTGAGATATGGATATTCAGGGAGTGAGATGTCTAGGTGTATTTATGAGGCACGGAAAATGTCAGGCATGGCTGCAGCACTGGGAGGACAAGTGGAAAGCAAGTGAGGGCACCAAGTCGGGGGGTTGAAAGCTGCAGCGAGTATCTCAGCCATTGCATTTGGAAACTGGAATGGTCATTTCTTATATTTATGAATCATCATGTTTTTAAAATGCCAACTTTTCCTTTTCAAGTGCTAGAAAGGAGGCAAAAAGGGGGAGAAGACAGTAAGAGTGAGAAGAGGACACACCTGAATTTGGGTCCTTCTTCCTGTTTAAAGAGACAGAATAGCCATCCAATAAAGGTCCATGAGAATTCACTTCAAGGAATCTAGGGTTGGCCATTTGTAACATTGGCATTCATGAACTCTCAGCCTGGATCTTGGTACGTGTGAGCTAATCATTCTCATAATGAAAACTCACTTAGGTATCTCACCCAACATGAGATATTATTTTTCTTTCACTGAATTGTGGGAGACATTTTATCTACAATTTGATGAGTACTGAATATTGTGCAAAATGAATTATGCTGTATGTCATGGGAATATAAAACTTATCCTGTTATACCTCAGGGAAGATGTTTAACTTTGCTCTTCCCCACGTTTTTCCATCCTTCACAGAGAGTAGTTGAGGGTGGTTGCTTCTGATCCAGCCTCAGAAAGGAAGGGGCCAGTCTGAAGCCTCTGAGGAGTCCTGTTTGGGAAGCCTGAAGGAACCACAGGGGTGTTTGGTTCCCACTGAGTTTCTAGGTGCAGGGAACAGAAAGACTGATGTCTTCAGTGGGACTCGGGCATCTTAGAGGAGGTAGGCTCCTCACTGCAGATAAGCTCTGACCCAGTTGTACTCAATTTGGTTTTAAAAAAGACCACATTCTGTTAAACAATTATGAGTATTTTTTGTTCTTAGGTCATGAATAAATCTTAATAAAAGCTGCTCTCATATTTTTATGGCTCCAGATTTTATACTTTGTCAATGAAAAGTCATTAAAACTTCACAACCTGGTTTTCATGGCCTTTGGAAGGGAGGACAACCTACTATTTCAAGCTTTTCTAGGATGACTGTGGAGTCTGACTAACTAGAGGTTGCATATGGATCTTCTGCTTGCCTGATAATTCCCTTTCCTTCTGATTTCCATTAAAACTTGGTTTCTTTTCTCTCATTCTAAGTGTATTCACTGATCTGAATTTCTTATCTCTGGATCCCAACCTTTTTGACAAGTGAGACTTATTTTATTTCTCTTTTCCTCTCATTGTGGGTCCCCTATGTTCAAAAGATTATGTACTTTTATGCATTTTCTTATTTACTAAAGATATTGGGCACTGTCATTCCTAGCTTCTAATCACTATGAAAAAAAAACTAGTATTATCCACAGTGGTGGTGCCTTGCAACTCTGCTGCAGAACTTTCTCATCGTGGTGACTATTAAAACAAGCCAGACTCTTGGGAGTCCTAGGAACTTTTTCTGTTTTTTAATTTTTGTATTTTTGTTTTTTATTTCAGGATATTATGGGGGAACAAATATTTTGGTTACATGTTATGACTTTGCCTCACCCAAGCCAGGATTAGAGGTGCACCCTTCCAACATACAATGCTCACCACATCCATGAGTTGTGAGTTTACCCACCCCCAAACCTCAACCCCCAGTGAATATTACTACCATATGAGCACCTCAGTGTTGATCAGTTAGTACCAATTCGATGGTGAGTTCATGTGGTGCTTATTCTTCCATTTTTGCAATACCTCACTTTGGAGGATGGGTTCAAGCTCTATGAGGTACTTTTTCCTATTCCAGCTGATGCAAGCTAATGCTTCCTTCTCTACAACCACAGCCACCAGGTTGATTGTGGATGCCCTTTCTCAGAAGAAGACCATTTCCTACAATGAGTGCATGACTCAGATCCTTCCAGCCCGGTTCTCTGGATGCATGGAGATCTTCGTGTTCATTCTCATGGCCTTTGATCATTATGCAGCTATTTGTAAGCCCCTGAGATACACAACCATTATGAGCCGGCATGTCTGTGATATATTGATGATTTTGGCCTGGAGAGGATCTTGTATTCATTCTTCAGCACAGATTTTCCTGGCTTTGCAATTGCCTTTCTGTGGCCCAAATGAGATTGATCACTCTTTCTATGATTTGCAGCCCTGTTGAAACTTGCCTGCATGAACACTATGACAAATTTGCTCCTTGTGCATAATAGTGGGGCCGTATGCTTGGTGAGTTTCATAATTCTGCTGATCTCCTATATAGTAATTTTTTACTCTCTGAGAAACCACAGTGCAGAAGAAAGCTGAAAAGTGCTTTCCACATGCACTTCCCACTTTATTGTTGTTGTCCTATTTTGTGGTCGATATATATTTGCATACACACGCCCACCAAACACTTTTCCAATAGACAAGATGGTGGCTGTGTTTTATACAATTGGCACACCCTTACTCAACCCTCTGATCTATACACTGAGGAAGGCAGAAGTGAAAAATGCCATGGAAAAATTACAGTGTAGCAAAGTATGACATCAGCTGATAAATAATATATGAAGATTCTAATGCCTATGTCCTTAACCATTTAGTTTTGTTGCATGTACTGAAAAGGAAAAATATTCTTGTCAGTAAATAAACAATCAAGACATGCGTGCAGATATGTATGTCTGCATGTTTGTACATGTGTGTGTATTCATATGTGTAAATATATATGTATGTGTGTGTATATATACATATATATATATATATCTTGTTCTGAGAAGATTGCACTAGACTATGATGGCTTAAAGCTCATAATCATTTTAACCAATCTATGATGGCCCTTACTTGGATCCTAACCATATCTAGCCATCATTGCATGGTAAATTAGTTTCCTGTACAAGTTTTCCTTCAGGAAGAAATGTACTGACTAATGGTAGAATGAATGTATGTGTGCACATCAAGTCTTCTATAGATTTTATTCTAGTCCATTATTAAAGTGATCATAAAAGCTAATCCACAGGACTCTGGACACTCACAGAATCAAAGTTATTTTCTTGCCAACCTGAGAATTAGAGAAGATACTCCCAGAAAATTATACTCTGGAAGTATGTGCTTAATCCTGCCTCACTGGAGATATCTACCTACAGTAATAGACCCTCAAACTCCAATAAAAGTATTCAGAGAAAAACTCCTGGAAAGCCTCTCAAAATTCTTTGGTAATACATAGGTATTATTTTAGCCCATTTGGGGCTGCTATAACAAAATACAAGTAACCAAGTATCTTATAAACAACAGATGTTTATATCCTAAAAATCTGGAGGCTGGGAAGTCCAAAGTCAATGTGATAGCAGACTCTGTGTCTAGCGAGGAACCCTTCCCATTTCACAGGCTGCAGTCTTCTTGCTATAACCTTGCCTGGTTTAAAGGGAAAGTATCTCTCTGGGGCCTATTTTATGAGGGCACTAATTGCCTCCCTATCTCCTGATACAATTACCACGGTGGTTAGAATTTGAACATATGAATTTGTGGAGAAGCAGAAACATTTAGAATACAGCAGGCATAGAGTAATTTCAACACACTTTGTAACTCTACAGCTATTGTGTCTAGTCAACACTCTACATTTAAAACTTTGTTACACATAAAATTTTAATTCATGAATAACATAGCAACAGTGGAATTCAACAGAATTTATTTTCATTTAGAACAGGGTTGTACTTTACTCCTATTTGAGAATCATTTGTTGGCACTGACATAAAAGATACACTTTTATAGACAATATGATTAAACTTATATGTTTTTTCCATTTCGGAGGTACCTCATTTAGGATAATGGGCACAAGGAGATATAAAGGACATTGGAAACCAAGACAGGCAAAGAGTAGCAAGGGAATGAGTGTTAAAAAAAAATCACCTCTTGGGTAACAATAAGCACTGTCCTGGTGACAGACACACTAAAAGCCCTGACTTAAGCATTATACATGGTCTCCATTTAACAAAAACATTTGCATCCCCTTAATATTTTGAAGCTAAAAAACCCTTATCTGTAAATAAGGAAAGCTTCAGAGTGAATTGAAACTTCAACTGACTCTTCAAAGTGAGTGAACTGGGCAGAGACTGACTTTAGAAAGAGGTACTGAGGAAAGGGGGAAGGAGACTCACTCCAAGTATAGGAACAGGACAAAGAAAGGAGGTCTGCAAATCAGTATTTGGTGGGTCAATGGAAAAAAGAAGTCACTGAGTGATCTCATAAGAGATCCTAGACAGCTCCTATAAAATCCTTTCGTGATATATATGGTCAGGGGAGCCATTTTCAGTTCTCCCTCCTCTGCATTCAGGTCTGAGGCTTCTTTTTTATTCCTCCTCAATTGCCTCTACCCTTCCCAGCCTCTGGTAACCAACATTCTACTTTCTGTCTCCAGGAAATCAATGGTTTTTAATATTCAGCTCCCAAAAATGAATGACAACATGTGAGATTTGTCTATCTGTGTTTAGTTTATTTCACTTAACATGATGTTCTCTAGTTCCATCCATGGTGTTGGAAATGGCAGGATTTCAGTTTTTTCTGTGGCTACATAACATTCCATTGTGTATATGTATCACAATTTCTTTATCCATTCATCCACTGAAGGACACTTAAGTTGATTCCATATCTTAGCTATTGTGAATAATGTTACAATAAACATGGGAGTGCAAATATCTTTTCAACATACTGAATTCCCATCCTTTGGATATATACTCTGAAGGGGAATGGGTGAGTCATATGGTAGTTCTATTTTTGGTTTTTTGAGGAACCTCCATAGTGTCCTCCATAGTGATTGCACTAATTTACATTCCCACCAACAGTGTACAATGCTTCTGTCTTTGCCACATCCTCAGCAGAATTTGTTATTGACCGTCTTTTTGATAAAAGCCATTTTAATGGGGTGAGATCATATCTCAATGCAGTTTTGATTTGCATTTCTCTGATGCAGGCTGAGCATTTTTCATATACTTTTTGGGCATTTGAGTGTCCTCTTTTGACAAATTTCTATTCAGAGCTTTCCCATTTTTAATCAGATATTTGCTTTTTTCTGTTGAGATGTTGGAGCTCCTTATATGTTCTGGGAAATTTTTCTCTCGGTATAAGATCATATCTTCTGCAAACACACATAATTTGGCTTCTTCATTTCCCATTTGGATGTTCTCCATTTCTTCCCATAGTCTGATTGTGCTAGCTAGAGCTTCCAGTGCTATGTTAAATAACAGTGGTGAAAGTGGGCATCCTTGTCTTGTTTCAGATCTTAGCAAAGCTTACTGTTTTTCCCTATTCAGTATGATGCTAGCTGTGGGTCTGTCATTGACGGCTTGTCTCATGTTGAGGTAAGTTGTTTCTGTACTCAGTTTTTGAAAGTTTTTATCCTGAAAGAATATTACATTTTACTGATTGCCTTTTCAACATCAATTGAAATGATCGTATGGTTTTTGTCCTTCTTTCTGTTGATAAGATGTATCATATTGATTTGTGTGTGTTGAACCATCTTTGCACACCTGGCATGAAATCCACTTGATCATGATGAATAACTTTTTTAATGTGCTATTAAATTCAATTTCCTAGTATTTTTTTTTTTGAGGATTTTTTCACCTATGTGCATTAGAAATATTGGCCTGATAATTTTTTTTTTATGCCATGTCTTTGGTTTTGGTAACAGGTTTATACGGGGCTCATAGAATGAGTTTGGGAAGAGATTATCCCCTCCTCCTCAATATTTTGGAATAGTTTAAGTAGGATTGTTACTAGTTCTTCTTGGAATGCTTGGGAGAATTCGGCAGTAAAGACATAGGGCCCTGGGCATTTCTTTTGGTAGAATTTTTATTACTGTTTCTATCTTGTTATTTCTTATTGGTTTATTCAGATTTTAATTTCCTTCTGGTTCACTCTTGGTAGTTTGTATGTCTAGCAATTTAACCATTTGTGCTAGGTTCTGTAATTTATTGCCATATAGTTGTTCATAGTACTCTCAAATGATCCGTTGGATTTTTGGATTTTGCAGTATGAGTTGTAATACCAACTGATGAAGACAATTTTAAATCAGTAGGAAAGACTAGAATATTGGATAAATTCTGGAAAGGAAAATTGCTTTCCCACATCTGCCATTTCTTCTCCTTGGCTGTGGCTCCCTCTATCTCTGTTTTTCAATTTTTTGATGTAAACTTTAAAAATAATTTACCCTATTTTTTCATAACTGTGCAAAAATAATGCTTCTTATATTATCAAACTTACTCCATCTTTATAATCATATTTTTATTTTATTCCACTCTGTTCCTCTAACAAAAAAAATAATAAAGGATTGACCAAGCAGGGCATGGAATGAAGCAGAAGATGCTAACTGTGGCTTGGAGTGAGAACCAGGGTTTCAGAATGAATTGGCCCAGTCTATTGCTGAGTAGTATTTATAAAACATAACCCTAACTAGGACTGTGGTCCATACCAGGTGATTCTTCTGTACCAGGACACGCATATAAAATCTCAATGAAAAGAAAATAACACTTCTTTCTTAATTCCACTGACAGTTTAAGTGATGGTGCTCCTGGGCCGTGACTTTTCTGATAAATGACATCAGGTATTTTTCTGTGAGGTGAGAATAAACATGTAAGTAGGCAGGATAAAATGTTTAGAGAATGTATCAAGCAACAAATTGTTTGGTGTCATGCCTCTCTGAAGGGACATGAGCTAAGTTCCAGTTGTCCCTCAGGCCCCAGTCCCAGTGCTAGGCTTTCTTGACTAACCAGACTTATCCTAATTTATTTTCAAATAATATGAAAAGAGAAAAATTCCTTTACTCTCCAGAAATTGCACTTTTACTTTTAAAGTCATGGAACATCAAGGTCAGATTCTGACAGAAAAAAATAACATTTTGATTAATCTATGAATCTTTATATACTTACACATAAAATGTTATTTTTAATAAGCACTCATTGCTACCCTAATCCCAACAGTGTATGATGTTCTTATGGATTGATGCTGTCTTATCCCAGAACTCAGCTCTTTTACTTAGTCAGTACACAGGAATTTCCCCTAAATCTGTGATTCCATCGCAGTATATATAATACTCTATTCCCGAACAGGAAGGAAAATCAAAGCATCCTCTTATAGAAACCCAGAAGGTGAAAAAGAAAAAAGAAAAAATACTCTCTAATTGATCAGGAACATAAAAGTTTTGCAAAGAGTTGAGCAACTCAAAGCACATATAATAAAACTGTGTCTTGGAAAATCGTACTGATGGGAAATTCCCAAATCCTGGGGGAGATGAGAAGCAATTTTATAAGTTCATGACCCCCCAGGGAAATTTCTTTAAATTCCAGTAGGAAACCAAGGAGGAAACTATTGATGTTTTATTTTTTTTTTTCTGAGACTATGTTAAATACAGCACTTGGTAAACAATAGGAGACATTCTCTACCTGTCTGCCAGAGATGGTCCTCCTCTCTCTCTTAGATGTACAAGGAAGGGTTGGAAACAACCTTCCAATTTTGCGAGCCACCAAATGGACTTTTCTGCTAGAGATAGGAGATGACCATCACCAGAATTTTCAAGGAACTGAAAAATGGTGAGATTTATAATTCTCATTTTTGCATTTTCAGAGAGGACTTCAAATTGTGATGCAGTGCTTCAAAGTGTGAGTGCTGTGGTCCGGTTATAAAGTTTAATGCAATGCATGAGCCTATCACTTAACACTGTGTACACTTGGGCTAGTTACATAACCTTTCTGGCACTTAGACTCCTCATACTTAATGAGGATAATATTAATAATATTACCAAGCTGAAAGGATGTGGAAACAAATAAAATAATACATGTGGAGTCCATAGAACTGCACTTGATACATAATAACATTCAAATAAACAGCAGCTGTTAGAAAGCAAATTGGTGTTTGTTTTGGGGGAGAGGTGGTAGGAACACCTAATTAATTCAGGTCTAATGAAATTAGACCTATCTTCAGCCTTTCATGGGCAAGTTAAATCCAAATAACTTAGAAGAGCAACAAATGCATATTTTTGTCCTTCCTCTCTAATAGCATCTTATTTATTCTTTCTAAAATATTCTCATTTATCATTTATGCTCTGATGCTCTCCCCATCCTGATATTTTAGATTAAAAAGCAGATTTTTCTGCTGTTTAAAGACTAAATAAAGAACACTGACATAATATGGTAAATTCAAGGGCTGCTGTATCATATACAGGGTTATTGATGTAGAATAAAGCACTTACTGTTTCCACGACACCCTAACAAATGGCACAGGGACAAACATGAAGGGTAAGAAAACTGCTTCACATCACACAGTAGAGTCTTCTGATTTTAACTACGTCCACCTTATTTTCCTAAGCACATTTGATGTGACAAATACCATTAGGTTCCTGCCTCAGAATAGTTCAGGAAAATTTAAATTGCTTTAGTGCTCATTGTCCTGACTTTATCTCACCCCTAAAATGAGCTACACCACTAAGACAACATAAGACAACAGAAGAAAAGAAGGTTCAGGCACGGATCAGAAAAGATGCCAGTGGACACAGAGAAAGGGCTTTTTTTGTCTGTCTGTTTGTTTGTTTGTTCGTTTGTTTTTGAAATTCCAGAAATGGTAAGAGTATAAAAGTTGAGAGATTTAGGGAAATCAGCAGAGCAATGTAGAGAGGAGAGAAAAGGATCTGAAATTCTGACATTTGAAGAGAACATCCCAGGTTTCCAGGGAAAGGAATGTGCTTTGAAAGACAGGGAAGGAATAAATCTTTTATTGCTGAATAATAATCCTGGATCAAAAATATGGTGGATTTAAGAAACTTAACAGGGAAGGTAATTAGAAATAGGATTTCAATATATTCTTTTCCTTTGTAATAACAATATTTGGAAAAATGTATGGAAATGTGACTGATATGCACACATATGTACATATAAATGCATCTAAAATTTACTGCTTGAAATATAACTACAAAACATTACTGGCTGGGTGCAGTGGCTCATGGCTCTAATACTAGCACTCTGGGAGGCCAAGGCAGGAGGATTGCTTGAGCTCAGGAGATCGAGACCAGCCTGAGCAAGAATGAGACCCTGTCTCTATTAAAAATAGAAAAATTAGCCTAGTGTTGTGGCCCACACCTGTAGTTGCAGCTACTCAGGAGGCTGAGACAAGAGGATCACCTGAGCCCAGGAGTTTGAGGTTGCAGTGAGCTATGATGATGCCACTGCACGCAATCTACCCAGGATGACATAGTGAGACTCTCTCTCTCAAAAAAAAAAAAAAAAAATTACTTGTAATGACAATCTTCCTACTAATTCCTCTTATAATTCTGAATGTTATGTATATTTCAACCTTGAAACAGAAATTCTATTATTTTCAGAACGACTGATGCTATGATTAGTTTTATGGCAAAAACTGATGGGAAAGAAATAGTAGGCAATGTGGATAGTGGGAATGAGGAGGTCAACTTCCCAAGGTCACAGTTCCAAGAGATGCTGCAAGGGGGACCTGGGCAATCTGAGGTGCAGCTCCAGCATATTAAGGATGTGGCTGTCAGGAAAGACCAGGAGAAATATGCACAGAATAAGCTGCTACCTAGAGGAGAATGTGAATTTAACATTGATATCAAAGTGAGGGCTTAGAGTACACAAAGGGCTGGTCCCGTGGTATGGATGTTTATGAAAAGTATACAAGAGTTTATAATTTTAATGTAAGATTCTGTGTAATTTTAGCATGTTAATTCCATCTATGCAAATGAATTATCCCCGAATCCCACCTCCTGTGTCTGAACTATTTACATGATAAAATATATGGTATTGTGGTTTTTAAACTTGATGTTTAATTTTAAATATTCTAATAATAATATACATTGCAAATAAAAAGTCACTATAACTTTTATGATTCCTCCTAGATTATAAAATTATATTTAAAATATCTGTACAGATGAACAGAATAATTACAACATTTCCTGTTTTTCTCACTCATATTATAAAAATGCTTCTCCTATGTCCTCATAGTATTAGTGTTTTATATATATAGCACCATGGGTTATTAAATTATGACAGCCTGGTTTACATAAACTTCCTGTCATTGAATATTTTAGATATTTCTCAATTTTCACTATTATAAATGACATGGTACCATCTTTCATTATAAAACTTCCCCATCTCATTTCAGCTTCAGAATAAATGTTCACAATTTTCACAATTGGGGTTACTAGTACAAAAAACACAAATATGTTTATAAATCTGAAATTATTTACTAATATGTTTTCTAAAAGGATTACAGGAATGAAGCAGTTTCATTGCAATTTTAGAACGGGTATAATTAAAAATTAGCATGATTTTAAAAACACATATTATATTCCTAAGACAGATTCAATTTTCTAGCTCGCTCTGTGTCCATAGGTAGATGCTGCTTAAAATTAATGGTGACATCAATATTTGATTTCTACTTGCAAAATGCATTAATAATAACTGTTTATTTTACTTTCATGGGTCAGGCAGCTTGAACAAGTGTTACTATCTCTTTTATAGCAGAGGTGGCTGAGGCATAGTGATTTGCTCAATGACACGTGGCTAGTATTTGATGAAGCTGGGATTGCTTGAGTTTTGCTAGCACAAATTGAACAATTTTTACTTTCTAACTAATTTTTCATGTGGAATAATTTTAGATTAAAAGAAAAGTTATTAAGAGAGTATAGCAACTTTATTCAGTTTCCCTTAGTCTTATCAACTTACATTACCATGGCTACATTTGTCAAGACTATTAAATGTATATTGACATATTACTCTTAACAATACATCACATTATATCCACATTTCACTAATTTGTCCACTAGTGTCCTTTTCTGTTCTAGGATTCAATCTAGGATGACACATTGCATTTAGGGCAATTATTTTTCAAATGATTTAAAATCATAATTCCTGTGGTCACAAACTGTGAGTACAATATAGTCTCCATTGTCAAAGCTTTCACACTAACTTTGGAAATTCCTTTGCCTGAGAGAAGGAGTGGGTTTGTTATATCTAAATTACATTTTAATTCTAAAATGGTATTGCTCTTAGACTACCCACAATAAAGGAAGTGGAACAATTAAGAATTGCATAATTATTAAATTAATACAGAGTCTTCTGTTCCTTTCCACCACCCACCCAATTAGGTTTTCTTTGTGCAATAAAGCTCTCTGAACAGGAGTGGATGCCAGCGGGACTGAGAGCCACAGTCTATTCAGGAATTATGAAGGATGTTTAAAAGTGTTGTACATTTAAAAAATGTCACTTCTGTACTGAAACCGATTGTACAAAATATTTCACACTTGCCAGTTAATAACAGGATGTGTAAAAACCATGTTGGTCATGGTAAAGCAGAAATTAGGAGTAAAGATGTTATCATTTCTTCTCTGTGTCAGTGATTCTGGGAGCTTGTTCTTATCACTCATCATGACCTTCCATGCTTGTTAATGCATCAATGTTTTTGTGTGTGTTGCCTTATCTGATTCTCATAAGAACCATATCAATAGACATTTTTCTTGTACCCATTTACAGAAGTGGCAGCTGAGGCTTTGAGAATTTGAAGAATTTTCAGTAACATGCTCCACCCCAGTGGAAGATCCCAGATTTAAACCCATGTCTGTCAGTCTGCATGTGATGATGTTCTTACTCATTTCACTTCATTCTCTTTCAGCTTTGGTCCTAGGCTAAGCTGAGCACTGCTGGGGCATATGGTGATATTTTTTGCTTTGTGATAAGTGGGTGTTGACTGATCCAATGACCTTACAGGGTTTGGTTGAACTCTTGATTTCTTGGCAACAACTTCTAACTGGATACGAGGTTCATCATGCAGACACCAGTAACATTGACCCTATAGACATAATGGAAATGGTGGTTTTAAAATTGTGTATTTGTTAGTTTTATTAACATTTGATTGTTTCTGTTAACTCTAAGTGGCATTCATAACAATCAGCTTGTTTACAAGTCTCACAATAATTCCTGTTTTTCTTTTATCCATTTATTTTTCAGCAAAAATATATATGTATACATATACAAATATTAACACATGCAGACATACATATGTGCTATTTGACTGATACATTTCAGTTACATGTACAGACGAGGATCCAATCATCCTGTGAAGCTGTGTCTACCTGTGGAAAATGAAGTCAAAAGTTGGATAATTATCTGGATGACTGAGTCCTTCTGTGGGTAAGGTGGATGGCTTTGTAAGTGAGATAATAGTAACTACAATGGGTAAGGGCACGTTATCATAAGGAACATTTTCACATTTTCAAATTTGACCCTCATTATAATCCTGGGAGATGTTCAGGTAAACTATTAATATATACACACCTCTCTGCTTTATGATAAAGTCAAATACATTTGAAACTTGTATATCCTTAGTAGTTATACTGAATCAGACCTGACAACATTATGTAAATAATTGACAAATAATTAATACAGCCTCAAGACTCTGTCCTGTAGGCAACTTGTTTCTCTTCCTTGCCTATGGGGTGGCTGCCAATTTGTACATGTAAGTGCTTGTAGAAAGGTCAACCCTATTCTGATGTTCTGGTTGAAAAAAGAAAATCCCACTCTTCTCCCTATTGATGCAGTAGGTGCTGGAGCCAGAGGCTCTGTGGTCAAAGCCCAGATCAAACATCTGTTGTTTGCTGGAATTTAACCTTTTCAAGCATGAATTTCCCACCAATCAAGAGGGACAATAGGACTATCACAGACTGTGTTTTAGGCAGTGGGTCCTGAGACCCACCTATTTCACTTAATCACCATGAAGACATCTGATATAGGCATTATTAATTTTATAAACTTCTGTTCTCATTTTAAAATGACAGATTAAAAATAAACTGAACACTGAGTAGACACTTGTTATGTATTAAGTTTCCAGCTAGGCATTTGCCACCAATCATTCTCTTTTGCGAAGAATGAAGTAATTCATTTAAAGGCCTAATACAGTTCAGACTTTCAAACAAATATTTGAGGAGTAGCCATTATTTTCAAGAGGCTTTTAAACAGTATTTTATTTCTGGTTCTGTTTGTAGGTGACGCAGTCTCCAGATTAGGATGGCATACTGGTCACCCCTGCTCCCATTCCATGTCAATGGTAGGCATCACTAATAAATTACAGTTCTCTTTTACTCATAATTTGGAAGTGGCTTCAGAATGCTTCTCAATAATTCACTCCAAGAAGCCACTAGTAAATAATCAAAGCTGGTACTTGAGATGAAAACTATTTCTCTTTTCTACCACTTGTAGATTCTTTCCTTCCCCAATATTGAAACTATGGCTCTCTTAAAGCATTCAGTAACTTATCTCCACCTCAATTCTGCATGACCTTTCACTACTACCTTCAACAATTTCAAGTTTTGTGTTCTCAGTGTCGACACCAGTCACCCCCATAATTTTGTATGTGGATGCGCCAAATTTGTTGATGACCATAATACTACAAATTGAACTGAAGCAAATTTTTCTTTATCATGACTACAGATTCTACATGATCACCACTGTTGGAGATTTCACCTTTTCCTTGGAAATTATGCACAACCAAAGCTTTGTAACTGAGTTTGTCCTTCTGGGGCTTTCACATAATCCAAATGTTCAGAAAATATTATTTGTTGTATTTTTGTTTGTCTACATTGCAACCATTGGGAGCAACACCCTAATTGTAGTAACCATCCTCAACAGCCCTGCTCTACTGGGGTCCCCTATGTACTTCTTCTTGGTTTTCCTGTCTTTCCTAGATGCATGTTTCTCCTCTGTCTTGATGCCAAAGATGATCCTGGACTTCCTCTCTGAGAAGAAAACCATCTCCTTTGAAGGCTGCATGATGCAGCTTTTTGCTGCACACTTCTTTAGTGGGGCAGAGGTGATTGTCCTCACAGCCATGGCCTATGATCGGTATGTGGCCATTTGCAAGCCTTTGCATTACTCTTCCATCATGAACCGCAGGCTCTGTGGCATTCTGATTGGGGTGGCCTGGACAGGAGGCTTCTCACATTCCACGATACAAATTCTCTTTACTTTCCAGTTGCCTTTCTGTGGTCCCAATGTCATTGATCACTTCAGTTGTGACTTTCAGCCATTACTGGATCTTGCCTGCACTGACACTCACATCTTTGGACTTTTCGTGGTCGTCAATAGTGGGGTTTTCTGCATCATAATCTTCTCCTTGTTGCTTGTCTCCTATGGTATCATCTTGCTCTCTCTGAGAACTCATAGTTCCAAAGGACGGAGAAAAGCTCTGTCTACCTGTGGATCTCACATTACTGTTGTTGTGTTGTTCTTTGTCCCATGCATGTTTGTATACGCACGACCTCCATCTGCTTCCTCCTCTGACAAAATGGTGGCAGTAGTTTATGGCATCCTAGCCCCCTTGCTCAATCCTCTGATTTATACGTCCAGGAATAAGGAAGTCAAAAATGCCATAAGGAAACTATGGAAAAGATTACTGGTGGTTTCTGATGGAAAGTAAAATATTAAACTTTTTTTTATAAAATGAAGGTTAAGGGTAAATAAGACAAAATAATATTGGACAAAAACTTTATTGGATATACCTTGAGTATCTTTGGTGGGACACCTTTTACTACTGTATATATCTTGTTACTTTTTATTGGTTTATTCAGGTTTTGGATTTCTTTCTGTTTGTATGTGTCTAGCAATTTATCCATGTAGTCTATGTTTTCCAATCTATTGGAATATAGCTGCTCATAGTAGTCTGTAAGGATCCTTTGAATTTCTGCAGTCTCAGTTGTGATATTTCCTTTTTCTTTTTCTTTCTGTTTAAATAATTTTTTTATTTCAAAATATTATGGCAGTACAAATGATATTTGTTACATGAGTCATTTTTGTAATGCTTGAGTCCTGTTTATAGATGTGCCTATCACCCAAGTAGTGTTCATAGTACCCATTATGTTGGTTTGTTCCCCTCCTCTTCTCCCCTCTACCCCTGGCTACTTTCTACTGAGTTTTACTTTCCTCTGTGCATTTGAATGCTCATCAGTTAGTTGTTCCAATTTAATAGTGAGTACATGTGGTGTTTGTTTTTCCATTCTTGCAATACTTCACTTAGGAGAATGGTCTCCCATCAATTCATGAGTAGATTAGTAAAATGTAGTATATGTACACCATGGAGTATTAGCCATAAAAAAGATGAATGAATATCTCCTTTATCATCTCTTACTTTATTTATTTGGGTCTTCTCTATTCTTTTCTTAGTCTGGATGAAGGAGTGTCTATTTTGTTTATCTTTTCAAAAACCCAACTTTTTGTTTCATTGATCTTTTTTGTATTTTTTATTTCATTTATTTCTGCTCTGACCTTTATTATTTTTTTTCCCTCTGCTAATTTTGGGTTTGGTTTGCTCTTGTTTTTCTATTTCTTTGTGATGCATCATTAGTGTCTTTATTTGAAGCTTTTCTACTTTTTTAATGTAGGCACTTATTGCTGTAAACTTTCCTCTCGTTATTGCTTTTGCTATATCCCATATGTTGTGTTTTCATTTCCTTTTGTTTTGAGACATTTTAAAATGTCTTTCTTCATGTCTTCATTCACCCACTGGTCATTCAGGACCATATTGTTTAATTTCCATGTGTTTGAATATTTTCCAGTGTTCCTCTTGTTATTAATTTCTAGTTTTATTCCATTTGGGTCAGGAAAAATGCTTGATATAATTTCAAATTTTTTGAATTGAAACTTGTTTTGTGGTCTGATATATGGTCTGCCCTTGAAAATGATCCATGAGCTGAGGATAACAATGTGAATTCTGCAGCTGTTGGATGAAATATTCTGTAAATACCTATTAGGTCCATTTGGTCTATAGTGCAGGTGATGTCCAAAGTTTCATTGTTGATATTCTGTCTGGATGGTCTGTGCAATGCTGAAAGTGGAGTGTTGAGATATCCAACAATTATTTTTTAGAGTCTACCTCTTTCTTTAGCTCTGATACTATTTGCTCTATATATCTAGGTGCTCCAGTGTTGGGTGCATATATATTTAGAATTGTTATATGCTCTTGCTGAATTGACCCCTTTGTCATTATATAATGACCTTCTTTGTCTCTTTTTACAGTTTGTGTCTTGAAATCTATTTTATCTGATAGAAGTATAGCTACTCCTGTTCTTTTTTGATTTCCATTTGCATGCAATATCTTTTTCCATCACTTTATTTTCAGTCTGTATGTGTCTTTGTAGGTGAAGCATGTTTCTTGCAGACAACATATAACTGACTCTTGTTTTGTTATCCCTTCAGCCACTCTATGTCTTAGGATTGGAGAGTTTAGTCCATTTCCATTCAATGTTATTGACAGGTAAAGACTTACTACTGCCATGTTGTGACTTGAATTCTGGTTGTTTTGTGGTCCTCTCTTTCTTTCTTACTTTCTGCCATCTTCCTTTGTTAAAATGATCTTTCTGGTAGTGTGTTTTAATTTCTTGCTCTTAATTTTTTGGGTATCTGTCTTAGGTTTTTTGATTTTAGTCAGTTTGACTATGGCGAGACTGATGACTATGTGCCTTGACAATGTCCTATTTGCCATGACTCTTCCTTGTGTTCAATGACCTTTTTGTATCTGAATGTCTAAATCTCTATCAATACCATAGAATTTTTCCTCCATTATTTCATCAAATAGGTTTTACAGGTTCTTTGCTTTTTCCTGTTCTCTCTCAGGGATACCTATGATTCTTATGTTTGTTTGCTTTACATAATCCCATATTTCTTGGAGAGATTGTTCATACTTCTTGATTCTTGTTTTCTTTATTTTGGACTGACTGGGTTGATTTGAAAGTCTTGTCTTCCAGATCTGAAATTCTTTCTTTTGCTTTTTCTAGTCTGTTTTAAAACTTTCCATTGTATATTGAAATTCCCCAAAGGAATCTTTCATATCCAGGGATTCTGTTATTTTTTTTTTCAGGTTATCTATCTTTTTAATGAATTTTTCACTCATGTTCCCAATCATGTTTTTGGTTTATTTGTGTTGTTTAGTACTTTCTCATCAATTCCATTGATCTTACCCAGGGAGGGTCACTTAATGGCATGCTTGAGTTTTGCTCTGGAATATTGACCAGGCAGGAGGAGGTGGACACACTGTGAGTCTGTGACAGTGACGTTCCTCTGCATCTCCCCATAGCCCTGTGGTTGTCACAATCCAAGCATGTGCTGGAGGATATTCATGTTGGAAGGGTGGGCTGGTCTCTAGGACACTGCTGAATTATCCCTGACTCGAGGTGGGGGGCAAAAGCAATATACATAACCTAAACATTTGTACCCCTATAATATGCAGAAATAAAAAATTTCTATACATGTAAAACTGTTATAAAAAATGTTTATTAAAAATATTTTAGGCCGGGCGCAGTGGCTCAGGCCTGTAATCCTAGCACTCTGGGAGGCCGAGGCGGGTGGATTGCTCAAGGTCAGGAGTTCGAGACCAGCCTGAGCAAGAGTGAGACCCCGTCTCTACTAAAAATAGAAAGAAATTATCTGGCCAACTAAAATATATATATAGAAAAAATTAGCCAGGCATGGTGGCACATGCCTGTAGTCCCAGCTACTCGGGAGGCTGAGGCAGTAGGATTGCTTAAGCCCAGGAGTTTGAGGTTGCTGTGAGCTAGGCTGACGCCACGGCACTCACTCTAGCCAGGGCAACAAATCGAGACTCTGTCTAAAAAAAAAAAAAAAAAAAAAAAAAGTTTTAAATCTGTAAAAGAAAACGAAAAAACAAAAAGAAAAATATTTAAATAATTTTAAATCAAGATGAACAGTAGTGGCTAGTACACATAAGAATTCTAATCTTTATATAAAAGTTTGAATTTTGGCACTTATACCTTTAATAAAAATAACTTGTAATATCCATAGTTCATTTTTAAATATTTATTGCATTTAGGCCATTGATTCTTAAAGAAAAAGCACTCGTGAGAAATTCTTTACATTGGATGGTGTTAGATTAAAACCCAGAATGTTCACTCTGCCATCTCAAAATATCAGAACAAGGAAAAGAATGTAAAACATTATACATGATAAATCATATTTTTAAAAATCATGCATAACAAATAATACAAAGAATAAGAAGAAAAAATACAAGGAAAAATAAATTATTAATAACTAAAGTAATAAATCAAATTTACATCCAGGCAACCACTTGGTTTTTCCAGTTAGGGTTGGAGCAGAAGTGCCCAACAAATTTCCACTGGGATATCACAGCACATGTTCTTATGGGTTCCCATAACCTAATGGTGGAAGCTCTGATCTCAAATTCCCAGAGGCCTGGGCCGCCATACAGTGTGCCACACAGAGCTGATTTCAGACATCATCGGGATGAGTTAACTTAACCATACACCACTGATATTACAGTGGTCAATCTACATACTCAGGTGTATAAGCACCTGTTTCTAATGCTATACAGCAAGAATGGAAATCTTGACAATTATTAGTTCGTCAGTAGTTGAGAAGCCGAGATAAATTTCAGTTGTGGACCTCCCTGCTAGGAAGTAATCTAGAGAGATTATTTTGAAAACGTCTGTGGGCACCAGAACTATTACCTGGAGAACCCACTATCCCCAGGGCTGAAGAGCTTATTTTCCATCCTTCCAATGACTGCATTTTTAACATGACCCAGTATCTTTCCTCTAAACTTTTCTTTGCCTTCTTCCTGTTTCCTGCTGTATCCTGGAAGCATTACTTCAACATCTCACTAGAGAAATTCAACCAGATCCTTTCTATCAGCCATCTCTTTTACAAAGTCCAAACTAAACAAAAAATAAAAATATTGTTAAAATATAAATTTCATATACACTAAGGATTTGTACATGTTTCTGAACACACACAACTCTTACAGAACTATGCTAGCCCTATCAAATAACTTTATTAATTAGTATAACTGAGTCCAAGCTCATACCACTCACCACAGGACAGCCAACAAGTCCAGACAGCAAGGTGTTGGGCAAAGGAAAGTAACTTTTATTCAGAGAGCCAGCAAACCAAGAAGATGGTAGACTAACAAACCAAGAACCATCTTAAGGTAGTATGAACTTTAGGCTCCTTTTTACTTTAAGGACAGGGGAAGAGGTGGATTGGGCTGCGAGTGGTAATGGAGAACTGCAGACACCTGTGCATCAGTGAGGGTCTGAGGAGGTTGTAAAACTCCTGTGCTCTTGGTCAGTAAACTTTGGAGGATGAAGGTCAGGATACAACTCTTTCACATAGCATTGTTACTCATATGATGCTTTCCTTACCACCCTGGGGGTTACTTTTGGGAGAAGGAGGGTTGCCACCTTTCCTTTAGCCTATGTGCAGAGCTAAGCAGAAGCTTTTAACCTGAGGTCAGAAGCAAAATGGACCTAGTTATGCTAAGCTTCCCTTTCACTGTTGCATTTGTTTGAGACAAGAGATAAGAAAGGATTTCACTCATCAGCAATGAGGTAATATGTTTTAAAAAAGCAAAGGAAAGAAAAACTTGCACAATTTCAATTTGGTTTGTAACACTATTCACGCTAGTTACTGAAGTGATTTACTTTGACTTGCAGCTGCGGCTGTCATGTCTGTGTTCACTTTATCACAGGAAGTTACTATTACAAGTATTTACACTGTGAGAATGTCAGTTAATGTTTGACATGCAAAAAAAAAAACCACAACATGAAAAAAGAAAAAACAAGGAGATAGTCTTTCCAAGTCACATTTGGAATGTTCACCAATATTTGTGAGTGAATATTAATATATTGACAATAAATCTGATTTACATGACTAATTTGTAACAGTGTCATTATGAAGATTAGGCATGATGATAATCTGTGCAGTCACATCTCTGAAGGGCAGAGATGTCAGAAATGACATGGATGGAAGCATTTGGCTCTTCAGCCTTTCCATGATGGAGTCTAAGATGATCAATAATTTCTGGTGAATTTCAGAGCATCTCTATTTAAAAGTGACAGACAGTCTTGAGTGAGGATGCAGCTGTGCCCCTGCTCTGTGTGGCAGGCAGGGGAGAAGAGGGATCTCAGGAAGCTGCTCTGTGCAAAGACAGACAGTTGGCATGAATTCATAGATAGGAGAAAGGCATGAGGCCTCAGTCACAGTACTTGACTGGACAGGGCACTGGGGACAGAAACACTATGAAAGTGGATGATGTAATAAGTAATAGCATCTTTCATTTTGTTGGGGATTTTGGGACCTGCTAACAAGGGCCACGTTTTGGTAGCTCAACACTAGGATTCAGCTGTTGGGCCTCTTGCCAAGAAACCATTGGCAGCTAGAAGAAGTTATCGCTGGGGAATAGAAACTAAGTGCCTGTTAGCCTGGAAGTGGTTTTGGCAAGAAAGACTCTGAATAATTAAAGTACTGCATCAGCCTCAGAGACCAAGACACCATGTTGGAAGCAGATATTGACCACAGTTTGCCATATAATTCCAGGAATACACTTTACCCTCCCTATGTCCTGAGCCAGAGTCAGAGGCTAGAGTTTCAAAGAATCTGTAAGCCGGGCTGATCTAAAGAAGGCATCAGTGCTTTCACTTCAGCATAGTTCATGATCTCAAAAAATTACACCCTAAACAAACGTGGAATATGCCTATAAATATCTCTACATCAGCAAATTAATCATTTGGGGGTTAAATTATGAAATAGGATGAAGGTAAATGTATCTTTCGTTAGGCAATCTTTTTGACCCCTTTGATTTAAGGAATTTCTTAGAGGTGAAAATATCTGCAGAGTCTGCCCTCAGAAGGTATCAGGTCCATCTAAGGCTCATGGTTCTGGAAGTTCATTTATTCACTGAGATACCAAAAAAATCTGTAAGAGTCTGAAGACAATATATCTCATTATCATTTCCCTAAGAAGAGATCTTATTCTACTTGGGTAGGCTTTCAAGCCCAGCCTGTATTCCAGGAAACAATGATCTCTAAGATATCATACAATATTCTTTTGCATGTCTGATGGCTCAGCTTCCTTTGGTGTTGGCTCCACTTTTCATCAGGCAGTCTCCACTCATGGTAAGATTATGCGGCAGGAGTTCTGGGCCTGTCCTTTCCGAAACTCTATCAGGAAACAGAGAAAGACTTTTCTTCCTGATCTTCACAAAAGGATGGTGTTTGCATGTCATTTGCTACTAGATTTTATAGCTATCACTCAAGGACAGACTTCACCAATTCATTCTGGAACGCTTGTTCTCACTCCAAGCCACAGTTAGCATCTTCTACTTCATTCCATTCCCTGCTTTGCTTAATCCTTTATTATTTGTTTCTCTTAGAGGAACGGGGTGGATTAATATAAAAATAAGATTGTATAAATGGAGTAGGGTAGACACTGTAAGAAACGTTGTTTTTTCACAGTTACGAAAAATAGGGTACATTATTTTTAAAGTTTAAATCAGAAAAGAGAAAGACAGAGACAGAGGGAGCCACAGCCAAGGAGAAGAAATGGCAGGTGAGGGATAACAATTTTCCTTCACAGATATTATCCAATATTCTGCTCTTTCCAACTGATTTAAAATTCTGTCTTCATCAGCTGATATTGCAACTGATACTGCAAAATCCAAAAATCCAAAGGATCATAAGACGTCACTATGAGCAAATATATGCCAATAAATCAGAAAACCTAGAATGAATGGATAAATTCCTGGACAAATACAACCTACAAAGAGTGAACCAGAAAGAAATTCAAAACCTGAAAAAATTAATAACAAATAACAAGATAGAAGCAATAAGAAGTCTCCCAAATGAAATGCCAAGACCCGATGGCT
This sequence comes from Eulemur rufifrons, assembly GCF_041146395.1. Classification (NCBI taxonomy): domain Eukaryota; kingdom Metazoa; phylum Chordata; class Mammalia; order Primates; family Lemuridae; genus Eulemur; species Eulemur rufifrons. The sequence goes on along the minus strand of NC_090988.1, from coordinate 90,947,195 downwards.
TCACTGCTGCGTTCTTCCAAGCATTCCAAGAAGAACTAATACCAATGCTACTTAAACTATTCCAAAATATTGAGGAGGAGGGGATCCTCCCAAACTCATTCTATGAGATGTGTATAACCCTGATACCAAAAGCAAAGACACAACAAAAAAAGAAACCTATACGCCAATATTTCTGATGAACATTGATGCTGTATGAAGTGGAAGTAGCAGTGAGAAGCAACCAGAACGAGTCTCATCTGCAGGCCTTCAGCATGAGAACTGTGGGAAAAGAAACATGCCTCACTTAAGTGGAAACTTGGATAGGAGAAAGAAGAAAGCAATAAAAGAAAAGATATGTTCACGTAAGAGATTAAAATGGTAGAGGATTCTGCTTAGCATTGACCTGAGATCCCGAGCATCTACTGAAAGGAGATTTGGGGTGTGTGGAGGGGGATGAGATTTATGATGAACACAGGAAAGTTATAGTGCCGGAGGGATTCAAAATATAAACATTCACTTAAAATCTGGCAATCCCTAGTTGGAGAAAAATTCACGCAGTATCTTCAAATTCAGGGAACTCACAAATCTTCTGGTCTTGCTATGGAATGTTTTGGAAGAGCATAATCCACTGTACTGTTATCTGTAAATATAGAATTTTTTAATGCTACTTAGAATAGTACTTGGTAATAATATGTTGTCAATAAATGTCAAATTTAATTTATTTTGAGTGAAAATTTTTTCTTTGGATATTCCTGATGTCAGGTGCCTGGGACAGGGCTGATAATTGTCCACTAAAACCCATTCTCCCCTCCTGTTGCAGTGAGAGATGGGTACTTGTCATGACCAACCAAGTACAGCCTACTTCACTCAGCACCCCCCTGCATCCAGTTGTAGCTCTGTCACTAAATTTTTGTCTATTGAACATAAACAGAAGGGATATGTGCAACACACAGAGGAAAATCTAAAATGTTGCCTTCTGTATTCCCCAAGTTTATTTGCCTTGTAAACTGAAAATAAAATCTTAAGATCATGGACCCACTTAACTTATTAGAATGAATTTCATCATGACTAGGTCAACTCAACAACAAGAAAAATAAAATGTAAAGCTAAAGCAATAACTTTTTTGGGGAGAATTTTGCAAAATTCTGCTCATGAACCTAGTTGGAATGAAAAAGGATAGCTACATGTCTTTCAGTATTTGCGTTTTCATATGCTCAATATACTTTTTTCTTTTTTCATTATATATTATTACCAGAGACCACAATGAGAAGTTGGGAAGTCAAATAATTAAAATCAGTTTGAATTTTAGTGTTTCATGGGTCAGGCATGAATCTGGGTTGTTCACAAAAATCTGGCCAGAATAATGTTTTATTTTATAGTATATCAAATCTTCAATTCACAGATTTATAAATCAATTCAGCCAGTGATACCAGATCATCAATCTCTAGCTTGTTCTTAGGGATAAAGGAACTATTTAACAATAAGAACCTCTACGTGAAGGGAAACAGACATTAAGAAGCTGCCCTTTCTACAATGACAGACAGATGATGGACAAGCCAGGGAAGGAAGCAGGAAAAGCTCCCCAGCATGTCCAAGCCCTTGTTGCACACTTGGTCTCCTGCAGTGCAAACATTTATTCAGACAATGTTTTAGATCCTAATCTTAATCCCTCATGGACTTTCCCATCAAGATCACTGAAATCTTGCCTGTGCTCTGCTATATCTACTCTGAGAAAGAAAACTAATATCATACACTCTTCTCCCTTGGGACTGTCATGGACTATTAAGGGAAAAAGAAAAATATCACTCAGTGCCTTTGTCTATAATACTCGATTAATAGGCATTTTATTAGTCTTGAAGTGATAGGAGAAATGTAAAAGTTTTGCTGCAAATAATTTTATTATAGAAGACACTTGGAAACTTGAGACTCACGAACCTTAAGTACAGGAATGACTATAAGATGTGTCTACAGTTGAATGAACTCTTCATTGATAATTACTCAAATAGAATTATTTTCACTGGGTAGACAAAGTCAAGAAAATTCCAATCATCAAATAAAAAGAAAAGTAATCCTCTTTTGAAATCTGCTTTTTGTTTGCTGGGGCCTCTGGCTTCTATTCCTCTGTAGGGGGGAAGTCAGCTCACTACATCTACAGCTTTAGTACTGGTTTCCTAGTAATGTGGTCTCTGAAGTGTTCCCTTAGATTGTACTTGAATAAAAGATAACCATTGCTAACTCCCTTGTGCAATCTGCTCTCTCTTCCTATCCTGTAGCTGGCTGGTAGATTGTGGTTACCCTACACAAGGGGAACTCATCTGTAATCATGACTGGGCCAATCACATTTTGTTTCTCAAGAAATTCACCGAGTGACTCAAATTCTATAGCGGTTGATAGTGGACCCATATTAAATGACGGAGTCATGTGAAACAGAAACACCTATAGTTGAGGTTCTGTGAATGCTCTGGTCTGTGCTCTACCTCCGTTTTGGCTGTTCTTTTCCACAAAGACACTAATACCAATGTCCCAAACATAACCTTCTTTTCAATTGGCATAGTTTCGGCAAATTCCTGTCCCTAATTTCTGACATATCGTTGTCTTCCTTCCAAAAAGGTTTTTCAATGCATGAAGTGAATGACAGACAAGCAGTCTGATGAGGTAATTCATCTTATCATTCTTTTTTTACTATTAGATTCTAATTAAATATTAAATTCAACTCATTTAAATTTACATATGTGATACTGGGCTGCCAACTCAGAGTTGATGAGAATCAGAGGGTGAAAACATCATTCTCTGACCCCCATTAATGCTTTTGGTATAATATTATGCTGCCTCTTTCTGTACAAAGTATATCCCTTAAATTTTTTGTCCAAGAATAATTTTTGCCTTTTTTAAAAAAGTCTTAAACTTGACTTGATAAAAAAAAGTTTCATATTTTATTTTCCATCAGAAACCACCACCAATCTCTTCCATACTTTCCTCATGGCATTTTTTACCTCCTTATTCCTGAAAGTATAAATCAGAGGATTGAGAAAGGGGGCTAGGATGGTGTAAATTATTGCCACCATTTTGTCAGAGGAGAAAGTAGATGGAGGTCGTGAGTATACCAATATGCACGGGACAAAGAACAAAATCACAACAGTAATGTGAGATCCACAGGTAGAGAGAGCTTTTCTCCGCCCTTCAGAACTATGAGTTCTCAGAGAGAACAAGATGACACCATAGGAGACAAGCAACCAGGAGAATATTATGAGGCAGAAAAACCCACTGTTGGCCACCACAAAAAAGCCAAAGATGTGAGTGTCAGTGCAGGCAAGCTCCAGTAATGGATGCAAGTCACACAAGAAGTGATCAATGACATTGGGACCACAGAAGGGCAATTGGAAGATAAAGAGTATTTGTATCATGGAATGCAAGAAGCCCCCTGCCCAGGCTACCCTCATCAGAATGCCACAGAACCTTCGGTTCATGATGGAAGAGTAATGCAAAGGCTTGCAAATGGCCACATACCGATCATAGGCCATGGCTGTGAGGACAATCAACTCTGTCCCACTAAAGAAGTGTTCAGCAAAAAGCTGTATCATGCAGCCTTGAAAGGAGATGGTTTTGTTCTCATAGAGGGAGTCCACAATCATCTTCGGGGTAAAGACAGAGGAGAAGCATGCATCTAGGAAGGACAGGAAAGCCAAGAAAAAGTACATGGGGGAACTCAGTAGAGCAGGGCTGCTGAGGATGGTTACTACAATTAGCATGTTTCCCCCAAGTATTGCAATGTACAGAAACAAAAATACAACAAATAATATTTTCTGAATTTTTGGATTCTCTGAAAGCCCCAGGAGGATGAACTCAGTTACAAAGCTTTGGTTTTGCATGCTTTCCAAGGAAAATGAGACACCTCCAATGGTGACCATCATGTAGCATCTGCAGCTATAACAAAAAAAAATTTGCTTCAGTTCAATTTATAGTATTATAGTCATCAGTAAGTTGGCTCATCCATATACAAAATTACCTTAAGTGCTTCTGTTGTCACTGAGAACACAAAATTAAAAATAATTGAATGTAGTTTTGAAATGTCAGACACAATTGGGTTGGAGAAAAATTATCAAATGCCTTAAAAAAGACCAAATTTCAATATGGAGGAGGGGAAGCATCCACATGTGGTAGAGAAGAGAAACAGTTTTCATCTCAAGTGCCAGCTTTCACATTAACTGGTGGCTTCCTGGAGTGAATTGTTGAGAAGCATTCTGAAGCAACCTCCAAGTTATGAGGAAAGGAGGACTGTAATTTATTAGTGATGCCTGCCATTGGCATGGAATGGGAGCAGGGGTGACCAGCATGACATCCTAACCTGGAGACTGCCTCACCTACAAATAGAAGAAGAAATAGCATGTAGTTTAAAAGCCACTTGAAAATCACGGCTAGTCCTCATATATTTCTTTGAAAGTCTGAACTGTATTGGGCCTTTAAATGAAATTAGTCATTTTTTATAAAAGAATGATTGGTTCAAAATTCCCAGGTATAAACTTAATACATAACAAGTACGTACTAAGTATTGACTTTATTTTTAATCTGTTATTTAAAATGAGAAGTTTATAAAAATAATAATGCCAATACCAGAGTGTTGTCCTGGTGACTATATGAAGTAAGGTGGGTCTCAGGACCCACTGCCTAGAACACAATCTGTGATAGTCCTGTTGTCCCTGTAGATTGGTGGGAAACTCATGCTTAAAAAGGCTAAGTTGAAGCAAACAATAGATGCTTAATCAGGTGTTTGAATACAGAACCTCTGACTCCAGCACCCACTGGATCAAGAGGGAAAGCAGTGGGATTTTTCTTTTCAGCAAGAACTTCAGAGCAGGGGTTACCTTTCTACAAGCACTTACAAGTAAAAATTGGCAGCCACCACATAGGCAAGGAAGAGAAATAAGTTTCTTATAAGACAGAGTCTTGAGGCTTTTATTAATTATTTGCCAATTATTTACACAATATGGTCAGGTCTGATCAAGTATAACTACTAAGAATATAAATGTTTCAAATTTATTTGATATTGTCATAAAGCAGAGAAGTGTGTTTGTATTAATAGCTTACCTGCTCATCAGGCCTATACTGAGGGGTAAATTTAAAAATGTGAAAGTGTTGCTAATGATAACAAGCCCTTATCACTTGTAGTCGCTACTAACTCAGTTACAAAGCCATCCACATTACCCTCAGTCATCCCGATATTATCCAACTTTTGACTTCATTTTCCACAGGTAGACACAGCTTCACAGGATGATTGTATCCTCATCTGTATATATAACTGAAATGCATCAGGGAAATAGCAAATACATATGTCTGCATGTGTTAATATTTGTATATGTATACATATATGTTAGTTACAAAATAAGTGAATTAAAAACTGGGATTTATTGTGAGACTTGCAAACAAGGTGATTTTTATGAATGTCACTTAGTGTTAACAGAAACAATCAAATATTAATAAAACTAACAAATACACAATTGTGTATGTTAATATCTGTCTTTTGGCTTTAAAACAACCACATCCATTATGTTTCCAGGGTCATTCCTACTGCTGTCTGCACTATGAACCCCATATCCAGTCATAAGCTGTTGCCAGGAAAACAAGAGTTAAAATAAACCATATTAAGGTCACTGGATCAGTCAACACGCCCTTATTACAAAGCAAAAAAATATCAATATATGACCCAGGAGAGCTCAGCTTAGCCTTGGACCAAAGCAGGAAAGACAATGTAGTGAAATGAGTAAGAACATCAGTTCCAGACTCATAAACACCTGGGTTCAAATCTAGGATCTTCTCCTGGGGTAAAGCATGTTACTGAAAATTCTTCAAATTTTCAAAGCCTCAGCTGCCACCTCTGTAAATGGGTACAAGAAAGATTTCTATTGATAGGGTTCTTGTGAGAATCAGATAAGGCAACACACACAAAAAGATTGATGCAGTAACAAGCATGGAAGGTCATGATGAGTGGTGAGAACAAGTCATTGACACAGAACAGAAGTTATAATGTCTTCAGTTTTAATTCGTCCTTCACCATGACCAAGACGTTTTTTACTCATCCTTTTTTTTAAGTTACAAATGTAATATATTTTGTTTGGTCAGTGTCAGTAATGAAATGATATTTTTAATATGTACAACACTTTTAAACGTCCTTAGTAATTCCTGAATAAATTATTGTGGCTCTGAGACGCAGTAGCATCCACTTGTTTCAGACAGCTTCATTGTAAAAACCTAATTGGGTGGGTGGTGGAAAGGAAGACAAGGATCTATAATAATCAAATAACTAAATACTTCTTAATTGTTCCACTTCCTTTATCCAGGGTGTTCTAAGAGCAATACCATTTAGAATTAATATATTCATTAGATATAAACAAAACAGCCCCTTCTTTTTTTCAGATGAAAGGGATTTTTTAAATCAGTGTTAAAGCTTTAAAAATGGAGACTGTGGTGTCCTCATGGTTTACGATCACAAGCTTTATGATTTTAAATCATTTAAAAGATAATTGCCCTAAATGCAATCTGTTGTCCTGGATTGAATCCTGGAATGGAAAAAGAACAGTAGCGGGCAAATTAGTGAAATGTTAATAAAATCTGATATTTAGTTAAGAGTAATATGCCAATGTTCATTTAATAGTCTTGACAAACATACCCTGGTAATATAAGGTGGTAATAGTAAGGGAAACTGAGTAGCATACAGAAACTCTCCATACTATCCTAGCAAGTTTCCTGTTAATCTAAAGCTACTCCCAAGAAAAAGTTAATAAAAAACAAAAGAAGTTGTTCAATTTGTGCTAGTAAAAAGCTAGCAATCCCAGCTTCCCCGTGCTCTGGCCATGTGTCATTGAACAAAGCACTATACCTGGATAGAAATGGAGACCACTCTGCTGTATGTTATATCAATAACTCTGTAAATGGCAGCACTTGAACTTATCATGTTACATCCCTGTTCTTTAAACGGCCTCAGAATATTCAGCTTCTTAATCTAAAACATCAGGATGGGGACAGTATTGGAGGATAAATGAGAATATTTTGGAAAGAACAAGTGAAATGCTATTGGAGAGCAAGTACAAAAAATATGCACTTGTTGCATTTCTAAGTTATTCAGATTTAACTTAAACATGCAAGGCTGAAGACAGGTCTATTTTCATTACACTTGAATTAATGAGGTGCTCCCACCCTCCTCCCCCAAAAAGCAAACAGCATTTTGCATTCTAACAGCTGCTGTTTATCGGACACCTTTTATGTGTCAAGTGCTGTTCTATCAACTCCACATGTATTATTTATTTGTTTCCAGTCCTTTCAGCTTGGTAATATTATGATCCTCATTAAGTATGAGGAGTCTAAGAGCCAGAAAGGTTATGTAACTAGCCCAAGTGTCCACAGTTCTTAAGCAATAGGCTCATGCATTGCATTAAACTTTATAGCCTGACCATAGCACCCACACTTTGAAGCACTGCATCACAATTTGAAATCCTTTCTGAAAATGCAAAAATGAGAATTATAAATCTCACCATTTATCAGTTCCTTGAAAATTCTGGAGATAGTAATCTCCCAATCTCCGTGGAGAAAAATCCATTCAGGGACTGGCCAAAACGTGAAGGTTGTTTCCAACCCTTCCTTCTACATCTGAGACCAGAAGAGTATATCTGGCAGACAAGGTAGAGAATGTCTCCTACCGCTTTCCAAATGCATCTTCTACATAGCAGAACTTTCCTCCTTGTTTTCCAATTGCAATTTCAAGACATTTCCCTGAGAGGTCATGAGCCTGTAGAATTGCTTCTCAGCTTCCCCCAGAGTTTGGAAATTTCCCATGAGTATGATATTCCAAACACAATTTTATGTAGCTTGACTCGCTCAGGTGTTTATAAGACCCTTATGTCTCTGATCAATTAGAGGTGTGTGTCTTTTTTTCTTTTTTTTAACTTCTCCTGGGTTTCTATTTGAAGATGTTTTCATTTTCCTTCATGTTTAGGAATAGAACACTGTGTATACTGTGACGGAATATGTAGTGTCTCTGCAGAATTAGGGCAAACTCCCTGTGTACTTACTAAATAAAAGAGCTGAGTTCAGGCATAAGACAGCATCAATTCATAAGGACAACATGTATTGTTTAGGGACTAGGGTAGCAATGAGCATTTATTAAACAATAACATTTTATGTATAACTATGCAAAGATTCATAGGTTGATCAAAATTTTATTTTATCTGTCAAAAACTGATCTTCAGATTCCAAGACTTGAAAACTAAGAGCACAATTTCTAGAGTTTAAAGGAATTTTTTGACTTTTTATTTTATTTGAGAAGAAGATAGATCATGTCTGTTTACTCTGAGAAAAATATAGCGTTGAGACTGAAGTTTGAGGGACAACTTGAACTTAGCTTATCCGATCCAGGGACCACAGCAATTTGTTTTATTTACACAGTGTTTAAATATTTTATTCTACCTATTTATATGTCTATTCCCACCCCATAGAACAATGCAAAGTGGAGTGAGTCAAGGCCCAGAAGCACCATCAATTCAATTGTCTGTAGAATTAAGAGAAAAGTGTTCTTTTCTTTTAATTGAAATGTTATATGTGTGTCCTGACACAGAAGAAGCACCTGATAGGAACCACAGTCCTAGTCAGGGTGATATTTTATAAATATCGCTCAGCAACAAGACTTCACCAATCCCTTCTGGAACCTGCTTCTCACTCCAAGCCACAGTTAGCATCTCCCACTTTATTCCATGCCCTTCTATGCTCCATCCTTTATTGTTACTTTCTGTTAGAGGAACAGAGTGGAATAACATAAAAATTAGATTGTAAAGATGAAGTGGGGCAGATAATACAAGAAATATTATTTTTGCACAGTTATTCATAAAATAGGGGCAATTATTTTTAAAGTTTAAATCAGAAAAGAGCAAGACAGACCCAGGGATCCATAGCCGAGGCTGAGGAACTGCATGTAGGGGAGGATAGTAATTTGCCCTTCCAGAATTTATCCAATACTCTACTCCTCATATTGATTTAAAATTCTGACTTCATCATTGATTAAATAACAAAATTTATACTAAATTTTCAAAGATACATGGCTCGATTTCTCGGCAAGTTCTTCTGTTCCTTGGAATTCTTTATTATTCGGCCCTTTAAAAATTTTCGCAAACCAGAGCCTTAAGAAATCTTCTGATATCCTGTGGATCTTCTCTTCCATCTCTATGCTTCTCACATGCTCTAATTACCACAGGCTGCTGTTGAACATAGGAACACATCCATGCAAATTTTAGAACTGACTTATCAATTTATGTGAAATTGGATATGGTAACACTTTGTGTTCCTGTGTTGGTCTTAAGCCATCTGTGACAAGGGACGTGCCTTGCATGAGTAGAACCACTTTTCTTTATCCTCAGTCTGGTCTTTCATCTGTCCTCCCTCCTAGTAGTGGTGTGGAAGAGAGATTAGACATGAAAAAGAAAAGAATTATTCACATTTTCCTGTATACTTTGTCCATCAGATTTGTGTCTGTGATCATTATTAAAAGAGTATCTTTGAGAGACTCATTGAAAGCCAGTATTCATGGGAATCTCCATAAAAAATAAAGCATTATGAGTAATGAAGTAAAATAGAGTTAAATAAATAGTACAAAGGAATTGGACAGTCATAATTTCAACATAAGCAGGATCTGAAGAGAACAACAAGACAGAGTTCCTGGACCTGAATACAAAGACAGATGCCTGGACACCAGAAGAATCTTCATGTGCTCTGATTGGACACCATACAAACATACCTAGGTGCCTCCTTTCTGCTCACATTCTAAATCTCCATCAATAAATCACTACATCTGACACTGACTCATTTCTCTTCAGTCAAATTGTTTATTTTTTTTACATCAAAATAATCATGTAAGCAGATCTACCGTAAAAAATATTAGGCTGACTCTGCACAGCCCAGCAGAGGTCTTAATTTAGAGGTAATAATTTTGTGATGAATTAAGACCCGCCCATCCCTTCCGCCCCAATGAAAAAACATTTTTCACATAAATTGATAAGCCAATTTTAAAATGTACATGGATGTGTGTCTGTGTTGAGTACCAGCCTTTGGTAATTAGAGAATGTGAGAAGCATGAAGATGGAAGACTAGATCCACTAGATAGCAGAACATTTCTTAAGGCTCCGGTTTGTTTCTTCTCCTTGGCGGTGGCTCTCTCTGTCTCTTTCTTTTTTGAGATAAACTTTAAAAATAATTTAGCCTATTTTTTCATAATGGTGCAAAAATAATATTTCATATACTATCTGCCCTACTTTGTCTTTTTTTGCATTTCTTTTATTTTTATTGTTTTTTTCTTTTTGTAATTCAGAATATTACGGGGTACAAACATTTGGGTTACATAAATTGCTTTTGTACCATTTCAGTCAAAGTTATGAGAGTGCCCATCCCCCAGATAGTGTGAATTGTACAGGTTAGGTGTGAATTTACCCATCCACTCCTCCTACCTCCCTCCTGCTTTGTTTCTGATGAATGTTATTTACATATGTGCACAGACTTCTGTTAATTGTCTTAATTGATTAGTGTTAATTGATTGGTGTTAATTGATTAGTTCCAATTTAATGGTGAGTACATGTGCTGTTTGATTTTTCCATTCTTGTGATGCTTCACTAAGAAGAATGCACTTCTTCTAACAGTTCCATCTAAGTTAATACAAGAAGTATTAGTTCATCATTTTTTATGGCTTAGTAGTACTCCATGGTCTACATATACCACATTTTTTTAATCCACTCAAGTGCTGACGGGCTCTTGGGTTATTTCCACATCTTTGCAATTGTGAATTATGCTGCCATAAACATACAAATACACGTATCTTTTAACAGAAACACTCAATAAGCCAAGAAAGGCATAGAATGAAGTAGAAGATGCTAACTGTGGCTTCAAGTCAGAACCGGGGTCCCAGAATGAATTTGTGATGTGCGTTGCTGAGTGATATTTCTAAAATACCACCCTGACTAGGACTGTGGTCCATATAAGGTGATTCTTCTGTGTCAGGACACACATATAACATTTCAATTAAAACAAAATAACACTTTTGTCTAAATTCCACAAACAATTGAAGTGATGGTGCTTCTGGGCCTTAACTCACTTCAGTTTTGTATTTTTTATGGGATGGAAATTGACATATAAATACATAGGATAAAATACTTGAAGACTGTATAAAGCAACAAATTGTTTGGTGTGGTTCCTGGGCCTGATGAGCTAAGTTCAAGTTGTCCTTCAGGTTTCAGTCTCAATGCTACATTGTTTCTTAAACAGACATGACATATCTTCTTTTCAAAAAAAAGAAGTAGAGAAAAAATCCTTTAATCTCTACAAATGGTGCTTTTAGTTTTAAAGTCTTAGAATCTCAAGATCAGACTCTGAAAGGAAAAAATAACATTCTGATGAACTTATGAATCTTTTCATAATTGTACATAAAATGTTATCCTTTAATAAGCACTCATTGCTACCCTAGTCACAAAACAATGTACATTGTCCTTATGGATTCATGCTGTCTTATCCCAGAACTCAGCTCTTTTATTTAGTAAGTACAGTTTCCCTAATTCTGCAGAGACACTAGATATTCCATCACAGTATACACAGTGTCCTTTTTCTAAACCTGAAGGAAAATGAAAGCATCTTCAAAAAGAAACCAAGGAGAACTTAAAAAAGAAGAAAAGCCTCTAATTCATTAGAGACATAAAAGTTTTCCAAACACTTCAGCAAGTGAATTCGCATAAAATTGTGATTGGCAAATCTTACTCATGGGAAATTTCGAACCCTAGGGGAAGCTGAGAAGCAATTCTACAGACTCATGACCTCTCAAGGAAACATATTTAAATTGCAATGAGAAACCAAGAATGAAATTTTTGTTTATTTATTTTTCCTTAAACCATGTAGAAGATGGCACTTGGTAAGCAGCGAGGGACATTCTCTACTTCCTCTGGCAGAGATGCTCCTCCTGGCTCTCTTAGATGTAGAAAGAAGGGTTTGAAACAACCTTCCCATTGTGGCCAGCCACCAAATGCATTTTTCTCCATGGAGAATGGTAGATTACTATGATCAGAATTTTCAATGAACTGATAAATGGTAAGATTTATAATTCCCATTTTTGCATTTTCAGAGAGGATTACAAATTGTGATGTACTGCTTCAAAGTGTGGGTGTTGTAGTCTGGCTATAAAGTGTAATGCAATCCATGAGCCTATCACTTAAGAACTGTGCACACTTGGGCTAGTTACATAACCTTTCTGGATCTTAGACTGCTCATACTTAAGGAGGATAATAACATTACCAAGCTGAAAGGATGTGGAAACAAATAAATTAATACATGTGGAGTCCATAGAACAGCACTTGACACATAAGGTGTCCAATGAAGAACAGCTGTTAGAATGCAAATTGTTGTTTGCTTAATGGGGAAGGGTGGTAGGAGCTCCTAATTACTTCATGTCTAATGAAATTAGACCTATCTTCAGCCTTTCATATTCAAGTTAAATCTGAATAACTTAGAAATGCAACAAGTACATATTTTTGTCCTTCTTCCCCAATAGCATTTTATTTATTCTTGCTAAAATATTCTCATTTATCATTTATCCTCTGTTGCTCTCCCCATCCTGATGTTTTTAGTTTAAAAATATAAATTTTCTGAGGCTATTTAAACAACACTGATGTAACATGGTAAGTTCAAGTGCTGCCATTTACAGAATTATTGATATCGAATACAGCAGAGTGGTCTCCAGTTCCATCCAGGTTAGTAAAAAAGTATTAGTTCAGTATTTTTTTTATGACTGGGGAGTACTGTATAGTATACATATACCACATTTTATTAATCCACTCATGTATTGGTGGGCATTTGGGTTATTTCCACATCTTTGAGATTGTGAATTCTGCTGCTATAAACATTCAATTGCAAGTGTCTTATAACCAAAATGTTTGTACACCTGTAATGCTCTGAAATAAAAAAAAAAAAAAAAAAGAATACAGCATTTACTATTTCCACAATGACACCCTAACAAATAGCACAGGGAAGGACATTAAGTGTAAGAAATCATGACTCTCATCACAGAGTGCAGTCTTCTGATACTACATATGTCCACTTCATTTTCCCTAAGCACATTTGATGTCACAAATAGCATTACATCCCTGCCTCAGCATTATTCAGGAAAATTTAAACTGCTTTAGTGCTAGTTGTCATGGCTTTGGCTCTTCCTTAAAATGAGCTTGATCACTGCGACAATGGAAAAAAAGAAGGTTCATGCATCCATCAGGAAGGCCACCAGTGGAACAGAGAAAGTTTTTGTTTCCAAATTCCGTAAGAGTATAAACTTTGAGAGGTTTATGAAAATTTATAGAGCAACACTGAGGGGAGAGAAAAGGATCTGAAATTCTGAAATTGAAGGAGAACATATTTCTCAGGTTTCCAGGGAAAGGAATGTGCTTTGCTTGACAGGCACGGAACAAATCTTTTATTGCTGAATAATAATCCTGGATCAAAACTATGGTGGATTTAAGAAACTTAACAGGGAGGGTAATTACAAATTTTAGTTTATACTTTTTCTTTGTCATAACAATTTTGATTTGAAAAAAGTATGCAAATGTGACTGATATGCCCACATAGGTACATAAACTCATCTAAAATCTATTGCTTGAAATGTAACTACAAAACATTACTTTTAATGAAAACCTTACTACTAATTGCTCTTACCATTCTGAATGTTATGTATATTTGAAAATTGAAACATAAATTCCATTATTTTTGGAATGAATGATGCTAGATTTAGTTTTGTTACAAAAACTGATGGGAAGGAAATAGTAGGCAATGTGGATAGTGGGCATGAGGAGGTCAACTTCCCAAGGTCACAGCTCTAAAAGATGCTGTGAACGGGACCTGAGCAATCTGAGGTGCAGCCCCAGCGTATTAAGGGTGTGGCTGTCGGGAAAGGAAAGCCCATGGAAGCTTCTAGGAGAAATATGGGCAGAATAAGCTGCTAACCGTAGCACAATTTGATTTTAACATCAATATCAAAGTGAGTACATATAGGGTAGGGAGAGTTGGTCCCATGGTATGGCCATTTATGAAGAGTATACAAGAGTTTATAATTTTAATGTAAGATTCCTTGTTATGTTAGCATGTTAGTTCCATCTATGCAAATGAATTATCTCCAAACCCCACCTCCATTTTCTGAACTGCTTAGATGGTAAAAAATATGGCATTGTGGGTTTTAAACTTGTTTAATTTTAAATATCCTAACAATAACAATAGTGTATGCATTGCAAATAAAAAGTCGCTATAATTTTTATGTTTCCTTCTAGATTACAAAATTATATTTAAAATATCTGTATAAATGAGCAGAGTTATTACAATTTTTATTCTGTTTTTCTCGCTCGTATTGTAAAGATGCTTCACCTTCTATATCCTCTTATTTTTAGTGTTTTGTTTAAAGCACCATGTGATATTAATTTGTAATAGCCTGACTTATATAAACTTCTTTCTATCATTGAATATTTTAGTTGTTTCTCAAGTTTCACTATTGTAAAAGACATGGCACAATCTTTCATTATAAAACTTCCTCATTTCATTTCACCTTCAGAATAAATTTTTAGAGTTGGGGTTCCTTGTATAAAAAACACAAACATGTTGATGTTTCTGAAATTATTTACTAATATTTTTTCAAAAGGATTACATGGATAAAACAGTTTCATTGCAATTTTAGAAAGGGTAAAATTGAAAAATAGCATGATGTAAAAAACATATATTCTTATAACTGATTCAATATTCCAAATCACTTTATGTCTGTTGGAAAATGCTGCTTAAACATAATGCGACATCAATATTTGATTTCTACTTTGCAAAACACATGAATAATCACTGTCTGTCTTACTTACTACTCACTTAGTTTCCCTTACGATTACCATCTTACATTACCATGTGTATGTTTGTCCAGACTATTAAATGAACATTGATATATTACTATTAACTAAATATCATATTTTATTCACATTGCACTAATTTGTCAATTTGTGTCTTTTTTCTGTACCAGTATTCACTCTGTGACAAAATAGTGCCTTTTGGACAATTACCTTTTAAATGGTTTAAAATCATAAATCTTGTGATCATAAACTGTGAGCACACTGTAGTTTCCATTTTCAAAGATTTTTTTTCTCAAAGTTTTAAGACTAATCTAAAATATACTTTTCATCTGAAAAAAGAAAGGGGTGGTTATATCTAATGAATATTTTAATTCTAAAATGGTATTGCTCTTAGAAAACCCTGCATTAAGGAAGTGGAGAGATTTACAATTATGTAATGATTTGATTAATATCGAGCTCCTCTTCCTTTCCACCACCCACCCAATTAGGTTTGTTTTGTTTTGTTTTTTATTTCATTTTTTAACTGTTTTTTATTTCAGCATATTACGGGGGTACAAATGTTTAGGTTATGTATACTGCCCTTGCTCCACCCGAGTCTGAGCTTCAAGTGTGTCCATCTTCCAGAGAGTGTGCTCTGTGCCCAATACGTGTGTATATACCCATCCCCTCTTGCCCCTCCATCTGCCCAACACCCGATGAATGTTATTGCTATATGTACACTTAAGTGTTGATCAGTTAATAGCAATTTCATGGTGAGTACTTGTGGTGCTTATTTTTCCATTCCTTGAATACTTCCCTTCCTAGAATGGGTTCCAGCTCTATGCAGGATAATACAAGAGGTGCTAGATCACCATTGTTTTTTGTGGCTGAGTAGAACTCCATGGTATACATATACCACATTTTATTAGTCCACTCATGTATTGATGGACACTTGGGTTATTTCCACATCTTTGCAATTGTGATTTGTGCTGCTATAAGCATTCTAGTGCAGATGTCTTTTTTATAGAATGTCTTTTGTTCTTTTGGGTAGATGCCCAGTAGTGGGATTGCTGGATTAAATGGTAGATCTACTTGCAGTTCTTTGAGGTATATCCATATTCCTTTCCACAGAGGGTGTACTAGTTTGCAGTCCCACCAGCAATGTTAGAGTGTTCCCATCTCTCCACATCCATGCCAACATTTACTCTTTTGGGACTTTTTGATAAAGGCCATTCTCACTGGGGATAAGTGATATCTCACTGTGGTTTTGATTTGCATTTCCCTGATGAATACAGATGTTTAGCATTTTTTCATGTTTGTTAGGCATTAGTCTATCTTCTTTCGTTCATGTCCTTTGCTCACTTTTTGATAGGGTTGTTTGATTTTTTTCTTGCTGTTTTTCCTGAGTTCTATATAGATTCTAGTTATCAGCCCTTTATCAGATGTGTAACATGCGAATATTTTCTCCCATTCTGTAGGTTGTCTGTTTGCTCATGTGGTAGTTTCTTTGGCTGTGCAGAAGCTTGTCAATTTGATCAGATCCCATTTATTTATTTTTTTGCTGTTGTTGCTATGATTGCCTTTGGGATCTTCTTCATAAATTCTTTTCCTAGGCCAATGTCTATAAGAGGTTTTCCAACATTTTCTTCTAGAATTCTTATAGTTTCACACCTTAGGTTTAAGTCTGTTATCCACCATGGGTTGATTTTTGTGAGAGGTGAAAGGTACAGATCCTATTTCACTCTTCCACATGTGGTTATCCTGTTTTCTCAACATCATTTATTTTTTTTTCATGGCAAATATTCTTTTTATTTATTTTTAATTGACACATAATGCTTGTACATATTTATAGCATACATAGTGATGTTTCAATGCATACAACGTATAGTGATCAGATCAGGGTAATAGGCATATCTATCATCTCAAGCATTTATCATTTCTTTTTGTTGGGAGCAATATCCTCTCTTCCAGCTATTTGAAAATATATATTGCCATTAACTATGGTATTCATACAGTGCTATAGAACACTAGAATTTATTGCTCCTATCTAGCTATAACTGTGTATCTTTTAATACACCTCTCCCTGTCCCTTATCTTAAATGTAAGACTCTACCTTACTACTCTTGCTATCCTTTAGTTCTTCTTTCTTCTTTTTTTTTCCCTCCCTCCCTCTCTCTCCCTCTCTCTCCTTCTTTCTCTTTCTTTGCGTACTTCCTTCTTGCTTTCTTGCTTTCTTTCCTCTTTCCTTTCCTCTCTTTAAAGAGACACCCATACTGCCAGGCTGGAGTGTAGTGGTATGATCGTAGCTCACTGCAGCCTCAAACTCCTAGGCTCAAGTGATCCTCCTGCCTTCGCCTCCCAAAGTGCTGGGATTATCGGCACGTGCCTTCACGCCTGGCCTCTTCTACTTTTACCTCTATGAGATCAACTTTTTTTAGCTTCCACGTGTGAGTAAGAACCTGTGGCATTTAACTTTCTGTTCCTGGTTTATTTCACCTAACCTAATGTCCTCCAACTCTATCCATGTTGCTAAAAATGACAAGATTTCATTATTTTTTATGGCTGATTTGTATTCTGTTGTGTATACCATGTTTTCTCAATCAACCGCCCTCAATCAACCACCATGCCTGGCTAATTATTTTTTCCATTTTTTGTTGCCCAGCTAATTTTTTTCTATTTTTAGAAGAGATGGGGATTCGCTCTTGCTCAGGCCGGTCTCAAACTCTTGACCTCAAGTGATCCTACAGCCTCAGACTCCCCAGAGTGCTAGGATTACAGGCGTGAGCCACTGTGCCCAGTCTTCTATTTTTATTTTATTTTTTTTATTTGATCTTATTGTTATGGGGGATACAGAATTGCAGGTTACATACGTTGCCCATGTACCGCCTTTCCCCCCAAGTCAGAGCTCCAGGCGTGTCTGTTCCCCAGATAGTGCGCGTTGCATCCATCGTGTAGGTATATATCCCTCCCTTCCCCACCCCCACTTCCCGAGTCAGCACCTTCAAGCGTTACCATTCCCCAAACGGTGAGCAATGCACTCATTGTGTAGGCATACCCCTATCCCCTTCCCCACCCCCCACCTCAGTCTGATATCCGATTGGTGTCCTTCCCAGATGTGTATTCAACCATAACATCATTTATTGAATAAGGAATCTTTTCCCCAGTGTATGTTTTTGTCTGCTTTGTCAAAGATTAGATGGCTATATGAGGATGGTTTTATTTTTTTTTTTCAGCATATTACAGGGGTACAAGTGTTTAGGTTGCATATATTGCCTTTGCCCCACCTGAGTCAGAGCTTGAACCATGTCCAGCCCCCAGACTTAATGGGTGCACCCTGCACCCATTAGGTTTTGTACAATGAAGCTATCTGAAATACCAGTGGATGCTACTGGGTCTGAGAGCCACAATAATTTATTCAGGAATTACTAAGGAAGTTTAAAAGTGTTATACATATTAAAAATATCACTTTGGTACTGACACTGAGCAAACAACATATATTACATTTGTAACTTAAAAAAAAAGGATGAGTAAAAAACATCTTGGTCATGGTAAAGTATGAATTAAGACTGAAGATGTTACAACTTCTGTTCTGTGCCAGTGACTCTGAGAGCTTGTTCTCACCACTCATCATGACCTTCCAAGCCTGTTACTGTATCAGTGTTTTTGTGTGTGTTCCCTTATCTGATGATCACAAGAACCATATCAATAGACATTCTTCTTATAACCATTTACAGAAGTGGCAACTGAGGCTTTCAGATTTGAAGAATTTTCAGTAACATGTTCCAACCCAGTAGCAGATCCTGGACTTGAAACCAGGTCTATATGAGTCTGGACCTGATGTTCTTACTCAGTTCACTTCGTTGTCATTCCTGCTTTGGTCCAAGGCTAGGCTGAGCACTGCTGGGTCATATATTGATAGTTTTTGCTTTGTAATAGGTGGGTGTTGACTGATCCCGTGACCTTATAGGGTTTGGTTAAACCCTTGTTTCCTTGGCAACAATTTATAACTGGATATGGGGTTCATCATGCAGACACCAGTAGGAATGTCCTTGGAAACACAATGGAAATGGTGGTTTTAAAGTAAGCCAAAGCTATAAGAAACAATGGTGACGTAGCACCTCTTATATTTTCCTGGACAGAGCTGGAACCCATTCTACTAAGTATCCCAAGAATGGAAAAATAAGCACCACATGTACTCACCATCAAATTGGTTCCACTGATCAACACCTAAGAGCACATATGGGAATAACAGTCAGCAGGTGTTGGGCAGGTGAGAGCGGGGAGGAGGGGATGGGTATATACATACATGAATGGGATGAGCACTGTCTGCAGGATGGACAGCTTGAAGCTCTGACTCAGGGTCGGGGGGCAAGGGCAATATATATAACCTAAACATTTGTACCCACATAATATGTTGAAATAAATACATATATAAAAGTAAGTAAAAATTTTAAAAATGTAAGCCAAAGGAGAGATATTAACATACACAATTGTGTATTTGTTAGTTTTACTAACGTTTGAGTCTTTCTGTTAACTCTAATTGCCATTCACAAAAAAATCAGCTTATTTGTAAGTCTCACAATAAATCCCATTTTTCTTTTATTCACCTATTTTTTAACAAACATATATATGTATACATACACAAATGTTAACACACACAGACATATATATGTGCTATTTCATGGATGCATTTCAGTTACACGTATAGATGAGGATACGATCATCTTGTGAGGCTGAGTCTACCCGTGGAAAATGAAGTCAGAAGTTGAATAATTACCTGGATGACTCATTCTGAAGCTTTCTGTGGGTAAGGTGGATGGCTTTTTAACTGAGTTACTAGTAACTACAATTGATAAAGGCATGTTATCATAAGAAATATTTTCACATTTTCAAATTTGACCCACATTATAATCCTGGGAGATGAGCAAGCAAGCTATTAATATATACACAGCTCTCTGCTTTACAATAGTATCAAATAAATTTGAAACATGTATATCCTTACTAGTTATACTTGATCAGACCTCACCATATTGTGTAAACAATTGGAAAATAATTAATAAACCCTCAAGACTATGTCTTTAAGCACCTTGTTTCTCTTCCTTGCCTATGTCATAGCTGCCAATTTGTATCTGTAAGTGTTTTTAGAAAGATCACCCCTGGTCTGAAGTTCTTGCTGAAAAGAAAAATGCCACTCCTTCCCCTGCTGATCCAGTGAATGCTGGAGAAAGAGGTTGTGTGTTCAAACCCCAGATCAAGCATCTGTTGTTTACTTCAACTTAACCTCTTTAAGCATGAGTTTCCCACCAATCAAACAGGGACAATAGAACCTATCACAGACTGTGTTCTAGGCAGTGGGTCCTGAGACCCAGCTTTTTCACATAGTTACCAGGACAACACTCTGGTATTGGCATTATAATTTTTATAAACTTCTCATTTTAAATGACAGATTAAAAATAAACTCAATACTTAGGACATACTTGTTATGTATTAAGTGTACAGCCTGGTATTTTCCACAGATCATTCTCTTTTATGAAGAATGAATTAATTCATTTAAAGACTCCACACAGTTCAGACATTCAAAGGAATATTTGAGGAGTAACCATGATTTTCAAGTGACTTTGAAACAGCACATTATTTCATTTTCTAGATAGATAAGCCAGTCTCCAGATTAGGATGGTTGCTGGTCAACCCTGCCACCATTCCATGCTAATGGCAGGCATGGCCAATAAATTACAGTCCTCTTATCCTCATAACTTGGAGGTGGCTTCAGAAACCTTCTTAAGTATTCACTCCAGGAAGCCACTAGTAAATGATCAAAGCTGGCACTTGAGATGAAAACTATTTCTCTTCTCTACCACATGTGGATGCTTTCCTTCCCCCATATTGAAACTCTGGCTCTTTAAGCCATTCAATAATTTATCTCCAGCCCAATTCTGCCTGACCTTTCCTTAGTAACTTCATTAATTTCGAGTTTTCTGTTCTCAGTCACGACATAAGCATTCAGATAATTTTGTATGTGGATGCTTCAAACTTGTCGATGAGTATAATACTACAAATTGAACTGAAGCAAATTTTTCTTTATCATAACTGCAGATTCTACATGCTGACCACTGTTGGAGCTGTCACCTTTTCCTTGGAAATTATGCAAAACCAAAGCTTTGTTACTGAGTTTGTCCTCCTGGGGCTCTCACAGAATCCAAATGTTCAGAAAATATTATTTGTTGTATTTCTGTTTGTCTACATTGCAACAGTCGGGAGTAACATGCTAATTGTAGTAACCATCCTCAGCAGCCCTGCACTACTGGGGTCTCCCATGTACTTCTTCTTGGCTTTCCTGTCCTTCCTAGATGCATGCTACTCCTCCACCTTCATGCCAAAGATGATCGTGGACTTCCTCTCTGAGAGGAAAACCATCACATTTGAAGGCTGCATGATACAGCTTTTTGTTTCACACTTCTTTGCTGGGGCAGAGGTGATTGTCCTCACAGCCATGGCCTATGATCGATATGTGGCCATTTGCAAACCTTTGCATTACTCTTCCATCATGAACCGGAGGCTCTGTGGCATTCTGATCGGGGTAGCCTGGACTGGGGGCTTCTCACATTCCACGATACAAATTCTCTTTACTTTCCACTTGCCCTTCTGTGGTCCCAATGTCATTGATCACTTCTTGTGTGACTTATATCCATTACTGGAGCTTGCCTGCACTGACACTCACATTTTTGGCCTTTTTGTGGTCGTCAACAGTGGCTTTATCTGTATCATAATCTTCTCCTTGTTGCTTGTCTCCTACAGTGTCATCTTGCTCTCTCTGAGAACTCATAGTTCTGAAGGACGGAGAAAAGCTCTGTCTACCTGTGGATCTCACATTGCTGTTGTGGTTTTGTTCTTTGTCCCGTGCATCTTTGTATACGCACGACCTCCATCTGCTTTCTCCTCTGACAAAATGGTGGCAGTAGTTTACGCCATCCTGACTCCGTTGCTCAATCCTTTGATTTATACTTTCAGGAATAAGGAAGTGAAAAACGCCATGAGGAAAGTATGGAAGAGATTGGTGGTGGTTTCTGATGGAAAATAAATTATTAAGCTTTTTTTAATAAAATCAAGTTTAAGAGGAAAAAAGTCAAAATACTCTTGGACAGAATCTTTATGGACTATACATTCTACAGAAAAAGGTAACATAATGTTAAAACAAAAAGAACTAATGGAGAGTCAAAAAATTATATTTTTACCCTCTGATCACTCATCAACTCTGAATTGACAGCCCAGTATCCACATACGTATATTGAGAGAGTTCAAATTTATATTTACTTAGAATCTAATAATCTAAAATTTTCAATCACATATCCATTATTTCAAGCTTCCTCTATCAGTGCTCAATTCTAACAATTCTTTAACCCCATCACAACCTACAAACCATTGCCACTGTCAACTCTTTAAGTGACCCCACATATACTCCTGCCTAAAAATCTGTGTAAAATAATTCTCAGTGTCTCAATTATTCCTCCTCCAGGTATGTGTATGTCTTACCCTCTCACTTTCCTTAGTTGATTATTCAAATGTATCTTCTCAGTAATGCATTTTCTGGCCACCTTACAATATAGCAAATCCCACCCACTAACATTTTGTGACTACTATTCCTACATTTCTGTTTAATTTTTCCATTTAACACTTATCATTACCTAGCATGTTATACAGTTTAGTTATTCATTTTGCTTATTGTTTATAGACTAGAAAATAATTTATACAAGGGTAAGGATTTTTATCTTTCTCAAAAACATTACTATGGGATCTTAAATTCAGATGCTTAGAAACAAAAACAATTTTACTGTTAAAACCCCACTGCCCAAAACAGTCTGGCATGTAGTAAGTGGTAAATATATAAGTGTTGAATTAACAAATGAACAATAATAAAGATATATAAATGGACTTTTGCTCCTGGGTGTAATACAATAACTCGTGGCCAAAACTACCATTGCTATGAACAACTTGACATGCCAGACACAATATAGGAATCATCTGAATGAGGTACTGGAGACCTGCTGAGAAAACCAAAGCTGAAAGGGATATTACTAGAGAGACAAGATCCTCAATAAAGTGTGTTGAATTTTGTGGCCACTTTTACCTTGGGAGCATGTCTTGATTCTTGATATGGGCCTGAGGTGGAGAGTCTGGGCTTTGCACAGGTAGAGGGTCCCTGCTGGAGGTGGGGAAGGGAAGAGACACCAACAAAGCTTTTGGAGGAAACTTGGAGAGCCTGAATCAGGAGGCAATACTTTTTCCCCAGTTTAAGGGCTGAATAGGATCATTGTGAATTGAATTGCATCCCCCGAAAAAATATTGAAGTCGTAACCTCCAGTACCTGTGAATGTGACCTTATTTGGAAATAAAATGTTTGCAGATGATCAAGTTAAAATGAGATTATTAGGGTGAATCCTAATCTGACATAACTGCATCCTTATAAAAATGACAAACAGAAAAACAGGCACACAGGGTGAATGTCACGTGAAGAGGAAGGCAGAGAGACTGGGTTATTGATCTACGAGCTAAAGAATTTCAAAGATTGTCAGCAAGTCATCAGAAGCTAAGAGAGAGCAACAAAGAAGATTCTTCTTCTTAGACCTCAGAAGGAACCACATAATGAAATGAAATAATAACAAGCAGAAGGCAAAAAAACAGAATATAAAAATGCGGAGAACATGAACAAAGTCAAAACCTGGTTCTTTGAATAAGTAAATAAAGCTGATAAATCCCCACCATTGTGGTAGTAGTTACATGGGTGTATACATTTGTCAAAACTCCCCTACTGTACATTTTAAAAGGACACATTTTATTGTATGTCCATTATACCTTAAGAGGTAGATTTAAAATAAAAACATGTAAAAACAACCATTGTCTTCTTTCCATTCCCTTTCTCTCTTATCTCCTCTTCTCTTTACTGACTTATTGATTTCAAAATATTATGAAAATTATAGGAGTTTTATTAGTTGTTTTCATTGTAATTACTCATAATGTATTTTAGCAATGTCATCAGTATTAATAAAATTATTGATTACTAATAATTTTTTGTCTTGAATATTAAATATTATATATAATTGTAATGTTTTCCAGAGGAGGAAATTAGGAGAAGTTAAGAAACTTGCCTAAAGTCATAGAAATACAAATGATGGATTTACAGTTCAATTGTATTGGTATTAACATCTATTTGAGTCTTTATCTGGGCCATTCTAAAAGATTTGGCAGAAAGGAGGAAGCTTTTGGTAACTGTCAGTATTATACACCTGGATGTCACTCTGAGGACATGCCTGAGGGAGCGGCTGGTCACTGTAGTGGGAGGTGTCCCTTAGCTCAGGGAGGAGGGGGGACAGGCTGTGAGGACAGAATCTTTACTTCAATTTGAGAATCATTTATTGGCACTCATATAAAATATAGACTAATATAAATGAAAGTTAGTATGATTAAACTTATATATTTTTCCATTTCTAAAATACCTCACTTAGTATAATGGGCACAAAGAAATGTAAAGGACATTGGAAATCAAGACAGGGAGAGGGTGGCAACGGTATGAGTATTAAAAAGTCACCTAGTGGGTATAATAAACACTGTCCTGGTGACAGGCACACTAAAAGCCCTGACTTAAGCATTATACATGGTCTCCATTTAACAAAAACATTTGTATCCCTTAATATTTTCAAATAAAAAACCCTTATCTGTAAACCGGGAAAACTTCAAAGAAAATTGAAACTTCAATTGACTCTTCAAAGTTAGTGAACTAGGCAGAGACTGACTATGGAAAGATGTACTGAGGAAAGGGGGAAGAATAATCACTCCAAGGATAGGAGCAGGAAAAAAAAAAGGTCTGAAAATCAGTATTTGCCTGGGTCAATGGAAAAAAGAAGTCACTAAGTGATCTCGTAAGAGATCCGAGACAGCTCCTATAAAATCCCTTTGTGATTTATGTGGTCAGGGGAGCCATTTTCAGTTTCCCCATCTCTGCATTCAAGTGTGAGGCTTCTTTTTTAGTCCTCCTCACTTCCCACTACCCTTCCCAGCCTCTGGGAAATAAGCTGTGCTTATTTCTTCTCTTTTTCTTTTTCTTTTTCTTTCATTTACAGTATTAAAACATTTTTTATTTGATGAATAAATGAGGAGAAGAGAAATATATTTTAGCACTTAGATATGTAGATTATTTCCAAAATAGTTTAACACTTAACTGTCAGTTGTGTTATCGTCAGTTTTCCTTGAAGTGGCATTGTTCCCAACTACAGGCAGTCCTCGTTTTGCCACAATAACGTGGGACCATAAAAATGGCGATGCACACAGGTACTCACCAGAAAATTGGTTTCCCTGATCATGACCTAAATACAAATCTGGGAACGACACCAACTGGACATCAGACTGAGGTGGGGGTGGGGGAGGGGATGGGGGTATGTCTACACAATGAGTGCATTGCGCACCGTTTGGGGAGTGGTAACACTTGAAGGTGCTGACTCGGGAAAAGGGGGGTGGGGAAAAAATATGAAACTGTTGTTTTTAACTTGCACTGTTCACTTAATAATTTATCATGAATATTTCCCATATTATTTCATATCATTGTACAAGAAATAATGTATACATTATGAGGACATACTGTATCTAACAAGATATACTGTTAGACTCTTTGATTCTGTAAAATTAAATTGAAAAAAAAAAGAAATAAAAAAAAGACCTCAGGAAAAAAAAAAAAAAATGGCGATGCAAAGCAAGCTTAATAACCAATGGGAAAAAATGTGATTGTTCCATGACCTTTAAAAATCTGTCAAAATATTAAAAACTAGCAGTTATAAATGTAGAAGAAAATGCAAAAAAGTTTAAAAATACTTAGTATGTTGTAATTTAAAATGTTAGAAACATTGAGAATTAAACTGCCTCACTGTAAAAACTAAGAGGAGTATGAATAGAGCTTGTCTTTTTTTTTTTTTTTTTTTTGTCTAATTATGATACTGAGTAAAAATCTTTTCTGTATGGTGGAAAATTATCGTATTCAAGTTTGAATCAGTTTCTACCATTTTGTTTGTACTTTCAGTGTTGTAAAATATTTCTGTATCCACATTATATATCCTTTAATATGAATTTTTTTTTTAACCACCACTTCCTCTGGGACATGTTTATCTTTTTCGTCACAACCACTTTCCTCATTTATGTTGGTAAGTTTGCCTTCACTAAGTTCCCGTGGATGTGTATCCAGAGTCTCTAGAAAGGCAGCAGTGCAAACATTCCCATGATCAGTGATTTCCTGTGCAACTGTTAATGTTCCATTCAAATTTCACTTCCAGCATTATTATTTTTCATGTCTTTGCTCTGTTTCCATTTTTGTTGGCTCTTTCAATTGTCCACTTTTGTAAAATGTCAAGTGGGTGACAAGGAGACCACACAAGCTTTGCTATGAGTGAATCAAGTAACAGATGCACAGGAACCAGCCACTGGCAGAATTTGAAAGAAGCGACATGATTGGTCACTGATCATGATGCACATCTGTTGCATAGTGATCTGTGGACTGAAGAGCTAGCAGAGAAATTTGAACTTCATGCAGTTACTCACAGTTAATATATTGTGGTAAGTGAAATTCGAACCACGCTGTTAGGAGACTGGTATTACCTAATTAAGTCATGGTCACTGACATTTTTGCCTGTGGAAACCACGCAAATCAAGGACTGCCTATATACCTTAATTGTTTACATAGGCCCAGACTGGCTTAATGCTGACTTCTGAGAAATAGCCCATCTTAACTGCCCACCAAATAATGAATTTTAAAGCACTCAAAATGCAAAATAGTGCACACTGAGTGGATATGGAGGTGGTTTTCAAATTGTTGTCATTTGGCAATCAAGCTTAAAATATATTTTAAATTATAGAATTTTAGAAGTAGAGAGAGGACCTTTAAAGACCCCATGTTTTGATACTACAAATTATCCAGCATGTTTATTATGAATTATTTCTCCTTCAATTTCAATTTGCTCATACAGCCACTTGGGGTCACAGCAGCACTCAGCTCTACATTTGGTAGAACCACAGGCAGGACAAGCATAGAAACATTCTAAGCAGTCTTCATCGAGGCAGTCACAGAGTCCATCCCACTGAAAATCAGGAGACCCTGGCTATCATAGACTTTACTCTTTGCTGGTATCACTAGTCTGTCTGAACCAGTGGTTGCATTTTTTGTAAGCCTTCTTTTTTCTCTTTTACCAGTTTCTGGAGCAAATTCAGTTTCCTTTCCTGGATTTGTAACTTGTAATGACCTCAAAGCTTTAGCAGTTCTTCCATCTGATTCAGGTTTTCTTCTCTGGCCGTCCTCTGAATCAACATCCACACTTCCATTGATTATCTGTGTACATTTTGGACAAAGCTTCCAACCAGGTACAAGTCTTGTACCAGGTACAACCAGGTACAAGTCTTCCAAATTTTGCACTCAGAAAAGTGGCATCATCTAAGTCGATTACATGCAAATTTTTTTGGCTAGTGTTTTGTGTATGTTAAATGGGTCACAGCATGACTTCTACAAATCCTCAAATCTGTCAATGTAAATTTTTACATGACGAAAGCAAATTGTATTGTTCCCAGACAGTGTCATTCCAGTTCTAAGTTGAAGTAAGAGCATATCATTTGATGACAATTCTTGCAAAGTCTTGAAACCTGTGTGATGAGTATGGTAGGTTTTGTGGTACGAAGCTGGACTCCAACTGAACATGGATCCATCATTCTTGATTCCATCAAATTTTCCCACTTATTTTGTTTAGAGATCTTTCTTTGATAGGTCATGTGCTGATCACCCTTAGCTTGAGCTCTCCTCCGTCCGGGTTGGAGCAGGACCCTAGTCAGCACTCAAGCTTTGCTTATTTCACTTAACATGATATTCTCCAGTTCCATCCATGATGTTGGAAATGGTGGGATTTCATTCCTTTCTATGGTACATAATATTACATTGTGTATATATACCACAATTTCTTTATCCATTCATCCATTCAGGGACACTTAGGTTGATTCCATATCTTGGCAATTGTGCCTAGTGCTACTATAAAAATGAAAGTGCAGATATTTTTTCAACATACTGAATTCCCATCCTTGGATATATATCCCTGGATATATACCCTGCAGTAGGAAGGCTAAGTCATAGTAGTTCTATTTTTAGTTTTTTCAGGAACCTCCATACTAATCTTCATAGTGGTTGCACCAATTCACATTCCCACTAACAGCGTATTAGGGTTCCCTCTTCTCCACATCCTCAGCAAAAATTGTTATTGACTGTCTTTTTGATATAACCCATTTTACTGGAGTCAGTCGATATCTCAATGCAGTTTTGATATGCATTTTTCTGATGACTAATGATATTGAGCACTTTTCATATACTTGTTGGCCATTTGTATGTTTTCTTTTGAGATATGTCTATTCAGATCTTTCCCTATTTTTTAATCAGATTACATTTTTTTTCTTGTTGAGTTGTTGGAGCTCCTTACATATTCTAGTTATTAATACCTAGTTAGATGGGTAGTTTGCAAATATTCTCTCCCATTCTGTGGGTTGTCTGTTCACTTTGCTGATTGTTTTCTTTGATGAGCAGAAGCTTTTTAGCTTGACATGTTCTCATTTGTCCAATTTTGCTATGGTTTCCTAAGCTTTGGGGAAATTACTGAGGAAGTCCTTGCCCAGACCAATGTCCTGAAGCATATCACCAATGTTTTCTTTTAATAGTTTCATATCTTCACATCTAGACTTAATTGTTTAAACCATTTTGATTTGATTTTGTATATGGTGAGAGAAGATGGTCTAGTTTCATTATTTTGCATATGGATATAGAGATTTCCCAATAGCATTTATTGAAGAGATTCTGCTTTCCTCAGTGTATATTCTTTGCAAATTTGTCAAACATAAGTTCATTATAGATGTGTGGATTTCGTTCTGGGTTCCTTATTCTGTTTTATTAGCCGATGTGTCTGTTTTTACGCCAGTACCATGATGTTTTGGTTACCAAAACTCTGTAGTATAATTTGAAGTCAGGTAATATGTTCGTCCAGTTTTGTTTCTTTTTGGCTATTCTGAGTCTTTTGTGGTTCCATATAAATTTTGCAATTATTTTTTCTATTTCTGTGAAGAATATACTTAGTATTTTGATGGGGATTGCACTGAACCTGTAGATTGCTTTGGGCAGTGTGGCCATTTTAACACTATTGATTCTTTCAATCCATGAGCATGAAATATCTTTTCATTCTTTTGTGTGCTCTTCAAGTTCTATCATGAATGTTTTGTGGTTTTCATTATAGAGAAATTTCACTTCTTTGGATAACTTTATTGCTGGGATTTTATTTGTAGCTGCTATAAATGAGATTACTTTCTTGATTTCATTTTGAGATTTTTTTGCTGTTGGCAAAAAGAAATGCTGCTGATCTTTGTATGTTGATATTGTATCCTGTAACTTTACTAAATTTATTTGTTAGTTCTAATAGTATTTGGGTCATGTCTTTAAGTCTCTCTAGGTATAAATTCACATTATCTTCCAATAAGCACAATTTGACTTTTTTCTTTCCCATTTGGATGTCCTTCATTTCTTTCTGTAGTCTGATTGCTTTAGCTTCAGCTTCCAGCACTACATTGAATAACACTGGTGAAGGTGGCATCCTGGTCTTGTTGCAGATCTTAGAGAAAAGGCTTTCCGTTTGTCTCCATTCAGTATGATACTAGCTGTGGGTCTGTCATTGATGGCTTTTATCATGTTAAGGTAAGTTGCTGCTATATCCAGTTTTTGAAAGCTTTTATCCTGAAAAAATTTTGAATTTTCCTGAATGCTTTTTCAACATTGATTTAAATGACAATATGGTTTTTGTCTTTGTTTCTGTTGATATGGTATATCACATAGATTTGTGTATGTTGAATCATCCTTACATACCTGGGATGAATTCCACTTGATCATGATGAATAATCTTTGTAATATGTTATTGAATTGGTTTGCTAGCATATTGTTGAGGATTTTTGCAATTATATCCATCAGAAATATTGGCCTGATAATTTTCTTTTTTTGTCAGATCTTTGGTTATGGTAATGGTGTTATACAGGGCTCATAGAATGAGTTTGGGAGGATCCCCTCCTCCTCAATATTTTGTAATAGTTTAAATAGCATTGGTATTAGTTCTTCTTTGAATGCTTTATAGAATTCAGCAGTGAAGCCATCAGGTCCTGGGCATTTCCTTTGGGTGACTTTTTATTGCTGCTTCTATCTTGGTACTTGCAACTGCTTTATTCAGGTTTTGAATTTCTTTCTGGTTTACTCTTGGTAGGTTGTATGTGTCTAGGAATTTATCCATTTATGCTTTGTTTTCTAATTTATTGCCATGTGGTGGTTCATAATAGTCTCTAGTGATCCTTTGGATTCATGGATTTTGCAATATCAATTATAATATCAATGGATGAACACAGAATTTTAAATCAGTAGGAAAGAGTAGAATATTCCATAAATTCTGGAAAGGAAAATTGCTATCCCCCATCTGCCATTTCTTCTTCTTGCCTGTGGCTCCTTCTGTCTATGTCTTTCTCTTTTCTGATTTAAACTTTAAAAATAACTTACCCTGGTTTTTCATAACTGTACAAAACTGTGTCTTATATTATATACCCTACTCCATCTTTACAATCATATTTTTGTATTATTCCACTCTGTTTCTCTAACAAAAGCAAATAATAAAGGATTAAGCAAAGCAGTGCATGGAATGAAGTAGAAGATGCTAACCTTGGCTTGAACTGAGAACCAGTGCTCCAGAATGTATTGGTCAAGTCTGTTGCTGAGTGATATTTATAATAAATTTTTTTTATTGATAAAATATCATCCTTACTAAAACTGTGGTTCATATCAAGTGATTCTTCTGGATCAGGACACACATAAAAAATTTCAATTAAAAGAAAATAACACTTCTCTCTTAATTCCATAGACAATTGATGGGATGGTGTGCTTCTGGACTATGACTTTTAGCTAAATTACTTCAATTTTGCATTTTTCTATGAGGTGTGAATAAACATATAAGCAGGCAGGATAAAATGTTTAAAGACTGTATAAAACAACAAATAGTTTGGTATTGTCTCTCTCTGAAGGGCAATGCTGAGCTAAGTTCAAATTTTCCCTCAGGCTTCAGTCTCAATGCTATTTTTTATTAGAGTAAACATATCTGCCCTATCTTCTTTTCAAATAATATGAAAGGGAAAAATTCATTTACTCTCTAGAAATTGTACTTTTAGTTTTAAGGTCTTCAAACTTCAAGATCAGTTTCTGAGAGCACAAAATAATATTTTGATTAACCCAGAATCTTTGCACACTTATACACAAAATGTTATTTTTTCACAAGTGCTCATTGGTACCCTAGTCCCAAAACAATGCATGTTGTCCTCATGGATTGATGCTGCCTTATCCCAGAACTCAGCTCTTTTACTTACTAAGTACACAGGGATTTTGCCCTAATTCTGTGATCCCATCGCAGTAAACACAGTATTCTATCCCCAAACATGAAGGAAAATCAAAGCATCTTCAAATAGAAACCCAGAAGTTGAAAAAGGAAAAGAATACCTCTAATTGATAAGGGACTTAAAAGTTTTGCAAAGACTTGAGCAAGTCAAACTACATAAAACTGTGTTTTGGAAAATCATACTGATGGGAAATTTCCAAACCCTGGGGAAGCTGAGAAGCAATTCTATAGGTTCGTGACCTCTTAGGGAAATTTCTTTAAACTCCAGTAGGAAACCAAGGAGGAAACTTTTGCTGCTTTATTATTTTTTTCCTGAGACTATGTTATAAACAGTACTTGATAAGCAGTGGCGGACATTCTCTACCTCCTCTGCCAGAGATGCTCTTCCTCTCTCTCTTCAATGTAGAAGGAAGGGTTAGAAACAACGTTCCTGTTTAGGCCAGCCACCAAATGGACTTTTCTCCATAGAGAATAAGAGATTACCATCACTAGAATTTTCAAAGAACTGAAAAATGGTGAGATTTATAATTCCCATGTTTGCAATTTCAGAGAAGATTTCAAACTTTGATGCAGTGCTTCAAAGTGTGGGTATTGTGGTTTGGTTATAAAGTTAAATGCAATATATGAGCCTATCTCTTAAGAACTATGTACACTTGAGCTAGTTACATGACCTTTCTGACTCTCAGACTTCTCACGCTTAATGAGGATAATGTTAATAATATTACGAAACTGAAAGGATGTAGAAAGAAATAAAATAATACATATGGAGTCCACAGAATAGCACTTGACATGTGATAAGTGCCCAAAAAACTGCAGTTGTTAGAATGCAAATTGGTATCTGCTTTTTGAGAGAGGGGATAGAAGTACCTAATTAATTCAAGTCTAATGAAATTAGACCTATCTTCAGCATTGCCGGTTCAAGTAAAATCTGAATAACTTAGAAATGCAACAAATGCATAATTTTGTCCTTGCTCCCTAATAGGATCTTATTTATTCTTTGTAAAATATTCTCATTTATCATTTATGCTCTCCCCATCCCGATGTTTTAGATTAAAAAGCAGATTTTTCTGCTGTTTAAAGGCTAAATAAGGAACACTGACATAATATGGTAAATTCAAGGATTGCTGTACCGTATGCAGGGTTACTGATGTAGAATAAAGCACTTACTGTTTCCACAACACCCTAACAAATGGCACGGGAAAGGACATTAAGGGTAAGAAATCTGTCTCACATCACAGAATGGAGTCTTCTGATTTTAACTATGTCCACTTTATTTTCTTAAGCACATTTGATGTCACAAATAGCATTAGGTTCCTGCCTCAGAATTGTTCAGGAAAATTTAAATTGCTTTAGTGCTCATTGTCCTGGCTTTGTCTCACCCCTAAAATGAGCTAAGTCACTAAGGCAACAGAAGAAAAGAAGGTTCAGGCATGGATCCGGAGGGAAACCAGTACAAAGAGAGAAAGGGTTTTTGCTTATTTGTTTGTTTTCAAATTCCAAAAATAATAAAAGTATAGGTGTTGAGAGTTTTAGGCAAATCAGCAGAGTAATATAGAGGGGAGAGAAAAGGATCTGAAAATCTGAAATTTGAAGAGAACATTGTAGGTTTCCAGGGAAAGGAATATGCTTTGCTAGACAGGCAAGGAATAAATATTTTGTTGCTGAATAATAATCCTAGATGAAAAAAATGGTCGATTTAAGGAAATTAACGGGAAGATTAATTACAAAGAGAATTTTAATTTATTCTTTTTTTTGTAATAATAATATTTGGAAAAAGGTATCCAACTGATGTGCACGCATATATACATATAAATGCATCTAAAATTTACTGCTTGAAATATAACTGAAAAACATTTCTTACAAAGACAACCTTTATACTAATTCCTCTTACGATTCTAAATGTTATGTATATTTCAACTTTGAAACAGGAATTCTATTATTTCAAGAATGAATGATGCTAGGATTAGTTTTATTGCAAAAACTGGTAGGAAGGAAACAGTAGGCAATGTGGATAGTGGGCATGAGGAGGTCAACTTCCCAAGGTCACAGCTACAAGAGATGCTGCGAGGGGGTCCTGAGCAATCTGAGGTGCAGCTCCAGCATATTAAGGGTGTGGCTGTCAGGAAAGACCAGGAGAAATATGGACAGAATAAGCTGTGACCTAGAGGAGAATATGAATATAACATTGATACCAAAGTGAGTGCACAGAGGACAGGGAGGGCTGGCCCCATGGTATGGCTGTTTATGAAGAGTATACAAGAGTTTATAATTTTAATGTAAGATTCTGTGCAATGTTAGTATGTTAATTCCAACTATGCAAATGAATTATCCCTAAACCCCACCTCTTTTGTCTGAAGAGTTTAGATGATTAAAAATACAGTATTGTAGGTTTTAAACTTGATATTAATTTTAAATATTCTAATAACACATACTTTGCAAATAAAAAGTCACTATAATTTTTATATGTCTTCTAGATTACAAAAATTGTATTTAAAATACAAATACAAATGAGCAGAGTTATTACAATTTTACTTCTGATTTTCTCTCTTATATTATAAAAATGCTTGACCTTGTATATCCTATTTTTAGTGTTTTATATATAGCACCATGTGTTACTAATTTGTGATAGCCTGATTTAGATAAACTTCCTATCATTGTTTTTTTAGATATTTCTCAATTTTCACTATTATAAATGACATGACACCATCTTTCATTATAACTTCCCCATCTCATTTCACCATCAGAATAAATGTTTAGAATTGGGGTTACTAGTATAAAAAACACAAACATGTTTATGATTCTGAAGTTATTTACTAATATGTTTTCTAAAAGGATTACGTGAATGAAGCAGTTTCATTGCAATTTTAGAATGGGTATAATTAAAAATTTGAATGATTGTAAAAACACATATTATATTCCTAAGACAGATTCAATTTTCGGTCTTGCTCGCTTTGTGTCCATAGATAGATGCTGCTTCAAATTAATGCTGACATCAATATTTGATTTCTACTTTGCAAAAAAATGTTAATAATAGCTGTCTATTTTATTTTCATGGGTGAAAGAGTTGAGCAAGTATTACTATCTATTTTATAGCAGAGGAGGCTGAGGCATGGTGGTTTCTTCAATGACACATGGCTAGTACACCATGAAGCTGGGATTGCTCAAATTTTGCTAGCACAAATTGAACAAGTTTTTTTTATAATTAATTTTCATTTGGAGTAATTTTCAATGAACAGAAGAGTTGCTAAGAGAGTATAGCAACTTTACACTACTCAGTTTCCCTTACTCTCATCAACTTACATTGCCATGGGTACATTTCTCAAGACTGTTAAATGAACATTGATAAGTTACTTTTTTGGGGGGGGAACAGAGTCTCACTCTGTTGCCTGGGCTACAGTGCTGTGGTGTCAGCCTAGCTCACAGCAACCTCAAACTCCTGGGCTCAGGCAATCCTCCTGCCTCAGCCTCCCAAGTAGCTGGGACTACAGGCATGTGCCACCAGGCCCGGCTAATTTTTTCTATATATTTTAAGTTGTCCAGCTAATTTCTTTCTACTTTTTTAGTAGAGATGGGGTCTCGCTCTTGCTCAGGCTGGTCTCGAACTCCTGAGCTCAAATGACCTGCCCGCCTCGGCCTCCCAGAGTGCTAGGATTACAGGCATGAGCCACCGCACCCAGCCCCTAATAAGTTACTCTTGACTACACATCAGATAGTATTCACATTTCACTAATTTGTCCACTACTGTCCTTGTTCTGTTCTAAGATTCAACCTGGGACAACACATTGCATTTAAGTCAATTATGTTTTAGATGATTTAAAATCATAACTCTTGTGATTAAAACCATGGGGACACTATAGTCTCCATTGTTAAAGTTTTAACATTAACTTTGGAAATTCCTTTTACCTGAAAGAAGAAGGGGTAGATTTGCTTATATCTAAATAATATTTTAATTCTAAAATGATATTGTCCTTATTAATAGCACACCCTGGATAAAGGAAGTAGAACAATTAAGAGTTATTTAATTATTCAATAAATATAGAGCAGTGTCTTCCATTCCACTACCCACCTAATTAGGTTTCTTTGTGCAATGCAGCTATCTGAAGTAGGAGTGCACGTTGGTGGGTCTGAGAGCCACAATAATTTATTCACGGATTACTAAGGGTGTTTAAAAGGTTGTACATTTAAAAAATGTTACTTCTGTACTGAGATCAATCGTACAAAATATGTTACGCTTATAAATTAATAAAAGGATGAGTAAAAACCATGTTGGTCATGGTAAAGCAGAAATCAGGAGCGAAGATGTTATCATTTCTGCTCTGTGTCAATGACTCTGGGAGCTTGTTCTCACCACTCATCATGACCTTCCACGCTTCTTACTGCATCAATGTTTTTGTGTGTGTTGCCTTACCTGATTCTCACAAGAACCCTATCAATAGACATCTTTCTTGTAACCATTT
Organism: Eulemur rufifrons; assembly: GCF_041146395.1. Taxonomy (NCBI): domain Eukaryota; kingdom Metazoa; phylum Chordata; class Mammalia; order Primates; family Lemuridae; genus Eulemur; species Eulemur rufifrons. The sequence goes on along the minus strand of NC_090988.1, from coordinate 90,911,411 downwards.
ACAGAAGTGTCAACTGAGGCTTTGAGAATTTGAAGAATTTTAAGGAACATGTTCCACCCCAGTGGAAGATCCTGAATTTGAAACCAGGTCTCTGTGAATCTGGAGGTGATGTTTTTACTCATTTCACTTCACTTTTCCTACTTTGGTCCAAGGCTAATCTGAGCACTGCTGGGTCATGTATTGATATTTTTTGCTTTGTGATAAGTGGGTGTTGACTGATCCAATGGCCTTACAGGGTTTGGTTGAACTCTTGATTTCTTGGCAACAACTTCTAACTGCATATGGGGTACATTATGCAGACACCGGCAAGAATGACCCTAGAAACACAAAGGAAATGGCTGCTTTAAAGTAAGCCAAAGGACAGATATTAACATACACAACTGTGTATTCATAGTTTTATTAACATATGATTGTCTCTGTTAACTCTAAGTGACATTCATAAAATTCAGTTTATTTGTAAGCCTTACAATAAATTCCATTTTTCTTTTGTTCACTATTTTTTGACAAACATATATATGTATACATATATAATATTAACACATGCAGACATACATATGTGTTATATGACTGATACATTTCAGTTACACATATAGATGAGGATCCAATTATCCTGTGAAGCTGTGTGCACCTGTGGAAAATGAAGTCAAAGTTTGGATAACTAGGTAGATGATTCATTTCAAACCTTTCTGTGGGTAAGGAGGATGGCTTTGTAAGTGAAATAATAGTAACTACAATTGATAAGGGCATGTTATCATAAGAAACATTTTCACATTTGAAGCTCATTATAATCCTGGGAGATGAGCAGGTAAGTTTTTAATATATACACATCTCTCAGCTTTGTGATAATGTCAAATAAATTTGAAACATGTATATCCTTAGTAGGATATATCCAAGTTATACTTGATCAAACCTGACCACATTGTGGAAATAATTGGAAAATAATTAATAAAGCCTCAAGACTCTGTCCTGTATGCAACTTTTTGTTTCCCTTCCTTGCCTATTATGTGGCCGCCAATTTGTATATGTAAGTGTTTGTAGAAAGGTCAGCCCTGCTCTGAAATTCTTGCAGAAAAAGAAAAATTTCACTCCTCTCCCTGTTGTTCCAGTGAGTGCTGGAGACAGAGGGTCTGTGTTCAAATCACAGATCAAGCATCTGTTGTTTGCTGGAACCTAACCTGTTTAAGCATGAGCTTCCCACCAATCAAACAGGGACAATAGGACTATCAGAGACTGTGTTCTAGGCAGTGGGCCCTGAGCCCCACCTTACTACACTTAGTCACCATGGCAACACTCTGACATAGGCATTATTGTTTTTATAAACTTCTCATTTTCAAATGACAGATTAAAAACAAACTCAACACTTAGTGTATACTTGTTATATCTTAAACACAGATCTAGTCATTTTCCATAGATCATTCTCTTTCATAAGCAATTAACTAATTCATTTAAAGGCCCATTACAGACTTCCAAAGACATATGTGAGGAGTAGCCATGATTTTCAAGTGGCTTTTAAATTGCATGTTATTTCTTCTTCTATTTGTAGATAAGGCGGTCTCCAGGTTAGGATGTCATGCCGGTCAACTCTGCTCACACTGCATGCCAATGGAAGGCATAACTAATAAATTACAGTCCTCTTGTCCTCATAACTTGGAGGTGGCTTCAGGATGCTTCTCAATAATTCAGTCCAGGAAGCTGCCAGCAAATGAACAAAGCTGGCACTTGACATGAAAACTATTTCTCTTCTCTACCACATGTGGATGCTTGCCTTCCCACTTTCAAACTCAACCTCTTTTAAAGCAGTGTATCAGTAATTTATCTACAATCAATTCTGCCTGACCTTTCACTACTACCTTCAACAACTTCGAGTTTTGTGTTCTCAGTGACTGCAGAAGCAATAATGGTAATTTTGTATATGGATGTTCCAACTTGTTGGTGACTATAATACTATAAATTGAACTGAAGCAAGTTTTTCTTTATCATGACTGCAGATTCTACATGCTGATCACTGCTGGAAGTGTCATCTTTTCCTTGGAAATCATGCAAAACCAAAGCTTTGTTACTGAGTTTGTCCTCCTGGGGCTTTCACAGAATCCAAATGTTCAGAAAATATTATTTGTTGTATTTTTGTTTGTCTACATTGCAATAGTTGGAATAAACATGTTAATTGTAGTAACCATCCTCAGCAGCCCTGCACTACTAGGGTCCCCCATGTACTTCTTCTTGGCTTTCCTGTCCTTTCTAGATGCATGCTTCTCCTCCGTCTTCACCCCAAAGATGATCGTGGACTCCCTCTATGAAAGGAAAACCATCTCCTTTCAAGGCTGCATGATGCAGCTTTTGGCTGAACACTTCTTTGGTGGGGTGGAGGTGATTATCCTCACAGCCATGGCCTATGATCGATATGTGGCCATTTGCAAGCCTTTGCATTACTCTTCCATCATGAACCGGAAGCTCTGTGGATTTCTGTTGGGGATAGCCTGGGCAGGAGGCTTCTTGCATTCCATGATACAAATTCTCTTTACTTTCCAGTTGCCCTTCTGTGGTCCCAATGTCATTGATCACTTCTTGTGTGACTTGTATCCATTACTGGAGCTTGCCTGCACTGACACTCACATTTTTGGCCTTTTTGTGGTCGTCAACAGTGGCTTTATCTGTATCATAATCTTCTGCTTGTTGCTTGTCTCCTACAGTGTCATCTTGCTCTCTCTGAGAACTCATAGTTCCGAAGAACGGAGAAAAGCTCTGTCTACCTGTGGATCTCACATTGCTGTTGTGGTTTTGTTCTTTGTCCCGTGCATATTTGTCTATGCACGACCTCCATCTGCTTTCTCCTTCGACAAAATGGTGGCAATATTTTATACCATCCTAGCTCCCTTGCTCAATCCTTTGATTTATACTTCCAGGAATAAGGAGGTAAAAAATGCCATAAGGAAAGTATGGAACAGATTGGTGGTGGTTTCTGATGGAAAATAAAATAGTAAGCTCTGTTTTATAAAATCAAGGTTAAGAGGAAAAAAGTCAAAATAGTCTTGGACAAACACTATATGGGATATATCTTGTACAGAAAGTGGGAACATAATGTTATAACAAAAAGCATCCATGGGAGGATTAGAAAATGTTTTCACTCTCTGATCACTAATCTACTCCAAGTTGCCAGCCCAATAGCCACATATGTAAATTAAAGAGTGTTGAATTTTATATTTACTTGGAACCTAATAATAAAAAAAAGAATGACAAGAGAAATTACCTTATCAGCCTTCTTGCCATTCATTTTATGCTTTGAAAAATCTTTTGGAGGGACGATAAAAATATCTTAGAAATTAGGGAATGAAATTTGCCCAAAACACGCCAGTTGAAAAGAAGTTTATATTTGGGACACGGATATCAGTAACTTTGAGACACAAAACAACCAAGACTCAGGCAGAGCAGAGTCCAGAGCATTCACAGAACCTCAACTATAGCTGTTTCTGTTTCACATGACTACATCATTTCATGTGGGTTCACTACCAACTACTACAGAATTTGAGTTGCTCAGTGAATTTCTTAAGAGATAAAAGTTGATAGGCCCAATCCTGCCTATAGATGAGTTTCTCTCGGGTAGGTAAACACCTCATGCCAATATGGTACAGCAAAAAAAGAGAGAGCAGATTCCACAAGGGAGTTAGCAATGAGTATCTCTTATTCAAGCACAATCTAATGGAACACTTGAGAGACCACATTACTAGCAAACCGGTACCAAAGCTGCCAAGGTAGTGAGCTGACTGCCACCTACAGAGGACTAGAAACCAGAGGCACCAGAGAGCAAAAAACAGATTTTGAAAGAGGATTATTTTTCATTTTGTTTGATGATTGGAATTTTCTTGACTTTGTCTACCCAGTGAAAATAATTCTATTTGAATAATTATCAATGAAGAGATTATTCAAATGTAGAGACAGCTTATAGTCATTCCTGGGGTTCGTGAGTCTCAGATTTCAAAGTGGCTTCTATAATAAAATTATTTGCAATAAAACCTTTAAATTTCTCCTATCACATCAACACTAATAAAATGCCTATTAATTGAGTATTACAGGCAAAAGCACTAAGTGTTTTTTTCTTTTTCCTTTAATCTTCCATGGCAGACCCAAAGTAGACGAGTGCATGATATTCGTTTTCTTTCTCAGAATAGATACGGCAGAGTACGGGCAAGATTTTCCTGCTTCCTTCCCTTGCTTGTCCATCATCTATCTGTCATCGTAGAAAGGGAAGCTTCTTAATGTCTTTTTCCCTTCATGTAGAGGTTCTTATTGTTAAGTAGTTCCTTTGTCCCTAAAAACTAGAGAAATTATGGTCTGGTACCACTGGCACAATTAATTTATAAATCTGTGAATTGAAGATTTGACATACTACAAAATAAAACATTATTCTGGCCAGATTGTTGTGACTAACACAGATTGATGACTGATCCATGGCATGACACACTGAAATTCAAAAATATTTTTATTCTTTTTTTTTTTTTTTTTTTTGAGACAGAGTCTCACTCTGTTGCCCAGGCTAGAGTGAGTGCCGTGGCGTCAGCCTAGCTCACAGCAACCTCAAACTCCTGAGCTCAAGCAATCCTCCTGTCTCAGCCTCCCGAGTAGCTGGGACTACAGGCATGCACCACCATGCCCGGCTAATTTTTTCTATATATATTTTTAGCTGTCCATATAATTTCTTTCTATTTTTTTAGTAGAGATGGGGTCTCGCTCTTGCTCAGGCTGGTCTCGAACTCCTGAGCTCAAACGATCCGCCCACCTCGGCCTCCCAGAGTGCTAGGATTACAGGCGTGAGCCACCACGCCCGGCCTAAATATTTTTATTCTTTTAACTACTAACTTCTCATTGTGAACTCTGGTAATAATATACAAGGAGAAAAGAGAACAAAATATTTAACACATGAAAATACAAATACTGAAACACATCTGCCCAGACTTTTCCATTCCAACTAGGTTCATCACAGAACTTTGCAAATTCTCCCAACAACAAAAATTACTTTAGCTTTCCATTTTATTCTCTATGTTGATTTTACCTAGGCATGGTGAAATTCATTCTAATAAGTTGACTCAGTGGGATGGAGTCCAGGTTCTTATTATTTTATTTACACTTTACAGCGGAAATAAACTTGAACACAGAGGCAACATTTTAGATTTTACCCTGTATGTTACACATATCCTTTATATTTATATACAATACACAAAAATTTAGTCACAGAGCTACAGGTGGATGCACAGAGGGCTGAGGAAAGTAGGCTGTACTTCGGTGGTCATGACAGGTACGCCTCTGCTACTGCACAGGAGGAGAGAATGGGTTTTAGTGAACAATTAGCAGCCCTGTCACTGGCACCTGACACGAAGAACACCCACAGAAATATTTTTCACACAAAATAAATTATATTTGACAAATATTTATAGAAAAACTATTATTGCAAAGGACCATTCTAAGTAGCAATGAAAACAAATCTTATATTCACAGCTAACAATATATTGGATTATGCTCTTCAAAAACATTTTATAGCAAGTCCAGAAATTTTGTGAGTTCTCAGAACTTGAAAGTATTGCATGAATTTTTCTTCTACTATGGATTGCCAGTTTTAAAAGAGAATGCTTAAGTTTATGTTTTGAATTCCCTCTAGCACTATAACTTTCCCGTTTTCATCACAGATCTCATCTCCCCCAAACCCCAACACATACACATCAAATCCCCTTTCATTAGATCCTCTGGATCTCAGGTCAATAATAAGCAGAATCCTCTATCTCTCCAATCTCTTTAGTGAACATTTCTTTTCTTTTATTCCTTTCCTCTTTCTCCTCTCCATGTTTCCACTTAAATGAGGCATGTTTCTTCCTCTGTAGTTCTCATGCTGAAGGCCTCCAGATGAGACTTCATTCTGGTTGCTTCTCACTGCTACTTCCAGCTCATACCCCTGCTTCAATTTGTAATTATTCCGAGTTTCTAATCTCAAAGTGATCATGCCAGACTCCACTTTTCCTTATAAAAATCATTCACTGCTTCCAGGGTCATTTCCTCTTGTACCTTAAAGGTGCCAGCTCTTGGTTCACTGTCACTCACAGTGGTTCTGCCATACTTCTTGGAGATTTTAACATCCACACAGATGATCCTTCCAATATACTGGCTCCTAAATTGGCCAACTGGCCAATTTCCTTCTAGGAATCTCGTCCTTTAATCTATCGCAGCTTCTATGGTCATACCATAGACCTTGTCATTACCATCATTTTCAAAGCTTCATTAATCTCAATTTCATACTCACTAATATTCAAACACATATCCATTATTTCCAGCTTAATTCTATGAATTCTGCTCAACTCTAACAATTCTTTAACCCCATCACGACATACGAACCATTGTTCCCATCAACTTTTTACATGACTTCAGACACACTCCTGCCTAAGAAACTACGAAAAATAATTCTCTTTGTCTCAGTTATTCTTCCTCCAGATATGTGCATGTCTTACCTCCTCACTTCCTTCAGTTAATTATTCAAATGTATCTTCTCAGTAATACATTGTCTGACTGCCTTGCAGTATAGCAAATCCCAGCGACATTTTGTGAATCCTATTCCTACATTTCTGTTTAAGTTTTCTACTTAACATTTATCATCACCTAACATGTCATACAGCTTAGTTATTTTTTATTGTTTATACACTAGAAAATAATTTATAAAATGATAAGGATTTTTATCTTTCTCCAAAACTTTACTGTGGGATCTTAAAGTCAGATGATTAAAAAAAGAGAGATACTTTTAAATCCCCAGCACCTAAAATAGTATCTGGCACATAGTAAGTGTTCAATACATGCTTGTTGAATTGCTAAATGGATAATAAAAATAAATAAATGGACTTCCTCTCCTTGATGCAGTGCAATAACTCATGGCCAGAAATACTCTTGCTGAGAACAACTAGAAATGCCAGATAAAATATGGGACTCACCTGTATGAGCTACTGGAGACCCACTCAGAAAACCAAAACTGAAAGGGATAAGACTAGAGAGACAAGATCCTCAATAAAGTGAGCTAAATTTTGTGGCCACTTTTACCTTGGGAGCATGACTTGATTCTTGGCATTGGTGGGAGGTGGAGAGTCTGGGCTTTGCACCAGTGAAGGGTCACTGCTGGAAGTGGGGTCGAGGAAGAGACACCAATAGAGTTTTTGGAGAAAATTTGGAGAGCCTGAATCAGGCATCACTTTTCCCCCAGTTTTAGGGGCTGTATAGGATTGTTATGGATTGTATCCCTGCGAAAGATGTTGAAGTCCTAACCCCCAGTACTTGTGAATGTGACTTTATTTGGAAATAAAGTCTTTGCAGATGATCAAGTTAAGATGAGGTTGTTAGGGTGAATGCTAATCCAACAAAACTGTGTCCTTATAAAACTGGGAAACAGAAAAACACGCACACAGGGAGAATGTCACATGTAGAGGGAGGCAGAGAGATTGGGTGATTCAGCTATGAGCTAAAGAATTTCAAAGAGTGCCTGCAAATCATCAGAAGCAGGGGAGATAAATGGAACAGATTCTCCCTCTTACTACTCAGAAGGAACCACATATTACTTCCATGTGAGAACCTTAGTGTTGATCAGTTAGTGCCAGTTTAATGTCGAGTACATGTGGTGCTTATTCTTCCATTTTTGTGAAACCCCACTTTGGAGGATGGGCTCAAGCTCTATGAGGTACTTCTTCCTATTCCACCTGATGCAAGCTAATGCTTCCTTCTCTACAACCACAGCCACCAGCTTGATTGTGAATGTATTTTCTCAGAAGACCATTTCCTACAATGAGTGCATGACTCAGGTCTTTCCATCCCATTTCTCTGGATGCATGGAGATCTTTTTGCTCATCCTCATGGCCTTTGATCGCTACGCAGCTATTTGTAAGTCCCTGAACTACACAACCATTAAAAGCCAGTGTGTCTGTCGTACATTGGTAATTATGGCCTGGAGAGGGTCTTGTATCCATTCTTCAGCACAGATTTTTCTGGCTTTGAGATTGCCTTTCTGTGGCCCAAATGAGATTGATCACTATTTCTGTGATTTGCAGCCTTGTTGAAACATACCTGCACGGACACTTATGTGACAAATTTGCTCATTGTGTCTAATAGTGGGGACATATGCATGGTGAGTTTCATACCTCTGTTAATCTCCTATATTGTCATTTTATACTCTCTGAGAAATCACAGTGCAGAAGGAAGCTGAAAAACACCTTCCACATGCACTTCCCACTTTATTGTGGTTGTCCTATTTTTTGGTCCATATATATTTAGATACACACACCCTTGAACCACTTTTCCAATACACAAGATGGTGTCTGTGTTTTATACGATTGGCACACCCTTACTCAACTCTCTGATATATACACTGAGGAAAACAGAAGTAAAAAATGCCATGAAAAAATTATCATGTAGCAAAGTATGACATCAGCTGATAAATAATATATGAAGATTCTAATGCCTATTTCCTTAACCATTTAGTTTTGTTGCACATACTGAAAAGAAAAAATATTCTTGTCAGTAAATAAACAATCAAGACATGCATGCAGAAATGTATGTGTGCATGTGTGCGTATTTGTATATGCAAATATATAAGTATAGATGTATATACCTTGTTCTGAGAAGATGGCACTAGACTATGATAGCTTAAAGATCATAATCATTTTAACCAATCTATGATGGCCCTTACTTGGATTCTATCCACATCTGGCCATTGTTGCATGGTAACTTAGTTTCCTATACAAGTTTTCCTTTAAGAAGAAATGTACTGACTAATGGTAGAATGAATGTCTGTGTGTACAGCAATTGTTTTCTAGATTTTATTCTAGTCCATTGTGAATGTGATCATAAGAGGTAATCCACAGGACTCTGGACACTCACAGAACCAAAATTATTTTCTTGCCAACCTGAGAATTAAAGAGATTCTCCCAGAAAATTCTACTCTGCAAATAGATGCTTAATCCTGCCTCACTGGAGATATCTATCTACATTAATAGACCCTCAAACTCCAAAAAAAGATGAAGTATTCAGAGAAAACCTACTGCAAAACCACTCAAAATTCTTGGTAAGAAATAGGCATTGTTTTAGCCCATTTGGGGATGCTATGACAAAATATCAGAAACTGGGTATCTTATAAACAACAGATGTTTTTTTCTTAAAGTTCTGGAGGCTGGGAAGTCCAATGCAATGTGCCAGAAGACTCTGTGTCTAGTGACGGACCCTTCCCATTTCACAGGCTACAGTCTTCTTGATATAACCTTGCCTGGTTTAAAGGGAAAGGATCTCTCCGGGGCCTATTTTATGAGGGCTCTAATTACCTCCCTATCTGCTGATACAATTTACCACAGGGGTTAGAATTTCAACATATGAATTTATGGGGAAGCAGAAACATTTAGAATACAGCAGGCATAGAGTCATTTCAACACACTTTGTAACTCTACATCTATTGTGTCTAGTCAACACTCTACACATAAAACTTTGTTATATGTAAAATTTTAATTCATGAATAACATATCAACACTGGAATTCAATAGAATTTATTTTCATTTAAAATGAGATTGTACTTTACTCCAATTTGTTGGCACTGATATAAAGGTAGACTTCTATAGACAGAAGTTAATATGATTAAACTTATATGTTTTTTCCATTTCTGAGGTACCTCATTTAAGATAATGGGCACAAAGAGATATAAAGGACATTGGAAACCAAGGCAGGGAGAGAGTGGCAAGGGAATGAGGGTTAAAAATATCACCTATTGGGTACAATAAGCACTGTTCTAGTGACAGGCACACTAAAAGGCTTGAATTAAACATTATGCATGGTATCTATTTAACAGAAACATTCGTACTGCCTTAGTATTTTGAAATTAAAAAACCCTTATCTGTAAACAAGAAAGACTTCAGAGTGAATTGAAACTTCAATTGACTCTTCAAAGTGAGTGAACTGGGCAGAGACTGACTTTAGAAAGAGGTATTGAATTTCAGGATTTGAATTTCTTTCTGGTTCACTCTTGGTAGGTTGCATGTGTCTACGAATTTATCTGTTTGTGCTAGGTTTTGTAATTTATTGCCATATGATGGTTCACAGTAGTTTCTAACAATCCTTTGGATTTTTTTGATTTTTCAGTATCAGTTGTAATATCAACTGATAAGACAATTTTAAATCAGTAGGAAAGACTAGAATACTCGATAAATTCTGGAAAGGAAAATTACTATCCCCTATCTACTATTTCTTCTCCTTGGCTGTGACTCCCTCCGTCTCTATCTTTCTCTTTTCTGATTTAAATTTTATAAATAACTTACCCTATTTTTCATAACTGTATAAAAATAATGCTTCTTATATTATCTACCTTATTCCATCTTTATAATCATATTTTTATTTTATTCCATTTTGTTCCTCTAACAAAACAGATAATAAAGGATTAACCAATCAGGGCATGGAATGAAGTAAAAGATGCTAACTGTGGCTTGGAGTGAGAACGAGGATTTCAGAATGAATTGGTCAAGTGCATCGCTGAGTGATATTGATAAAATATCACCCTAACTAGGACTGTGGTCCATATCAGGTGATTCTTCTGTACCAGGACACACATATAAAATCTTAACCAAAAAAAATAAAAAAACACTTCTTTCTTAATTCCACTAATAGTCTAAGTGATGGTGCTTCTGGGCCTTGACTTTTCTGATAAATAACGTCAGTTTGGCATTTTTCTGTGAGTTGAGAATAAACATATAAGTAGGCAGGATAAAATGTTTAAAGACTGTATGAAGCAACAAATTGGTGTCATCCCTCTCTGAAGGGACATGAGCTAAGTTCAAGTTGTCCCTCAGGCTCCAGTCTCAATGCTATGCTTCCTTAGAGTAACCAGACCTACCCTAACTTCTCTTCAAATAATATGAAAAGAGAAAAATTCCTTTACTCTCTAGAAATTGTACTTTTATTATTTTTTTTTTTTTGTATTTTTTTTTATTTCATCTTATTGTTATGGGGGATACAGAATTGCAGGTTACCTACGTTGTCCATGTACCGCCTTTCCCCCCAAGTCAGAGCTCCAGGCGTGTCTGATCCCCAGATAGTGCGCGTTGCACCCATCATGTAGGTATCTATCCCTCCCTTCCCCACCCTCCCTTCCCGAGTCAGCACCTTCAAGCGTTACCATTCCCCAAACGGTGCACAATGCACTCATTGTGTAGGCATAACCCCATCCCCTCCCCCCACCCCCCACCTCAGTCTGATATCCGATTGGTGTCGTTCCCAGATGTGTATTTAGGTGATGTTCAGGGAAACCAATTTTCTGGTGAGTACATGTGATGCTTGTTTTTCCATTCTTGGGATACTTCACTTAATATAATGGGTTCCAACTCTCTCCAGCAGAACCATAGAGATGTCGTATCTTCATCATTCCTTATAGCTGAGTAATATTCCATGGTATACATATACCACAGCTTACTAATCCAATCATGTATTGATGGGCATTGGGGTTGTTTCCACATCTTTGCGATTGTGAATTGTGCTGCTATAAACATTCGGGTACATGTGTCTTTGTTACAGAATGACCTTTTTTCCTTTGGATATATGCCCAATAATGGGATTGCTGGATCGAATGGCAGGTCTACTTGAATCTGTTTAAGATACCTCCATAATGCTTTCCACAGGGGTTGCACTAGTTTGCAGTCCCACCAGCAGTGTATCAGTGTTCCTGTCTCTCCACATCCACGCCAACATGTGTTGTTTTGGGTTTTTTTGATAAAGGCCATTCTCACTGGGGTTAAGTGATATCTCATTGTGGTTTTGATTTGCATTTCTCTGATGATTAGGGATGTTGAGCATTTTTTCATATGTTTGTTAGCCATTTTTATATCTTCTTTTGAGAAGTTTCTATTCATGTCATTTGCCAGAAATTGTACTTTTGTTTTTAAAGTCATGGAACATCAAGATCAGTTCTGAGAGAAAAAAATAACATTTTGATTAATCTATGCATCTTTACATACTTACACATAAAATGTTATTCTTTAATAAGCACTCATTGCTACCCTAGTACCCAAACAATGTATGTTGTCCTTATGGATTGATGCTATCTTATCCCAGAACTCAGCTCTTTTACTTAGTAAGTACACAGGAAGTTGCCCTAAATCTGTTATTCCATCACAGTAGATACAGTACTCTATTCCTGAACATGAAGGAAAATGAAAGCATCTTGTAATAGAAACTGGAAGTTGAAAAAGAAAAAAGAAAAAATGCCCTCTAATTGATCAGGAACATAAAAGTTTTGCAAAGACTTGAGTAAGTCAAAGCACACATAATAAAACTGTGTCTTAGAAAATCATACTGATGGGAAATTCCCAAATCCTGGGGGAGTTGAGAAGCAATTTTACAGGTTCATGACCCCTCAGGGAAATTTCTTTAAATTACTGTAGGAAACCAAGGAGGAAACTTTTGCTGCTTTATTTTTTTTTCCCGAGACTATGTTAAATACAGCATTGATAGACCACAGGAGACATTCTCTACCTGTCTGCCAGAGATGCTCTTCCTCTCTCTTAGATCTACAAGGAATGGTTGGAAACAACCTTCCTGTTTTGGCCAGCCACCAAATGGACTTTTCTTCTAGAAAATGGGACATTACCATCATCAGAATCTGCAAGGAATTGAAAAATGGTGAGATTTATAATTCCCATGTTTGCATTTTCAGTGAGGATTTCAAATTGTGATGCAGTGCTTCAAAGTGTGGGTGTTGTGGTCTGGCTATAAAGTTTAATGCAATGCATGAGCCTATCACTTAAAACCGTGTACACTTGGGCTAGTTATATAACCTTTCTGGCTCTTAGACTCCTCATACTTAATGAGGATAATATTAATAATATTATCCAGCTGAAAATATGGGGAAAAAATAAAATAATACATGTGGAGCCCATAGAACTACACTTGATACATAAGTGTCCAATAAGCAGCAGCTGTTAGAAAGCAAATTAGTGTTTGTTTTGGGGGAGAGGTGGTAAGAACACCTAATTAATTCAATTCTAATGAAATTAAACCTATCTTCAGCCTTTCATGAGCAAGTTAAATCCACATAACTTAGAAAAGCAACAAATGCATATTTTTGTCCTTCCTCTCTAATAGTAGCTTATTTATTCTTTGTAAAATATTCTCATTTATCATTTATGCTCTGATGCTCTCCCCATCCTGATATTTTAGATTAAAAAGCAGATTTTTCTGCTGTTTAAAGGCTAAATAAGGAACACTGACATAATATGGTAAATTCAAGGGCTGCTGTACCGTATAGAGGGTTATTGATGTAGAATAAAGCACTTACTGTTTCCACAACACCCTAACAAATGGCACAGGGATGGACTTGAAGGGTAAGAAAACTGCCTCACATCACACAGTAGAGTCTTCTGATTTTAACTACGTCCACCTTATTTTCCTAAGCACATTTGATGTGACAAATACCATTAGGTTCCTGCCTCAGAATAGTTCAGGAAAATTTAAATTGCTTTAGTGCTCATTGTCCTGGCTTTATCTCACCCCTAAAATGAGCTACACCACTAAGACAACATAAGACAACAGAAGAAAAGAAGGTTCAGGCATGGATCAGAAAAGATGCCAGTGGACACAGAGAAAGGAATTTTTTTGTCTGTCTGTTTGTTTGTTTGTTTGTTTGTTTTTGAAATTCCAGAAATGGTAAGAGTATAAAAGTTGAGAGATTTAGGGAAATCAGCAGAGCAATGTAGAGAGGAGAGAAAAGGATCTGAAATTCTGACATTTGAAGAGACCATCCCAGGTTTCCAGGGAAAGGAATGTGCTTTGAAAGACAGGGAAGGAATAAATCTTTTATTGCTGAATAATAATCCTGGATCAAAAATATGGTGGATTTAAGAAACTTAACAGGGAGGGTAATTAGAAATAGGATTTCAATATATTCTTTTCCTTTGTAATAACAATATTTGGAAAAATGTATGGAAATGTGACTGATATGCACACATATGTACATATAAATGCATCTCAAATTTACTGCTTGAAATGTATCTACAAAACATTACGGGCTGGGTGCGGTGGCTCACGGCTGTAATGCTAACACTCTGGGAGGCCCAGGCCGGAGGATTGCTTGAGCTCAGGAGATCGAGACCAGCCTGAGCAAGAATGAGACCCTGTCTCTATTAAAAATAGAAAAATTAGCCTGGTGTTGTGGCCCACACCTGTAGTTGCAGCTACTCAGGAGGCTGAGACAAGAGGATCACTTGAGCCCAGGAGTTTGAGGTTGCAGTGAGCTATGATGATGCCACTGCACTCTACCCAGGATGACATAGTGAGATTCTCTCTCTCAAAAAAAAAAAAAAATTACTTGTAATGACAATCTTGCTACTAATTCCTCTTATAATTCTGAATGTTATGTATATTTCAACCTTGAAACAGAAATTCTATTATTTTCAGAACGACTGATGCTATGATTAGTTTTATGGCAAAAACTGATGGGAAAGAAATAGTAGGCAATGTGGATAGTGGGAATGAGGAGGTCAACTTCCCAAGGTCACAGTTCCAAGAGATGCTGCAAGGGGGACCTGGGCAATCTGAGGTGCAGCCCCAGCATATTAAGGGTGTGGCTGTCAGGAAAGACCAGGAGAAATATGTACAGAATAAGCTGCTACCTAGAGGAGAATGTGAATTTAACAGTGATATCAAAGTGAGGGCTTAGAGTACACAGAGGGCTGGTCCCGTGGTATGGATGTTTATGAAAAGTATACAGGAGTTTATAATTTTAATGTAAGATTCTGTGTAATCTTAGCATGTTAATTCCATCTATGCAAATGAATTATCCCCGAACCCCACCTCCTGTGTCTGAACTATTTAGATGATAAAATATATGGTATTGTGGTTTTTAAACTTGATGTTTAATTTTAAATATTCTAATAATAATATACATTGCAAATAAAAAGTCACTATAACTTTTATGATTCCTCCTAGATTATAAAATTATATTTAAAATATCTGTACAGATGAACAGAATAATTACAACATTTCCTGTTTTTCTCACTCATATTATAAAAATGCTTCTCCTATGTCCTCATAGTATTAGTGTTTTATATATATATAGCACCATGGGTTATTAAATTATGATAGCCTGGTTTACATAAACTTCCTGTCATTGAATATTTTAGATATTTCTCAATTTTCACTATTATAAATGACATGGTACCATCTTTCATTATAAAACTTCCCCATCTCATTTCAGCTTCAGAATAAATGTTCACAATTTTCACAATTGGGGTTACTAGTACAAAAAACACAAATATGTTTATAAATCTGAAATTATTTACTAATATGTTTTCTAAAAGGATTACAGGAATGAAGCAGTTTCATTGCAATTTTAGAATGGGTATAATTAAAAATTAGCATGATTTTAAAAACACATATTATATTCCTAAGACAGATTCAATTTTCTAGCTCGCTTTGTGTCCATAGGTAGATGCTGCTTAAAATTAATGGTGACATCAATATTTGATTTCTACTTGCAAAATACATTAATAATAACTGTTTATTTTACTTTCATGGGTCAGGCAGCTTGAACAAGTGTTACTATCTCTTTTATAGCAGAGGTGGCTGAGGCATAGTGATTTGCTCAATGACACGTGGCTAGTATTTGATGAAGCTGGGATTGCTTGAGTTTTGCTAGCACAAATTGAACAATTTTTACTTTTTAACTAATTTTTCATGTGGAATAATTTTAGATTAAAAGAAAAGTTACTAAGAGAGTATAGCAACTTTATTCAGTTTCCCTTAGTCTTATCAACTTACATTACCATGGCTACATTTGTCAAGACTATTAAATGTATGTTGACATATTACTCTTAACAATACATCACATTATATCCACATTTCACTAATTTGTCCACTAGTGTCCTTTTCTGTTCTAGGATTCAATCTAGGACGACACATTGCATTTAGGGCAATTATTTTTCAAATGATTTAAAATCATAAATCCTGTGGTCACAAACTGTGAGGACAATATAGTCTCCATTGTCAAAGCTTTAACACTAACTTTGGAAATTCCTTTGCCTGAGAGAAGAAGGAGTGGGTTTGTTATATCTGAATTATATTTTAATTCTAAAATGGTATTGCTCTTAGACTACCCACGATAAAGGAAGTGGAGCAATTAAGAATTGCATAATTATCAAATTAATACAGAATCTTCTGTTCCTTTCCACCACCCACCCAATTAGGTTTTCTTTGTGCAATGAAGCTGTCTGAACAGGAGTGGATGCCAGTGGGACTGAGAGCCACAATCTATTCAGGAATTATGAAGGATGTTTAAAAGTGTTATACATTTAAAAAATGTCACTTCTGTACTGAAACCGATCGTACAAAATATTTCACACTTGCCAGTTAATAACAGGATGTGTAAAAACCATGTTGCTCATGGTAAAGCAGAAATTCGGAGTAAAGATGTTATCATTTCTTCTCTGTGTCAGTGATTCTGGGAGCTTGTTCTTACCACTCATCATGACCTTCCATGCTTGTTAATGCATCAATGTTTTTGTGTGTGTTGCCTTATCTGATTCTCATAAGAACCCTATCAATAGACATTTTTCTTGTACCCATTTACAGAAGTGGCAGCTGAGGCTTTGAAAATTTGAAGAATTTTCAGTAACATGCTCCACCCCAGTGGAAGATCCCAGATTTAAACCCATGTCTGTCAATCTGCATGTGATGATGTTCTTACTCATTTCACTTCATTCTCTTTCAGCTTTGGTCCTAGGCTAAGCTGAGCACTGCTGGGGCATATGGTGATATTTTTTGCTTTGTGGTAAGTGGGAGTTGACTGATCCAATGACCTTACAGGGTTTGGTTGAACTCTTGATTTCTTGGCAATAACTTCTAACTGGATATGGGGTTCATCATGCAGACACCAGTAACAAAGACCCTATAGACATAGTGGAAATGGTTGTTTTAAAACTGTGTATTTGTTAGTTTTATTAACATTTGATTGTTTCTGTTAACTCTAAGTGGCATTCATAACAATCAGCTTGTTTACAAGTCTCACAATTCCTGTTTTTCTTTTATCCATTTATTTTTCAGCAAAAATATATATGTATACATATACAAATATTAACACATGCAGACATACATATGTGCTATTTGACTGATACATTTCAGTTACATGTACAGACGAGGATCCAATCATCCTGTGAAGCTGTGTCTACCTGTGGAAAATGAAGTCAAAAGTTGGATCATTATCTGGATGACTGAGTCCTTCTGTAGGTAAGGTGGATGGCTTTGTAAGTGAGATAATAGTAACTACAATGGGTAAGGGCACGTTATCATAAGGAGCATTTTCACATTTTCAAATTTGACCCTCATTATAATCCTGGGAGATGTTCAGGTAAGCTATACACACCTCTCTGCTTTATGATAATGTCAAATACATTTGAAACATGTATATCCTTAGTAGTTATACTGGATCAGACCTGACAACATGTAAATAATTGACAAATAGTTAATAAAGCCTCAAGACTCTGTCCTGTAGGCAACTTGTTTCTCTTCCTTGCCTATGGGGTGGCTGCCAATTTGTACATGTAAGTGCTTGTAGAAAGGTCAACCCTATTCTGATGTTCTGGTTGAAAAAAGAAAATCCCACTCTTCTCCTTGTTGATGCAGTAGGTGCTGGAGCCAGAGGCTCTGTGGTCAAAGCCCAGATCAAGCATCTGTTGTTTGCTGGTACTTAACCTCTTCAAGCATGAATTTCCCACCAATCAACAGGGACAATAGGACTATCACAGACTGTGTTTTAGCCAGTGGGTCCTGAGACCCACCTATTTCACTTGATCACCATGAAGACACTCTGATACAGGCATTATTATTTTTATAAACTTCTGTTCTCATTTTAAAATAACAGATTAAAAATAAACTGAACACTGAGTAGACACTTGTTATGTATTAAGTTTCCAGCTAGGCATTTGCCACCAATCATTCTCTTTTGCGAAGAATGAAGTAATTCATTTAAAGGCCTAATACAGTTCAGACTTTCAAACAAATATTTGAGGAGTAGCCATTATTTTCAAGAGGCTTTTCAACTGTATTTTATTTCTTGTTCTGTTTGTAGGTGACGCAGTCTCCAGATTAGGATGGCATACTGGTCACCCCTGCTCCCATTCCATGTCAATGGCAGGCATCACTAATAACTTACAGTTCTCTTTTACTCATAACTTGGAAGTGGCTTCAGAATGCTTCACAATAATTCACTCCAAGAAGCCACTAGTAAATAATCAAAGCTGGCACTTGAGATGAAAACTATTTCTCTTTTCTACCACTTGTAGATTCTTCCCTTCCCCAATATTGAAACTATGGCTCTCTTAAAGCATTCAGTAACTTATCTCCACCTCATTTCTGCCTGACCTTTCACTACTACCTTCAACAATTTCAAGTTTTGTGTTCTCCGTGAAGACACCAGTCACCCACACAATTTTGTATGTGGATGCTCCAAACTTGTTGATGACCATAATACTACAAATGGAACTGAAGCAAATTTTTCTTTATCATGACTGCAGATTCTATATGATCACCACTGTTGCAGATTTCACCTTTTCCTTGGAAATTATGCACAACCAAAGCTTTGTAACTGAGTTTGTCCTCCTGGGCCTTTCGCAGAATCCAAATGTTCAGAAAATATTATTTGTTGTATTTTTGTTTGTCTACATTGCAACAGTTGGGAGCAACACCCTAATTGTAGTAACCATCCTTAGCAGCCCTGCACTACTTGGATCCCCCATGTACTTCTTCTTGGCTTTCCTGTCCTTCCTCGATGCATGCTTCTCCTCTGTCTTCATGCCAAAGATGATTTTGGACTCCCTCTATGAGAGGAAAACCATCTCCTTTAAAGGCTGCATGATGCAGATTTTTGCTGAACACTTCTTTAGTGGGGCAGAGGTGATTGTCCTCACAGCCATGGCCTATGATCGGTATGTGGCCATTTGCAAGCCTTTGCATTACTCTTCCATCATGAACCGCAGACTCTGTGGCATTCTGATGGGGGTGGCCTGGACAGGAGGCTTCTCACATTCCACGATACAAATTCTCTTTACTTTCCAGTTGCCCTTCTGTGGTCCCAATGTCATTGATCACTTCAGTTGTGACTTTCAGCCATTACTGGATCTTGCCTGCACTGACACTCACATCTTTGGACTTTTTGTGGTCGTCAACAGTGGGGTTTTCTGCATCATAATCTTCTCCTTGTTGCTTATCTCCTATATTATCATCTTGTTCTCTCTGAGAACTCATAGTTCCAAAGGACGGAGAAAAGCTCTGTCTACCTGTGGATCTCACATTACTGTTGTTGTGTTGTTCTTTGTCCCATGCATGTTTGTATATGCACGACCTCCATCTGCTTTCTCCTCTGACAAAATGGTGGCAGTAGTTTATGGCATCCTAGCCCCCTTGCTCAATCCTCTGATTTATACGTCCAGGAATAAGGAAGTAAAAAATGCCATAAGGAAACTATGGAAAAGATTACTGGTGGTTTCCGATGGAAAATAAAATATTAAACTTTTTTTTATAAAATCAAGGTTAAGGGTAAATAAGTCAAAATAATATTGGACAAAAACTTTTTTGGATATACCTTGAGTATCTTCGGTGGGACACCTTTTATTACTGCATCTATCTTGTTACTTTTTATTGGTTTATTCAAGTTTTGGATTTCTTTCTGTTTGTATGTGTCTAGCAATTTATCCATGTATTCTGTGTTTTCCAATCTATTGGAATATAGCTGCTCATAGTAGTCTGTAAGGATCCTTGAATTTCTGCAGTCTCAGTTGTAATATCTCCTTTTTCTTTTTCTTTCTGTTTAAATAATTTTTTATTTCAAAATATCATGGAGGTAAAAATGGTATTTGTTACATGAGTCATTTTTGTAATGCTTGAGTCCTGGTTATAGGTGTGCCTGTCACCCAAATAGTATTCATAGTACCCATTATGTTGGTTTGTTCCCCTCCCCTCCCCCTCCGGGCTGCTTTCTACTGAGTTTTACTTTCCTCTGTGCATTTGAATGCTCATCAGTTAGTTGTTCCAATTTAATAGTGAGTACATGTGGTGTTTGTTTTTCCATTCTTGCAATACTTCACTTAGGAGAATGGTCTCCCATCAATTCATGAGTAGATTAATAAAATGTAGTATATGTACACCATGGAGTATTAGCCATAAAAAAGATGAATGGATATCTCCTTTATCATCTCTTACTTTATTTATTTGGCTCTTCTCTATTCTTTTCTTAGTATGGCTAAAGGGGTGTCTATTTAGTTTATCTTTTCAAAAACACAACTTTTTGTTTCATTGATCTTTTTTGTATTTTTTTTATTTCACTTATTTCTGCTCTGACCTTTATTATTTTTTTCCCTCTACTAATTTTGGATTTGGTTTGCTCTTCTTTTTCTAGCTCTTTGTGATGCATCATTAGTTTCTTTATTTGAAGCTTTTCTACTTTTTTAATGTAGGCACTTATTGCTATAAACTTTCCTCTCATTCATTATTGTTTTGCTATATCCCATATGTTGTGTTTTCATTTCCTTTTGTTTTGAGACATTTTAAAATTTCCTTCTTCATCTCTTCATTCACCCAGTGTTCATTCAGGACCATATTGTTTAATTTCCATGTGTTTGAATATTTTCCAATGTTCCTCTTGTTATTATTTTCTAGGTTTATTCCATTATGGTCAGGATAAATGCTTGATATAATTTCAAATTTTTTGAATTATTTGAGACTTATTTTGTGGTCTGCCCTTGAAAATGATCCATGAGCTGAGGAGAACAATGTGAATTCTGTAGCTGTTGGATGTAATATTCTGTAAATACCTATTAGGTCCATTTGGTCTATAGTGCAGATAAAGTCCAATGTTTCATTGTTGATGTTCTGTCTGGATGGTCTGTCCAATGCTGAAAGTGGAGTGTTGAGATCTCCAACAAATATTATTTTAGAGTCTACCTCTTTCTTTAGCTCTGATAGTATTTGCTCTATATATCTGGGTGCTCCAGTGTTGGGTGCATATATATTTAGAATTGTTATATGCTCTTGCTGAATTGACCCCTTTATCATTATATAATGACCTTCTTTGTCTCTTTTTACAGTTTGTGTCTTGAAATCTATTTTATCTGATAGAAGTATAGCTACTCCTGTTCTTTTTTGATTTTCATTTCCATGCAATATCTTTTTCCATCCCTTTATTTTCAGTCTGTATGTGTCTTTGTAGGTGAAGCATGTTTCTTGCAGACAACATATAGTTGGCTCTTGTTTTGTTATACCTTCAGCCACTCTGTCTTGGGATTGGAGAGTTTAGTCCATTTCCATTCAATGTTATTGACAGGTAAAGACTTACTACTGCCATGTTGTGATTTGAATTCAGGTTGTTTTGTGGTCTTCTCTTTCTTATTTACTGCCATCTTCCTTTGTTAAAGTGATCTTTCTGGTAGTGTGTTTTAATTTCTTGCTTTTAATTTTTTGGGTATCTGTCTTAGGTTTTTTGATTTTAGTCAGTTTGACTATGGCCAGACTGATGACTATGTGCCTTGACAATGCCCCATTTGCCATGACTCTTCCTTGTGTTCGATGACCTTTTTGTATCTGAATGTCTAAACCTCTATCAATACCATAGAAGTTTTCCTCCATTATTCCATCAAATAGGGTTTACATGTTCTTTTCTTTTTCCTTTTCTCTCTCAGGGATACCTATGAGTCTTATGTTTGTTTGCTTTACATAATCCCATATTTCTTGGAGAGATTGTTCATACTTCTTGATTCTTGTTTTATTCATTTTTAACTGACTGGGTTGATTTGAAAGGATATAGCCTGATCTTTTGTACCCCCATAATGAGCTGAAAAACAAACAAAACATAAAAAAAAATAAAAAATAAATAAAAGAAAGTCTTGTCTTCAACATCTGAAATTCTTTCTTTTGCTTTTTCTAGTCTGTTTTAAAACTTTCCACTGTATATTGAAATTCCCTAAAGGCATCTTTCATATCCAGAGATTCTGTTATTTTTTTTTTCAGATTATCTATCTTTTTAATGAATTTTTCCCTCATGTTCCCAATTATGTTTTTGGTTTATTTGTGTTTTTTACTACTTTCTCATCAATTCCATTGATCTTACCCAGGGAGAGGTCACTTAAAGGCATGCTTGAGTTTTGCTCTGGAAGATTGACTAGGCAGGAGGGGGTGGACACATTGTGAGTCTGTAACAGTGACATTCCTCTGCATCTCCCCATAGCCCTGTGGTTGTCACAGTCCAAGCATGTGCTGGAGGACACACATGTTGGATGGATGGGCTGGTCTCTAGGACACTGCTAAATTAACACTGACTCGAGGTGGGGGGCAAGAGCAATATATGTAACCTAAACATTTGTACCCCCATAATAGGCAGAAATAAAAAATTTCTATAAATGTAAAACTCTTATAAAAAATAATGTTTATGAAAAATATTTTAAATCTGTAAAAGAAAAAGAAAAACAAAAAGAAAGATATTTAAATAATTTTAAATCAAGATGAATAGTAGTGGCTAGTACACATAAGAATTCTAATCTTTATATAAAAGTTTGAATTTTGGCACTTATAACACTAATAAAAATAACTTGTAATATCTGTATTTCATTTTTAAATATTTATTGCATTTAGGCCATTGAAAGAAAAAGCACTTAAAGCATTTAAAGAAAAAGCACTCAGGAGAAATTTTTTACATTGGATAGTGTTAGATTAAAACCCAGAATATTCACTCTGCCATCTCAAAATATCAAAAAGAGGAAAAGAATGTAAAACATTATACATGATAAATCATATTTTTAAAAATCACGCATACTAAATAATACAAGAATAAGAAGAAAAAATAAGGAAAGATAAATTATTAATAACTAAAGTAATATATCAGATTTACGTCCAGGCAACCACTTGGTTTTTCCAGCTAGGGTTGGAGCAGAAGTGCCCAACCAATTTCCACTGGGATATCACAGCACATGTTATTATGCATTCCCATAACCTAATGCGGGAAGCTCTGATCTCAAATTCCCAGAGGCCTGGGCCACCATACAGTGTGCCCCACAGAGTTGATTTCAGACCTCATCCGGATGAGTTAACTTAACCAGACACCACTGATATTACAGTGATCTCTCTACATACTCAGGTGTATTAGCATCTGTTTCTAATGCTCTATAGCAAGAGTA
This sequence comes from Eulemur rufifrons, assembly GCF_041146395.1. NCBI lineage: Eukaryota > Metazoa > Chordata > Mammalia > Primates > Lemuridae > Eulemur > Eulemur rufifrons. The sequence goes on along the minus strand of NC_090988.1, from coordinate 90,888,204 downwards.
GAAATCTTGACAATTATTGGTTCTTCAGTAGCTGAGAACCCTAGATAAATTTCAGTTGTGGACCTCCCTGCTAAGAAGTAATCTAGAGAGATCATTTTGAAAATGTTTGTGGGCACCATAACTGTTTCCTAGAGATTCCACTATCCCCAGGACTGAAGAGCTTATTTTCCATCCTGCCAATGACTGCATTTTTAACATGATCCAGTATATTTCTTCTTAACTTTTCTTTGCCTTCTTCCTGTTTCCTGCTCTATCCTGGAAGCATTACTTCAACATCTCACTGGAGAAATTCAACCAGATCCTTTCTATCAGCCATCTCCTTTACAAAGTCCAAACTAAACAAAAAATAAAAATATTGTTAAAATATAAATTTCATACACACTGAGGATTTGTACGTTTCTGAACACACACACACACACACACACACACACAACTATTACAGAACTATGCTAGCCCTATCAAATAACGTTATTAATTAGTGTAACTGAGTCCAAGCTCATCCCACTCACCACAGCACAGCCAACAAGTGGAGAGAGCAAGGTGTTGGGCAAAGGAAAGTGACTTTTATTCAGAGAGCCAGCAAACCAAGAAGATGGTAGACTAACAAACCAAGAACCATCTTAAGGTAGTATGAACTTTAGGCTCCTTTTTACTTTAAGGACAGGGGAAGAGGTGGGTTGGGCTGCGAGTGGTAATGGAGAACTGCAGACACCTGTGCATCAGTGAGGGTCTGAGGAAGTTGTAAAACTCCTTTGCTCTTGGTCAGTAAACTTTGGAGGATGAAGGTCAGGATACAACTCTTTCACATAGCATTGTTACTCATATGATGCTTTCCTTACCACCCTGGGGGTTACTTTTGGGAGAAGGAGGGTTGCCACCTTTCCTTTAGCCTATGTGCAGAGCTAAGCAGAAGCTTTTAACCTGAGGTCAGAAGCAAAATGGACCTAGTTATGCTAAGCTTCCCTTTCACTGTTGCATTTGTTTGAGACAAGAGATAAGAAAGGATTTCACTCATCAGCAATGAAGTAATATGTTTAAAAAAAGCAAAGGAAGGAAAAACTTGCACAATTTCAATTTGCTTTGTAACACTGTTCATGCTGGTTACTGAGGTGATTTACTTTCACTTGCAGCTGGGGCTGTCATGTCTGTGTTCACTTTTGCACAGGAATTTAGTATTAAAGCTATTTACACTATGAGAATGTCAGTTCATGTTTGACATGCAAAAAAAAAAAAAAAAAAGAAAACACAGCATGAAAAAAAAAACAACCCAAACAAGGAGATAGTCCTTCCAAGTCACATCTGGAATGTTCGCCAATATTTGCAAGTGAATATTTATATATTGACAATAAATCTGATTTACATGACTAATTTGTGATAGTGTCATTATGCAGATTAGGCATGATGATAATCTATGCAGTCACATCCCTGAAGGGCAGAGATGTCAGAAAACACACGGATGGAAGCATTTGGCTCTTCAGCCTTTCCATGATGGAGTCTAAGATGATCAATTATTTCTGGTCAATTTCAGAGCATCTCTATTTAAAAGCGACAGACAGTCTTGAGTGAGGATGCAGCTGTGCCCCTGCTCTGTGTGACAGGCAGGGGAGAAGAGGGATCTCAGGGAGATGCTCTATGCAAAGATAGAGAGTTGGCATGAATTCATAGATAGGAGAAAGGCACGAGGCCTCAGTCACAGTTCTTGACTGGGCAGGGCACTGGGGACAGAAACACTATGAAAGTGGATGATGTAATAAGTTAGAGCATCATTCATTTTGTTGGGGATTTTGAAACCTGCTAATAAGGGCTATGTTTTGGTAGCTCAACAGCAGGATTCAGCTGTTGGGCCTCTTGCCAAGAAACCATTGGCAGCTAGAAGTAGTCATCGCTGGGGAATAGAAACTACAGTGCCTGTTAGCCTGGAAGTGGTTTTGGCAAGAAAGACTCTGAATAATTAAAGTACTGCATCAGCCTCAGAGACCAAGACACCATTTGGAAGCAGATACTGACCACAGTTTGCCATATAATTCCAGGAATACACTTTTCCCTCCCCTTGTCCTGAACCAGAGTCAGCGGCTAGAGTTTCAAAGAATCTGTAAGCCGGGCTGATCTAAAGAAGGCATCAGTGCTTTCACTTCAGCATAGTTCATGATCTCAAAAAATCACACCCTAAACAAATGTGGAATATGCCTATAAATATCTCTACATCAGCAAATTAATCATTTGGGGGTTAAATTGTGAAATAGGATGAAGGTAAATGTATCTTTCGTTAGGCAATATTTTTGACCCCTTTGCTTTAAGGAATTTCCTAGAGGTGAAAATATCTGTGGAGTCTGCCCTCAGAAGGTATCAGGTCCATCTAAGGCTCACGGTTCTGGAAGTTCATTTATTCACTGAGATACCAAAAAAATCTGTAAGAGTGTGAAGACAATATATCTCATTATCACTTCCCTAAGAAGAGATCTTATTCTACTTGGGTAGGCTTTCAAGCCCAGGCTGTATTCCAGGAAACAATGATCTCTAACATATCGAACAATATTCTTTTGCATGTCTGATGGCTCAGCTTCCTTTGGTGTTGGCTCCACTTTTCATCAGGCAGTCTCCACTCATGGTAAGATTATGCGGCAGGAGTTCCGGGCCTGTCCTTTCTGAAACTCTATCAGGAAACAGAGAAAGACTTTTCTTCCTGATCTTCACAAAAGGATGGTGTTTGCATGTCATTTGCTACTAGATTTTATAACTATCACTCAATGACAGACTTGACTTGACCAATTCATTCTGGAATGCCTGTTCTCACTCCAAGCCACAGTTAGCATCTTCTACTTCATTCCATTCCCTGCTTTGCTTAATCCTTTATTATTTGTTTCTCTTAGAGGAACGGGGTGGATTAATATAAAAAATAAGATTGTATAAATGGAGTAAGGTAGACACTATAAGAAACATTGTTTTTTCACAGTTACGAAAAATAGGGTACATTATTTTTAAAGTTTAAATCAGAAAAGAGAAAGACAGAGACAGAGGGAGCCACAGCCAAGGAGAAGAAATGGCAAGTGAGGGATAACAATTTTCCTTCACAGATATTATCCAATATTCTGCTCTTTCCAACTGATTTAAAATTCTGTCTTCATCAGCTGATATTGCAACTGATACTGCAAAATCCAAAAATCCAAGGGATCATAAGACGTCACTATGAGCAAATATATGCCAATAAATCAGAAAACCTAGAATGAATGGATAAATTCCTGGACACATACAACCTACAAACAGTGAACCAGAAAGAAATTCAAAACCTGAAAAAATTAATAACAAATAACAAGATAGAAGCAATAAGAAGACTCCCAAAAGAAATGCCAAGACCCGATGGCTTCACTGCTGCATTCTTCCAAGCATTCCAAGAAGAACTAATACCAATGCTACTTAAACTATTCCAAAATATTGAGGAGGAGGGGATCCTCCCAAACTCATTCTATGAGACGTGTATAACCCTGATACCAAAAGCAAAGACACAACAAAAAAAGAAACCTATAAGCCAATATTTCTGATCAACATTGATGCTGTATGAGGTGAAAGTAGCAGTGAGAAGCAACCAGAACCAGTCTCATCTGCAGGCCTTCAGCATGAGAACTGTGGGAAAAGAAACATTCCTCACTTAAGTGAAATCTTGGATAGGAGAAAGAGGAAAGCACTAAAAGAAAAGATATGTTCACGTAAGAAATTGGAATGGTAGAGGATTCTGCTTAGTATTGACCTGAGATCCCGAGCATCTACTGAAAGGAGATTTGGGGTGTGTGGAGGGGGATGACATTTATGATGAACACAGGAAAGTTATAGTGCTGGAGGGATTCAAAACATAAACGTTCTCTTAAAATCTGGCAATCCCTAGTTGGAGAAAAATTCACGCAATATCTTCAAATTCGGGGAACTCACAAATGTTCTGGTCTTGCTATGGAATGTTTTGGAAGAGCATAATCCACTATACTGTTATCTGTAAATATAGAATTTTTTAATGCTACTTAGAATAGTACTTGGTAATAATAGGTTGTCAATAAATGTCAAATTTAATTATTTTGAGTGAAAAATTTTTCTTTGGATATTCCTGATGTCAGGTGCCTGTCACAGGGCTGATAATTGTCCAGTAAAACCCTTTCTCCCCTCCTGTGCAGTGAGAGATGAGTACTTGTCATGACCAACCAAGTACAGCCTACTTCACTCAGCCCGCCCTGCATCCACGTGTAGCTCTGTCACTAAATTTTTGTCTATTGAACATAAAAAGAAGGGATATGTGCAACACACAGGGGAAAATCGAAAATGTTGCCTTCTGTGTTCCCCAAGTTTATTTGCCCTGTAAACTGAAAATAAAATCTTAAGATCATGGACCCACTTAACTTATTAGACTGAATTTCATCATGACTAGGTCAACTCAACAACAAAAAAAATAAAATGTAAAGCTAAAGCAATAACTGTTTTGGGGAGAATTTTGCAAAATTCTGCTCATGAACCTAGTTGGAATGGAAAAGGCTAGCTACATGTCTTTCAGTATTTGCATTTTCATATGCTCAATATACTTTTTTCTTTTTTCATTATATATTATTACCAGAGACCACAATGAGAAGTTGGGAAGTCAAATAATTAAAATCAGTTTGAATTTTAGTGTTTCATGGGTCAAGCATGAATCTGTGTTGTTCACAAAAATCTGGCCAGAATAATGTTTTATTTTATAGTATATCACATCTTCAATTCACAGATTTATAAATCAATTCAGCCAGTGATACCAGATCATCAATCTCTAGCTAGTTCTTAGGGATAAAGGAACTATTTAACAATAAGAACCTCTACGTGAAGGGAAACAGACATTAAGAAGCTGCCCTTTCTACAATGACAGACAGATGATGAACAAGCCAGGGAAGGAAGCAGGAAAAGCTCCCCAGCATGTCCAAGCCCTTGTTGCACACTTGGTCTCCTACAGTGCAAACATTTATTCAGACAGTATTTTAGATCCTAATCTTAATCCCTCATGGACTTTCCCATCAAGATCATTGAAATCTTGCCTGTGCTCTGCCATATCTACTCTGAGAAAGAAAACTAATATACACTCTTCTCCCTTGGGACTGTCATGGACTATTAAGGGAAAAAGAAAAATATCACTCAGTGCCTTTGTCTATAATACTCGATTAATAGGCATTTTATTAGTCTTGAAGTGATAGGAGAAATGTAAAAGTTTTGCTGCAAATAATTCTATTGTAGAAGACACTTGGAAACCAGAGACTCACAAACCTTAAGTACAGGAATGACTATAAGATGTGTCTACACTTGAATGAACTCTTCATTGATAATTACTCAAATAGAATTATTTTCACTGGGTAGACAAAGTCAAGAAAATTCCAATCATCAAATAAAAAGAAAAGTAATCCTCTTTTGAAATCTGCTTTTTGTTCGCTGGGGCCTCTGGCTTCTATTCCTCTGTAGGGGGGAAGTCAGCTCACTACATCTACAGCTTTAGTACTGGTTTGCTATTAATGTGGTCTCTGAAGTGTTCCCCTAGATTGTACTTGAATAAAAGATAACCATTGCTAACTCCCTTGTGCAATCTGCTCCCTCTTCCTATCCTGTAGCTGGTTGGTAGAGTGTGGTTACCCTACACAAGGGGAACGCATCTATAATCATGACTGGGCCAATCACATTTTGTTTCTCAAGAAATTGACTGAGTGACTCAAATTCTATAGCAGTTGCTAGTGGACCCACATCAAATGATGGAGTCATGTGAAACAGAAACACCTGTTAGTTGAGGTTCTGTGAATGCCCTGGTCTGTGCTCTACCTCAGTCTTGGCTGTTCTTTTCCACAAACAAACTAATATCAGTGTCCCAAACATAACCTTCTTTTCAATTGGCATAGTTTCGGCAAATTCCTGTCCCTAATTTCTGACATATCGTTGTCTTCCTTCCAAAAAGGTTTTTCAATGCATGAAGTGAATGACAAGCAGTCTGATGAGGTAATTCATCTTATCATTCTTTTTTTATTATTAGATTCTAATTAAATATTAAATTCAACTCATTTAAATTTACATATGTGATACTGGACTGCCAACTCAGAGTTGATGAGAATCAGAGGGTGAAAGCATCATTTTCTGACCCCCATTAATGCTTTTGGTATAATATTATGCTGCCTCTTTCTGTACAAGGTATATCCCTTAAATTTTTTGTTGAAGAATAATTTTTGACTTTTTTAGTCTTAAACTTGACTTGATAAAAAAAAGTTTCATATTTTATTTTCCATCAGAAACCACCACCAATTTCTTCCATACTTTCCTCATGGCATTTTTTACCTCCTTATTCCTGAAAGTATAAATCAGAGGATTGAGAAAGGGAGCTAGGATGGCGTAAATTATTGCCACCATTTTGTCAGAGGAGAAAGTAGATGGAGGTCGTGAGTACACCAATATGCACGGGACAAAGAACAAAATCACAACAGTAATGTGAGATCCACACGTAGAGAGAGCTTTTCTCCACCCTTCAGAACTATGAGTTCTCAGAGAGAACAAGATGACGCCATAGGAGACAAGCAACCAGGAGAATATTATGATGCAGAAAAACCCACTGTTGGCCACCACAAAAAAGCCAAAGATGTGAGTGTCAGTGCAGGCAAGCTCCAGTAATGGATACAAGTCACACAAGAAGTGATCAATGACATTGGGACCACAGAAGGGCAATTGGAAGATAAAGAGTATTTGTATCATGGAATGCAAGAAACCCCCTGCCCAGGCTACCGCAATAAGAATGCCACAGAACCTTCGGTTCATGATGGAAGAGTAATGCAAAGGCTTGCAAATGGCCACATACCGATCATAGGCCATGGCTGTGAGGACAATCACCTCTGCCCCACTAAAGAAGTGGTCAGCAAACAGCTGTATCATGCAGCCTTGAAAGGAGATGGTTTTCCTCTCATAGAGGGAATCTAAAATCATCTTTGGCATGAAGACGGAGGAGAAGCATGCATCTAGGAAGGACAGGAAAGCCAAGAAAAAGTACATGGGGGAGCCCAGTAGAGCAGGGCTGCTGAGGATTGTTACTACAATTAGCGTATTGCCCCCGAGTATTGCAATGTACAGAAACAAAAATGCAACAAATAATATTTTCTGAATTTTTTGATTCTCTGAAAGCCCCAGGAGGATGAACTCAGTTACAAAGCTGTGGTTTTGCATGCTTTCCAAGGAAAATGAGACACCTCCAATGGTCACCATCATGTAGCATCTGCAACTATAACAAAAATAAATTTGCTTCAGTTCAATTTATAGTATTATAGTCATCAGTAAGTTGGCTCATCCATATACAAAATTATCTTAAGTGCTTCTGTTGTCACTGAGAACACAAAATTAGAAATAATTTGAAATGTCAGACAGAATTGGGTTGGAGAAAAATTATCAAATGCCTTAAAAAAGACCAAATTTCAATATGGAGGAGGGGAAGCATCTACATGTGGTAGAGAAGAGAAACAGTTTTAATCTCAAGTGCCAGCTTTGACATTAACTGGTGGCTTCCTGGAGTGAACTGTTGAGACGCATTCTGAAGCAACCTCCAAGTTATGAGGAAAGGAGGACTGTAATTTATTAGTGATGCCTGCCATTGGCACGGAAGGGGAGCAGGGGTGACCAGCTTGACATCCTAACCTGGAGACTGCCTCACCTACAAATAGAAGAAGAAATAGCATGTAGTTTAAAGCCACTTGAAAATCACAGCTAGTCCTCATATACTTCTTTGAAAGTCTGAACTGTATTGGGCCTTTAAATGAATTTAGTCATTTTTTATAAAAGAATGATCAGTTCAAAATTCCCAGGTATAAACTTAATACATAACAAGTACGTACTAAGTATTGACTTTATTTTTAATCTGTCATTTAAAATGAGAAGTTTATAAAAATAATAATGCCAATACCAGAGTGTTGTCCTGGTGACTATGTGAAGTAAGGTGGGTCTCAGGACCCACTGCCTAGAACACAGTCTGTGATAGTCCTGTTGTCCCTGTAGATTGGTGGGAAACTCATGCTTAAAGAGGCTAAATTGAAGCAAACAACAGATGCTTAATCTGGAGTTTGAACCCAGAACCTCTGACTCCAGCACCCACTGGATCAAGAGGGAAAGCAGTGGGATTTTTCTTTTCAGCAAGAACTTCAGAGCAGGGGTTACCTTTCTACAAGCACTTACAAGTAAAAACTGGCAGCCACCACACAGGCAAGGAAGAGAAATAAGTTTCTTATAAGACAGAGTCTTTATTAATTATTTGCCAATTATTTACACAATGTGGTCAGGTCTGATCAAGTATAACTACTAAGAATATAAATGTTTCAAATTTATTTGATATTGTCATAAAGCAGAGAAGTGTGTATGTATTAATAGCTTACCTGCTCATCAGGCCTACAATGAGGGGTAAATTTAAAAATGTGAAAATGTTGCTAATGATAACAACCCCTTATCACTTGTAGTCACTACTAACTCAGTTACAAAGCCATCCACATTACCCTCAGTCATCCCGATATTATCCAACTTTTGACTTCATTTTCCACAGGTAGACACAGCTTCACAGGATGTTTGTATCCTCATCTGTATGTATAACTGAAATTCATAAGGGAAATAGCACATACATATGTCTGCATGTGTTAATATTTGTATATGTATACATATATGTTAGTTACAAAATAGGTGAATAAAAAACTGGGATTTATTGTGAGACTTGCAAACAAGCTGATTTTTATTAATGTCACTTAGAGTTAACAGAAACAATCAAATGTTAATAAAACTAACAAATACACAATTGTGTATGTTAATATCTGTCTTTTGGCTTTAAAACAACCACTTCCATTATGTTTCCAGGGTCATTCCTACTGCTGTCCGCACTATGAACCCCATAGCCAGTCATAAGCTGTTGCCAGGAAAACAAGAGTTAAAATAAACCATATTAAGGTCACTGGATCAGTCAACACGCCCTTATTACAAAGCAAAAAATATCAATATATGACCCAGGAGAGCTCAGCTTAGCATTGGACCAAAGCAGGAAAGACAATGTAGTGAAATGAGTAAGAACATCAGTTCCAGACTCATAAACACCTGGGTTCAAATCCAGGATCTTCTCCTGGGGTGGAGCATGTTACTGAAAGTTCTTCAAATTTTCAAAGCCTCAGCTGCCGCCTCTGTAAATGGGTACAAGAAAGGTTTCTATTGATGGGGTTCTAGTGAGAATCATATAAGGCAACACACACAAAAAGATTGATGCAGTAACAAGCATGGAAGGTCATGATGAGTGGTGAGAACAAGTCATTGACAAAGAACAGAAGTCATAATGTCTTCAGTCTTAATTCGTCCTTCACCATAACCAAGACGTTTTTTACTTATCCATTTTTTTTAAGTTACAAATGTAATATATTTTGTTTGGTCAGTGTCAGTAATGAAATGATATTTTTAATATGTACAACACTTTTAAACATCCTTAGTAATTCCTGAATAAATTATTGTGGCTCTGAGACCCAGTAGCATCCACTTGTTCCAGACAGCTTCATTGTAAAAACCTAATTGGGTGGGTGGTGGAAAGGAAGACAAGGATCTATAATAATCAAATAACTAAATACTTCTTAATTGTTCCACTTCCTTTATCCAGGGTGTTCTAAGAGCAATACCATTTAGAATTAATATATTCATTAGATATAAACAAAACAGCCCCTTCTTTTCTTCAGATGAAAGGGATTTGTTAAATTAGTGTTAAAACTTTAAAAATGGAGACTGTGGTGTCCTCATGGTTTATGATCACAAGCTTTATGATTTTAAATCATTTAAAAGATAATTGCCCTAAATGCAATCTGTTGTCCTGGATTGAACCCTGGAATGGAAAAAGAACAGTAGCGGGCAAATTAGTGAAATGTTAATAAAATCTGATATTTAGTTAAGAGTAATATGCCAATGTTCGTTTAATAGTCTTGACAAACATACCCTGGTAATATAAGATGGTAATAGTAAGGGAAACTGAGTAGCATACAGAAACTCTCCATACTATCCTAGCAAGTTTCCTGTTAATCTAAAGTTACTCCCAAGAAAAAGTTAATAAAAAACAAAAGAAGTTGTTCAATTTGTGCTAGTAAAAAGCTAGCAATCCCAGCTTCCTTGTGCTCTGGCCATGTGTCATTGAACAAAGCACTATACCTGGATGGAAATGGAGACCACTCTGCTGTATTTTATATCAATAACTCTGTAAATGGCAGCACTTGAACTTATCATGTTATATCCTTGTTCTTTAAACAGCCTCAGAATATTCAGCTTCTTAATCTAAAACATCAGGATGGGGACAGTATCGGAGGATAAATGAGAATATTTTGGAAAGAACAAGTGAAATGCTATTGGAGAGCAAGGACAAAAAATATGCACTTGTTGCATTTCTAAGTTATTCAGATTTAACTTGAACATACAAGGCTGAAAATACGTCTATTTTCATTACACTTGAAGTAATGAGGTGCTCCCACCCTTCTCCCCCAATAAGCAAACAGCATTTTGCATTCTAACAGCTGCTGTTTATCGGACACCTTTTATGTGTCAAGTGCTGTTCTATCAACTCCACATGTATTATTTATTTGTTTCCAGTCCTTTCAGCTTGGTAATATTATGATCCTCATTAAGTATGAGGAGTCTAAGAGCCAGAAAGGTTGTGTAACTAGCCCAAGTGTCCACAGTTCTTAAGCGATAGGCTCATGCATTGCATTAAACTTTATAGCCTGACCACAGCACCCACACTTTGAAGCACTGCATCACAATTTGAAATCCTTTCTGAAAATGCAAAAATGAGAATTATAAATCTCACCATTTATCAGTTCCTTGAAAATTCTGGATATAGTAATCTCCCAATCTCCGTGGAGAAAAATCCATTCAGGGACTGGCCAAAACGTGAAGGTTGTTTCCAACCCTTCCTTCTACATCTGAGACCAGAAGAGTATATCTGGCAGACAAGGTAGAGAATGTCTCCTACCGCTTCCCAATTGCATCTTCTACATAGCAGAACTTTCCTCCTTGTTTTCCAATTGCAATTTCAAGACATTTCCCTGAGAGGTCATGAGCCTGTAGAATTGCTTCTCAGCTTCCCCCAGAGTTTGGAAATTTCCCTTGAGTATGATATTCCAAACACAATTTTATGTAGCTTGACTCACTCAGGTGTTTATAAGACCTTATGTCTCTGATCAATTAGAGGTATGTGTCTTTTTTTCTTTTTTTTAACTTCTCCTGGGTTTCTATTTGAAGATGCTTTCATTTTCCTTCATGTTCAGGAATAGAACACTGTGTATACTGTGATGGAATATGTAGTGTCTCTGCAGAATTAGGACAAACTCCCTGTGTACTTACTAAATTCAAGAGCTGAGTTCGGGCATAAGACAGCATCAATTCATAAGGACAACATGTATTGTTTTGGGACTAGGGTAGCAATGAGCACATATTAAACAATAACATTTTATGTATAACTATGCAAAGATTCATAGGTTGATCAAAATTTTATTTTATCTGTCAAAAACTGATCTTCAGATTCCAAGACTTTAAAACTAAGAGCACAATTTCTAGAGTTTAAAGGAATTTTTTGACTTTTTATTTTATTTGAGAAGAAGATAGATCATGTCTGTTTACTCTGAGAAAAATATAGCGTTGAGACTGAAGTTTGAGGGACAACTTGAACTTAGCTCATCAGATCCAGGGACCACAGCAATTTGTTTTATTTACATAGTGTTTAAATATTTTATTCTACCTATTTATATGTCTATTCCCATCCCACAGAACAATGCAAAGTGGAGTGAGTCAAGGCCCAGAAGCACCATCAATTCAATTGTCTGTAAAATTAAGAGAAAAGTGTTATTTTCTTTTAATCGAAATGTTTTATGTGTGTCCTGACACAGAAGAAGCACCTGATAGGAACCACAGTCCTAGTCAGGGTGATATTTTATAAATATCGCTCAGCAACAAGACTTCACCAATCCCTTCTGGAACCTGCTTCTCACTCCAAGCCACAGTTAGCATCTCCCGCTTCATTCCACGCCCTTCTTTGCTCAATCCTTTATTGTTACTTTCTGTTAGAGGAACAGAGTGGAATAACATAAAAATTAGATTGTAAAGATGAAGTGGGGCAGATAATACAAGAAATATTATTTTTGCACAGTTATTTAAAAAATAGAGGCAATTATATTTAAAGTTTAAATCAGAAAAGAGCAAGACAGACCCAGGGATCCATAGCCGAGGCTGAGGAACAGCATGTAGGGGAGGATAGTAATTTGCCCTTCCAGAATTTATCCAATACTCTACTCCTCATATTGATTTAAAATTCTGACTTCGTCATTGATTAAATAACAAAATTTATACTAAATTTTCAAAGATATATGGCTCGATTTCTCAGCAAGTTCTTCTGTTCCTTGGAATTCTTTATTATTCGGCCCTTTACAAAATTTTCGCAAACCAGAGCCTTAAGAAATCTTCTGATTTCCTGTGGATCTTCTCTTCCATCTCTATGCTTCTCACATGCTCTAATTACCACAGGCTGCTGTTGAACATAGGAACACATCCATGCAAATTTTAGAACTGGCTTATCAATTTATGTGAAATTGGATATGGTAACACTTTGTGTTCCTGTGTTGGTCTTAAGCCATCTGTGACAAGGGACGTGCCTTGCATGAGTCAAACCACTTTTCTTTATCCTCAGTCTGGTCTTTCATCTGTCCTCCCTCCCAGTAGTGGTGTGGAAGAGAGATTAGACATGAACAAGAAAAGAATTATTCACATTTTCCTGTATACTTTGTCCATCAGATTTGTGTCTGTGATCATTATTAACAAAGTATCTTTGAGAGACTCATTGGAAGCCAGTATTCATGGGAATCTCCATAAAAAATAAAGCATTATGAGTAATGAAGTAAAATAGAGTTAAATAAATAGTACTAAGGAATTGCACAGTCATAATTTCAACATAAGCAGGATCTGAAGAGAACAACAAGACAGAGTTCCTGGACCTGAATACAAAGACAGATGCCTGGACACCAGAAGAATCTTCAAGTTCTCTGATTGGACACCATACAAACATACCTAGGTGCCTCCTTTCTGCTCACATTCTAAATCTCTATCAATAAATCACTACATCTGACACTGACTCATTACTCTTCAGTCAAATTGTTTATTTTTTACATCAAAATAATCATGTAAACAGACCTACAGTAAAAAATATTAGGCTGACTCTGCACAGCCCAGCAGAGGTCTTAATTTAGAGATAATAATTTTGTGATGAATTAATACCCACCCATCCCTTCCGCCCCAAAGACAAAACATTTTTCACATAAATTGATAAGCCAATTTTAAAATGTACATGGATGTGTGTCTGTGTTGAATACCAGCCTTTGGTAATTAGAGAATGTGAGAAGCATAGAGATGGAAGACTAGATCCACTGGATATCAGAACATTTCTTAAGGCTCCGGTTTGTTTCTTCTCCTTGGCGGTGGCTCTGTCTGTCTCTTTCTCTTTTCTGAGATAAACTTTAAAAATAATTTAGCCTATTTTTTCATAATTGTGCAAAAATAATATTTCTTATACTATCTGCCCTACTTTGTCTTTTTTTGCATTTCTTTTATTTTTATTGTTTTTTTCTTTTTGTATTTCAGAATATTATGGGGGTACAAACATTTGGGTTACATAAATTGCCTTTGTACCATTTCAGTCAAAGTTATAAGAGTGCCCATCCCCCAGATAGTGTGGATTGTTACAGGTTAGGTGTGAATTTACCCATCCACTCCTCCTACCTCCCTCCTGCTTTGTTTCTGATGAATGTTATTTACATATGTGCACAGAAGTGTTAATTGATTAGTTCCAATTTAATGGTGAGTACATGTGCTGTTTGTTTCTTCCATTCTTGTGATGCTTCACTAAGAAGAATGGACTTCTTCTAATAGTTCCATCCAAGTTAATACAAGAAGTATTAGTTCATCATTTTTTATGGCTTAATGGTACTCCATGGTCTACATATACCACCTTTTATTAATCCACTCATGTACTGACGGGCTCTTGGGTTATTTCCACATCTTTGCAATTGTGAATTTTGCTGCCATAAACATACAAGTATAGGTATCTTTTAACAAAAACACTTAATAAGCCAAGAAAGGCATAGAATAAAGTAGAAGATGCTAACTGTGGCTTCAAGTCAGAACCGGGGTCCCAGAATGAATTTGTGATGTGTGTTGCTGAGTGATATTTCTAAAATACCACCCTGACTAGGACTGTGGTCCATATAAGGTGATTCTTCTGTGTCAGGACACACATATAACATTTCAATTAAAACAAACTAACACTTTTGTCTAAATTCCACAGACAGTCGAAGTGACGGTGTTTCTGGGCCTTAACTCACTTCAGTTTTGTATTTTTCTATGGGATGTAAATAGACATATAAATAGGTAGGATAAAATACTTGAAGACTGTATACAGCAACAAATTGTTTGGTGTGGTTCCTGGGCCTGATGAGCTAAGTTCAAGTTGTCCTTCAGGTTTCAGTCTCAATGCTGCGTTGTTTCTTAAACAGACATGACATATCTTCTTTTCAAATAAAATAAATAGAGAAAAAATCCTTTATCTCTACAAACAGCGCTTTTAGTTTTAAAGTCTTGGAATCTCAAAATCAGTTTCTGAGAGGAAAAGATAAAATTTTGATGACCCTCTGAATCTTTGCATACTTATACATAAAATGTTATCCGTTAATAAGCACTCATTGCTACCCTAGTCACAAAACAATGTACGTTGTCCTTATGGATTCATGCTGTCTTATCCCAGAACTCAGCTCTTTTATTTAGTAAGTACAGTTTCCCTAATTCTGCAGAGACACTAGATATTCCATCACAGTATACACAGTGTCCTTTCTCTAAGCCTGAAGGAAAATGAAAGCATCTTCAAAAAGAAACCAAGGAGAACTTAAAAAAGAAAAAAAAGCCTCTAATTCATTAGAGACATAAAAGTTTTCCAAACACTTCAGCAAGTGAATTCGCATAAAATTGTGATTGGCAAATCTTACTCATGGGAAATTTCGAACCCTAGGGGAAGCTGAGAAGCAATTCTACAGACTCATGACCTCTCAAGGAAACATATTTAAATTGCAATGGGAAACCAAGGAAGAAATTTGTGTTTATTTATTTTTCCCTAAACCATGTAGAAGACAGCACTTGGTAAGCAGCGAGGGACATTCTCTACTTCCTCTGGCAGAGATGCTCTTCCTGTCTCTCTTAGATGTAGAAAGAAGGGTTTGAAACAACCTTCACATTTTGGCCAGCCACCAAATGCATTTTTCTCCATGGAGAATGGTAGATTACTATCATCAGAATTTTCAATGAACTGATAAATGGTGAGATTTACAATTCACATTTTTGCATTTTCAGAGAGGATTTCAAATTGTGATGTACTGCTTCAAAGTGTGGGTGTTGTAGTCTGGCTATAAAGTGTAATGCAATCCATGAGCCCATCACTTAAGAACTGTGCACACTTGGGCTAGTTACATAACTTTACTGGCTCTTAGACTGCTCATACTTAAGGAGGATAATAACATTACCAAGCTGAAAGGATGTGGAAACAAATAAATTAATACATGTGGAGTCCATAGAACAGGACTTGACACATAAGGTGTCCAATGAACAACAGCTGTTAGAATGCAAATTCTTGTTTGCTTAATGGGGGAGGGCGGTAGGAGCTCCTAATTACTTCATGTCTAATGAAATTAGACCTATCTTCAGCCTTTCATATTCAAGTTAAATCTGAATAACTTAGAAATGCAACAAGTACATATTTTTGTCCTTCTTCCCCAATAGCATTTTACTTATTCTTGCTAAAATATTCTCATTTATCATTTTTCCTCTGTTGCTCTCCCCATCCCGATGTTTTAGATTAAAAAGAATAATTTTCTGACGCTATTTAAACAACACTGCTGTAACATGGTAAGTTCAAATGCTGCCATTTACAGAGTTATTGATATAGAATACAGCAGAGTGATCTCCAGTTCCATCCAGGTTAGTAAAAAAGTATTAGTTCAGTATTTTTTTGTGACTGGGGAGTACTGTATAGTATACATATACCACATTTAATTAATCCACTCATGTATTGGTGGGCATTTGGGTTATTTCCACATCTTTGAGATTGTGAATCCTGCTGCTATAAACATTCAAGTGCAAGTGTCTTATAACCAAAACGTTTGTACACCTGTAATGCTCTGAAATAAAAAAAAAAAAAAGAATACAGCATTTACTATTTCCACAATGACACCCAAACAAATAGCACAGGGAAGGACATTAAGTGTAAGAAATCATGACTCTCATCACAGAGTGCAGTCTTCTCATTTTAAATATGTCCACTTCATTTTCCCTAAGCACATTTGATGTCACAAATAGCATTACATCCCTGCCTCAGCATTATTCAGGAAAATTTAAACTGCTCTAGTGCTAGTTGTCATGGCTTTGGCTCTTCCTCAAAATGAGCTCGATCACTGAGACAATGGAAGAAAAGAAGGTTCACACATCCATCAGGAAGACTACCAGTGGAACAGAGAAAGTTTTTGTTTCCAAATTCCAGAATCAGTAACAGTATAAACTTTGAGAGATTTATGAAAATTTATAGAGCAACACTGAGGGGAGAGAAAAGGATCTGAAATTCTGAAATTGAAGGAGAACATATTTCTCAGGTTTCCAGGAAAGGAATGTGCTTTGCTTGACAGGCACGGAACAAATCTTTTACTGCTGAATAATAATCCTGGATCAAAACTATGGTGGATTTAAGAAACTTAACAGGGAGGGTAATTACAAATTTTAGTTTATACTTTTTCTTTGTCATAACAATTTTGATTTGAAAAAAGTATGCAAATGTGACTGATATGCCCACATATGTACATAAATTCATCTAAAATCTATTGCTTGAAATGTAACTACAAAACATTACTTTTAATGAAAACCTTACTATTAATTGCTCTTACCATTCTGAATGTTATGTATATTTGAAAATTGAAACAGAAATTCCATTATTTTTGGAATGAATGATGCTAGATTTAGTTTTGTTACAAAAACTGATGGGAAGGAAATAGTAGGCAATGTGGATAGTGGGCATGAGGAGGTCAACTTCCCAAGGTCACAGCTCTAAAAGATGCTGTGAATGGGACCTGAGCAATCTGAGGTGCAGCCCCAGCGTATTAAGGGTGTGGCTGTCAGGAAAGAAAAGCCCATGGAAGCTTCTAGGAGAAATATGGGCAGAATAAGCTGCTAACCATAGCACAATTTGATTTTAACATCAATATCAAAGTGAGTACACATAGGGCAGGGAGAGCTGGTCCCATGGTATGGCCATTTATGAAGAGTATACAAGAGTTTATAATTTTAATGTAAGATTCCTTGTTATGTTAGCATGTTAGTTCCATCCATGCAAATGAATTATCTCCAAACCCCACCTCCATTTTCTGAACTGCTTAGATGGTAAAAAATATGGCATTGTGGGTTTTAAACTTGTTTAATTTTAAATATCCTAACAATAACAATAGTGTATGCATTGCAAATAAAAAGTCGCTATAATTTTTATGTTTCCTTCTAGATTACAAAATTATATTTAAAATATCTGTATAAATGAGCAGAGTTATTACAATTTTTATTCTGTTTTTCTCGCTTGTATTGTAAAGATGCTTCACCTTCTATATCCTCTTATTTTTAGTATTTTGTTTAAAGCACCATGTGATATTAATTTGTAATAGCCTGACTTATATAAACTTCTTTCTATCATTGAATATTTTAGTTGTTTCTCAAGTTTCACTATTGTAAAAGACACGGCACAATCTTTCATTATAAAACTTCCTCATTTCTTTTCACCTTCAGAATAAATTTTTAGAGTTGGGGTTCCTTGTATAAAAAACACAAACATGTTGATGTTTCTGAAATTATTTACTAATATTTTTTCAAAAGGATTACATGGATAAAACAGTTTCATTGCAATTTTAGAATGGGTAAAATTGAAAAATAGCATGATGTAAAAAACATATATTCTTATAACTGATTCAATTTTCCAAATCACTTTATGTCTGTTGGAAAATGCTGCTTACACATAATGCGACATCAATATTTGATTTCTACTTTGCAAAACACATGAATAATCACTGTCTGTCTTACTTACTACTCACTTAGTTTCCCTTACGATTACCATCTTACATTACCATGTGTATGTTTGTCCAGACTATTAAATGAACATTGATATATTACTATTAACTAGATATCATATTTTATTCACATTGCACTAATTTGTCAATTTGTGTCTTTTTTCTGTACCAGTATTCACTCTGTGACAAAATAGTGCCTTTTGGACAATTACCTTTTAAATGATTTAAAATCATAAATCTTGTGATCATAAACTGTGAGCACACTGTAGTTTCCATTTTCAAAGGTTTTTTTTCTCAAAGTTTTAAGACTAATCTAAAATATACTTTTCATCTGAAAAAAGAAAAGGGTGGTTTATATCTAATGAATATTTTAATTCTAAAATGGTATTGCTCTTAGAAAACCCTGCATTAAGGAAGTGGAGAGATTTACAATTATGTAATGATTTGATTAATATCGAGCTCCTCTTCCTTTCCACCACCCACCCAGTTAGGTTTGTTTTGTTTTGTTTTTTATTTCATTTTTTTAACTGTTTTTTATTTCAGCATATTACGGGGGCACAAATGTTTAGGTTATGTATACTGCCCTTGCCCCATCAGAGTCTGAGTTTCAAGTGTGTCCATCCTCAACAGAATGCCCTGAAATAAAAAACAGTTAAAAAAATAAACATTTGTACATTACGTGTGTATATACCCATCCCTTCCTACCCCTCCATCTGCCCAACACCCAATGAATGTTATTACTATATGTGCACTTAAGTGTTGATCAGTGAATAGCAATTTCATGGTGAGTACTTGTGGTGCTTGTTTTTCCATTCTTGGAATACTTCCCTTCCTAGAATGGGTTCCAGCTCTATGCAGCATAACACAAGAGGTGCTAGATCACCATTGTTTTTTGTGGCTGAGTAGAACTCCATGGTATACATATACCACATTTTATTAGTCCACTCATGTATTGATGGGCACTTGGGTTGTTTCCACATCTTTGCAATTGTGATTTGTGCTGCTATAAGCATTCTAGTGCAGATGTCTTTTTTATAGAATGTCTTTTGTTCTTTTGGGTAGATGCCCAGTAGAGGGATTACTGGATCAAATGGTAGATCTACTTGTAGTTCTTTGAGGTATCTCCATATTCCTTTCCACAGAGGGTGTACTAGTTTGCAGTCCCACCAGCAATGTAAGAGTGTTCCCATCTCTCCACATCCATGCCAACATTTACTCTTTTGGGACTTTTTGATAAAGGCCATTCTCACTGGGGATGAGTGATATCTCACTGTGGTTTTGATTTGCATTTCCCTGATGAATACAGATGTTGAGCATTTTTTCATGTTTGTTAGGCATTAGTCTATCTTCTTTCGTTCATGTCCTTTGCTCACTTTTTGATAGGGTTGTTTGATTTTTTCTTGCTGTTTTTCCTGAGTTCTATATAGATTCTAGTTATCAGCCCTTTATCAGATGTGTAACATGCGAATATTTTCTCCCATTCTGTAGGTTGTCTGCTTGCTCATGTGGTAGTTTCTTTGGCTGTGCAGAAGCTTGTCAATTTGATCAGATCCCATTTATTTATTTTTTTGCTGTTGTTGCTATGATTGCCTTTGGGATCTTCTTCATAAATTCTTTTCCTAGGCCAATGTCTATAAGAGTTTTTCCAACATTTTCTTCTAGAATTCTTATAGTTTCACACCTTAGGTTTAAGTCTGTTATCCACCATGGGTTGATTTTTGTGAGAGGTGAAAGGTGCGGATCCTATTTCATTCTTCCACATATGGCTATCCAGTTTTCTCAACACCATTTATTGAATAAGGAATCTTTTCCCAGTGTATGTTTTTGTCTGCTTTGTCAAAGATTAGATGGCTATATGAGGATGGTTTTATTGTTTTTTTATTTCAGCATATTACAGGGGTACAAGTGTTTAGGTTGCATATATTGCCTTTGCCTCACCTGAGTCACAGCTTGAACCATGTCCAGCCCCCAGACCTAATGGGTGCGCCCTGCACCCATTAGGGTTTGTACAATGAAGCTATCTGAAATACCAGTGGATGCTACTGGGTCTGAGAGCCACAATAATTTATTCAGGAATTACTAAGGAAGTTTAAAAGTGTTATACATATTAAAAATATCATTTTGGTACTGACACTGAGCAAACAACATATATTACATTTGTAACTTAAAAAAAAGGATGAGTAAAAAACATCTTGGTCATGGTAAAGTATGAATTAAGACTGAAGATGTTACAACTTCTGTTCTGTGCCAGTAACTCTGGGAGCTTGTTCTCACCACTCATCAAGACCTTCCAAGCCCGTTACTGTATCAGTGTTTTTGTGTGCATTCCCTTATCTGATTATCACAAGAACCATATCAATAGACATTCTTCTTATAACCATTTAAGAAGTGGCAACTGAGGCGTTCAGAATTTGAAGAATTTTCAGTAACATGTTCCAACCCAGTAGCAGATCCTGGACTTGAAACCAGGTCTATATGAGTCTGGACCTGATGTTCTTACTCAGTTCACTTCGTTGTCACTCCTGCTTTGGTCCAAGGCTAGGCTGAGCACTGCTGGGTCATATATTGATAGTTTTTGCTTTGTAATAGGTGGGTGTTGACTGATCCCATGACCTTATAGGGTTTGGTTGAACCCTTGTTTCCTTGGCAACAATTTATAACTGGATATGGGGTTCATCATGCAGACACCGGTAGGAATGTCCTTGGAAACACAATGGAAATGGTTGTTTTAAAGTAAGCCAAAGCTATAAGAAACAATGGTGATGTAGCACCTCTTATATTTTCCTGGATAGAGCTGGAACCCATTCTACTAAGTGAAGTGTCCCAAGAATGGAAAAATAAGCACCACATGTACTCACCATCAAATTGGTTCCACTGATCAACACCTAAGAGCACATATGGGAATAACATTCAGCAGGTGTTGGGCAGATGAGAGCGGGGAGGAGGGGATGGGTATATACATACATGAGTGCAATGAGCACTGTCTGCAGGATGGACAGCTTGAAGCTCTGACTCAGGGTCAGGGGGCAAGGGCAATATACATAACTTAAACATTTGTACCCACATAATATGTTGAAACAAATACATATATAAAAGTAAATAAAAATTTTAAAAAAGTAAACCAAAGGAGAGATACACAATTGTGTATTTGTTAGTTTTACTAACATTTGATTCTTTCTGTTAACTCTATTTGCCATTCACAAAAAATCAGCTTATTTGTAAGTCTCACAATAAATCCCATTTTTCTTTTATTCACCTATTTTTTAACAAACATATGTATGTATACATATACAAACGTTAACACACACAGACATATATATGTGCTATCTAATGGATGCATTTCAGTTACACGTATAGATGAGGATACAATTATCTTGTGAGGCTGTGTCTACCCATGGAAAATGAAGTCAGAAGTTGAATAATTACCTGGATGACTCATTCCGAAGCTTTCTGTGGGTAAGGTGGATAGCTTTTCAACTGAGTTACTAGTAACTACAATTGATAAGGGCATGTTATCATAAGAAATATTTTCACATTTTCAAATTTGACCCACATTATAATCCTGGGAGATGAGCAGTCAAGCCATTAATATATACACAGCTCTCTGCTTTACAATAGTATCAAATAAATTTGAAACATGTATATCCTTACTAGTTGTACTTGATCAGACCTGACCACATTGTGTAAACAATTGGAAAATAATTAATAAACCCTCAAGAATATCTCTTTAAGCACCTTGTTTCCTTCCTTGCCTATGTCATGGCTGCCAATTTGTATCTGTAAGTGTTTTTAGAAAGATCACCCCTGGTCTGAAGTTCTTGCTGCAAAGAAAAATGCCACTCCTTCCCCTGCTGATCCAGTGAATGCCGGAGAAAGAGGTTGTGTGTTCAAACCCCAGATCAAGCATCTGTTGTTTACTTCAACTTAACCTCTTTAAGCATGAGTTTCCCACCAATCAAACAGGGACAATAGAACCTATCACAGACTGTGTTCTAGGCAGTGGGTCCTGAGACCCACCTTACTTCACATAGCCACCAGGACAACGCTCTGGTATTGGCATTATTATTTTTATAAACTTATTTTAAATGACAGATTAAAAATAAACTCAGTACATACTTGTTATGTATTAAGTGTACAGCCTGGTATTTTCCACAGATCATTCTATTTTATGAAGAATGAATTAATTCATTTAAAGGCCCCACACAGTTCAGACATTCAAAGAAATATTTGAGGAGTAACCATGATTTTCAAGTGGCTTTGAAACAGCACATTATTTCATTTTCTAGATAGATAAGCCAGTCTCCAGATTAGGATGGTTGCTGGTCAACCCTGCCACCATTCCATGCTAATGGCAGGCATGGCCAATAAATTACAGTCCTCTTATCCTCATAACTTGGAGGTGGCTTCAGAAACCTTCTTAAGAATTCACTCCAGGAAGCCACTAGTAAATGATCAAAGCTGGCACTTGAGATGAAAACTATTTCTCTTCTCTACCACATGTGGATGCTTTCCTTCCCCCATATTGAAACTCTGGCTCTTTAAGCCATTCAATAATTTATCTCCAGCCCAATTCTGCCTGACCTTTCCCTAGTACCTTCATTAATTTCGAGTTTTCTGTTCTCAGTCACGACATACACATTCAGATAATTTTGTATGTGGATGCTTCAAACTTGTCGATGAGTATAATACTACAAATTGAACTGAAGCAAATTTTTCTTTATCATAACTGCAGATTCTACATGCTGACCACGGTTGGAGCTGTCACCTTTTCCTTGGAAATTATGCAAAACCAAAGCTTTGTAACTGAGTTTGTCCTCCTGGGGCTCTCACAGAGTCCAAATGTTCAGAAAATATTATTTGTTGTATTTCTGTTTGTCTACATTGCAACAGTCGGGAGTAACATGCTAATTGTAGTAACCATCCTCAGCAGCCCTGCACTACTGGGGTCTCCCATGTACTTCTTCTTGGCTTTCCTGTCCTTCCTAGATGCATGCTACTCCTCCACCTTCATGCCAAAGATGATCGTGGACTTCCTCTCTGAGAGGAAAACCATCACATTTGAAGGCTGCATGATACAGCTTTTTGTTTCACACTTCTTTGCTGGGGCAGAGGTGATTGTCCTCACAGCCATGGCCTATGATCGATATGTGGCCATTTGCAAGCCTTTGCATTACTCTTCCATCATGAACCGAAGGCTCTGTGGCATTCTGATGGGGGTAGCCTGGACTGGGGGCTTCTCACATTCCACGATACAAATTCTCTTTACTTTCCACTTGCCCTTCTGTGGTCCCAATGTCATTGATCACTTCTTGTGTGACTTATATCCATTACTGGAGCTTGCCTGCACTGACACTCACATTTTTGGCCTTTTTGTGGTCGTCAACAGTGGCTTTATCTGTATCATAATCTTCTCCTTGTTGCTTGTCTCCTACAGTGTCATCTTGCTCTCTCTGAGAACTCATAGTTCCGAAGGGCGGAGAAAAGCTCTGTCTACCTGTGGATCTCACATTGCTGTTGTGGTTTTGTTCTTTGTCCCATGCATCTTTGTATACACACGACCTCCATCTCCTTTCTCCTCTGACAAAATGATGGCAGTAGTTTATGGCATCCTAGCCCCCTTGCTCAATCCTCTGATTTATACCTCCAGGAATAAGGAGGTAAAAAATGCCATAAGGAAAGTATGGAAGAGAATGGTGGTGGTTTCTGATGGAAAATAAATTATTAAGCTTTTTTTAATAAAATCAAGTTTAAGAGGAAAACAGTCAAAATACTCTTGGACAAAATCTTTATGGACTATACATTCTACAGAAAAAGGTAACATAATGTTATAACAAAAAGAACTAATGGAGAGTCAAAAAATTATATTTTTACCCTCTGATCACTCATCAACTCTGAATTGACAGCCCAGTATCCACATATGTATATTGAGAGAGTTCAAATTTATATTTACTTAGAATCTAATAATCTAAAATTTTCAATCACATATCCATTATTTCAAGCTTCCTCTATCAGTGCTCAATTCTAACAATTCTTTAACCCCATCACAACCTACAAACCATTGCCACTGTCAACTCTTTACGTGACCCCACATATACTCCTGCCTAAAAATCTATGTAAAATAATTCTCAGTGTCTCAATTATTCCTCCTCCAGGTATGTGTATGTCTTACCCTCTCACTTCCCTTGGCTGATTATTCAAACGTATCCTCTCAGTAATGCATTTTCTGACCACCTTACAATATAGCAAATCCCACCCACTAACATTTTGTGACTCCTATTCCTACATTTCTGTTTAATTTTTCCGTTTAACACTTATCATTACCTAGCATGTTATACAGTTTAGTTATTCATTTTGTTTTTTGTTTATACACTAGAAAATAATTTATACAAGGGTAAGGATTTTTATCTTTCTCAAAAACATTACTATGAGATCTTAAATTCAGATGTTTAGAAACAAAAAACAATTTTACTGTTAAAACCCCACTGCCCAAAACAGTCTGGCACGTAGTAAGTGATAAATATATAAGTGTTGAATTAACAAATGAACAATAATAAAGATATATAAATGGGCTTCTGCTCCTGGGTGTAATACAATAATTTGTGGCCAAAACTACCATTGCTGTGAATAACTAGAAATGCCAGACACAATATAGGAATCTGTATGAGGTACTGGAGACCTACTGAGAAAACCAAAGCTGAAAGGGATATTACTAGAGAGACAAGATCCTCAATAAAGTGTGTTGAATTTTGTGGCCACTTTTACCTTGGGAGCATGTCTTGATTCTTGATATGGGCCCGAGGTGGAGAGTCTGGGCTTTGCATAGGTGGAGGGTCCCTGCTGGAGGCGGGGTAGGGAAGAGACACCAACAAAGCTTTTGGAGGAAACTTGGAGAGCCTGAATCAGGAGGCAATACTTTTTTCCCAGTTTAAGGGCTGAATAAGATCATTGTGAATTGAATTGCATCCCCACAAAAAATGTTGAAGTCATAAACTCCAGTACCTGTGAATGTGACCATTTGGAAATAAAATCTTTGCAGATGATCAAGTTAAAATGAGATTATTAGGGTGAATCCTAATCTGACATAACTGCATCCTTATAAAAATGAGAAACAGAAAAACAGGCACACGGTGAATGTCACGTGAAGAGGAAGGCAGAGAGACTGGGTTATTGATCTACGAGCTAAAGAATTTCAAAGATTGTCAGCAAGTCCTCAGAAGCTAGGAGAGAGCAACAAAGCAGATTCTTCCACTTAGTCCTCACAAGGAACCACATAATGAAATGAAATAATAACAAGCAGAAGGCAAAAAAACAGAATGTAAAAATGAGGAGAACATGAACAAAGTCAAAACCTGGTTTTTTGAGTAGGTAAATAAAGCTGATAAATCCCCACCACTGTGGTAGTAGTTACCTGGGTGTATACATTTGTCAAAATTCCCCTATATACATTTTAAAAGGACACATTTTATTGTATGTCCATTATACCTTAAGAGGTAGATTTAAAATAAAAACATGTAAAAACAACCATTGTCTTCTTTCCATTCCCTTTCTCTCTTATCTCCTCTTCCCTTTACTGACTTGCTGATTTCAAAATATTATGAAAATTATAGGAGTTTTATTAGTTGTTGTCATTGTAATTACTCATAATGTATTTTAGCAATATCATTAGTATTAATAAAATTATTGATTATTAATATTTTGTCTTGATTATTAAATATTATATATAATAGTAATGTTTTCCAGAGGAGGAAATTAAGAGAAGTTAGAAAACTTGCCTAAAGTCATAGAAATACAAATGATGGATTTACAATTCAATTGTATTGGTATTAACATTTATTTGAGTCTTTATCTGGGCCATTCTAAAAGATTTGGCAGAAAGGAGGAAGCTTTTGGTAACTGTCAGTAGTCTACACCTGGATGTGACTCTGAGGACATGCCTGAGGGAGCAGCTGGTCACTGTAGCAGGAGGTGTCCCTTAGCTCAGGGAGGAGGGGAGGCAAGCTGTGAGGACAGAATCTTTACTTCAATTTGAGAATCATTTATTGGCACTCATATAAAATATCGACTAATATAAATGAAAGTTAGTATGATTAAACTTATATGTTTTTCCATTTCTAAGATACCTCACTTAGTATAATGGGCACAAAGAAATGTAAAGGACATTGGAAACCAAGACAGGGAGAGAGGATGGCAAGGGTACGAGTATTAAAAAGTCACCTAGTGGGTATAATAAACACTGTCCTGGTGACAGGCACACTAAAAGCCCTGACTTAAGCGTTATACTTGGTCTCCATTTAACAAAAACATTTGTATCCCCTTAATATTTTCAAATAAAAACTCTTATCTGTATGTAAACCGGGAAAACATCAAAGAAAATTGAAACTTCAATTGCCTCTTCAAAGTTAGTGAACTAGGCGGAGACTGACTATGGAAAGATGTACTGAGGAAAGGGGGAATAATAATCACTCCAAGGATAGGAGCAGGAAAAAAAAAGGTCTGAAAAACCAGTATTTGCCTGGGTCAATGGAAAAAAGAAGACACTAAGTGATCTCATAAGAGATCCGAGACAGCTCCTATAAAATCCCTTTGTGATTTACGTGGTCAGGGGAGCCATTTTCAGTTTCCCCATCTCCGCATTCAAGTGTGAGGCTTCTTTTTTATTCCTCCTCACTTCCCACTACCCTTCCCAGCCTCTGGGAAATAAGCTTTGCTTATTTCTTTTCTTTTTCTTTTTCTTTTTCTTCTATTTACAGTATTAAAACATTTTTTATTTGATGAATACATGAGGAGAAGAGAAATATATTTTAGCACTTAGACATGTAGATTATTTCCAAAATAGTTTAACACTTAACTGTCAGTTGTGTTATCATCAGTTTTCCTTGAAGTGGCATTGTTCCCAGCTACAGGCAGTCCTCGTTTTGCCACAATAACGTGGGACCATAAAAATGGCGATGCAAAGCAAGCTTAATAATCAATGGGAAAAAATGTGATTGTTCCATGACCTTTAAAAATCTGTCAAAATATTAAAAACTAGCAGTTATAAATGTAGAAGAAAATGCAAAAAAGTTTAAAAATACTTAGTATGTTGTAATTTAAAATGTTAGAAACATTGAGAATTAAATTGCCTCACTGTAAAAACTAACAGGAGTATGAAGAGTGCTTGTCTTTTTTTTTTTTTTTAATCTAATTATGATACTGAGTAAAAATCTTTTCTGTGTGGTGGAAAATTATCGTATTCAAGTTTGAATCAGTTTCTACCATTTTATTTGCACTTTCAATGTTGTAAAATATTTCTGTATCCACATTATATATCCTTTAATGTGAATTTTTTTTTTAACCACCACTTCCTCTGGAACATGTTTATCTTTTTCGTCACAACCACTTTCCTCCTTTATGTTGGTAAGTTTGCCTTCACTAAGTTCCCGTGGATGTGTATCCAGAGTCTCTAGAAAGGCAGCAGTGCAAATATTCCCATGATCAGTGATTTCCTGTGCAACTGTTGTTTCATTCAGATTTCACTTCCAGCATTATTATTTTTCATGTCTTTGCTCTGTTTCCATTTTTGTTGGCTCTTTCAATTGTCCACTTTTGTAAAATGTCAAGTGGATGACAAGGAGACCACACAAGCTTTGCTATGAGTGAATCAAGTAACAGATGCACAGGAACCAACCACTGGCAGAATTTGAAAGAAGCGACATGATTGGTCACTGATCATGATGCACATCTGTTGCATAGTGATCTGTGGACTGAAGAGCTAGCAGAGAAATTTGAACTTCATGCAGTTACTCACAGTTAATATATTGTGGTAAGTGAAATTCGAACCACGCTGTTAGGAGACTGGTATTACCTAATTAAGTCATGGTCACTGACATTTTTGCCTGTGGAAACCACGCAAATCAAGGACTGCCTATATACCTTAATTGTTTATATAGGCCCAGACTGGCTTAATGCTGACTTCTGAGAAATAGCCCATCTTAACTGCCCACCAAATAATGAATTTTAAAGCACTCAAAATGCAAAATAGTGCACACTGAGTGAATATTGAGGTGGTTTTCAAATTGTTGTCATTTGGCAATTAAGCTTAAAATATATTTTAAATTATAGAATTTTAGAAGTAGAGAGAGGACCTTTAAAGACCCCATGGTTTGATACTACAAATTATCCAGCATGTTTATTATGAATTATTTCTCCTCCTTCAATTTCAATTTGCTCATACAGCCACTTGCGGTCACAGTAGCACTCAGCTCCACATTTGGTAGAACCACAGGCAGGACAAGCATAGAAACATCCTAACCAGTCTTCATCGAGGCAGTCACAGAGTCCATCCCACTGAAAATCAGGAGACCCTGGCTATCATAGACTTTACTCTTCGCTGGTATCACTAGTCTGTCTGAACCAGTGGTTGCATTTTTTGTAAGCCTTCTTTTTTCTCTTTTACCAGTTTCTGGAGCAAATTCAGTTTCCTTTCCTGGATTTGTAAATTGTAGTGACCTCAAAGCTTTAGCAGTTCTTCCATCTGATTCAGATTTTCTTCTCTGGCCGTCCTCTGAATCAACATCCACACTTCCATTGATTATCTGTGTACATTTTGGACAAAGCTTCCAACCAGGTACAAGTCTTGTACCAGGTACAACCAGGTACAAGTCTTCCAAATTTTGCACTCAGAAAAGTGGCATCATCTAAGTCAATTACATGCAAATTTTTTTGGCTAGTTTTCTGTGCATGTTAAATGGGTTACAACATGACTTCTGCAAATCCTCAAATCTGTCAATGTAAATTTTTACATGATGAAAGCAAATTGTATTGTTCCCAGACAGTGTCATTCCAGTTCTAAGTTGAAGTAAGAGCATACCATTTGTTGACAATTCTTGCAAAGTCTTGAAACCTGTGTGATGGGTATAGTAGGTTTTGTGATACGAAGCTGGACTCTAGCTGAACATGGATCCATCATTCTTGATTCCATCAAATTTTCGCACTTATTTTGTTTAGAGATCTTTCTTTGATAGGTCATGTGCTGATCACCCTTAGCTTGAGCTCTCCTCCGTCCGGGTTGGAGCAGGACCCTAGTCAGCACTCAAGCTTTGCTTATTTCACTTAACATGATATTCTCCAGTTCCATCCATGATGTTGGAAATGGTGGGATTTCATTCCTTTCTGTGGTACATAATATTACATTGTGTATATATGCCACAATTTCTTTATCCATTCATCCATTCAGGGACACTTAGGTTGATTCCATATCTTGGCAATTGTGCATAGTGCTACAATAAACATGAGAGTGCAGATATCTTTTCAACATACTGAATTCCCATCCTGGGATATATACCCCTGGATATATACCCTGCAGTAGGAATACTGAGTCATAGCAGTTCTATTTTTAGTTTTATCAGGAACCTCCATACTAATCTTCATAGTGGTTACACTAATTCACATTCCCACTAACAGTGTATGAGGGTTCCCTCTTCTCCACATCCTCAGCAAATTTGTTATTGACTGTCTTTTTGATATAACCCATTTTATTGGAGTCAGTTGATATCTCAATGCAGTTTTGATATGCATTTCTCTGATGACTAATGATATTGAACACTTTTCATATACTTTTGTATATGTTTTTGTATTTTTGCCATACATGCCATAATGGCATACATATGTATATATGCCATTTGTATGTTTTCTTTTGAGATACGTCTATTCAGATCTTTCCCTATTTTTTAATCAGATTACATTTTTTTTCTTGTTGAGTTGTTGGAGTTCCTTACATATTCTAGTTATTAATACCTGGTTAGATGGGTAGTTTGCAAATATTCTCTCCCATTCTGTGGGTTGTCTGTTCACTTTGTTGATTGTTTGCTTTGATGATTAGAAGCTTTTTAGCTTGACATGTTCTCATTTGTCCAATTTTGCTATGGTTTCCTATGCTTTGGGGAAATTACTGAGGAAGTCCTTGCCCAGACCAATGTCCTGAAGCATATCACCAATGTTTTCTTTTAATAGTTTCATATCTTCACATCTTAGACTTAATTGTTTAAACTATTTTGATTTGATTTTGTATATGGTGAGAGAAGATGGTCTAGTTTCATTATTTTGCATATGGATATAGAGATTTCCCAATAGGATTTATTGAAGAGATTCTGCTTTCCTCAGTGTATATTCTTAGCAAATTTGTCAAACATAAGTTCATTATAGATGTGTGGATTTCGTTCTGGGTTCCCTATTCTGTTTTATTAGCCTATGTGTCTGTTTTTACACCAGTATCATGATGTTTTGGTTACCAAAATTCTGTAGTATAATTTGAAGTCAGGTAATATGTTCGTCCAATTTTGTTTCTTTTTGGCTATTCTGAGTCTTTTGTGGTTCCATATAAATTTTGCAATTATTTTTTCTATTTCTGTGAAGAATATACTTAGTATTTTGATGGGGATCGCACTGAACCTGTAGATTGCTTTGGGCAGTGTGGCCATTTTAACACTATTGATTCTTTCAATCTATGAGCATGAAATATCTTTTCATTCTTTTGTGTGCTCTTCAAGTTCTATCATGAATGTTTTGTAGTTTTCATTATAGAGAAATTTCACTTCTTTTGATAACTTTATTGCTGGGATTTTATTTGTAGCTGCTATAAATGAGATTACTTTCTTGATTTCATTTTCAGATTTTTTGCTGTTGGCAAAAAGAAATGCTGCTGATCTTTGTATGTTGATATTGTATCCTGTAACTTTACTAAATTTATTTGTTAGTTCTAATAGTATTTGGGTCATGTCTTTAAGTCTCTCTAGGTATAAATTCACATTATCTTCCAATAAGCATAATTTGACTTCTTTCTTTCCCATTTGGATATCCTTCATTTCTTTCTGTAGTCTGATTGCTTTAGCTGCAGCTTCCAGCACTACATTGAATAACACTGGTGAAGGTGGCATCCTGGTCTTGTTGCAGATCTTAGAGAAAAGGCTTTCCGTTTGTCTCCATTCAGTATGATACTAGCTGTGGGTCTGTCATTGATGGCTTTTATCAGGTTGAGGTAAGTTGCTGCTATATCCAGGTTTGAAAGCTTTTATCCTGAAAGAATTTTGAATTTTCCTGAATGCTTTTTCAACATTGATTTAAATGATAATATGGTTTTTGTCTTTGTTTCTGTTGATATGGTATATCACATAGATTTGTGTATGTTAAATCAGCCTTGCATACCTGGGATGAATTCCACTTGATCATGATGAATAATCTTTGTAATATGTTATTGAATTGGTTTGCTAGTATATTGTTGAGGATTTTTGCAATTATATCCATCAGAAATATTGGCCTGATAATTTTCTTTTTTTGTCAGATCTTTGGTTATGGTAATGGTGTTATACAGGGCTCATAGAATGAGTTTGGGAGGATCCCCTCCTCCTCAATATTTTGTAATAGTTTAAATAGCATTGGTATTAGTTCTTCTTTGAATGCTTTATAGAATTCAACAGTGAAGCCACCAGGTCCTGGGCATTTCCTTTGGGTGACTTTTTATTGCTGCTTCTATCTTTGTACTTGCAACTGCTTTATTCAGGTTTTGAATTTCTTTCTGGTTTACTCTAGGTAGGTTGTATGTGTCTAGGAATTTATCCATTTATGCTTTGTTTTCTAATTTATTGCCATATGGTGGTTCATAATAGTCTCTAGTGATCCTTTGGATTCATGGATTTTGCAATATCAATTATAATATCAATGGATGAACACAGAATTTTAAATCAGTAGGAAAGAGTAGAATACTCCATAAATTCTGGAAAGGAAAATTGCTATCCCCCATCTGCCATTTCTTCTTCTTGCCTGTGGCTCCTTCTGTCTATGTCTTTCTCTTTTCTGATTTAAACTTTAAAAATAACTTACCCTGGTTTTTCATAACTGTACAAAACTGTGTCTTATATTATATACCCTACTCCATCTTTACAATCATATTTTTGTATTATTCCACTCTGTTTCTCTAACAAAAGCAAATAATAAAGGATTAAGCAAAGCAGTGCATGGAATGAAGTAGAAGATGCTAACCTTGGCTTGAACTGAGAACCAGTGTTCCAGAATGTATTGGTCAAGTCTGTTGCTGAGTGATATTTATAATAAATTTTTTTTATTGATAAAATATCACCCTTACTAAAACTGTGGTTCATATCAAGTGATTCTTCTGGATCAGGACACACATAAAAAATTTCAATTAAAAGAAAATAACACTTCTCTCTTAATTCCATAGACAATTGATGGGATGATGTGCTTCTGGACTATGACTTTTAGCTAAATTACTTCAATTTTGCATTTTTCTATGAGGTGTGAATAAACATATAAGCAGGCAGGATAAAATGTTTAAAGACTGTATAAAACAACAAATAGTTTGGTATTGTCTCTCTCTAAGGGGAAATGCTGAGCTAAATTCAAATTGTCCCTCAGGCTTCAGTCAATGCTATTTTTTATTAGAGTAAACATATCTGCCCTATCTTCTTTTCAAATAATATGAAAAGAGAAAAATTCGTTTACTCTATAGAAATTGTACTTTTAGTTTTAAGGTCTTGAAACTTCAAGATCAGTTTCTGAGAGCACAAAATAACATTTTGATTAATCCAGAATCTTTGCACACTTATACACAAAATGTTATTCTTTCACAAGTGCTCATTGGTACCCTAGTCCCAAAACAATTTATGCTGTCCTCATGGATTGATGCTGCCTTATCCCAGAACTCAGCTCTTTTACTTACTAAGTACACAGGGATTTTGCCCTAAATCTGTGATCCCATCGCAGTAAACACAGTATTCTATCCCCGAACTTGAAGGAAAATCAAAGAATCTTCAAATAGAACCCAGAAGTTGAAAAAGAAAAAGAATACCTCTATTTGATCAGGGACTTAAAAGTTTTGCAAAGACTTGAGCAAGTCAAACCACATAAAACTGTGTCTTGGAAAATCATACTGATGGGAAATTTCCAAACCCTGGGGAAGCTGAGAAGCAATTCTATAGGTTCGTGACCTCTCAGGGAAATTTCTTTAAACTCCAGTAGGAAACCAAGGAGGAAACTTTTGCTGCTTTATTATTTTTTTCCTGAGACTATGTTATAAACAGTACTTGATAAGCAGTGGGGGACATTCTCTACCTCCTCTGCCAGAGATGCTCTTCCTCTCTCTCTTCGATGTAGAAGGAAGGGTTAGAAACAACGTTCCTGTTTTGGCCAGCCACCAAATGGACTTTTCTCCATAGAGAATAAGAGACTACCATCACTAGAATTTTCAAGGAACTGAAAAATGGTGAGATTTATAATTCCCATGTTTGCAATTTCAGAGAAGATTTCAAACTTTGATGCAGTGCTTCAAAGTGTGGGTATCGTGGTTTGGTTATAAAGTTAAATGCAATAAATGAGCCTATCTCTTAAGAACTATGTACACTTGAGCTAGTTACATGACCTTTCTGACTCTCAGACTTCTCATGCTTAATGAGGATAATGTTAATAATATTACGAAGCTGAAAGGATGTAGAAAGAAATAAAATAATACATGTGGAGTCCACAGAATAGCACTTGACATGTAATAAGTGCCCAAAAAACTGCAGTTGTTAGAATGCAAATTGGTATCTGCTTTTTGGGAGAGGGGATAGAAGTACCTAATTAATTCAAGTCTGATGAAATTAGACCTATCTTCAGCCTTGCAGGTTCAAGATAAATATGAATAACTTAGAAATGCAACAAATGCATAGTTTTGTCACTGCTCCCTAATAGGATCTTATTTATTCTTTGTAAAATATTCTCATTTATCATTTATGCTCTAATGCTCTCCCCATCCCGATGTTTTAGATTAAAAAGCACATTTTTCTGCTGTTTAAAGGCTAAATAAAGAACACTGGCATAATATGGTAAATTCAAGGACTGTTGTACCACATACAGGGTTACTGACGTAGAATAAAACACTATTTCCACGGCACCCTAACAAATGGCACAGGGAAGGACATTAAGGGAAAGAAATCTGTCTCACATCACAGAATGGAGTCTTCTGATTTTAACTATGTCCACTTTATTTTCTTAAGCACATTTGATGTCACAAATAGCATTAGGTTCCTGCCTCAGAATTGTTCAGGAAAATTTAAATTGCTTTAGTGCTCATTGTCCTGGCTTTGTCTCACCCCTAAAATGAGCTAAGTCACTAAGGCAACAGAAGAAAAGAAGGTTCAGGCATGGATCCGGAGGGAAACCAGTACAAACATGAAACGGTTTTTTGTTTATTTGTTTGTTTTCAAATTCCAGAAATAATAAAAGTGTAAGTGTTGAGAGTTTTAGGGAAATCAGCAGAGTAATATAGAGGGGAGAGAAAAGGATCTGAAAATCTGAAATTTGAAGAGAACATTGTAGGTTTCCAGGGAAAGGAATAAGCTTTGCTAGACAGGCAAGGAATAAATATTTTGTTGCTGAATAATAATCCTAGATGAAAAAAATGGTGGATTTAAGGAAATTAACGGGAAGATTAATTACAAATAGGATTTTAATTTATTCTTTTTTTTGTAATAATAATATTTGGAAAAAGGTATCCAACTGAATGTGCACGCATATATACATATAAATGTATCTAAAATTTACTGCTTGAAATATAACTGAAAAACATTTCTTACAAAGACAACCTTTATACTAATTCCTCTTACGATTCTAAATGTTATGTATATTTCAACTTTGAAACAGAAATTCTATTATTTCAAGAATGAATGATGCTAGGATTAGTTTTATTGCAAAAACTGGTAGGAAGGAAACAGTAGGCAATGTGGATAGTGGGCATGAGGAGGTCAACTTCCCAAGGTCACAGCTACAAGAGATGCTGTGAGGGGGTCCTGAGCAATCTGAGGTGCAGCTCCAGCATATTAAGGGTGTGGCTGTCAGGAAAGACCAGGAGAAATATGGACAGAATAAGCTATGACCTAGAGGACAATGTGAATATAACATTGATATCAAAGTGAGCGCTTAGAGGACAGGGAGGGCTGGCCCCATGCTATGGCTGTTTATGAAGAGTATACAAGAGTTTATAATTTTAATGTAAGATTCTGTGCAATGTTAGCATGTTAATTCCAACTATGCAAATGAATTATCCCCAAACACCACCTCTTTTGTCTGAAGAGTTTAGATGATTAAAAACACGATATTATAGGTTTTAAACTTGATACTAATTTTAAATATTCTAATAATAATACATAGTTTGCAAATAAAAAGTCACTATAATTTTTATATGTCTTCTAGATTATAAAAATTGTATTTAAAATATCTGTACAAATGAGCAGAGTTATTACAATTTTACTTCTGATTTTCTCTCTTATATTATAAAAATGTCCTCATATTTTTAGTGTTTTATATATAGCACTATGTGTTACTAATTTGTGGTAGCCTGATTTAGATAAACTTCTTTCTATCATTGTTTTTTAGATATTTCTCAATTTTCACTATTATAAATGACATGACACCATCTTTCATTATAAAACTTCCCCATCTCATTTCACCATCAGAATAAATGTTTACCATTGGGGTTACTAGTATAAAAAACACAAACATGTTTATCATTCTGAAATTATTTACTAATATTTTTTCCAAAAAGACTGCATGAATGAAGTAGTTTCATTACAATTTTAGAATGGGCATAGTTAAAAATTTGCATGATTGTAAAAACATATTATATTCCTAAGACAGATTCAATTTTCAGTCTTGCTCACTTTGTGTCCATAGGTAGATGCTGCTTCAAATTAATGCTGACATCAATATTTGATTTCTACTTTGCAAAAAATGTTAATAATAGCTGACTATTTTATTTTCATGGGTGAAACAGTTGAGCAAGTATTACTATCTATTTTATAGCAGAGGAGGCTGAGGCACAGTGGTTTCTTCAATGACACATGGCTAGTACACCATGAAGCTGGGATTGCTCAAGTTTTGCTAACACAAATTGAACAAGTTTTTTTTAATAATTAATTTTCATTTGGAGTAATTTTCAATGAACAGAAAAGTTGCTAAGAGAGTATAGCAACTTTACACTACTCAGTTTCCCTTACTCTCATCAACTTACATTGCCATGGGTACATTTCTCAAGACTGTTAAATGAACATTGATAAGTTACTTTTTTTGGGGGGGAACAGAGTCTCACTCTGTTGCCTGGGCTAGAGTGCTGTGGTGTCAGCCTAGGTCTCAGCAACCTCAAACACCTGGGCTCAGGCAATCCTCCTGCCTCAGCCTCCCAAGTAGCTGGGACTACAGGCATGTGCCACCAGGCCCGGCTAATTTTTTCTATATATTTTAAGTTGTCCAGCTAATTTATTTCTATGTTTTTAGTAGAGATGGGGTCTCGCTCTTGCTCAGGCTGGTCTCGAACTCCTGAGCTCAAAAGATCTGCCCGCTTCGGCCTCGGCCTCCCAGAGTGCTAGGACTACAGGCGTGAGCCACCGCACCCAGCCCCTAATAAGTTACTCTTGACTACACATCAGATAGTATTCACATTTCACTAATTTGTCCACTACTGTCCTTGTTCTGTTCTAGGATTCAACTTGAGACAACACATTGCATTTAGGTCAATTATGCTTTAAATGATTTAAAATCATAACTCTTTTGATTAAAAACCATGGGGACACTATAGTCTCCATTGTTAAAGTTTTAACACTAATTTTGAAATTCCTTTTACCTGAAAGAAGAAGGGGTAGATTTGCTTGTATCTAAAGAATATTTTAATTATAAAATAATATTGTCCTTACTAATAAAACACCCTGGATAAAGGAAGTGGAACAATTAAGAGTTACTTAATTATTCAATAAATATAGAGTAGTGTCTTCCATTCCACTACCCACCTAATTAGGTTTCTTTGTGCAATGCAGCTATCTGAAATAGGAGTGCACGTTGGTGGGTCTGAGAGCCACAATAATTTATTCACGGATTACTCAGGGTGTTTAAAAAGTTATACATTTAAAAAATGTTACTTCTATACTGAGATTAATCATACAAAATATGTTACGCTTGTAAATTAATAAAAGGATGAGTAAAAACCATGTTGGTCATGGTAAAGCAGAAATTAGGAGTGAAGATGTTTTCATTTCTACTCTGTGTCAATGACTCTGGGAGCTTGTTCTCACCACTCATCATGACCTTCCAAGCTTGTTACTGCATCAATGTTTTTGTGTGTGTTGCCTTACCTGATTCTCACAAGAACCCTATCAATA
Organism: Eulemur rufifrons; assembly: GCF_041146395.1. Classification (NCBI taxonomy): domain Eukaryota; kingdom Metazoa; phylum Chordata; class Mammalia; order Primates; family Lemuridae; genus Eulemur; species Eulemur rufifrons. The sequence continues at coordinate 90,850,865 of NC_090988.1, read as the reverse complement.
GACATCTTTCTTGTACCCATTTACAGAAGTGTCAACTGAGGCTTTGAGAATTTGAAGAATTTTAAGGAACATGTTCCACCCCAGTGGAAGATCCTGAATTTGAAACCAGGTCTCTGTGAGTCTGGAGGTGATGTTTTTACTCATTTCATTTCACTTTTCCTGCTTTGGTCCAAGGCTAAGCTGAGCACTGCTGGGTCATGTATTGATATTTTTTGCTTTGTGATAAGTGGGTGTTGACTGATCCAATGGCCTTACAGGGTTTGGTTGAACTCTTGTTTTCTTGGCAACAACTTCTAACTGCATATGGGGTACATTATGCAGACACCGGCAAGAATGACCCTAGAAACACAAAGGAAATGGCTGCTTTAAAGTAAGCCAAAGGACAGATATTAACATACACAATTGTGTATTCATAGTTTTATTAACATATGATTGTTTCTGTTAACTCTAAGTGATATTCATAAAAATCAGCTTATTTGTAAGCCTCACAATAAATCCCATTTTTCTTTTGTTCACTATTTTTTGACAAACATATATATGTATACATATATAATATTAACACATGCAGACATACATATGTGTTATATGACTGACATATTTCAGTTGCACGTATAGATGAGGATCCAATCATCCTGTGAAGCTGTGTCTACCTGTGGAAAATGAAGTCAGAGTTTGGGTAATTAGCTGGATGATTCATTTCAAACCTTTCTGTGGGTAAGGAGGATGGCTTTGTAAGTGAGATAATGGTAACTACAATTGATAAGGGCATGTTATCATAAGAAACATTTTCACATTTGAAGCTCATTATAATCCTGGGAGATGAGCAGGTAAGTCTTTAATATATACACATCTCTCAGCTTTATGATAATATCAAACAAATTTGAAACATGTATATACTTAGTAGTTACACTTGATCAGACCTGACCACATTGTGCAAATAATTGGCAAATAATTAATAAAGCCTCAAGACTCTGTTCTATATGCAACTCGTTGTTTCTCTTCCTTGCCTATGATGTGGCTGCCAATTTGTATATGTAAGTGTTTGTAGAAAGGTCAGCCCTGCTCTGAAATTCTTGCAGAAAAAGAAAAATTTCACTCCTCTCCCTGTTGTTCCAGTGAGTGCTGGAGACAGAGGGGCTGTGTTCAAATCCCAGATAAACCGTCTGTTGTTTGCTGGAACTTAACCTCATCAGCATGAGCTTCCCACCAATCTAACAGGGACAATAGGACTATCAGAGACTGTGTTCTATGCACTGGGTCCTCAGCCCCACCTTACTTCACTTAGTCACCATGACAACACTCTGATATAGGCATTATTGTTTTTATAAACTTCTCATTTTCAAATGACAGATTAAAAACAAACTCAACACTTAGTGCATACTTGTTATATCTTAAACACAGATCTAGTCATTTTCCATAGATCATTCTCTTTCATAAACAATTAACTAATTCATTTAAAGGCCCATTACAGACTTCCAAAGACATATGTGAGGAGTAGCCATGATTTTCAAGTGGCTTTTAAACTGCATGTTATTTCTTCTATTTGTAGATAAGGCGGTCTCCAGTTTAGGATGTCATGCCGTTCACCTCTGCTCACATTCCATGCCAATGGCAGGCATTACTAATAAATTACAGTTCTCCTTTCCTCATAACTTGGAGGTGGCTACAGAATGCTTCTCAATAATTCACTCTGGGAGCCACCACTAAAAGGTCAAAGCTGGCACTTGAGATGAAAACTATTTCTCTTCTCTACCATATGTGAATCATTTCCTTCCCCAATATTGAAACTATGCCTCTTTTAAGGCATTCAATAATTTATCTCCACCTCATTCTGCCTGATCTTTCAGTACTGCCTTCAACAATTTCGAGTTTTGTGTTCTCAGTGACAACACCAGCACTCAGATAATTTTGTATGTGGATTCTCCAAACTTGTTGAGGACTACAATACACAACTTGAACTGAAGCAAATTTTTCTTTACCATGACTGCAGATTCTACATGATCATCACTGTTGGAGCTGTCACCTTTTCCTTGGAAATTATGCACAACCAAAGCTTTGTTACTGAATTTGTCTTCCTGGGGCTCTCACAGAATCCAAATGTTCAGAAAATATTATTTGTTGTATTTTTGTTTGTCTACATTGCAACAGTTGGGAGCAACATGCTAATTGTAGTAACCATCTTCAGCAGCCCTGCACTACTTGGATCCCCCATGTACTTCTTCTTGGCTTTCCTGTCCTTCCTAGATGCATGCTTCTCCTGCGTCTTCATGCCAAAGATGATTTCGGATTCCCTCTATGAGAGGAAAACCATCTCCTTTCAAGGCTGCATGATACAGCTGTTTGCTGACCACTTCTTTAGCGGGGCAGAGGTGATTGTCCTCACAGCCATGGCCTATGATCGGTATGTGGCCATTTGCAAGCCTTTGCATTACTCTTCCATTATGAACCGGAAGCTCTGTGGCATTCTTATTGCGGTAGCCTGGGCAGCGGGCTTCTTGCATTCCACGATACAAATTCTCTTTACTTTGCAGTTGCCCTTTTGTGGTCCCAATGTCATGGATCACTTCTTCTGTGACTTGTATCCATTAGTGGAGCTTGCCTGCACCGACACTCACATATTTGGCCTTTTTGTGGTCATTAACAGTGGGTTTTTCTGCATCATAATCTTCTCCTTGTTGCTTGTCTCCTATGGTGTCATCTTGTTCTCTCTGAGAGCTCATAGTTCTGAAGGACGGAGAAAAGCTCTCTCTACCTGTGGATCTCACATTACTGTTGTGGTTTTGTTCTTTGTCCCGTGCATGTTTGTATACACACGACCTCCATCTGCTTTATCCTCTGACAAAATGGTGGCAATAATTTATGCCATCCTAGCTCCCTTGCTCAATCCTTTGATTTATACTTTCAGGAATAAGGAGGTAAAAAATGCCATGAGGAAAGTATGGAAGAGATTGGTGGTGGTGTGATGGAAAATAAAATATTAAACTTTTTTTTATAAAATCAAGGTTAAGAGGAAAAAAGTCAAAATTGTCTTGGACAAAATCTTTATTGGATATATCTTGCATATCTTTGATGGGAGACTTTTTATTACTGCTTCTATCTTGTTATTTTTATCGGTTTATTCAGGTTTTGGATTTCTTTTTGGTGTTTTGTTTCTCAGAATTTATCCATTTATTGTATGTTTTCCAATTTATTGGAATATAGTTGCTCGAAGTAGTCTGTAATGATCCTTTGGATTTCTACAGTGTCAATTGTAATATCTCCCTTTTCTTTCTCTTTTCGTTTAAATACTTTTTGTTTCAAAATATTATGGGAGTACAGAATATTTTTGTTACTTGGGTCATTTTTGCAATGCTTGAGTCCTGATTATAGGTGTGCCTGTCACCTAAATAGTGTTCATAGTACCGATTATGTTGGTTTGATCCCTTCCCTCTTCCCCTCTTCCTCCTGGCTGCTGTCTACTGAGTTTTACTTCCCTCTGTGCACTTGTGTGCTCATCAATTAGTTCCAATTTAATAGTGAGTACATGTGGTGTTTGTTTTTCCATTTTTGTAATACTTCACTGAGGAGAATGGTCTCCCATCAATTCATGAGTGGATTAATAAAATGTAGTATATGTGCACCATGGAGTATTAGTCAGCCATAAAAAAGATGAATGAATATCTCCTTTTTCATCTCTTACTTTATTTATTTCGGTCTTCTCTCTTTTTTTGTTAGTCTGGCTAAAGGAGTATCTATTTTGTTTATCTTTTCAAAAACCCAAGTTTTTGTTTCGTTGATCTGTTTTGTATTTTTTTGTTTTGATTTTATTTATTTCTTCTCTGATCTTTATTATTTCTTTCCCTCTACTAATTTTGGGTTTGGTTTGCTCTTCTTTTTCAAGTTCTTTGAGATGCATCATTAGCTTCTTTATTTGAAGCTTTTCTACATTTTTAATGTAGGCACTTATTACTGTAAACTTTCCTCTCATTATTGCTTTTGCTGTATCCCGTATGTTGTATTTTCATTTCCTTTTGTTTTGAGACATTTTAAAATTTCCTTCTTCATCTCTTCATTCACCCACTGGTCATTCAGGACAATATGGTTTAATTTCCATGTTTGAGTATTTTCCAATGTTCCTCTTGTTGTTAATTTCTAGTTTTATTCCATTGTGGTCAGAGAAAAAGCTCGATATCATGTCAATTTTGTTGAATTTTTTGAGACTTGTTTTGTTGTCTAACATATGGTCTGTCCTTGAAAATGATCCATGAGGTGAGGAGAATAATGTGAATTCTTCAGCTGTTGGATGAAATGTTCTGTCCACATTTGGTCTATAGTGCAGATTAAATCCAATGTTTCATTGTAGATTTTCTGTCTGGATGGTCTGTCCAGTGCTGAAAGTGGAGTGTTGAGATCTCCAACGATTATTGTTTTGTGGTCACCTTTCTCTAGCTCTGATAGTATTTGCTCTTTATATCTGGGTGCTCCAGTGTTCGGCACATACATATTTAGAATTGTTATATGCTCTTGCTGAATTGACCCCTTTATCGTTGAGGTGGCTCAACAGACCCGAAAAATCCTGTCTGCCTGTGAGAAGAACCCCACAGATGCCTACCAGCTCAATTATGACATGCACAACCCCTTCGACATCTGTGCTGCATCCAGTAGAGAAGTGTCCGCTCAGCGGGGCCTGCTATTACCCTGAGTTCAAGGGTCAAATCTGCAAGGTCACTACAGTGACAGAGATTGGCAAAGATGTGATTGGTCTAAGGATCAGTACTCTGCAGTTTCGCTAAGGCCCCCTTTGTGTGTGTGGGTCCACCACCATATGTTCCCCCCAGAATGTATTAGTCTTTATATCCTCCTCCTAACACCACTGCCCACCCACCTACCTCCGCCAACCCTGCAGCTACCCTTCAGATTAGTGATATTTGGCTCTCTCTGCCCTAAAGCGTAGTGTCATTTTCTCTTCTTCTATGGCAAATCAAAATGTCTAAACTTGACTTTTGAGGACATATCTTCTGAAGTTGACTACAGTTATGATCAGAGTTGGCCTCTCCTTTCTCACTTAGCTCCTTCAAGGAAAAAATGAATACTCTATAATGGACATATGTTTAGTAAATTCCTTCAGTATTTATTCCTCCCCTCCCCACCAGCTTTGTTTCCTGTCTACTAGAGAGGAGCAGGATGTAATAAACAAGATGCCGTTTTTGACTCAGCCATACCAACTCTTACTCATTTCCCATTTTCCATAGGCATTTAAACTCCCAAGAAGGTACCCTCAGTGTACTCAGAAACTTAAGGTCTGAGAAGAAATCATTTGGTTTTCCAAAATGCACACCACTTGTGCATAACCACTTGCTATTGATTTGTCCTTCACAGCCATTGTTCTCATATTTTGTTTCTCACACTAAATAAATTTCTATAAGAGCAAAAAAAAAAAAAAAAAACTCAGGTGTATTAGCACCTGTCTCCAATGTTATACAGCAAGAATAGAAATCTTGACAATTATTAGTTCTTCAGTAGCTGAGAAGCTGAGATAAATTTCAGTTGTGGACCTTCCTTCTAGGAAGTAATCCAGAGAGATCATTTTGAAAATGTTTGTGGGGACCAGAACTGTTACCTAGAGAACCCACTATGCCCAGGGCTGAAGAGCTTATTTTCCATCCTTCCAATGGCTGCATTTTTAAAATGACTCAGTATCTTTCTTTTTAACTTTTCTTTGTCTTCTTCCTGTTTTCTGCTCTATCCTGGAAACATTTCTTCAACATCTCACTGGAGAAATTCATCCAGACCCCTTCTATGAGCCATCGTCCTTTACAAAGTTCAAACCAAACAAAAAGTAAAAATATTATTAAAATATAAATTTCATATAACTTGAGTATTTGTATGTGTGTGAACTCACATGCACACACACACAAATATTACAGAACTATGCTAGCCCTATCAAATAACTTTATTAATTAGTGTAACTGAGTCCAAGCTCATACCACTCACCACAGGACAGCCAACAAGTTGAGAGAACAAGGTGTTGGGCAAAGGAAAGTGACTTTTATTCAGAGAGCCAGCAAACCAAGAAGATGGTAGACTAACAAACCAAGAACCATCTTAAGGTAGTATGAACTTTAGGCTCCTTTTTACTTTAAGGACAGGGGAAGAGGTGGGTTGGGCTGCGAGTGGTAATGGAGAACTGCAGACACCTGTGCATCAGTGAGGGTCTGAGGAAGTTGTAAAACTCCTTTGCTCTTGGTCAGTAAACTTTGGAGGATGAAGGTCAGGATACAACTCTTTCACATAGCATTGTTACTCATATGATGCTTTCCTTACCACCCTGGGGGTTACTTTTGGGAGAAGGAGGGTTGCCACCTTTCCTTTAGCCTATGTGCAGAGCTAAGCAGAAGCTTTTAACCTGAGGTCAGAAGCAAAATGGAGCTATTTATGCTAAGCTTCCCTTTCACTGTTGCATTTGTTTGAGACAAGAAGATAAGAAAGGATTTCATTCATTAGCAATGAGGGAATACGTTTTAAAAAAGCAAAGGAAGGAAAAACTTGCACAATTTCAATTTGCTTTGTAACACCATTCACGCTAGTTACTGAAGTGATTTACTTTCACTTGCAGCTGTGGCTGTCATGTCTGTGTTCACTTTTGCACAGGAAGTTACTATTATAACTATTTACACTATGAGAATGTCAGTTAATGTTTGACATGCAAAAAAATAAAAATAAAACAAGGAGATAGTCTTTCCAAGTCACATCTGGAATGTTCACCAATATTTGCCAGTGAATATTAATATATTGACAATAAATCGGATTTACATGACTAATTTTTAATAGTGTCATTGTGCAGTTTAGGCATGATGATAATCTATGCAGTCACATCCCTGAAGGGCAGAGAAGTCAGAAATGACACGGACGGAAGCATTTGGCTCTTCAGCCTTTCCGTGATGATGTCTAAGATGATCGGTGATACCGGGTGAAGGCTAAAGCTGAATTTCAGAGCATCTCTATTTAAAAGTCTTCAACAAGTACTCAAATTTGAGAAACAATTATCTACACACTATAAAGGTAACCTCAGGTTGCATGTATATAGACAATGGAAAATCCCAAGGGACGCACAGTCTTGAGTGAGGATGCAGCTGTGCCCCTGCTCTGTGTGACAGGCAGGGGAGAAGAGGGATCTCAGGGAGATGCTCTATGCAAAGACAGAGAGTTGGCATGTATTCATAGATAGGAGAAAGGCACAAGGCCTCAGTCACAGTTCTTGAATGAACAGGGCACTGGGGACAGAAACACTATAAAAGTGGATGATGTAATAAGTTAGAGCATCTTTCACTTTGTTGGGGATTTTGGGACCTGCTAATAAGGGCCATGTTTTGGTAGCTCAATAGTAGGATTCAGCTGTTGGGCCTCTTGCCAAGAAACCATTGGCAGCTAGAAGAAGTTATCACTGGGGAATAGAAACTACAGTGCCTGATAGCATGGAAGTGGTTTTGGCAGGAAAGACTCTGAATAATTAAAGTACTGCATCAGCCTCAGAGACCAAGACACCATGTTGGAAGCAGATATCGACCACAGTTTGCCATATACCTCCGGGAATGCACTTTTCACTCCCTGTGTCCTGAGCCAGAGTCAGGGGCTGGAGTTTCAAAGAATCTGTAAGCCGGGCTGATCTAAAGAACACATTATTTCTGTCACTTCAGCATAGTTCATGATCTCAAGGAATTACAGCCTAGACAAACGTGGAATATGCCTATAAATATCTCTACATCAGCAAATTAATCATTTGGGGTTTTAAATTATGAAATAGGATGAAGGTAAATGTGTCTTTCATTAGGCAATCTTTTTGACCTCTTCGCTTTAAGGAATTTCTTAGAGGTGAAAATATCTGCAGAGTCTGCCCTCAGAAGGTATCAGGTCCATCTAAGGCTCATAGTTCTGGAAGTTCATTTATTCACTGAGATACCAAAAAAAATCTGTAAAAGAGTGAAGATAAAACATCTCATTATCATTTCTCTAAGAGGAGATCTTATTCTACTTTGGTAGCTTTCAAGCCCAGGCTATATTCCAGGAAACAATGCTCTGTAAGATACCATACAATACTATTTTGCATGTCTATTGGCTCAGCTTCCTTTGGTGTTGGCTCCACTTTTCATCAGGCTGTCTCCACTCATGGTAAGATTGTGGGGCAGGAGTTCTGGGCCTGTCCTTTCACAAACTCTATTAGGAAAAAGAGAAAGACTTTTCTTTTTTTTATTTAAAAATATTATGGGGGTACAAATATTTAGGGTATATATATTGCCTTTGCACCACACAAGTCAGAGCTACAAGCATGCCCATCACCCAGATGGTGCGCACCGCACCCATTAGGTATGAATATAACCATCCCCTCCTCCCCTCCCACTTGCATGACACCCAGTGAATGTTACTTCCATATGTGCATGTAAGTGTGGGTCAATTAGTACCCATTTTCTTAATAATTTCCACAATAGTATGGAGTTTGCATCTCATTTGCTACTAGATTCCTGACCTGATCCTTCCATCCTTGGAGACATCTTTTCTAATTGACCCAGCAGAAGTCATATTCCTATTTTTGGGAGATCACACTACCCAGATCTTACAGACCGAATATGGAAAAGTTGTGATTTCTCAGAGGAAATTAGAGGTTATTTATTCAAGAAGGAAAATGGACATGGACAATCAGGGCCCACTGAGACAGTTTGTACAACTCACTTTCAGCCATCATTACACAGCAGGCCGGATGTATCTACAGAGGTGTTTAGACATTGTGCAGCAAAACAGCAAATGTCCTGCAAAGGTTGAATGCGTCCTCATTATAGATCCTGCATTCCACACTACATCATGGGAAAAAAGCACATTCTATTATGGGGACAACCTAGCATGTTGAATATCTCATATGATGTGTCTCAGTGCTGTTGATTGTGCTTGGAAATCACATCTATGAAAGGGACTCCTGGAGGAGTTTTCCAAGATCAGACTTCACTTCTGTAAGCTGCCTTCTAAATTAGTGGTCTTAGTGTGGTTCGGAAAGAATCAGAAGAGATTCTTATTTTATTTAACATTATAGAGGTAGTTTTTCAGAAAAGATTATATTAATAAATAGTTATTCAAATGCTTTTTCAATGTGGTTTCATTTGTTTTATTTGTGCATTCACTTACTAAATGATTATTAATTGCATACTATAAATCGTAGTTCATAAATACTATGGCAAATGTGGTGGAGAACAAGATAGTCACGAACCCTACCTTCAATAAGTGCTTGCAATTTATAGAACTTGCTAAGAGTTTGAGGAATAAAATAAGAATTCTTTCTGGGTTTCTATCTGTAGTGCAAATTTTTTCTATTTTAAAGTTATCTAGTTACTGATCACTTTGGTCAGGACCCGGATGTGTATGAGTTTGAGACTCTAGTGCTCTCCTTACACAGAAAACATGCACTCCTTGCTGAATTCTCCTTTAGGTTCCTGGGTACTCTTTCATGATTTTATCGTGATTCTTTGAACATTCTTCTTGAGATCCTTCAAGTATCCTTTTAAATGTTGGTGTAACCCTACATTTTGTTGCTGGCTGTCTTCTCTAACCTGCTTTCTTCAGGTGACCACACACACCCTCATGATTTAAATAGTCATTTACAAATACTGATTTCCAAATCTAGTTCTGTAGAACTGACTTGAAATTCATACTTGCAAAAACATTCAATGTCTACTGAAAATGTTCACTCATCTATCCATGGCTACCTGAATTTCAACCTGTCCTCATTACATTACTTTTAAGTCTAAGTTCCTCGGCCTGCAATACTGTCACTCAGCCACAGAAATGTCTTTCATCATCATCACTTTCTAGTGCTTCCTGGTTTTCAGTTTAGGCTAGTGTAAGGAAAATGTGTGGAAAGAGGAAAAACACAGAATAAAACTGTCATTAGTACAGATATCAATATTGAACTTACACAACATCAATCTAGGCAAGCTAATTAACTTCTGCGAGTTTCAGTTTTCTCTCATATGAAATGTCATCATTAATACCTTCCTCTTGGAATAATTAAGTGAATTCAAAGATATAACTGATGTAAAGTGGCAAGCCCAGAGCCAAGTATATAAAAAATATTCAATAAGTATTTGGTTAAAGTAAAATTATTTCAACAAAATGTATTCCTTAATAAATGTCTTTTTACTAACCTGAATTAGTAAAACAAATGGAAATGATTTTGAAAGAAAGATGAGATTCAGTGTCCATTATACATATTTAAATACTTGGACCGCATGTTACAAATCTGTGGTTCTTTGGTGGATGTTTTCTGTAGCCCACAGAACAGAACCTCTGGAGCACCACACTGCGCTCCCTGGGTTGTACTTGCAAATATATTACAAGTGTTTTACAGGAGCTAGAAAAGTTTATTTCCTAATGTATGAAGTGGCAATTTAGGGCACTACATGGGAGCAGAATTATTTCTTAGTGACCCACTTCCTCATTTACCAATGATACTATTAATATTATATTTTTTCATTTTCCTTTTTTCTATAATGCTCCCCACCATCCATTAGCATTTTTCTCCTCTTCTCTGGAACCTTTGGTGGGCCTGAGGCACCTAACATCTCCATACCTTTGTATCTCCTTACAGAATATGAAGAAGGTCATTGCTATTCTTATAGGCTAAAGACACAAACCAAAAGTTACATTTATCATAATATCTGAGATGTTTCTGATTCGAAAAAGAAGAGAAACTTTAGGGACTAATACTCCCTAAGATGCTAATATCTTACATCATTAGGCATTGAAATATTCCCTCTGGAGTGCACAATGAAACTTTGTTTGGTTTGTTTTTTGTTTTTTTTTAAGTATTCTACGGGAAGGCTGCTTTCAAAAGGGGATGAACAGATGACCCTAATTTAGAGAGTCTTCCAACAGGTAGGTGATAGGTTATTTCCATCTTTACAAGCTTAGAGTCATGATTACAAATTAATTAAATGATTTTTAAATATATTCCTATATGTCTTGTGATTATACTGCTTCCACATCTTCTGAGAAAGGAATAGAAAAAAATGAATAACCCAGTTTTCATAGGCTTACTGTTAATATAAGAATGAAATTGAATGAAATATAAGCTTTGAACTAGTTTATGAGTACCAGGTATGTGAAAAACCATCACTGTTGTGTGAGGAGAGAAGGATGCATTATATGTCTTAAGGCTTATTATAATTTCTTGAGATGACAGAGTATAGAAAAGTCTGTAATATTTTTTCCTTTTTTTAATGGAAGACAGCTGGGCAAGGTAAGTCTTCACGAAAGCTATGGGTACCAGAAACATAGAAGAGTTTATTCCTGATAAACAATTAGAGAAACTGTTAATAGAAAATAATAACCTTTACAAAATATCAGGAGAATGTTAGCTTTTCCATAGCCAAGTGACAAAATTGAATACAATATTGCATATCACACCATAGAATTATTATTCCACTTACGTTTCTTCAATAGTATCATAAGAATATAATTTAAAATTGATGCACATCTGACTTTTATTTTGAAAAGTTGAATAACTACCCCCTGGAAAACATTCAGAACAAACATGAAAATGCTCAGTCTAAACACTACATATTGAAGGTGAAAGATAATATGCCATATATGTGGTAGAGACATTGCTAAAAATATTTTGGGTAAAAACCTTCCCTTTTGCTCAATATGTGCTGCTGCTCCACCTTCTTCCATGTGTCATCTTATCTACCAGTGCATCTCCACCAATCTGCTCTTTGTCTAGTAAGATTTTGGAAAAGAATTAATTAAACATTAATTTTATGCCATTTGGGGCAACCAGATATGGAAGCATAGGCAATGAGTATTGAATTTTATAACATTTTGGTTCTCAGGCCAGACTATTTTCCAGGGCATCTCGTGACCAGATAGCAGGTATCATGGGATTCCATTACACAGAGTGAGGAGCTCCAGGTGGGTAGGTTATATCACTCTTTAATTTGGGCTTGTGGAGAATAAAGCAGCTTGGGACAACTTGTTTTCTTTTCCACAGAGAATCGGTAAATTCTGCATAGAATAAAGTCAGTATAGGAATTCTCCCAAAGATAGAGGTCTGGTATAACTGATTTACTGAGGTTTGGGCAGATAGAGAGACTCCTTAACAACGCCTCTCCTTGTGTCCTCTGCAATACAATAAAGAGGCACAGAAGGAGCCACCTGACACTGTGTTCCACCCTTATCCATCCTCCACCTCTTCTTCATTGCTTTTCTTTCAGCCTTTCTCTTACTATCAACACCAGCACATTGTCTATTTAATACTGTTTTGACCAATGTAGCCACCCTAAAGTTAGCCAATCCTGTTTGAAGAGTTGAGGTCAATGCAGTGGTTATTAGAATATGTGCTATATTACTGGAGCTGTTTTGTCTCCAGACCATTATAACCCACTTATTGTCTCATTCCTTTGAGAACCTTATGAAAAATGTTAATAGTCCTCCAGAGTAAAAAAAAATGGATGTAGAGTCATACATACAGAAATTCCCCAAAATGTGCATCAGTATCAGAAAGCTAAAAAAATGTCAAGGCTCTCCCTGCATTAGTTAATGGCTAAGAATTCATGAGAAACAATGACTAATTTCTAAGATGATCATTTTATGAGAGTCAAAGTCCCAGTGTCTTTCATGGCACCATCTTGCTGTGCAGAGTACAACATGTATTTCTCCAAGTTGTAAAGCTGACTCAGTAAGTTATTTAAAATAGCTCTCAGGCTTTTTTTTTAAAAGAGGAGCATATTTGTCAGGCTATCATATGTAATAGATAGACCTCGTATATTAATGATATGAATATATTTTGCAATCAGCATACTACTAAAATAGTCAATAATCACATAAATATTATCATATTTCAAGAGGTAAGAGAGAACATTCAGTTAAAAAACACTAAGCACCTGCATTATACATGACCTTTGGTTTGCTACAGTGGAGAATATTATCTTAAGAACACATAGCTTTCTAATATTCTCATTCCAGGGAGGAAGCTAAAAGAAGCACACACCTAATTGCATTTAAGCAAATATATGTAATAGCATAAGAAAAGATATTTTAAAAGCCATTAAAGAGCAGCAGAAATAATTTAATTTATCAAAAAGAAATCATTGAAGGCTTCACAGAGATTTTTCCACAGCTGGGTCTGGAAGTTTCCAGATGGTTGAAGTAGCTAGTAATGGAAAAGAATTCCAGGAAGGAAGGCAGCTATTGACTACTGATTAAACTACTGATTAAATATTTAAAGAGGACCGTCAGTCCATATATTTACACACACACACACACACACACACACACACACAAATGGGCCCCAATATCTCTTGAAAATGAAAAAAATGAAGTTAAAATTAAAATAGATCCATGCATCTTAACTTTTCATTTATTGAATTGGGCAAATTAATGAGATTCATGCCAAAGTTAACAAGAGTTTTTACTTGAAGAATGCTATTGGAAAGTATCATATTCATAGGCATATTTTAGCCTCATAATAGCACTATGAAGTAATGATTAAAACTGAGAAACAAGTGTTAATGTGACTTAAGAAATCACAAATGGAATGTCTCTGGTGAGGAATAATTAATTTTGCCTAAAATATTCCATAACATCACATAGCATGCTATGAATTAATTCCTTTATTTTTTGCAGATAAACCATTTCACACTTGCCCCTTCTCCTCATTCATGAAACCATGCAACTGAGTAATAATGTGACTGAGTTCATTCTGATTGGGTTGACACAGGATCCTTTTTGGAAGAAAATGGTGTTTGTCACTTTCTTGCTTTTCTATTTAGGGACGTTGTTAGGAAACTTGCTGATTATTACTACCATCAAGACCAGCCGGGCACTTGAGAGCCCAATGTACTTCTTCCTTTTCTACTTATCGTTATCTGATACCTGCTTCTCTACTTCCACAGCCCCTAGAATGATTGTGGATGCTCTTTTGAGGAAGGCCACTATCTCTTTCAATCAGTGCATTATCCAAGTCTTTACATCCCATTTCTTTGGCTGCTTGGAGATCTTCATCCTCATCCTCATGGCCATTGACCGCTATGTGGCCATCTGCAAGCCCTTGCACTACATGACCATCATGAGTCCCCGTGTCTGTGGTGTGTTGGTGGCCGTTGCCTGGGTGGGGTCCTGTGTGCATTCTTCAGCTCAGATTTTTCTTGCCTTGAGTTTGCCATTCTGTGGTCCCAATGTCATTGATCACTATTTCTGTGACTTGCAGCCCTTGTTGAAACTTGCCTGTTCAGACACCTACGAGATCAACCTACTCTTGGTTTCCAACAGTGGGGCCATTTGTACAGTGAGTTTTGTCATGCTGTTGTTCTCCTATGTGTTCATCTTGCGTTCTCTGAGAAACCACAGTGCTGAAGGCAGGAAGAAAGCTCTGTCTACCTGCATCTCCCACATCATCGTGGTCATCTTGTTCTTTGTACCTTGTATATTTATATACACGCGCCCTGCAGTCACCTTCCCCGTGGATAAGATGATAGCTGTGTTTTATACAATTGGGACACCTTTGCTCAACCCTGTGATTTATACATTGAGGAATGCAGAAGTGAAAAATGCCATGAGGAAGTTGTGGAGCAAGAAATTGATCTTAGATGACAAAAGATGAATGAATGTTTTAAATCCTTCTTTATAGTTTGGAGTGACCTAGAAGAAGTCAGTAGAGAATATTATCTTCTTATTGTTGATTTAGTATAATCCTGTCTTGGGGCATGAAGATTAGTTCCTTTAAGAAAAGCGACAATGTGAACACATACACTGGTTAATGTTGAGTCACATTCATGCAGAGAAAGAGACAGGTTGAGGTACAAAGAGGTACATAAAGCCCATCGCCTTCACTGTTGTTCACTGCTGTGTCTCTGGCTCTCTTGCCTGCCTCGTAACACTTATGGTTTTGGTCTGTTCTTTTTTATGCTCTTCCTCATGTTGATTTCTGGAGTTCCCTGCTGATAATTACTCAAATTTTCCCTGACAAATTTTCCCTCTTCCAAACAGTTTCCTTTATTAGACATTTTGGTTTCATCATATCTTATGCTCAACTTAGTTGTTCTTCCTGAGTCAGAAGAAAGCATCAGACTTAAATAATTGTAGAAGGTTCATGTTGTAAGAGATGGTATAAATAACCTAGGCAATCTCCCTTTCAATTCTTAGAGTTATACACTGAAATCTTACCTTACGTTTACCTAGATCCTAAAAATCAAGCCTTTATATAAAGATTAGAAGTTTTTCATATGCTAACCACTATTCTTCTTGATTTTAAGTTATTTATATTTGCAAGACAATTATTGGCTCAAAAGCCTATAACATACCTTCCAAAATTTTAGGTAGCCAACATACTCTCTTATTATGCACTTTTAGCATCAATCTATTTTTCTATGTATTTAATTTTGTGAAATCTCTTAATTTTTGTGAACTATTTAATATTCAGAGTTTTTATGACTATCATTAATATTAGTAAATTACTCTGATAAAATAAATGCATATGTACACCTCCACTTGCCTATAGAATGTCAACACACTAAACATGCAGGGAGGCTCAGATTCCCAGCACTTTGCTGACTGCAAACTCTCTCTCTCTTCTGAACCCAGTGAACTTAATGGAACCCTAGTGCAGAGCAGCAGCTGACACACATGCCCACTTCTATAATACATCACCATGCTGTCCTATAATTCTGAAATTTTGATAAATTCTATAAGCAAGAAAAAAATCAAACAACCCCATTAAAAAGTGGGCAAAGGACATGAACAGAAAATTTTCAAAAGCAGATAGACTAATGGCCAAGAAACATGAAAAAATGCTCAACATCTTTAATCATCAGGAAAATGCAAATCAAAACCACAATGAGATATCACTTATTTCCAGTGAAAGTGGCCTTTATCAAAAAGTCCAAAAACAGTAAATGTTGGCGTGGATACAGAGAGATAGGAACTCTCATACACTGATAGTGGGACTACAAACTAGTACAACCTCTGTGGAAAATAATATGGAGAAACCTCAAAGTGTTACAAGTAGAACTACCATTGGATCCAGCAATCCCATTACTGGGCATCTACTCAAAGAAACAGACATTCTATAAAAAAGACTTCTTCACTAGGATGTTTATAGCAGCACAATTCACAATTGCAAAGATGTGGAAACAACTCAAGTGCCCACCAATACATGAGTGGATTAATAAAATGTGGTATATATATACCATGGAGTACTACTCAACCACAAAAAACAATGGAGATCTAGCACCTCTTGTATTATCCTGGATAGAGCTGGAGCCCAGTCTACTAAGTGAAGTATCACAAGAATGGACAAATAAGCATCACATGTACTCACCATCAAATTGGTATTAACAGGTCAACACTTATGTGCGCATATAATAGTAACATTCGTGGGGTGTTGTGCAGGTGGGAGAGAGGAGGAGGGGATGGGTATATTCATACCTAACGGGTGCAGTGTGCACTGTCTGGGGGATGGTCATGCTTGAAGCTCTGACTCGGGTGGGGCAAAGGCAATATATGTAACTTAAACACTTATACCCCCATAATGTGCTGAAATAAAAATAAATAAAATAAAATAAAATAAAAGTAAAAATTGAAAAATCAAACAAAAATTGTTAATCTAGAATCAATATTCAACAAAAATATCTTTCAAAACAAAGGTGAAGTCAAACCTTTCAGATATACAGAAGTCAAGGAATTCATCAGCACCAGATTTCACTACAAGAAATGTTCAACAAGTCCTTTGGTCAGAAGGGCAATAATTCCAGATGGAAATCGGGATCTACTGAAAGAAACAAAGGCCACCAGAAGTGGTAAATGTATGTGTAAATAACAATAATATAATTTCTACATCAGCGAAGGTCAACATTGACTCATTTTTCCCTATTGTAAAATATAAGTTTTGTCACAAATAAAAGAATTTCATTCTAATATTTTTTCACCCATACAGCAATTATTAAATATCCAAACGTAAATGTCCACTTGATATAGCCACAACACTCCCTCCTTTATCCCCCAGAAGTTAATTTTGTTGTTCCATATAAAGCAGCCCAAACCAGGCTAAAAACAGAGTTTTCCTATAAATTTTAAAGCCTCATGGACCATCAGAAATATGCATTTGTTCCAAATGGCCTTATCTTAAGGAAAGATTTTACAGAATGGCTCTACAGTGTATAATTCTGCTTTGGCAGATATTCATGAATTTAGATAACTGCCCTGTCCCTGAGCTTGGAAACTATCCTCCAAATAGTAGAAGCCAGTGAGCCAGGTTGTGGTCCTGGAATTGAAACACACTCTAGGTGAAGGTGAAACTGTGTAAGAAGAGCACCTTTAACAATCTGTCCCATGAAAACTGATTGGACCCACATTTACAATGACAGGTATGATAAAATGGAAGAATTTTGCTAATTATATGAAGAAATGGAAACAAATATTTTGAATAAAGTCAGGAACAGATGATGCTGAAGACTGCTCCTGGGGCAGCAGCCGCAGTTTTGGCACCTGGATTGCTTCTAGATTTAAGATGTCTTGATATCTACTTTGAGAGGGTGAAATATAGACCATCTACAGAACTAATAACTGAAGGCCAATATTGTTCAAACCCTTCAGAGAAAAATAAAGGGACAAAGACTAAACCTGAAAGGGGGGGGGGAAACATACTAAGAGAGTTGACAATAAATTATTTTAATTGGGAAATTTGTCACACCTGTTGACAAATACGCTAAGATAGTGCTATGATAAATGTGCGGATAAAGATCAATTCTCAGGACCATTTAATAAGCAGTTACAGGAGCAAGCCACACACCTCAGTCCCTGCTCAGATTAGGAAAATCTGGCTTTCTGTAGCTCAATCACCCATTGATTAATTTGTCTTTATGAGATCTTCCCACGAGGTGGCGCTCAAGTCAAATAGGAGGTCAAGTCATAGCTCCTTGAACCTAATCAAACTGAAGTTTCGGCTGACCCTGGAGAAATTTGTAGACATACCTATGTCTTCAGAAAATATTTTTTAAATTTGTTTATTTTTTTTCCTCAGCATATTATGGGGGTACAAATGTTTAGGTTCCGTATATTGCCTTTGCCCCACCCAAGTCAGAACTTCAAGCGTATCCATCCCCCAGACGGTGCACACCGGGCCCATTAGGTGTGTATATACCTGTCCCCTCCTCCCCTTCCCATCTGCCCAACACCTGAAGAATGTTACTACTGTATATGCCTTAAGTGTTGGTCAGTTAATACCAATTTGATGCTGAGTACATGTGGTGCTTGTTTTTCCATTCTTGGGATACTTCACTTAGTAGAATGGGTACCAGCTTTATCCAGGATAATACAAGAGGTGCTATATCACCATTGTTTCTTATAGCTGAGTAGTACTCCATGGTATACATACACACATTTTATTAATCCACTCATGTATTGACGGGCACTTGGGTTGTTTCCACATTTTTGCAATTGTCAATTGTGCTGCTATAAACATTCTAGTGCAGAAGTCTTTTTTATAGAATGTCTTTTGTTCCTTTGGGTGGATACCCAGATGGGAGGGGGGAGGTATATTCACACCTAATGGGTGCAGTGTGCACTGTCTGGGGGATGGACACGCTTGAAGCTCTGACTCAGGTGGGGCAAGGGCAATGTATGTAACCTGATCATTTGTACCCCTGTAATATGCTGAAATAAAAAAAATTAATAAATATGTGTAGTGTCTTATGATTGGCTTCATTCACTTAGCATAATGGTTTCAAGGTTCATTCACATTGTAGTTTTTATTGCTTAGTTGTATTCCAGTGTATGTATATACCACATGTTGTTTATCCATTCAATAGTTGATGAACATTTGGGTTGTTTCCACTGTTTGGCTGCTATAAATAATTCTGCTATGTACAAGAAAAAAAAAGAGTAGATGGATTAATGCCCAGAGCAGCAGGGAGGAGAGGGCTTGTGCTCCCACAAATATGGTTGTATTTGAGCTCCTACAGCAGGCTGTTCTAGACACCAGCAATACATCTGTGAACAAAAGAGAAAAAAATTCCCTGCCACGTGGCTTACGGTCTATGAGAAAAAGCAAACAAAAATACAAGTAAATAAATTATATAGTAGATCAGAGAGTATAAGAGCTCTCAAAAAATAAAGAGTTGGTGGGGAGGGGCCTAATGAAAGCCAAGATGGAGGCTACCGTTAATATTTTTTAAAGCACAGGCAGAGTAGCATTCAGGGAAAAGGAGAGGAGAGAGTGAGTCATGAAGTATCTGGAAGGAAAAAGAAGGGAGAACTGCAAAGTCTGTAAGGGAGGAACGGTTTCTGTGCACAGGAGCTGAGTGTGCCAGAAGCAGAGGGAGCGAGTGAGGAACAGTCAGGAAGTCAGAGTGATACAAACACATAGAGTCTTGCAGGTCACTGTGAAGACTTTGCTTTTTCCCTCTACTGAAACAGAGAACCACCGCAAGATACTGAGCAAAGTCATGGTTTGACCTAACTTAGGATTTAACATCATCTCATTCCTGAATCATTTCATTCCTTAAGTTAGAAATCACTTCTGTATTGTCTTCTTTCAGATATCCAGAGGTCTTTTTTTTTTTTTTTTGAAATCCCACTTTTTAAATTGGCAATGTGTTTCTGAGAATCTTTTTAATAATTATAGTAACTACAATATGCCCACTTAGTGTTAGCAAAATAGTGGGATTGCCTTAGAGCTAAAAACATAGGAATGAATTTCACCATGCCTAGGTAAAATCAACATAGAAAATAAAATGGAAGGCTAAAGCAATAACTGTCATTGGGAGAATTTTGCAAATTTCTGTTCATGTACTAGTTGGAATGAAAATGGTTGGGCATACGTTTTTCGGTATTTGTTTTTCCTCAGCTAAATATTGTTTTATTTTCTCCTATATTATTTCTCCTATATTATTACCAGAATCCACAATGAGAAGGTGGGAGGTCAAATAGTAAAAATAGGTTTGAATTTAAGTGTTCTATGGATCAGGTGTGAATCTGTGTTGGTTACTACACTCTGCCCAAAATAATGTTTTATTTTGTAGTATGTCAAACCTTGGATTCACAGATTTATAAATTAATTAAACCAATGATACCAGATCATCATTTCTCTAGCTAGTTCTCAGGGATAAAGAAAAAAAACTACTTAACAATAAGAATCTGTACATGAAGGGAAAAAGACATTAAGAAGCTGCCCTTTCTATGACAACAGCCAGATGATGAAGAAGCTGGGGGAGGAAGCAGGAAAAGCTCCCCAGCATGTCCAAGCCCTTGTTGCACACTTGGTCTGCTGCAGTGCACACACTTTGTTCAGATAATGTTTTAGATCCCAACCGTACTCCCTCATGGACTTCCCCATGTGAGATCACCAAAATCTTACCTGTACTCTGCCATATGTATTCTAAGAAAGAAAACAAATATCATATACTCTTCTATTTTTGGCCAAGAAAAATATTATTTAGTATTTTGTCCACAAACTCAATTAATAGGCATTTTATTAGTGTTAATGTGCTAGGAGAAATTGAAATATTTTACTATAAATAAATTTATTACAGAAGCCACTTGGCAACCTGGGACTAACTAACCTTACCTATGGGAATGACTTATAAGATGTGTCTACATTTGAATGATCTCTTTATTAATAATTCTTCAAACAGAATTATTTTCACTTGGGTAAACAAAGTCAAAAAACCTCAAATCACCAGATAAAGTGAAAAGTAATCCTCTTTTGAAATCTGCTTTTCCCTCTCTGGTGCCTCTGGCTTCTATTCCTCTGTAGGGGGGGAGTCAGCTCACTACATCTGCAGCGTTGGTACTGGTTTGCTAGTAACATGGTCTCTCAAGTGTTCTCTTTGTGCTTGAATAAAAGATACTTATTGCTAATGTCCTTGTGGAATCTGCTCTGTCTTCCTTTGCCACAGCTGATTGGCATGAGGTGTTTCCCTGACCCAAGAGGAACTTATCTATTGGTAGCACTGGGCCAATCATGTTTTATCTCTCAAGAAATTCACCGAGTGACTCAAATTCTGTAGCAGTTGGTAGTGGACTCACATTAAATGATGGAGTCATGTGATAGAGAAACGCCAGTAGTTGAGGTTCTGTGAATGAATGATTGCTCTGGCCTCTGCCCTTCCTCAGTCTTGGTTGTGTCTTCCTCAGAATCATTGCTATCAGTGTCCTAAATATAAATTTCTTTTCATTTGACATAGTTTAGGCAAATTTCTGTCCGTAATCTCTAAGATATTTTTTTCTTCCTTTGACAAAGGTTTTTCAAAGCATGAACTGAATGGTAAGCAAGCTGATAGGGTAATTTATCTTGTTATTCTTTTTTTGATCATTAGATTCTAAGTAAGAATAAAATTCAACTCTCTTTAATTTACATGTGAGGATACTGAGCTGTGAACTCAGAGTTGCTGAGTGATCTGAAGGTGAAAACATCATTTTCTGACCCCACATTAATGCTTTTTTTAAATAACATTATGTTACCTCTTTCTGTATAAAGTATATCCCATAAAGTTTTTATCTAAGACTATTTTCACTTTTTTACTCCTAATTTTTATTTTTTTTATTAAGTTTAATATTTTATTTTCCATAAGAAACTACCACCAATCTGTTCCATACTTTTCTCATGGCATTTTTCACCTCCTTATTCCTGAAAGTATAAATCAGAGGATTAAGCAAGGGAGTTAGAACGGTGTAAACTACTGCCACCATTTTGTCAGAGGAGAAAGTAGATGGAGGTCGTGAGTATACAAAGATGCACGGGACAAAGAACAAAACCACAACAGCAATGTGAGATCCACAGGTAGACAGAGCTTTCCACCGCCCTTCAGAACTATGAGTCCTCAGAGAGAGCAAGATGACACCGTAGGAGACAAGCAACAAGGAAAAGATTATGATGCAGAAAAACCCACTGTTGACAACCACCAAGAGGCCAAAGGTGTGAGTGTCAGTGCAGGCAAGCTCCAGTAATGGATACAAGTCACACATGAAGTGATCAATGACATTGGGACCACAGAAGGGCAACTGGAAAGTAAAGAGAATTTGTATCGTGGAATGTGAGAAGCCCCCTGTCCAGGCTACCCCCATCAGAATTCCACAGAGCCTCCGGTTCATGATGGAAGAGTAATGCAAAGGCTTGCAAATGGCCACATACCGATCATAGGCCATGGCTGTGAGGACAATCACCTCTGCCCCAGCAAAGAAGTGTTCAGCAAATAGCTGTATCATGCAGCCTTGAAAGGAGATGGTTTTCCTCTCATAGAGGGAGTCCACAACCATCTTCGGGGTGATGACAGAGGAGAAGCATGCATCTAGGAAGGACAGGAAAGCCAAGAAGAAGTACATGGGGGAACCCAGTAGAGCAGGACTGCTGACGATGGTTACTACAATTAGCATGTTGCCCCCGATGGTGGCAATATAGACAAACAAAAATACAACAAACAGTATTTTCTGAATATTCGGATTCTGCGAAAGCCCCAGGAGGACAAACTCAGTTACAAAGCTTTGGTTTTGCATGATTTCCAAGGAAAAGGTGACACCTCCAACAGTGATCAGCACGTAGAATCTATAATTATGATAAAGAAAAATTTGTTTGAGACCAATTTATTGTATTATAGTCATCAACAAGTTGGCATATCCATATACGAAATTATCTTGAGTGCTTCTGTTGTCACTGAGAACACAAAATTAGAAATTGCTGAAAGTACTAGTGAAAGGTCAGGCAGAATTGAGGTGGAGATAAATTACTGAATGTTTTAAATAGACCAAGTTTCAATATGGGGAAAGAAAAGCATCCACATATAGTAGAGAAGAGAAATAGTTTTCATCTCAAGTGCCAGCTTTGATCATTTACTAGTGGCTTCCTGGAGTGAGTTATTGAGAAGCATTCTTAAGCCACCTCTGAGTTATGAGAAAATGAGGTCTGTAATTTGTTATTTATGCCTGCCATTGGCATGGAATGGGAGCAGAGGTGACCAGCATGACATCCTAATCTGGAGACTGACTTATCTACAAATAGTAGAAGAAATAGCATGCAGTTTAAAAGCCACTTGAAAATCATGGCTACTCCACCAATATGCCTTTAAAATTCTGAGCTGAATTGGACCTTTAAATAAATTAATTCATCCTTTATAAAAGAGAATGACATATAGAAAATGCCTAGCTCTACACTTAATGTATAACAAGTATGCAATAAATGTTGAGCTTTTTTTAAATCTGTCATTTTAAAAGGAGAATAGAAATTCATAAAAATAATAATGCCAATTTCACTCCTAATTTCTACTTTACCATGACCAACATGACTTTTACCAATCCTGTTCTTAATGTACAGGTGTAAAATATTTTGTATGATCGGTCTCAGTACTGAAGTGACATTTTTTAAATGTACAACATTTTTAAACGTCCTTCGTAATCCTTGATTAAATTATTGTGGAAATCATTATTAAATCAAATCCTTGATTAAATTATCAGACCCGCCAGCATCCACTCCTATTCAGATAGCTTCATTGCACAAAGAAAACCTAATTGGGTGGGTGGTGGAAAAGAACAGAAGGCTCTACATTTATTGAATAATTAAGTAATTCTTAATTGCCACAGTTCCATAATCTGGGTGTTCTAAAAGCAATACCATTTTGGAATTAAAATGTTCCTTAGATATAAACAAACCCACCCCTTCTTCTTTTAGGTGAAAGGAATTTCCAAAGTTAGTGTTAAAACTTTAACAATGGAGACTGTAGTGTCCTCACAGTTTGTGACCACAGGAGTTATGATTTTAAATCACTTACAAGATAATTGTCCTAAATGCAATGTGTTGTCCCAGATTGAATCCTAGAACAGAAAAAGGACAGTAGTGGGCAAATTAGTGAAATGTGAATAAAATCTGATGTTTAGTTAGGAGTAATATATCAGTTTCATTTAATAGTCTTGACAAATATACCCATGGTAATGTAAGTTGAGAAGAGTAAGGGAAATTGAGCAGTGTAAAATTGCTATACTTGCTTAGCAACTTTTCTGTTAACCTAAAATTACTCCAAATGAAAAGTTAATTAAAAAGAAAAAATTGTTCAATTGGTGCTAGCAAAACTCAAGCAATCCCAGCTTCATGGTGTATTAGTGATGCGTCATTGAACAAACTACTGTGCTTCAGCCGCCTCTGCTATAAAACAGATAGTAACACTTGTTGAAGCTGCCTGACCCATGCAAGTCAAATAGGTAGTTATTACTAATGTGTTTTGCAAAGTAGAAATCAAATATTGATATTGGCATTGTTTTTAAGCAGCATCTACCTACAGACACAAAGCAAGCTAGCAATTTGAATTTGTCTTAGGAATGTGTTTTTAATATCATGATACTTTTTATTTATAACCATTCTAAAATTGCAGGGAATCTGCTTCACCCATGTAACCTTTTTGTAAAACATGTTAGTAAATAATTTCAGAATCATTAACATGTTTGTGTATTTTATACAAGTAACCCCAACTCTAAAACTTTATTCTGAAGGTGAAATGTGATGGGGAAGTTTTATAATGAAAGATGGTTCCATGTCATTTACAACAGTGAAAATTGAGAGATATCTAAAATATTCAATGATAGGAAGAAGTTTACCTAAATCAGGCCATCACAAATTAATAACACATGGTGCAATAAGTAAAACACTAATAATATGAGGACATACAAGGTGAAGCATCTTTATCAGTGAGAAAAACAGAAGAAAACTTGTAATAACTCTGCTAATTTGTACAGATATCTTAAATATAATTTTATAATCTAGAAGGAAATATATAAAATTATCAAGAAATTTTATTTGCAATGTATATACTATATTATCACGATATTTAAAATTAAACATCAAGTTACAAAGGCCACACACAATACCATATTTTTTATCATCTAAACAGTTCAGACAAATTTAGGGCTTAAATGTCAAACACAGGGTTGTTACTGTCCCTGAAAGTTAGGGAGAGAGAGAGAGACCCTCCCATGGAAGAGATGGGGAAATCTGAGATGCAGGAGGGAAGCACACTGTTAGTCCTCCTTGGAGCAGTGAGCACCAACATTCACCTTGGGAAGGGAGAGGAGGTCACAGAGGGTACCAAGGAGTCAAAGAAGTGTGTAGAACGGGAGGTTTGGTTCCACCAGCGGAGATTGGCTGGGGTGAGTTCTCGGTGGTTAGCATGGATCTCAGTGAATTTAAGGGCTGTTTTAGCAACAGATGGCTACCTACTGTTTTGTTATTTTGGGGTTTTTTTTTTTCCTATTGGTTGCTTTTTTGAGTCTCTGCCCAGCCAGAAGTGAGTGCAGCCGAGCACAGTAGCAGCAGCCCTTCCACCACCCCAATCTGGGCCTTCTCTGTGGCTGCACACTAAGGGTGATTCTGTGTGAGGAACACACCAGTGGATAATCTCAAAAGCGTGCTATAGAACCGAAAGGAGGTTTCAAAATGATTTATGCATTCTAGAAGAATAAAAACCCTGTGGGAGAGTAAAAATACTGAAATGTGCTCATGCATCAAAATCTTAGTCATGAAGTCAATATTCCTACTAGAGGAAAAAGCAAAATAAAGTGGAGAGGAAAACACAATTTGAGGATGTAAAGGAAATATAATACCATTTGCAAAGAGAATTAATTATTATAAAAATCATGGATGCCCAATATATTAATATTTCAATCTTTATAAGAGGATTAGTGCC
The DNA here is from genome assembly GCF_041146395.1 of Eulemur rufifrons. Taxonomy (NCBI): domain Eukaryota; kingdom Metazoa; phylum Chordata; class Mammalia; order Primates; family Lemuridae; genus Eulemur; species Eulemur rufifrons. The sequence goes on along the minus strand of NC_090988.1, from coordinate 90,825,180 downwards.
TGGAAACAATCTATGTTTTAAAAAATTAAAATATGCAAAGTAGGCTAAGCCTGTTATTCTATTTTATGTGTAAAGGAATTGTGCGGTTAAAAAATAAAGATGCTGCCTTTTTGCCAGAAAAAAATAAATAAATAAACAGTTTAGACAAAAGGAGGTAGGGTTTGGGGATAATTTATTTTATAGATGGAACTAATATGCTAACATTACACAGAATCTTATATTAAAATTATAAACTCTTGTATATTCTTCATAAATGGCCATAGCATGCAACCAGCCCTCCCTGTCCTCTATGCACTCACCTTGATATCAATACTAAATTCACATTCTCCTCTACTAGTAGCTTATTCTGTCCATATTTCTCCTGGTCTTTCCTGACAGCCAGGCCCTTAATATGCTGGGGCTGCACTTCAGATGACTCAGGTCCCATTGACAGCACCTCTTGGAGCTTTGACCTTGGGAAGTTGACCTCCTCATGCCCCACTATCCACATTGCCTACAATTTTCTTCCCATCAGGTTTTGCTAGAAAACTAAGTCTAGTATAATTCATTCTGAAAATAATAGAATCTCTATTTCGAGGTTGAAATATACATAACATTCAGAATTACAAGAGGAATTAATAGTGTCATTAAAAGTGATGTTATGTAGTTATATATTTCAAGCAGTAAATTTTAGATGCATTTATATGTACATATGTGTGCATATCAATCACATTTTCGTACATTTTTCCAAATACTGTTATGATAAAGAAAAATAATAAATTAAAATCCTATTTGTAATTACCCTCCCTGTTAAGTTCCTTAAATCCACCATATTTTTGAGCCAGGATTATTATTCAGCAACAAAAGATTTATTCCTTGCCTGTCTAGCTAAGAATATTCCTTTCTCTAGCAAACTGGAATGGTCTCTTCAAATGTCAGAATTTCAGATCCTTTTCTCTTCCCTCTATATGCTCTGCTGATTTCCCTAAATATTTGAACTTTTATGCTCTTACTATTTCTGGATTTTGAAAAAGATCAAAACAAACAAACAAAAAAATCTTTCTCTGTTTCTACTGGTGTTCCTTCTGATGGATGCCTTAACTGTCTTTTTTCCTGATCTTAGTGATTTAGCTCATTTTAAAGGTAAGACAAAGCCAGGGCAAGTAGCACTAAAGAAATTTAAATTGTTCTGAACATTTCTGGGGCAGGAACCTAGTTTTATTTGTAACATCAAATGTATTGGTAAAATAAACTAGACATAGTTAAAATCAGAAGACTTCATTCTGTGATGTGAGACAGCTTTCTTACCCTTAATGTCCTTCCCTGTGCCATTTGTTAAGGTGTCACAGTAGAAATAGTAAGTGCTTTATTCTGTATCAATAGAAAAAATGCTTTATTCCGTATCAATAGAAAAAAACTCTTTATTCTGTATCGGTAGAATAAATGCTTCACTTGTTATCAATATTATTCTATATCAATAGAATATATGCTTTATTCTATATCAATAACCCTATATATATGGTACAATAGCCCTTGAATTTACATCAGTGTCCTTTACACACCTTTATACAGCAGAAAATTCTGCTTTTTAATGTAAAATATCAGGAGGGGGAGAGTATCAGGGATAAATAATAAATGAGAATATTTTAGAAGGAATTAATAAAATGCTATTAGAGAGCAAGGACACAAATATGCACTGGTTGCATTCTAAGTTATTTGGATTTAACCTGAATAATACGAAAGGCTGAAGATAGGTCTAATTTTATTAGACTCAAAGTAATTAGGTGCTCCTACAGCCTCTCCCAAAAAACAAACACCAATTTGCATTCTAACAGGGCTGTTTATTGGATACTTATTATGTGTCAAAAACTGTTCTACAGACTCCAAAAGTATTATTTTATTTGTTTCCACATCCTTTCACCTTGGTAATATTATTATTCTCATTAAGTATGCAGAGTCTGAGAGCCAGAAAGATTATGTAACTAGCCAACTGCACATAAAACTTTATAGCATGACCGCAATAACCACACTTTGAGGCACTACTTCACAATTTGAAATCCTCTCTGAAAATGCAAACATAGGAATTATAAATCTCACCATTTCTCAATTCCTTGAAAATTCTGGTGATGTTAATCTCCCATTCATTATGGAGAGAAGCCCATTTGGTGGCTGAAAGGTTGTTTCCAACACTTCCTTCTACATCTAAGAGAGAGAGGAAGATCATCTCTGGCAACAAGGTAGAGAATGTCCCCCACTGCTTATCGAGTGCTGTCTTTAACATAGTCTCAGGGAAAACAAATAAAGCAGCAAAAGTTTCCTCCACAGGTTTCTACTGGAATCTAAAGAAATTCCCCTGAGGGGTCATCAACCTATAGAATTGCTTCTCAGCTCCACCAGGGTTTGGAAATTTCCCATCAATATGATTTTCCAGCACAGAGTTTTATGTGGTTTGACTTGCTCAAATGTTTGCAAAACATTTATGCCCCTAGTCAATTAGAGGATTTTTACTCTTTTTTCTTTTTTCAACTTCTGGGCTTCTGTCAGAAGATGCCTTGATTTTCCTTCATGGTCAGGAATAGAATACTGAGTATATACTATGATGGAATCACAGAATTAGGGCAAACTCCTGTGCACGTACTAAATAAAAGAGCTGAGTTCTGGGATATGGCAGCATCAATCGATTAGGACAAAGACATTGTTTTGGGACTAGGGTAGCAATGAGTGTATATTACAGAATAACATTTTATGTATAAGAATGCAAAGATTCATAGATAATCAAAATGTTATTTTTTTCTCTCAGAAACTGATCTTGAAGTTCCATGACCTTAAAACTAAAAGTACAATTTGTAAAGGAATTTTTCTCTTTTCGTATTATTTGGAAAAAAAAAAAAAAAGATAGACCAGGTCTGTTTACTCTAAAAAACAAACAAACAAACAAACAAACAAACATAGCATTGACATGGGAGCCTGAGGGACAACTTGAACTTAGCTCAGCATGTCCTTTCAGAAAGGGACGACACCAAACAATTTTTTCCTTTATACACTCTTTAAACATTTTGTGATACCCACTTATATGTTTATTCACACCTCACAGAAAAATGCAAAACTGAAGTAATTTATCAGAAAAATCATGACCCAGAAGCTCCATCACTTTAATTGTTGGTGGAATTAAGAAGTATAATTTTCTTTTAATTGAAATTGTGTATGTGTTTTCTGACACAGAAGAATCATCTGATATGGACCACAGTCCTAGTCACGGTGACAATTTATAAATATCACTCAGCAACAGACTTGACCAATTCATTCTGGAACCCTGCTTCTTGCTGCAAGCCACAGTTAGCATCTTCCACTTCATTCCATGCCCTGCTTTGCTTAATCCTTTATTACTTGTTTCTGTTAGAGGAACGGAGTGGAATAATATAAAAATAAGATTGTATAAATGGAGTAGGGTGGATAATATAAGAAACATTATTTATGCACACTTATGAAAAATAGGATAAATTATTTTTTAAGTTTAAGTCAGAAAAGAAAAAGACAGAGACAGAAGGAGCCACAGCCAAGGAGAAGAAATGGTGGGTGAGGGATAATAATTTTCCTTTCTTGCTGATATAAAATTCTGTATTCATCAGTTGATATTGCAACTGATACTGCAAGATTCAAAACTCCAAAGAATCATTAGAGGCTACTATGAGTAATTATAATTCAATAAATTAGAAAACCTGGAATAAATGGATAAATTTCTAGACACATACAAACTACCAAGAGTGAACCAGAAAGAAGTTCAAAACCTGAATAAACCAATAAAAAGTAACCACATAGAAGCAATAAAAAGACTCCCAAAAATAATGTCTAGGACCTAATGGCTTCACTGCTGAATTCCCCAAGCATTCCAAGAAGAACTAATACCAATCCTACTTAAACTATTCCAAAATATTAAGGAGGAGGGGACCCTCCCAAACTCATTCTATAAGGCCTGTATCACCCTAATACCAAAACCAAAGACACAACAAAAAAAGAAAACTATAGGCTAATATTACTGATGAACATAGATGCAAAATCCTCAACAAAATACTAGCAAACCAAATTCAATGACACATTAAAAATATTACACACCATTATCAAGTGGGATTCATCCCAGGTATGCAACGATGGTTTAACATATACAAATCAATGTGATACACCATATAAACAGAATGAAGGAGAAAAACCATACTATCATTAGAATCAATATTGAAAAACCATTCAGTAAAATTCAGCATAAAAACTTTCAAAAACTGGGTATAGAAGAAATTACCTCCACATGATAAATGGCATCTGTGACAGACCCACAGCTAGTATCATACTGTATGTGGAAAAACTGAAAGCCTTTTCTCTAAGATCTGAAACACGGATGCCCACCTTCACCACTGTTATTCAACATAGTGTAGAACACGACTGAAACAATATTTTAGTTAATTCTGTGATGACTTGTTTTGCTTATAGCTAACAGCCAAATTCCGCTTTTGTATACAAGGCTTGCTTGCTTAACGCTTGGTTGTGACAGAGAGCTAAAAACATGCTCCAATGCAGTTAGAGAGATAGTAGGAAAATGTGTGCTCTCTTTGATTCTAACTGATGCTATTCGCTTCTGTGACTATGCTTGCTTTTAGTTGTTTAACAAATATAGTTAATCAGAATGAAAAACAGAGATAAGAACAAAGGTAACTCCATGATAGGCTAGGCTTCCTGGATGTAAGAAGCCTAGTTCTGCTTCTGTATATATGGCTTGCTGGCTTGGTGCTTAGCGTATGGCAGGCTTCACTAAAGTAAGGGAAAACAAAGCCCTGGGGAGGGGAGGTAACCGCAAGTTATTTCCTGATAAAGGGCTGGAGAGTCCAGGTGCCCTCCAACCAGCTAAGTAGATAAGAAGAGCAAGACATGATCAGCGCATGAACGGCTTGTGCAGGGCGTGTGTTCCCAGTATCGCTTGTAACCAAAAACTAGAAGGTATGCAACAACAGCCCCCTCCCCCGTCGGAGACCCTCCTCTTCCCTTGGATGATGTTAACTACAACTGGCGCCAGCGTGAAAAGCCCGAAGCTTAGAGTCAACAAACCTGAAGCCAATGCGATCAGCCACTTCTAAAAAAAAGAACAAATAAACTGAAGGGGGAGGAAGTGCAGGCTAGTGTGTCGTGTACAGACTAGTATGTCATGTGCAGACTAACGTGTTGTGTGCAGAATAACGTGTCGTGTGCAGACTAACGTGTCGTGTGAAAACTAGCATACAGAAAAGTATAAAAGCTTAACCTTTACCGCAGGGCGGGGTCCTAGCTCCTGGAGAGGCCACTGCGTTGGTGCTCTTGAATTTGGACCCTGGCCCGGGGCTAGTCAATAACTCCTTTGCCTTTTTGCAGCCTCAGTGACTCTGCCTCTCTGTTCCTGGGGCCAAGAGAAACCGGATCTAACAATAGTACTGGAAGATCTAGCTAGAGCAACCGATCTAGAGAAAGAAATGAACAGCATCCAAATGGAAAATGAAGAAGTCAAATTATGCTTGTTTGCAGATGATATGATCTTATATCTAGAGAAACCTAAAGACTTCACCCAAAGACTATTAGAACTGATAAACAAATTCAGTAAAGTTGTAGGATATAAAATCAACATACAAAAAGCAGTAACATTTCTTTTTTTTTTTTTTTTTTTTTTTTGAGACAGAGTCTCACTCTGTTGCCCAGGCTAGACTGAGTGCCGTGGCGTCAGCCTAGCTCACAGCAACCTCAAACTCCTGAGCTCAAGCGATCCTCCTGTCTCAGCCTCCCGAGTAGCTGGAACTACAGGCATGCACCACCATGCCCGGGTAATTTTTTCTATATATATTTTTAGCTGTCCATATAATTTCTTTCTATTTTTAGTAGAGATGGGGTCTCGCTCTTGCTCAGGCTGGTCTCGAACTCCTGAGCTCAAACGATCCGCCCACCTCGGCCTCCCAGAGTGCTAGGATTACAGGCGTGAGCCACCGCGCCCGGCCAGCAGTAACATTTCTAATGCCAACAGCAAACAATCTGAAAAGGAGAACAAGAATGTAATCCCATTTACAAATGCTACAAATAAAACAAAATACCTAGGAATAAACTGATCCAAAGAAGTGAAAGAATTCTATAATGAAAACTATAAAACATTCGGGAAAGAACTTGAAGAAGACACAAAAAGAATGGAAAGATAGTCCATGCTCATGGATTGAAAGAATCAATAATGTAAAAATGGCCATACCACCAAAAGCAATCTACAGATTCAGTACAATCCCCATCAAAATGCCAGTGACATTCTTTACAGACACAGAAAAACATAATCCTAAAATTTATATGTAACTTCAAAAGACCCAGTGTTGCGGCCTGATTACAGAACGGGGGATGAACACATAAACATACATACAGACACACAGAAAAAACACACGAACACACATAGACAGTAAAGACTGCAGTGTGGAAAACGCCAGTCGCTTTATTTTTATACTCCTTTTGTCCAGCAGCCACTTCTGGTACATGACTATCTTTAGAGCCCTGAGGCGACATGTTCCATTTCTTATGGAAATTGCTCAAGGGAAGGCAAACGTTTGCATCTTAACCTTTGGACCTCATTACCACCGTGCAGGACAATGAGACACACCTTGGCTATTTGCCATAGGAAACAGTTTATCTATTTCAATAGGCCATTGACCTCTAGCTCCAGGAAGCATTCAGCAGTCAATGGACCGCCTCCTGTCCCATTGACTTCTGGCCTCAAGGAGCGGTTCTGGACCCATTGACCTTTGGACCTAAGAAGCATGTCCAGCTTTGCTGACTCTGAGCTCAAGCCAATTCTTGCCCAGGGACAGTCCCTACACCCAGAATAGATGAACCCATCCTGAGCAAAAAGAACAAAATTGGAGGATCACCTTACCTGACTTGAATTATACTACAGAGCTTTAGTAAACAAAACGGCATGGTACTGGCATAAAAGCAGACACATAGACCAATGGAACAGAATAGGGAACCCAGAAGGAACTACACACAACTGTAGTGAACTTATCTTTGATGAAATTGTCAAGAACATACAGTGGGGAAAGGACAGTCTCTACAATAAATGGTGGTGGGAAAACTGGATATCCATATGCAGAAGAATGAAACTAGACCCTCATCTCTTGCCATATAAATAAAGTCAAAACGAATTAAAGAATTAGGTCTAAGACACAAAGATATGAAACTACTAAAGGAAAATATTGGTGATATGCTACAGGACATTGTCTGGCTGAGGACTTGAGTAATATCCCCAAAGCATAGGAAACCATAGCAAACTAGGACAAATGGGATCACATCAACCTAAAAAGCATCTGCATGGCAAAGGAAACAATCAACAAAGTGAAGAGAGAAGCCACAGAATGGGAGGGAATATTTGCAAACTATCCATCTACCTAGGGATTAATAACTACAATATATGTGGAGGTCCAGCAATGCAATAGTAAAAAAGCAATTAACACATTTAAAAAAATAGGAAAAGATCTGAATAGACATTTCTCAAAAGAACACATACAAGTGGCCAACAGGCATATGAAAAAATGCTCAACATCATTAGTCATCAGAGAAATGGAAATCAAAACTGCATCGAGACATCATCTCACAACAGTTAAAATGGCTTTATCAAAAAGACAGGTAATAACAAATTCTGCTGCGGATGTGGAGAAGGGGAATCCATCGTACATGTCTGTGGGAATGTAAATTAGTGCAACCAATATGGAGAACAGTATGGAGGTTCCTCAAAAAACAAAAAATAGAAGTACCATATGACTCAGAAATCCCACTGCTAGGTATATAACCAAACAGTGGGAATTCAGTATATCGAAAGATATCTGCATCCCATGTTTGTTGCAGTACTATTCACAATAGCCAAGATATGGAATCAACCTAAGCACCCAAAAATGGATGAAAGGATAAAGAAATGTGATACATATACACAATGGAATATTATGTAGCCACAGAAAAGAATGAAATCCTGCATTTCCAACATCATAGAGAGAATTGGAGAACACCACGTTAAGGGAAATAAGCTAAGCACAGATAAACAAATCTCACATGTTCTCACTCATTTATGGGAGCTAAATGCTAAAAACCATTGATTTCCTAGAGACAGAAAGTGGAATGACAGTTACCAGACTGGGAAGGGGAGCGGGAAGTAGGGAGGAATAAAACAGAAGCCTCAGCCCTGAATGCAGACATGGGAAAACTGAAAATGGCTCCCCTAACTATATAAATCACAAAAGGATTTTATAGGAGCTGTCTTGGATCTCTTATGAGATCACTTACAGATTTCTTTTTTCCAGTGACCCAATCAAATACGGATTTTCAGACCTCATTTCTTTGCCCCCCTACTATACTTGTAGTGATTCTCCTTCCCACTTTCCTCAGTACATCTTTCTACAGTCAGTCTCTGCCAAATTCACTAGGAAGTTTTCCCTGTTTATAGATAAGGGTTTTTTTTTTAATGTCAAAACATTAAGGGGGTGCAAATGTTTTTGTTAAATGGATACCTTGTATAATGCTTAAGTCAGAGCTTTTAGTGTCCCTGACACCAGAACAGTGCTTATTGTACCCAATAGGTAAGTTTTTAACCCTCATTCCCTTCTCACCCACTCTGATTTTGTTTCCAATGTCCTTTATATCTTTTTGTGCCTGTTATCCTAAGTGAGGTATCCCAGTAATGGAAAAACATATAAGGTTTAATCATACTAACTTTTGTATATAAATGTCTATCTTTTAAATGAGTGCCAAGAAATGATTCTCAAATTGGAGTAAAGTACAATCCCTTGTTAAATAAAAATAAATTCTATTGAATTCCAGTGTTGCTATGTTATTCATGAATTAACATTTTATATATAACAAAATCTTAAAAGTAAAGTCTTGAAGAGACACAATACATGTGGAATTACAATGTATGTCCAAATTACTCTATGCCTAGTACAGTCTAAATGTTTATGCTCCCCCACAAATTGATATGTAGAAATTCTAATCCCTGAGGTAATGGTATTAGGAGGTAATTAGTGCCCTCATAAAATAAGGCCCAGAGAGATCCTTTCCCTTTAAACCAGGCAAGGTTTATAGCAAGAAGACTGCAGCCTGTGAACTGGGAAGGGTCTCTCACTAGACACAGAGTCTGCTGGCACATTGAAATTGGATTTCCCAGCTCCAGAACTTTAAGAAATAAATATCTGTTGTTTATAAGATACCTGGTTTATGTTATTTTGCTATAGCATCCCAAAATGGGCTAAAACAAGGCCTATTGCATACGAAAGCATTTTGAGAGCTTTTCCAGTAGGTTTTCTCTGAATTCTCCAGCTTTTATTGGAGTTTGAGGGTGGATGAATGGAGGTAGATATCTCCAGAGAGGCAGATTTCTGGAGTAGCATATTCTGGGATCATCGTCTCTAATCTTCAGGTTGGAAAGAAAACAGCTTTGATTCTGTGAGTGTCCAGAGTCATGTGGATTAGCTTTTATGATCACATTCATAAAGGACTAGAGTAAAATCTAAAAAGAAATGGTGTACACACATACACATACACATTCATTGTGTCATGTACATTAGTCAGTACATTTCTTTGTGAAGAAAAACTTATACAGAAAACAAAGTTACCATACAATGATGGCCAGATATAGATAGAATTCAAGTAAGGGCCATCACAGACTGGTTAAAATGATTATGATCTTTAAGCCATCATAGTCTAATGCAATCTTCTCAGAATAAGGTGTATATATACATATGTATTTATACATACAAATACACACACACGCACACATATATATCTGCATGCATGTCTTGATTGCTTATTTCCTGACAGAATATTTTCTCTTTTCAGTACTTGCAACAAAACTAAACAGTTAAGGAAACAGGCATTAGAATCCTCATATATTATTTATCAACTGACATCATACTTTGTTACACCATAATTTTTTCATGGCATTCTTCACTTCTGCATTCCTCAGTGTATAGATCAGAGGGTTGAGTAAGGGTGTGCCAATTGTATAAAACACAGCCACCATCTTGTCTATTGGAAAAGTTGTTGGTGGGCGTGTGTATATAAATATACATGGACCAAAAAATAGGACAACAACAATAAAGTGGGAAGTGCATGTGGAGAGTGCTTTTCGCCTTCCTTCTGCACTGTGGTTTCTCAGAGAGTATAAGATGACGATATAGGAGTTCAGCAGAATTATGAAACTCACCATGCATATGGCCCCACTATTAGACACAATTAGTAAATTTATCACATAAGTGTCCATGCAGGCAAGTTTCAACAAGGGCTGCAAATCACAGAAATAGTGATCAATCACATTTGGGCCACAGAAAGGCAATCTCAAAGCCAGGAAAATCTGTGCTGAAGAATGGATACAAGACCCTACCCAGGCCAAAATCACCAATATACCACAGACGTGCCGGCTCATAATGGTTGTGTATCTCAGAGGCTTGCAAATAGCTGCATAGCGATCAAAGGCCATGAGAATGAGCACAAAGATCTCCATGCATCCAAAGAAATGGGCTGCAAAGACCTGAGTCATGCACTCATTGTAGGAAATGGTCTTCTTCTGAGAAAGGGCATCCACAATCAACCTGGGGGCTGTGGTAGTTGAGAAGCAAGCATCAGCAAGAGACAGGTAGAACAGGAAAAAGTACATGGGACTCCCAAGTGTCTGGCTTGTTTTAATAGTCACCATGATGAGAAAGTTCCCCAACAGAGTTGCAAGGTAAAGAATCAAGAAGATCCCAAATATTACTTTCTGCTTTCCAGCATCCTGTGACAACCCAAACAGAATGAATTCAGTCACACTGTTATTCATCATTGTACTAGCAGTCTGTAGGTAGGCTGCAGTGGAAAACCTGCAGAGAGAAGGAAAGAAATGACATTTGGGGGCAATCAGTTGCCTGACCTCTGATTTCCCTGGTTCTTTTCCATGCCTGTTACCTCCAACTGCCTTTGAGGTCAACCAGAATCACCTATGAATCTTTGTAATTTTGCAGATGCCCAGGTATCTCCAGGATTTATCTGTTAACTCAGAAACTCAATGGATTGGACCCAAGCTTTTGCCTTAGGGGAGTAAGAAATAAAAGTTCTTCAAAAATGTTGACTCTTATCTAAATTGAGAACTACAGAACTTATTCTTTCTTTGGACAAGTGACTTAACTACTTTGAAACCTAGCTTTCATATATGAAAAATGGTGTGCAGAAATGTGCCCTAACTTATTCTGAATTTTCAGGAGAATTAAAAAAGATTTTATACCCTCACATATACACATATTTCTTGTATTATGTATCTTATCTCTATACTTTGCAATCTGAAAAAGACTATTCCAATATAATTAAGCACCAGTATTGTTGGAGAATCCCTCTGAAGAACATCTTCCCCATTCAGTGCACTCATTTTTGTGTCCATTATACCTGACCCCTTCAGTATGTTGGATGAAATATGCTTTACAAAGAATCTATTTTGACAACCATTCACTTATGCCTCTTGTATTCAAGATGTCGGCTCACTGATGGTCATGGTATAACAGATGTCTGGATAATATCTTGAAATTGGCATAATTGAAAGAAACTACTCTTTACCCTCTTCACTGTACTCTTAAACTTACCCCATTAAAATATTGAGCTTATCTGCCTATGAATTTGACCTGATATAAAATTTGTACATGACTGGGACCTAAGTAGAGATTTTTTTCAATCATATATGTGGCTCCTTACATATACATCCTGAATTCCTTAGGATACTTTTTCTAAAAACATTATTTGAAAAAAATTCCATAATCTCAATGTATAATTTTATGATTTTTCTATTTCAAGTCCTAGTTAATCACATATATGGTTTATATGATTGAAATCATCATATAATACCATTTTGTATCCTGATCTTGACAGAATTGTTAGAATTATTCTCACATTGTTATCCTCTCCACAGTTTGTCAATTCAGTGGTATAATATACAAATTTTTATAAGAAATATTTATGTGACCATTTGTCCATTAAGACATTAATGTTGCTTCATCTTTTCACTCTCATACATCAACTCTGCAAACACTTTAGAATGATTTCCTAAGTGCAATATTGTTATCCAAATGCTAAAGATTATCATTGTTAAGTATTAAAATTATTTTTCATTAATTTGTACTCATTTATTACCTATATATTTATTATAAAATAATTTATGATCTTGATGAAATATTCAAAATAAACAGGAAAACATGAAAATAAACATTAAAATCTCCCTTCAGATGATTTGAATATATAATCTTACTCTTCAGAATATACTCTTAGTTTTTGTATGTACTTCCTGAAATATTTATAAGTATATTTGCAAATGTGGGTATAACATCTCTATGGCCTTATTTTACATGTACAAGTAAGGCCAGTGTTTCAGTGTTGATGATTGGTCAGAAAAGTTGAGGCACAGACAAAAAAAATTATCTTATGACAATATCATATTATCATACTAGATTAATAGGAATAAACTTATATTTTATTATATTCATATAAACTTTATCAACCAAATTTTACATTTTTATACATTTTTTTGAAAATACTGCCCTTCTGATCATCTTTAATTTGTTTGGAGCCCATCTTTTCGAATCTTGATATTTTAGTAAAATGGATATTAATCTAGCCAAATAATTATATTTTTAATTTAGAATTCTGATTTGGCTTTTTCTCTATTATTTCTCTTTTTCTGTGACCTTTTTACTTTTTATATATTTCAATCTCTCAATTTTCCCATTTTAATTAGTCAGTCCCTTGTTTAAAAAACTATAATATTCTCTACTTTTCTATAAGCCCATAATTAGCTTTTACTTCAAATATTCAACAAAAATTGCCTGGAATTAAAATTATTAATCAATTAATTAAAATTATATTGTAAAAATTATTGTGAGAAAATGGAAAAATGCTCCCTTTTGTAACAACTTACATGAATTTTAAGAAAATTGTAGAAAAGATGTAAGGCACTACGTGATTGATATTAGAAGACTGGAAACCATCTTTAGTGAGAAGAGTACAAATTCCTAAAAATGTAGATTGGTCACTGAAGAGTTCAAAATTATGTAGAGACAAACTATAACTTTAATTAAAGAGAGTCTGGTTCTCAACGAGGTTCTGAGAGATGCAAACACTGAAATAGAGTCCAGAGATGTGTTGATTTATCACAGTGATCAGTGCAGAGTCTGAAGCCACACTGCCTGGACTCAAACTCCACCTCATTGCTCATCAGTAGTCTGACATGTAACAAGTTTCTTGATATTCACAGGTAAAACATAAATAATAAAATGATCTACCTTTTCGTGTTGCTATGAAGGTTAGATAATTCAGTATGTGCAAAGTATATAGAAGATGAGGCTATGCACTGTGTGTAATTGTTGTAGCTATATTATCATGGTTATTCATGCTGGCTTTCCAACAGAAACCTTCCACTTTTCAAAAAGTTCAATTTAAATTATTTATTTACCCATAATACAGCTACACAACTGTTTTAAAACATTAATTTCCTTTGTCGAGTGGCTGAAATTATACCAGCACTGTGGATAATACTAGTTTTTTTTATAGTGATCAGAAGCTAGGAATGACAGTACCCAATATCTTTAATAAATATAAAAAAACAAAATGCATAAAAGTACATAATGCCTTGAACATATGGGACCCAGAATGAGAGAAAAAGAGAAATAAAATAAGTCTTGCTTGTCAAAAAGGTTGGGATCCAGAGATATGAAAATCAGACCAGTGAGGGCACCTTAGAATGAGAGAAAGGAGACCAAGTTTTAATGGAAGTCAGAAGGAAAGGTAGTTATCAGGCAAATAGAAGATCAATATGCAACCTCTAGTTAGTCAGACTCCACAGTCATTCTAGAAAAGCTTGAAATAGTCAGTTGTCCTCTCTTCCAAAGGCCATGAAAACCAGGTTGTGAAGTTTTAGTAACTTTTCATGGGCAAAGTATAAAATCTAGAGCCATAAAAATATGAAAGCATCTTTAAGATTTATTCATCACCTAAGAACAAAAAATACTCAGAGTTGTTTAATGGAATGTCGTCTCTTAAAAACTAAGTTGAGTACAACTGGATTAGAACTTATTGTAGTGAACAGCCTACCTCCTTTAAGATGCCAGAGTCCCACTGAAGACATCAGTCTTTCTGTTCCCTGCATCTAGAAACACAGTGGGAAGTAAACACCCCTGTGGTGCCCGCAGGCTTCCCAAACAGGACTCTTCAGAAGCTTGAGACTGGCCACTTCCTTTCTGAGCCAGGATCAGAAGCCACCACTCTCAACTACTCCCTGTGAAGGATGGAAAAATGTGGGTAATAGCAAAGTTAAACATCTTCCCTTTGGTGTAATAGGATCATGTTTGTATTCCCATGGCATACAACATAATTCATTTTGCACAATATTTACTACTCATAAAATTATAAATAAAATGTCTCCCACAATTCAGTGGAAGAAAAGTAACATCTCACATTGGGTGAGATACCTAAGTGAATTTTCATTATGAGAATTATTAACTCACATGTACCAAGATCCAGACTGAGATTTCATGAATGCTAATGTTACAAATGGCCAACCCTAGATTCCTTGAAGTGGATTCTCACAGACCTTATTTGGGATGGCTATTCTGTGTCTTTAAGCAGAAAGAAGGACTCAAATTCAGGTGTTTCCTCTTCTCACTTTTACTATCTTCTCCCCCTTTTTGCCTTGTTTCTAGCACTTGAAAAGGAAAAGTGGGTATTTGGAAAACATGATGATTCATAAATAGAAAAAATGATTTCTCCAGTTTGCAAATGCAATGGCTGAGATGCTCAGTGCACCTTTCAAAGCCCCGACTTGGTGCCCTCACTTGCCTTCCACTTGTCCTTCCAGTGCTCCAGAGACGCCTGACATTTTCTGTGCCTCATAAATATACCTAGACATCTCACTCCCTGAATATTCCATGCCTCACAGAGGCTGAATGACCTGTCCTCTGCTATAACCTCAACCCTCCGTTTCTACCTGTGCACATAGTACCCAGTTCAAGTACCAGCTGCTCAGTAAAGCCTTCTCAGATTTCCCCAAATAGCTCTCACTATTAATGGTCTTCCACTGTTAAAATGTGTGTGTGTGTGTGTGTGTGTGTGTGTGTGTTATTCAATCATGTGTTTCATACATATACCCTTCTCTCACTTTTCCTTCATCATCTTTTGTCCATTTGATAGTACAATATCTCATAAGGCACGTTGGCATGGCTCTGCTTTGTACATTTTAGACTAAGCTGGGAGGCAAAGTTCACCAGTGCGCAATTAGTCAGGATCTAAGACCAGAGCCCAAGCCTGTGTGACTCACAGCAATCTCCCTCTCATACCCCAGCCACACTGCCAGGCAAGGCATCAGACTCCAACTATGCAGGTGGAGCCAGCATAAAGCCAAGAAACCATAAACAGGTGAAGAAGGAAACCACTGACATGTTGAGTTCATGTCTTGACTACCAAATGGATGCTGTCTTCAGGATGTGTCAAAGACATAAAAATTTTATATGCATATTTGAAAAATAATAGTGAGTAGGAGATAGAAAGGTTAGAATAATAGGAGGATTTCAAGCCAAAATGAAACAGGAAATGTTACTGTGAGCAAAAGTCAGAGAGATAAAAGGAATCAGGAGACAAGACAGAGAAAAACACATATATTAATATAGAAATGAGCTAAAAACCATGGTAGGGATAAAAATTAGTTTCTCCTAGGATTTCACTAAAAATTATTTCTTGCTCCTCTACCCATCTATTATTTCTTACCCCAACCCCACAAAGATGACGTAGTAAGCAGATGACATTGAAGGTCATGGACAGCCAACATGACCATCATCAGTATCAACGCATCCTGATTGTGTATAATCAGCATGCATCTCTACCCTTGTCCTGACTTTAAACTTGGCAAGTAAGGAGTCTGCACGTATTGGATACTATATCTCTGTACCCCTCACTGTGTCTTCTTTTTCTATCAGAATTGCCCTGAGTTACTTCTGCATCAAGCAGAGCATAGAGTAAGCTAGAGACTCCTGAGACATTAGAATGTTTTAATTACTGGGGGAAATATGTCCCTGGTACCTCAGGTTTCTCAGGAGACAGAACTAGATGGCAACTGCTCTAAGCTGTCCTGAGTTGTAGGCAAGAGAGAAGAAATAATTCAGTTGGGCTGGAAAACTTACCTTTTTTCTTGAAAAAAAAAAAAGAGTGAGAGAAAGAGAGAGAGAGAGATGACATCCCATAGAAAGCTCACAGTTTTCTCTTTTTCAGTTCTGATTTACTTTGAAGATAATCATGTGCAGTCTGTCTGCAAGGTGTGAATTTTACTTTAGGTTTGTTCACTCTGCTGCAGAAGCGATGGGGAGAGGAGATACTCCACAGACAGCCAACCTTTCCTAAAGAGGCCTGAATTAGACTCTCAAAATCCAGTCTAAAATACCAGCAGAAAGTTTCTTACTTCTGCTTCTAGAACTTTCTAAAAAAAAATTCCACTATTCTGTATAGAGGGTCCCTATACAACCAAACAGGTCTATTAATGCAAAATATTCTATGGCAGAACATGTGAATTACACATGTATGTTTTCTCCATCAAATATTTATAGAGATTTCATAAAAGTTCACAAAGGCCCAGCCTCCAGAGGGAGAAAGACCACATCCCTTCCCACCCAACCTTGAAGGATTTGCTCAGTGAGGTATTTAGCACAGTCAATCTAAGACCACAGCATACCAGGGGCCAATTCATCCCAAGCAAGGCTGTCAACAGGCAGATTCTGTCCTCAGAGCCTGCCCCCCCTCCTCCCTGTGCTAAGGAACACCAATCACTACAGTGACCAGCTGCTCGCTCAGGCATGCCCTCAGAGTCACGTCCAGGTGTAGGCTACTGAAAGTTACCTAAAGCTTTCTCCTTTCGGCCAGATTTTTTTGAATGGCCCAAATAAAGACTCAAATAGATATTAATACCAACACAATTGAATTCTAAATCCATCATTTGTATTTCTATGACTTTAGGCAAGATTCTTAACTTCTCTTAATATCCTATTCTGGAAAATAATACCACTAAATATAATATTTAATAATAGTAATAAATTATTAATACCAATAAATAATTATTATTAATGCTAATGACATTGATAAAATGCACTATAGATAATTACAATTTAAGTAGCTAATAAAAATTTCTGTGTTTCTATAATATTTTGAAATCAATAAATCAGTAAAGGAATGGAGGGAATAGAAAGAAAGGTAACGGAAAGAAAATAATGTTTGTTTTAATATCTTTTTATTTTAAATGTCCCTCTTAAGGTATAATTTACAAAACGTACAATGCAGCATTTTAAAATGTATAATAGGTGAATTTTGACAAATGTATACACCCATGTAAGTACTAGCACAGTGGTGGGTATTTATCAATTTTATTTGTCTATTCAAAGATCCACATTTTGACTTTGTTTATGTTCTCTTAAATTTTTACATTCTGAGTCTGCTTCTGTGCCTTCTGCTCTTTTATTATTTGATTTCATTACATGGTTCCTGCAGAGGACTGCAAGGGAGAATGTGTTCCATTCCTCTTTCCTGCTTCTGATGATTTGCTGACAATCTTTAGCTTGTAGATGAATCACTCAATCTCTCTGCCTCCCTCTTCATGTGACATTCTCCCTGTGTGCGTACTTCTCTCCTTCCCATTTTTATAAGGACACAGATATCTTGGATTAGCATTCACCCTAATAGCCTCATCTTAACTTGATCATCTGAAAATTTTCTTTTATTTCAAATGAGGTCACATTCACAGGCACTGGGGGTTAGGATTTCAACATCTTTGGGGGGCATGCAATTCAATCCCTAATAATCCTATACAGCCCCTAAAATTCGAGAAAAAGTACTGCCTGAATCAAGCTGTCCAGATTTCCTCCAAAAGTTCTGTTGGTGTCTCTTCCCCACCCCAGCTCCAGCAGGGACCCTCCACTGGTACAAAGCCCAGACTCTCCACCTCCGGCCCCTGTCAAGAATCAAGACATGTTCCCACAGTAAAAATGGCCACAAAATTAAACTCACTGCATTGAAGATCTTGTCTCTCTAGTCTTATGCCTTTCAGCTTTGGTTTTCTCAGTAGGTCCCCAGTACCTCATACAGGTGATTCCTATATTGTATCTGGTATTTCTAGTTGTTCACAGCAAAAGTATTTTTGGCCATGAATTATTGCACTGCATCGAAGAGAAGAAGCCCATTTACGTATTTTTATTATGTTTCATTTATTAATTCAACACATATATACCATATGCATAATTCAATACATATATACCATATGCCAGACACTATTTTAGGGAGTGGGGTTTAATAGTAAAGTTATTTTTTTTTTTAATCATCTGACATTCAGGTCACATTAAAGTTTTTGAGAAAGATAAAATCCTTACCCTTATATAAATTATTTTCTAGTGTCTAAACAATAAATAAAATAAATAACTAAACTATATGACATGCTGGTAATGATAAGTATTAAGTAGAAAAAATAAACAGAAATGTAGGAATAGGAGTCACCAAATGTTAGTGGGTGAGATTCGCTATATGGTGAGGTAGTCAGAATATGCATTACTGAGAAGATACATCTGAATAATCAACCAAAGGAAGTGAGGGTGTAAGACATACACATACCTGGAGGAAGAATAATTGAGACACAGAGAATTATTTTTCATATTTTCTTAGGCAGGAGTGTATCTGGGGTCACGTAAAAAGTTGACAGGAACAATGGTTTGCATGTCACCATACCGTTAAATAGTTGTTAGAGTGGAGCAATGTTAGAAGGAAACTGGAAACAATGGATATTGTTTGAAAATTAATGAGTATGAGATTGAAATTACAGAAAGTTTTTAAATGATGGTAATGACAAGGCCTATGGTAGGACCATGGGAATGAACAGCTGAGACAGATTAAAGGGTGAGATTCCTAGAAGGAAATTGGTCAATTGGTCAATTTAGGAGCCAGTATATTGGAAGGTTCAGCTATGTGGATATTGAAATCTCCAAGAAGTGTGGCAGAACCATTTTGAGTGACAGTGAGCCAGGAGCTGGCACCTTTAAGGTATGAGAGGAAATGACTCTGGAAGCAGTGAATGATTTTTATAAGGCAAAGTGGAGTCTGGCATGGTCAGATTGAGATTAGAAACTAGGAATAATCATGAACTGAAGTAGGGGTATGAGCTGGAAGTAGCAGTGAGAAGCAACCAGAACGACGTCTCATCTGTAGGCCTTCAACATGAGAACTACAGGAGAAGAAACATGCCTCACTTAAGCGGAAACATGGAGAGGAGAAAGAGGAAAGCAACAAAAGAAAGGAAATGTTCATATAAGAGATTGTTCACATCAGAGGATTCTGCTTACTGTTGACCTGAGATCCAGAGGATCTAATGAAAGGAGATTTGGGGTATGTGGAGGGGATGAGATTTATGATGAACACAGGAAAGTTATAGTGCTACAGGCATTCAAAACATAAACTTACACATGCTCTTAAAAAACTGGCAATCCCTAGGTGGAGAAAAATTCATGCAGCATCTTCAAATTCAGGGAACTCACAAATCTTCTGGACTTGCTATGGAATGTTTTGGAAGAACATAATTCACTATACTGTTATCTGTGAATATAGAATTTTTTTTTTTTTACTGCTACTTAGAATAGTACTTGGCAATAATATGTTGTCAATAAATGTCAAATTGAATTTATTTTGAGTGAAAAATTTTTCTGTGGATACTCCTGATGTCGGGTGCCTGGGACAGGCTGATAATTGTCCACTAAAATCCATTCTCCCCACCTGTGTGGTAAGAAAAGGGTACTTGTCATGACCAACCAAGTACAGCCTACTTTACTCAGCCCCCTATGCATCCAGGTGTAGCTCTGTCACTAAATTATTCTATATTGAACATAAACAGAAGGGATATGTGTAACACACAGGAGAAAATCTAAAATGTTGCCTTCTGTATTCCCCAAGTTTATTTGCCCTGTAAACTGAAAATAAAATCTTAAGATCATGGACCCCACTTAACTTATTAGAATGAATTTTATCATACCCAGGTGATTTTACCTAGGTAAAATCAACAAAGAAAATAAAATGGAAAGCTAAAGCAATATCTGTTGTTGGGAGAATTTTGCAAAGTTCTGTTCATGAACCTAGTTGGAATGAAAAAGGCTTGCTACATGTCTTTCAGTATTTTTATTTTCATATGCTAACTATTATATTTTCTTTTTTCCTTGCATATTAATACCAGAGACCACAATTAGAAGTTGGGAGATCAAATAATTAAAAACTGTTTGAATTTCAGTGTTTCATGGATCAGGCATGAATCTCTGTTGTTCACAACAACCTGCCAGAATAATGTTTTATTTTGTAGTATGTCAAGTCTTCAATTCACAGATTTACAAATTGCTTGAGCCAATGATACCAGATCATCAATCTCTAGCTTGTTCTTAGGGATAAAGGAACTACTTAACAGTAAGAACCTCTTTGGCCGGGCGCGGTGGCTCACGCCTGTAATCCTAGCACTCTGGGAGGCCGAGGTGGGCGGATCGTTTGAGCTCAGGAGTTCGAGACCAGCCTGAGCAAGAGCGAGACCCCATCTCTACTAAAAATAGAAAGAAATTATATGGACAGCTAAAAATATATATAGGAAAAAAAATTAGCCGGGCATGGTGGTGCATGCCTGTAGTCCCAGCTACTCGGGAGGCTGAGACAGGAGGATCGCTTGAGCTCAGGAGTTTGAGGTTGCTGTGAGCTAGGCTGACGCCACGGCACTCACTCTAGCCTGGGCAACAGAGTGAGACTCTGTCTCAAAAAAACAAAAAAAAAGAACCTCTTCGTGAAGGGAAAAAGACATTAAGAAGCTGCCCTTTCTACAATGACAGATGATTGACAAGTCAGGGAAGGAAGCAGGAAAAGCTCCCCAGCATGTCCAAGCCCTTGTTGCACACTTGGTCTGCTGCAGTGCACACATTTATTCCGATAATGTTTTAAATCTTAATCTTAATCCTTCATGGACTTCCCCATGTGAGATCACTTATATCTTACCTGTACTCTGCCATATCTATTCTGAGAAAGAAAACTGATATCACACACACTTCTGCTTTGGGATTGTTATGGAATATTAAGGGAAAAAGAAAAATATCACTTAGTGCTTTTGTCCATAATACTCAATTAATAGGCATTTCATTAGTGTTAATGTGATAGGAGAAATTTAAAGGTTTTACTGCAAATAATTTTATTACAGATGACACTTGGAAACCTGAGACTAACAAACCTTAACTTCGGGAATGATTTGTAAGATCTGTCTACATTTGAATGATTTCATTGATAATTATTAAAATAGAATTCTTTTCAATGGGCAGACAAAGTAAAGAAAATTTCAATCACCAAATAAAATGAAAAGTAATCCTCTTTTGAAATCTGCCTTTTGTTCTCTGATTCCTCTGGCTTCTATTCCTCTGTATAGGGGAAGTCAGCTCACTACATCTACAGCTTTCATATTGGTTTTCTAGTAAACTGGTCTCTCAAGTGTTCCCTTACATTCTGCTTGAATAAGAGATAACCATTGCTAACTCCCTTGTGGAATCTATTCCTTCTTCCTCTCCAATAGCTGGTTGGTAGAGGGTGGTTACCGGACCCAGGAGGAACTCACCTGTAAGCATGGCTGGATCAATCATGTTGTTTCTCAAGAAATTGACCAGATGAGTCAAATTCTATAGCGGTTGGTTGGTAGTGGACCCACATTAAATGACGGAGTCATGTGAAACAGAAACACCTATACTTGAGGTTCTCTGAATGCTCTGGTCTGTGCTCTTCCTCAGTCTTGGCTGCTTTTTTCCTCAGAGACATGAATATCAGTGTCCCAAACATAACCTTCTTTCCAATTGGCATAATTTGGGTAAATTTCTGTCCCTAATTTCTGAGATATTGTTGTCTTCCTTCGAAAAAGGTTTTCCAATGCATGAAGTGAATGACAAGCAGTCTGATGAGGTAATTTATCTTGTCATTCTTTTTTTATTATTAGATTCTAAGTAAATATAAAATTCAACACATTTCAATTTACATATGTGATACAGGGCTGCCAACTCAGAGTTGATGAGAATCAGAGGGTGAAAACATCATTTTCTGACCCTCACTAACACTTTGCTAGAACATTATGTTACCTCTTTCTGTACAGGTATATCCCTTAAATTTTTTGTCCAAGAATGTTTTTTGACATTTTTACTCTTAAACTTGACTTTATAAGAAAAGTTTAATATTTTATTTTCCATCAGAAACCACCACCAATCTCTTCCATACTTTCCTCATGGCATTTTTTACCTCCTTATTCCTGAAAGTATAAATCAGAGGATTGAACAAGGGAGTTAGGATGGCGTAAACTATTGCCACCATTTTGTCAGAGGAGAAAGTAGATGGAGGTCGTGTGTATACAAACATGCATGGGACAAAGAATAAAATCACAACAATAATGTGAGATCCACAGGTAGACAGAGCTTTTCTCCGCCCTTCGGAACTATGAGTTCTCAGGGAGAACAAGATGATACCATAGGAGACAAGCAACAAGGAGAAGGTTATGATGCAGAAAAAACCACTGTTGGCCACTGCAAAAAAGCCAAAGATGTGGGTGTCAGTGCAGGCAAGCTCCAATAATGGATGCAAGTCACACAAAAAGTGATCAATGACATTGGGACCACAAAAGGGCAATTCGAATATAAAGAGTATTTGTATCGTGGAATGCAAGAAGCCCCCCGTCCAGGCTACCCTCATCAGAATGCCACAGAACCTGCAGTTCATGATGGAAGAGTAACGCAAAGGCTTGCAAATGGCCACATACCTATCATAGGCCATGGCTGTGAGGACAATCAACTCTGCCCCACTAAAGAAGTGTTCAGCAAAAATCTGTATCATGCAGCTTTCAAACGAGATGGTTTTTCTCTCATAGAGGAAGTCCACGATCATCTTTGGGGTGAAGACAGAGGAGAAGCATGCGTCGAGGAAGGAGAGGAAAGCCAAGAAGAAGTACATGGGGGACCCCAGTAGAGCAGGGCTGCTGAGGATGGTTACTACAATTAGTGTATTGCCCCCGATGGTGGCAATATACACAAACAACAATACAACAAATAATATTTTCTGAACGTTTGGATTTTGTGAAAGCCCCAGGAGGATGAACTCAGTTACAAAGCTTTGGTTTTGCATGATTTCCAAGGAAAAGGTGACACCTCCAACAGTGATCAGCATGTAGCATCTGCAGTTATGACAAAGAAAAATTTGCTTCAGTTCAATTTATAGTACTATAGTCATCGGTAAATTGGCTCATCCATATACAAAATTATCTTAAGTGGTTCTATTGTCACTGAGAACACAAAATTAGAAATTGTTGAAGGTACCAGTGAAAGGTCAGACAGAACTGAGGTGGAGATAAATTATTGAATGCCTTAAAAAAGGCCAAGTTTCAATATGGGGGAAGGAAAGCATCCACATGTGGTAGAGAAGAAAAATAGTTTTCATCTCAAGTGCCAGCTTTGACCTTTTAGTGGTGGCTCCCAGAGTGAATTATTGAGAAGCATTCTGAAGCCACCTCCAAGTTATTAGGAAAGGAGGACTGTAATTTATTAGTGGTGCCTGCCATTGGCAAGGAATGGGAGCAGAGGTGATCAGCATGACATGCTAATCTGGAGACTGCCTTACCTACAAGAAGAAGAAGAAATAACATGCAGTTTAAAAGCCTCTTGAAAATCATGGCTACTCCTCACATATGTCTTTGAATGTCTGAACTCTATTGGGCCTTTAAATGAATTTAGTCTTTCTTTATAAAAGAAAATAATCTGTGGAAAATTCCTTGCTGTAAACTTAATACATAAATAGTATTCACTAAAAATTTAGTTTATTTTTAATCTGTCATTTTAAGATGAGAAGTTTATAAAAATAATAATGCCAATACCAGAGTATTGTCATGGTAACTAAGTGAAATAGGTGGAGCTCAGGACCCACTGACTAGAACACAGTCTCTGATAGTCCTATTGTGCCTGTAGATTGGTGGGAAACTCATGCTTAAAGAGGCTAAGTTCAAGCAAACAACAAATGCTTGATCTGGGGTTTGAACACAGAACCTCTAGCTCCAGTGCCCACTGGATCAATAGGGAAAGGCATGGATTTTTCTTTCTGCAAGAACTTCAGAGCAGAGTTGACCTTTCTACAAGCATGTACATATACATATACACATAGGCAAGGAAGAGAAATAAGTTGCTTATAAGACAGGGTTGTGATACTTTATTAATTGTTTGCCAATTACTTAAACAATGTGGTCAAGTCTGATCAGGTATAACTACTGAGGATATACATATTTCAAATTTATTTGATATTATTGCAAAGCAGAGAGCTGTGTATATATTAAGAGCTTACCTGCTCATCTCCCAGGATTATAATGTGCATCAAATTTGAAAATGTGAAAATGTCGCTTATGATAAAAAATAAAGTGCCCTTACAAATTGTAGTTACTATTAACTCACTTACAAAGCCAACCACCTTACCCACAGAAAGCTTTGGAATCAGTCATCCAGACAATTATCAAGCCATTGACTTCATTTTCCACAAGTAGACAGAGCTTCACAGGATGATTGTGTCCTTATCTATATACATAACTGAAAAGCATCAGTCAAATAGCACATATATATGCCTGCATGTGTTAATATTTGTGTATGTATACATATATGTTTGTTAAAAAAAAATAGGTGAATAAAAAAATGGGATTTCTTGTGAGGCTTGCAAATAAGCTGATGTTTATGAATGCCACTTAAGACTTAACAGAAAGAATCAAATGTTAATAAAATTAACAAATACACCATGATGTTTCCAGGGTCATTCCTACCTGTGCCTGCACTATGAACCTCATATCCAGTTTTAAGTTGTTGCCAAGGAAACAAGAATTCAACCAAACCCTAGAAGGTCATGGGATCGATCAATACCCACTTATTACAAAGCAAAAAATATCAATATATGACCCAGCAGTGCTCAGCTTAGCGTTGGACCAAAGTAGGAAAGACATGAAGTGAACTGAGTAAGAACATTAGGGCCAGACTCACATAGACCTGGGTTCAAATCCAGGATCTTCTACTGGGGTGGAACATATTACTAAAAATTCTTCATATTCTCAAAGCCTCAGCTGCCACCTCTGTAAATGGGTACAAGAAGAATGTCTATTGATAGGGTTCTTGTGAGAATCAGATAAGGCAATACACACAAAGACATTGATGCAGTAACAAGCAGGGAAGGTCATCATGAGTGGTGAGAACAAGCTTCCAGAGTCATTAACACAGAACAGAAGTTATAACATCTTCTAATTCCTACTTTATCATGACCAACATGGTTTTTACTCACCCTTTTTTTAAGTTACAAATGTAATATAAGTTGTTCGGTCAGTGTCAGTACCGAAATGATATTTTTAATATGTATACCACTTTTAAACATCCTTAGTAATTCCTGAATAAATCACTGTGGCTCTCAGACCCAGTAGCATCCACTTGTATTTCAGACAGCTTCATTGTACAAAACCTAATGTGTGCAGTGTGCATGGTCTGGGGGGTGGACATGCTTGAAGCTCTGACTCGGGTGGGGCAAGGGCAATATATGCAACCTAAACATTTGTACCCCTGTAATATGCTGAAAAAAAAATTAAGAAAAATAAACAAACTTAATTAGATATGTGGTGGAAAGGAAGACAAGCTCAATATTAATTGAATAATTACATAATTCTTAATCTCTCCACTTCCTTTATCCAGGGTTTTCTAAGAGCAATACCATTTTAGAATTAAAATATTCATTAGCTATAAACAACCCCTTTCGTTTTTTTAGTGAAAGGGATATTTTAATTTAGTGTTAAAACTTTGAAAATGGAGACTATAGTGTCCTCATAGTTTATGATCACAGACTTATGATTTTTAATGCGTTTACAAGGTAATCGTCCAAAAGGGACTATGTTGTTCCAGATTGAATATTGGAACAGAAAAATGACACAAATTGACAAATTAGTGCAATGTGAATAAAATATGATATTTAGTTAGTAGTAATATGTCAACGTTCATTTAATAGTCTTGACAAACACACATGGTAATGTAAGATGGTAATAGTAAGGGAAACTACCTGAGTAGTACACAAGAACTCTCCAAGGTACCTTAGCAACTTTT
Organism: Eulemur rufifrons; assembly: GCF_041146395.1. Taxonomy (NCBI): domain Eukaryota; kingdom Metazoa; phylum Chordata; class Mammalia; order Primates; family Lemuridae; genus Eulemur; species Eulemur rufifrons. Next base: position 90,798,976 of record NC_090988.1, on the reverse strand, counting down.
CTGTTAATCTACAATTACTCCCAAGAAAAAGTTAATTAAAAACGAAAGAGATTCTTCAATTTGTCCTAGTAAAATGCTAGCAATCCCAGCTTCATCAAGCACCAGCCATGTGTCATTGAACAAACCACCATGCCTCAGCCTCCTCTACCGTAAAATAGATGGTCACACTTGTTCAAGCAGCCTGACCTATGAAAGTAAATCATACAGTTATTATTAACTTGTTTTGCAAAGTTGAAATCAAATATTGATATTGGTAATATTTTTAAACAGCATTTCCATACAGACATAAAGTGGTTTGGAAAATTGAATCAGTCATAAGAGTATAATATGTTTTTTACATCATGCTACTTTTCAATTATACCCATTCTAAAATTGCAATGAAACTGCTTTATCCATGTAATTCTTTTGAAAAAAATATTAGTAAGTAATTTCAGAATCATCAACATGTTTGTGTTTTTTATACAAGTAACCCCAGCTCTAAAAATTTATTCTGAAGGTGAAATGAGATGAGGAAGTTTTATAATGAAAGATTGTGCCATGTCATTTATAATAGTGAAACTTGAGAAACAAGTTTCAGTGACAGGAAGAAGTTTATCCAAATGAGGATATTACAAATTGATATCACATGGGGCTTAGAGAAAATAAAGTGGGCATATTTAAAATCAGAAGACTCCACTCTCTAATGAGAGTCATGATTTCTTACCCTTAATGTCCTTCCCTGTGCCATTTGTTAGGGTATCATTGTGGAAATAGTAAATGCTGTATTCTTTTTTTTTTTTTATTTCAGAGTATTACAGGGATACAAATGTTTTGGTTACAGGACGCTTGCACTTGAACGTTTATAGCGGCACAATTCACAATCTCGAAGATGTGGAAAAAACCCAAATGCCCACCAATACATGAGTAGATTAATAAAATGTGGTATATGTATATATACCATGCAGTACTCTCCAGCCATAACAAAAAAAAATAGTGCACTAATACTTTTTTACTAACCTGGATGGAACTGGAGACCACTCTGCTGTATTCTATATCAATAACTCTGTAAGTTGCAGCACTCGAATTTACCATGTTACAACAGCGTTGTTTAAATAGCCTCAGAAAATTCTGCTTTTTAATCTAAAACATCAAGATGGGGAGGCCATCAGAGAATAAATGATAAATGAAAATATTTTAGAAAGAATAAATAAAATGCTATTGGGGAGCAAGGACAAAAATATGCACTTGTTGCATTTCTAAGTTATTTAGATTTAACTTGAAATGAAAGGCTGAAGATAGGTCTAATGAAATTAATAATTAGAAGTTCCTGCCCCCCTCCCCCATTAAGCAAATAGGAATTTGCATTCTAACAGCTGCTGTTTATTGGACACCTTATGTATCAAATGCTGTTCTATGGACTCCACATATGTTATTTTATTTGTTTTCACATCGTTTCAGCTTGGTAATGTCATTATCCTCCTTAAGTATGAGCAGTCTAGGAGCCAGAAAGTTTATGTAACTAGCCCAAGTGTGCACAGTTCTTAAATGATAGGCTCATGGATTGCATTATACTTTATAGCCAGACTACAACACCCACACTTTGAAGCACTACATCACAATTTGAAATCCTTTCTGAAAATGCAAAAATGTGAATTATAAATCTCACCATTTATCAGTTCGTTGAAAATTCTGGTGGTGGTCATCTCCCATTCTCCTTGGAGAAAAACCATTAATGGGCTGGCCAAAATGTGAAGGTTGTTTCCAACCCTTCCTTGTAAATATGAGACAGGAAGACCATCGCTGGTGGAAGAGGTAGAGAATGTACCCCGCTGCTTACCAAGTGCCATCTTCTACATGGTTTCAGGAAAAACAAATAAACAAAAGTTTCATCCACGGTTTCCCATTGTAATTTAAAGACGTTTCCCTGAGAGGTCATGAGCCTGTAGAATTGCTTCTCAGCTTTCCCCAGGGTTTGGAAATTGCTCATCAGTATGATTTTGCAAACACAATTTTATGTGGATTCACTTGCTGAAGTGTTTGGAAAACTTTTATGTCTCTGATGAATTAGAGGGTTTTTTTCTTTTTTTTCCTCCTTAGGTTCTCCTGGGTTTCTTTTTGAAGATGCTTTCATTTTCCTTCATGTTCAGGACTAGGACACTGTGTACACTGTGATGGAATATGCACTGTCTCTGCAGAATTCAGGCAATTGTACTTACTAAATACAAGAGCTGAGTTCTAGGATAAGACAGCATGAATCCATAAGGACAAGGTACGTTGTTTGGGGACTAGGGTAGCAATGAGTGCTTATTAAAGGGTAACATTTTATGTATAAGTATGCAAAGATTGATAGGTTAACCAAAACTTCATTTTTTCCTCTCAGAAACTGACCTTGAGATTCTAAGACTTTAAAACTAAAAGCACTATTTTTAGAGATTAAAGGACTTTTTCCTCTATTTATTTTATTTGAAAAGAAGATATGTCATGTCTGTTTAAGAAAAAATGTGGCATTGAGACTGAAACCTCAAGGACAACTTTAATTTACCTTGTCAGACCCAGGAACCACACCAAACAATTCTGTTGTTGTATACAGTCTTCAAGTATTTTATCCTACCTATCTATATGTCTATTTACATTCCACGGAAAAACACAAAATTGAAGTGAGTTAAGGCCCAGAAACGCTATCATTTCAATTGTCTGTGGAATTTAGACAAAAGTGTTAGTTTGTTTTAATTGAAATGTTATATGTGTGTCCTGACACAGAAGAATCACCTTATATGGACCACAGTCCTAGTCAGGGTGCTATTTTGTAAATATCACTCAGCAACAAGACTTCTGAATTCATTCTGGGACCCTGGTTCTCACTTCAAGCCACAGTTAGCATCTTCTACTTCATTCTATGTCTTTCTTGGTTTATTATTTGTTTTTGTTAAAAGATACCTGCAGTGGAATGTTTATAGCAGCACAACTGACAATGGCAAAGATGTTACAATAACACAAATGCCCATGAATACATGAGTGGATTAATAAAATGTGATATAGGTATACCATGGAGTACTATTCAGCCATAAAAAATGAGGAAGTAATACTTCTTGGATTAACTTGGATGGAACTGGAGTCTATTCTTCTAAGTGAAGTATCACAAGAATGGAAAAAACAAACAGCACATGTACTCACCATTAAATTGGAACTAATTGATGAACATTTTTGTGCACATATGGAAATAACATTCAGAAACAAAGCAGGAGGGAGGAAGGGGGAGGGGATGGGTAAATTCACACCTAATCTGTACAATGCACACTATCTGTGGCATAGGCACACTTATAACTTTGACTCAAACAGTACAAAGGCAATTTATGTAACCAAAACTTTTGTACCCCTATAATACTCTAAAGTACAAAAAGAAAAAAATAAAAGAAATGCAAAAAAAGACAAAGTAAGGCAGATAATATAAGAAATACTTTTTTTGTATCATTATGAAAAAATAGGCTGAATTATTTTTAATGTTTAAATCATAAAAGAGAAAGAGACAGAGAGAGCCACTGCCAAGGAGAAGAAACAAGAGGTAGGGGCATAGTAATTTGCACTTCCAGAATTTATCCAATATTCTACTCATCCTACTGATTAAAATTCCATTTTCATCAATTATTAAATTACAAAATTCATACTAAGTTTTCAAAAATAGATGCCTAAGTTTCTGGGCAGGTTCTTCTGTTCATTAGAATTCTTTATTACTCAGTCTTACAAAAATTTTTTACAAACCGGAGCCTTAAGAAATCTAATATCCGCTGGATCTAGTCTTCCATCTCCATGCTTCTCACATTTTCTAATTACCAAAGGCTGTTATTCAACACAGGCCCACATCCATGTAAATATTAGAATTGGCTTATCAATTTATGTGAAAAATGTTTTGTCATTGAGGAGGAAGGGATGGGTGGGTATTAATTCATCACAAAATTATTATCTCTAAAATTAAGACTTTTCCTGGGCTGTGCAGAGTCAGCTTAACATTTTTTACTGTGGCTTTGTTTATATAATCTGTTTGATGTAAAAAAAATAAATAATTTGACTAAAGAGTAATGAGTCAGTGTCAGATGTAGTGATTTACTGACAGAGATGTAGAACTGTGAGCAGAAATGAAGCACTTAGGTATTTGTATGGTGTCCAATCAGAGCACATGGAGATTCTTCTGGTGTCCGGGCATCTGTCTTTGTATTCAGGTCCAGGAACTGTCCCATCTTGTTCTTTGAGATCCTGCTTATGTTGAAATAATGACTCTGCAATTCCTTAGTACTATTTACTTAATTACTCATAATGCTTTATTTTTTATTGGGCTTCCCGTGAATACTGGTTTCCAGTGACTCTCACAAAGATACTCTCTTAATAATGATCACAGACACAAATCTGATGAACAGAGTATACATGAAAATGTGAGTAATTCTTTTGTTGTTCATGTCAAATCTCTCTTCCACACACCACTTGAAGGGAGGATAGATGAAAGACCAGACTGAAGATAAAGAAAAAGTGGTTCGACTCATGCAAGGCACATCCCTCATCACAGATGGCTTAAGACCAACACAGGAGCACAAAGTGTTACCATATCCAATGGAATCAAGAGAGAACACCAGTTAGTATCAAATATTGGAGCAGGGGATACTGAGATAAAAGTAGGGAGAGTAGGTGAGAGGCAACTAAAATAATCTAGATGAAAGACAATGGCAGTTTGGAACTAGATGACAGCTCTAGAGTGACTAGAAGGGGCTGAATTTGGGATATACATGAAGGGTGAGTTAGTAGGATTTCCTTATAGACTGGGTGTCGGGTATGACATACAGAGATCAAATGTGTCATCAGCTGAGCTAGCAAGTGTTATGAGTAGAGTAGGTTTGGAAATGGGCGTACATATTTAGACTTGTTCAGATGGAGAAACTTATTAGTCATTCAGGTGGCAGTGCCATGAAAGAAGTTGGATTTCCAGGTCTTAACCTCAAAAAAGAAGTGTGGGCTGGAGTTATTAATTTGAGAATCTTGGTCATGTTAGGAGAGTATGTCCACGAAAACTGGGTTAAACGTTGCTACTGGATTTCGTAAAATGAGAAACAAGCAATGATTATTGGATTTAATAAAACAGGGGCCATTGGTGTCCTAGACAGTAATATACTAGTTTAATAACATGTCTGAGAATGTGTGGTGTGTAAGGAATTTCCCTATCTATAATAAGGGAGACGGAATGAGCACATATGAAACAATGCATGTGATATAAGTTCCAGAATGGGAAAATATCAGTATGATCTATAGATTTCAAAGAATATGAAATGAGCTAGATCTTGACATGAGAGAGAATTTAGAAAATTCTACATTTATAAATTTGCTACTTATAAAATGAGCAAAAAGAGCAACAGCATTAGCAAGGTATGAAGACAGGAAAGTAAGGTGTACAAAGTTGAAAACTATGGACTTTGACATCACAAAAACTTTTTATTTTAGATCTCCCTCTTAAGGTATAATTTACATAATATACAATGCAACGTTTTTAAATGTATGGTAGGTGAGTTTTGACAAATGTATACACTCATGTAAGTACTAGCACAATGGTGGGTATTTATCAATATTATTTATCTATTCAAACATCCACACTTTATCTTTGTTTATGATCTCTTTCTTTGTTTTTACATTCTGATTCTTCTTCTGTGACTTTTGATTTTTTGCTAGTTGACTTCATTACATGGTTCCTTCTGAGGACTATGGGGGAGAATCTGTTCCATTCCTCTCTCCTGCTTCTGACAATTTGCAGGCAATCTTTGAAATTCTTTAGCTTGTAGATGAATCACCCAATCTCTCTGCCTCCCTCTTCACGTGACATTCTCCGTGTGTGCATGTTTTTCTCCTTTCCATTTTTATAAGGACACAGATGTGTTGAATTACCATTCACCCTAATAGCCTCATCTGAACTTGATCATCTGAAAATTTTCTTTTATTTTCAAATAGGTCACATTCACAGGTACTGGGGGTTAGGATTTCAACATCTTTTGGAGGGATGCAATTCAATCCATAACAATCCTACACAGCCACTAAAACTGGGGGAAAAGTATTGCCTGATTCAGGCTCTCCAAATTTGCTGCAAAAGCTCTCTTGGTGTCTCTTCCCCTACCCCACCTCTAGCAGGGACCTTCCACTGGTGCAAAGCCCAGACTCTCCACCTCCAGCCCGGGCCAAGAATCAAGACATGCTCCCAGGGTAAATGTGGCCACAAAATTCAACTCACTGCATTGAAGATCTTGTCTCTCTAGTCTTACCCTTTCAGCTTTGGTTTTCTCAGTAGGTCTCCAGTACCTCATACAGGTGATTCCTATATTGTATCCGGCATTTCTAGTTGTTCACAGCAAGAGTATTTTTGGCCATGAGTTATTGCACTGTGTTGAGGAGAAGAAGCCCATTTATGTATTTTTGTTATCATTCATTCATTAATTCAACACATATACATTGACCACTTACTATATGCCAGACACTATTTTAGGCACTGGGGATTTAACAGTAAAGTTGTTTTTTTTAATCATCTGACATTAAGATCACACAGTAAAGTTTTTAAGAAAGAGAAAATCCTTACCCTGATATAAATTATTTTCTAATGTATAAAAAATAAATAAAATAAAGAAATAAACTATATGAAATTCTAGGTAATGATAAGTATTAAGTAGAAAAATTAAACAGAAATGTAGGAATAGGAGTCACAAAATGTTAGTGGGTGGGATTTACTATATAGTGAGGTAGTAAGAAAATGCATTATTGAGAAGATACATTGGAATAATCAACCAAAAGAAGTGAGGGAGTAAGACATGCACATACCTGGAGGAAGAATAATTGAGACACAGAGAATTATTTTTCATACTTTCTTAGGCAAGAGTATGTCTGAGGTCATGTAAAAAGTTGACAGTAACAATGGTTTGCATGTCACAATAGCATTAAAGAATTGTTAGAGTTCAGCACTGTTAGAGGGAAGCTGGAAATAATGGATATTGTTTGAAAATTAATGAGTATGAGATGAGATTACAGAAAGTTTTAAAATGATGGCAATGACAAGGTCTATAGTATGACCATGGGAGTGAACAGCTGAGACAGATTAAAGGATGAGATTCCTAGAAGGAAATTGGCCAATTGGTCAATTTAGGAGCCAGTATATTGGAAGGTTCAGCTATGTGGATATTGAAATCTCCAAGAAGTATGGCAGAACCACTTTGAGTGACAGTGAACCAGAAGCTGGCATCTTTAAAGTACGAGAGGAAATGACCCTAGAAGCAGTGAATGATTCTTATAAGGAAAAGTGGAGTCTGGCATGGTCAGATTGAGATTAGAAACTAGGAATAATCATGAACTGAAGCAGGGGTATGAGCTGGAAGTAGCAGTGAGAAGCAACCAGAACGACGTCTCATCTGTAGGCCTTCAGCATGAGAACTACAGGAGAAGAAACATGCCTCACTTAAGCAGAAACATGGAGAGGAGAAAGACGAAAGCAATAAAAGAAAGAAAATGTTCACATAAGAAATTGGAATGGTAGAGGATTCTGCTTATTGTTGACCTGAGATCCAGAGGATCTAATGAAAGGAGATTTGGGGTCTGGGGGGTGGGGAATGAGGTTTATGATGAATACAGGAAACTTATAGTGCTACAGGGATTCAAAACATAAACATTCTCTTAAAAAACTGGCATTCCCTAGTTGGAGAAAAATTCATACAGTATCTTCAAATTCAAAGAACTCACAAATCTTCTGGACTTGCTATGGAATGTTTTGGAAGAGCATCATCCACTATATTGTTATCTGTGAATATAGAATTCTTTTACTGCTACTTAGAATAGTACTTGGCAATAATATGTTGTCAATAAATGTCAGATTGAATTTATTTTGAGTGAAAAATTTTTCTATGGATACTCCTGATGTCGGGTGTCTGGGACAGGGCTGATAATTGTCCACTAAAACCCATTCTCCCCTCCTGTGTGGTAAGAAAAGGGTACTTGTCATGACCAACCAAGTACAGCCTACTTTACTCAGCCCCCTATGCATCCAGGTGTAGCTCTGTCATAAATTATTCTATATTGAACATAAACAGAAGGGATATGTGTAACACACAGGAGAAAATCTAAAATGTTGCCTTCTGTATTCTCCAAGTTTATTTGCCCTGTAAACTGAAAATAAAATCTTAAGATCATGGACCCCACTTAACTTATTAGAATGAATTTTATCATACCCAGGTAAAATCAACAAAGAAAATAAAATGGAAAGCTAAAGCAATATGTGTTGTTGGGAGAATTTTGCAAAATTCTGTTCATGAACCTAGTTGGAATGAAAAAGGCTAGCTACATGTCTTTCAGTATTTTTATTTTCATATGCTAACTATTATATTTTCTTTTTTCCTTGCATATTAATACCAGAGACCACAATTAGAAGTTGGGAGATCAAATAATTAAAAACTGTTTGAATGTCAGTGTTTCATGGATCAGGCACGAATCTCTGTTGTTCACAACAATCTGCCAGAATAATGTTTTATTTTGTAGTATGTCAAGTCTTCAATTCACAGATTTATAAATTGCTTGAGCCAATGATACCAGATCATCAATCTCTAGCTTGTTCTTAGGGATAAAGGAACTACTTAACAGTAAGAACCTCTTCGTGAAGAGAAAAAGACATTAAGAAGCTGCCCATTCTACGATGACAGACAGATGATGGACAAGCCAGGGAAGCAAGCAGGAAAAGCTCCCAGCATGTCCAAGCCCTTGTTGCACACTTGGTCTATTGCAGTGAACACATTTATTCAGACAATATTTTAGGTCCTAATCTTAATCCTTCATGGACTTCCCCATGTGTGATCACTGAAATCTTACCTGTACTCTGCGATATCTATTCTGAGAAAAAAAACAAATACCATACACTCATCTCCTTTGGGCCTATCTTGGAAGATTAAGGAAAGAAAAATATCACTTAGTGCTTTCGTCTATAATTTATACATATGTATAATATAATGGTCAATTAATAGGCATTTTATTACTGTTGATGAGATAGGAGGAATTGAAAGCTTTTATTGCAAATAATTTTATTACAGAAGCCACTTGGAAACCTAAGACTCATGAACTTTAGCTACAAGAATGACTTATAAGCTGTGTCTACATTTGAATGAGCTCTTCATTGATAATTATTCAAATACAATTATTTTCATTGGGTAGACAAAGTCAAGAAAATTCCAATCATCAAATAAAATGAAAAGTAATCCTCTTTTGAAATCTGCTTTTTGTTCTCTGGTGCCTCTGGCTTCTATTCCTCTGTATAGGGGAAGTCAGCTCACCACATCTACACCTTTGGCACCAGTTTTCTAGTAACCTGGTCTCTCAAGTGTTCCCTTAGATTGTGCTTGAATAAGAGATAACCATTGCTAACTCCCTTGTGGAATCTATTCGTTCTTCCTCTCCTGTAGCTGGTTGGTAGAGTGTGGTTACCGGACCCAAGAGGAACACATCTGTAATCATGACTACGCCAATCACGTTTTGTTTCTCAAGAAATTCACCAAGTGTCTCAAATTCTATAGCGGTTGTTAGTGGACCCACATTAAATGACGGAGTCATGTGAAACAGAAACACCTATAGCTGACATTCTGTGAATGCTCTGGTCTGCGATCTGCCTCAGTTTGGTCTGTTTTTTTCCTGAGAGACACTAATATCAGTGTTCTAAACATAGCCTTCTTTTCAATTGGCATAGTTTGGATAAATTTTTGTCCTTAATTTCTGAGATATTGTTGACTTCCTTCCAAAAAGATTTTTCAATGCATGAAGTGAATGACAAGCAGTCTGATGAGGTAATTCCTCTTGTCATTCTTTTTCTAGTGTTAGACTCTAAGTCAACATAAAATTCAACTCATTTTAATTTACATATGTGATACAGGGATGCCAACTCAGAGTTGATGAGCATCAGAGGGTGAAAACATCATTTTCTGCCCCCCATTAATGCTTTCATTATAACATTATGTTACCTCTTTCTGTACAGGTATATCCCTTAAATTTTTTGTCCAAGAATATTTTTTGACTTTTTTATCCTTAACTTTGACTTTATAAAAAAAGTTTAATATTTTATTTTCCATCAGAAACCACCACCAATCTCTTCCATACTTTCCTCATGGCATTTTTTACCTCCTTATTCCTGAAAGTATAAATCAGAGGATTGAACAAGGGTGTCAGGATGGCATAAACTACTGCCACCATTTTGTCAGAGGAGAAAGTAGATGGAGGTCGTGAGTATGTATAAATGCACGGGACAAAGAACAAAACCACAACAGCAATGTGAGATCCACAGGTAGACAGAGCTTTTCTCCGCCCTTCGGAACTATGAGTTCTCAGAGAGAACAAGATGACACCATAGGAGACAAGCAACCAGGAGAATATTATGATGCAGAAAAATCCACTGTTGGCCACCACAAAAAAGCCAAAGATGTGAGTGTCGGTGCACGCAAGTTCCAGTAATGGAAACAAGTCACAGAAGAAGTGATCAATGACATTGGGACCACAGAAGGACAAGTGGAACATAAAGAGCATTTGTATTGTGGAATGCAAGAAGCCCGCTGTCCAGGCTACCCCCATCAGAATGCCACAGAACCTGTGGTTCATGATGGAAGAGTAATGCAAAGGCTTGCAAATGGCCACATACCGATCATAGGCCATGGCTGTGAGGACAATCAACTCTACCCCACTAAATAAGTGTTCACCAAAAACCTGTATCATGCAGCCTTCAAAGGAAATGGTTTTCCTCTCATAGAGGAAGTCCACGATCATCTTCGGGACAAAGACAGAGGCATAGCATTCATCTAGGAAGGCCAGGAAAGTCAAGAAAAAGTACATGGGGGACCCCAGTAGAGCAGGGCTGCTGAGAATGGTTACTACAATTAGCGTGTTGCCCCCGACTATTGCAAAGTAGAGAAAAAAAAATACAACAAATAATATTTTCTGAACATTTGGATTCTGTGAAATCCCCAGGAAGACGAACTCAGTTACAAAGCTTTGGTTTTGCATGATTTCGGCAACCTTGATCAGCATGTAGCATCTGCAGTTATGACAAAGAAAAATTTGCTTCAGTTCAATTTGTAGTATTATAGTCATCAATAAGTTGATGAATCCATATACGAAATTATCTTAAGTGATCCTGTTGTCACTTAGAACATAAAATTAGAAATTATTGAAGATACTAGTGAAAGATCAGACAGAATTGGGTTGGAGACAAATTATTGAATGCCTTAAAAGAGGCCAAGTTTCAATATTGGGGAAGGAAAGCATCCATATGTGGTAGAGAAGAGAAATAGTTTTCATCTCAAGTGCCAGCTTTGATCATTTACTGGTGGCTTCCTGGAGTGAATTGTTGAGAAGCATTCTGAAGCAACCTCCAAGTTATGAGGAAAGGTGGACTGTAATTTATTAGTTATGCCTGCCATTGGCATGGAATGGGAGAGGATGTGATCAGCATGACATCCTAACCTGAAGACTGCCATATCTACAAATAGAAGAAGAAATAGCATGCAGTTTAAAAGCCTCTTGAAAATCATAGCTACTCCTCACATATGTCTTTGAAAGTCTGAACTGTACTGGGCCTTTAGATGAATTTAGTCATTCTTTATAAAAGAATGATCGGTGGAAAATTCCTAGCTGTAAACTTAATACATAAATAGTATTCACTAAATATTGAGTTTATTTTTAACCTGTCATTTTAAAATGAGAAGTTTATAAAAATAATAATGCCAATACCAGAATGTTGCCATGGTGACTAGGTGAAGTAAGGTGGGATTCAGGACAGTCTGTGATAGTCTTGCTGTCCCTGTTTGATTGGTGGGAAACTCATGCCTAAAGAGGCTAAGTTCAAGCTATTTTTGATCCAGGACTATTATTCACCAATAAAAGATTTATTCCGTGCCTGTCTTATTCCCTTCCCTGGAAACCTGGGAACTATGTTCTCCTCTAATTTCAGAATTTCAGATCCTTTGTCTCCCCTCAATGTCACTCTATAAATTTACCTAAATCTCTCAAACTTTATACTCTTACTATTCCTGGAATTTGAAAAACAAAAGTTTCTCTGGTCTACCCGTATGCCTGGACCTTCTTTTTTTCCATTGTCTTAGTGATTTAGCTCATTTTAAGGAAGAGCCAAAGCCATGACAACTGGCCCAAAAGTAATTTAAATTTTCCTGAACAATGCCAAGGCGGGAACCTAATGCTATTTGTGAAATCAAATGTGCTCAGGGAAAATAAAGTGGACATATTTAAAATCAGAAGACTCCACTCTGTGACGAGAGTCATGATTTCTTACCCTTAATGTCCTTGTTTGTTAAGGTGTCATTGTGGAAAGAGTAAATGCTGTATTTCTTTTTTTTTTTTTTTAATTTCAGAGTATTATAGGGACACAAACATTTTTGTTACAAGACACTTGCACTTGAATGTTTATAGCAGCACAATTCACAATCATAAAGATGTGGAAACACCCCAAATGCCCATCAATACAAGACTGGATTAATAAAATGGGACATATGTATACTATGGATTACTACTTAGCCATAAAAAATGGTGAACTAATATTTCTTGTACTAACCTGAATGGAACTGGACACCACTCTGCTGTATTTTATATCAATAACTCTGTTAATGGCAGCACTTGAACTTACCATGTTACATCATTGTTCTTTAAACAGCTTCAGAAAATTCTGCTTTTTAATCTAAAACATCAGGATGGGGAGAGTATCGGAGGATAAATGAGAATATTTTGGAAAGAATAAGTAAAATGCTATTGGAGAGCAAGGACAAAAAAATATACACTTGTTGCATTTCTAAGTTATTCAGATTTAACTTGAATATGCAAGGCTGAAGATAGGTCTAATTTCATTAGACATGAAGTAATGAGGTGCTCCCACTCTCCTCCCCCAATAAGCAAACAGCAATTTGCATCCTAACAGCTGCTGTTTATTGGACACTTGTTATGTGTCAAGTGATGTTCTATGGACTCCACATGTATTATTCATTTGTTTGTGCATACGTTCGGCTTGGTAATATTACAATCTTCATTAAGTGTGAGGAGTCTGAGAGCCAGAAAGGTTGTGTAACTAGCCCAAGTGTACACAGTTCTTAAGCGATAGGCTCATGCATTGCATTAAACTTTATTAGCTGACCACAACACCCACACTTTGAAGCACTGCATCAGAATTTGAAAACCTCTCTGAAAATGCAAAATGGGAATTATAAATCTCACCATTTATCAGTTCGTTGAAAGTTCTGGAGATAGTAATCTCCCATTCTCTGTGGAGAAAAGTCCATTCAGGGGCTGGCCAAAACGTGAAGGTTGTTTTCAACGCTTTCTTCTACATCTAAGAGAGACAGGAAGAGCATCTCTGGCAAACAAGGTAGAGAATGTCCCCTACCGCTTACTAATTCCATCTTCTATGTAGTTTAAGAAAAAACAAATAAGCAAAACTTTCCTCCTTGTTTTCCAATTGCAATTTAAAGACATTTCTCTGAGAGGTCATGAGTCTGTAGAATTGCTTCTCAGCTTCCCCCAGGGTTTGGAAATTTCCCATGGGTGTGATTTTCCAAACACAATTTTATGTGGCTTAACTTGCTCAAGTGTTTACAAGACTTTTATGTCTCTGACCAATTAGAGGTGTGGGGTTTTTTTGTTTGTTTGTTTGTTTGTTTGTTTTCTTTTTTTTTAACTTCTCCTGGGTTTCTATTTGAAGATGCTTTCATTTTCCTTCATGTTCAGGAATAGGACACTGTGTACACTGTGGTGGAATATGTAGTGTCTCTGCAGAATTAGGGCAAACTCCCTGTGTACTTGCTAAATAAAAGAGCTGAGTTCGGGCATAAGACAGCATCAATCCATAAAGACAACAGGTATTGTTTTGGGACCATGGTAGCAATGAGTGCTTATTAAAGAATGACACTTTTTGCATAAGTAAGCAAAGATTCATAGGTTAATCACAAGTTTATTTTTCCTCTCAGAAACTGATCTTCAGATTTCAAGACTTTGAAACTAAAAGCACAATTTCTAGAGATTAAAGAAATTTTTTGTCTTTTTATTTTATTTGAAAAGAAGATAGATCATGTCCTTACTCTGAAAAAAAATGTAGTATTGAGACTGATATTTGAGGGACAACTTGAACTTAACTTCAGGAACCACACCAATTTGTTTTACTTTACACAGCGTTTAAATATTTTATTCTACCTATTTATATGTCTATTCACACCCCACAGAACAATGCAAAATGGAGTGACTCAAAGCCCAGAAGCACCATCAATTCAATTGTCTGTAGAATTAAGAGAAAAGTGTTCTTTTCTTTTAATTGAAATGTTATATGTGTGTCCTGACACAGAAGAAGCACCTGATAGGAACCACAGTCCTAGTCAGGGTGATATTTTATAAATATCGCTCAGCAACAAGACTTCACCAATCCCTTCTGGAACCTGCTTCTCACTCCAAGCCACAGTTAGCATCTCCCACTTCATTCCACGCCCTTCTTTGTTCCATCTTCTATTATTTGTTTCTGTTAGAGGAACAGAGTGGAATAACATAAAAATAAGATTGTAAAGATGAAGTAGGGCAGATAATATAAGAAATATTATTCTTGCACAGTTATTTAAAAAATAGGCTAAATTATTTTTAAAGTTTAAATCAGAAAAGAAAAGACAGAGACAGAAGGAGCCATAGCCGAGGCTAAGAAACAGCACGTGGGGGGATAGTAATTTGCCCTTCCAGAATTTATCCAATACTCTACTCATCACACTGATTTAAAATTCTGTCTTCATCATTTATTACATAACAAAATTTATACTAAGCTTTCAAAGATAGATGGCTCAATTTCTGGGCAAGTTCCCTGTCCCTTGGAATTCTTTATTATTCAGGCTTTACCAAATTTTTTATAAACTAGAGCCTTAAGAAATGTTCTGATGTCCTGTGGATCTAGTCTTCCATCTCTATGCTTCTCACATTCCCTAATTACCAGAGGCTGGTATTCAACACAGGCACACATCCATGTACATTTTAGAACTGGCTTATCAATTTATGTGAAATTGGCTATGGTAACACTTTTGTGCTCCTGTGTTGGTCTTAAGCCATCTATGATGAGAGACATGACTTGCATGAGTCGAACCACTTTCTTTATCCTCAGTCTCATCTTTCATCTATCCTCCCTCCTGGTGGTGGTACGTGGAAGAGAGATTTGATATGAACAAGAAAAGAATTATTCACATTTTCCTGTATACTTTGTTCATCAGATTTGTGTCTGTGATCATTATATTAAGAAAGTATCTTTGAGAGTCATTGGAAGCCAGTAGTCGCAGGAAGCCCAATGGAAGCGAGAGAGAACATCAACTGGAGGGGCCAGTCAGCACTGCAGAGCAACGGCCTTTGAAAGCCCTCAAAAGAAATAAGAACAGCCACCCCGGAGAATGGCCTGACCATGGCATAGAGCCTGCAGAGGGCTAGGGTGACCTCCCTGGGTGCCAACAGAAAGACACATGGTAAAAGATGCCTGCCACCACTCTTACCACCTGCAGGGCTGTCGATGCTGGCATAGAAGTCAAAGCATGGACAGGGAAAAGCTGATGAAGGCACACACATGGAGAATGTCCAGGTCCATCTATAGCCCAGAACCTTGAATCTGTCCTGTGTCACCCCTAATCATCATATCAACACAGTTCTAGTAACCAATGTAGTGCATTCCTATGAAAGAAATAATGAACTAGCCTGTGGAAGACATTTGCTTGCCAGGCTGCACTCAGAGAGTGCACAGAGAGTGCACAGAGCCTGAGATAACTTCATCGGTACAGCAGCCAGAGCTTCTGGGGATGTCTGGTTGACCCAGGGGTGGGACAGAATGTCAAAGAGCACCCCAAAGGGAAAAAACAGGGATGAGAACCATGCAGTAGGGTCTGGGCTGGGATGTCACATCTAAAGGCACTGCCCAGCCCCAGATATGGAAAGAGAACTTAAATTTTAACAAAGATATTCCAAAGTTTGGACTTGAGGACAGCAGTCCCACTTGCCCAAGTCTAAGAGCAGTACTATCTAAAATATTATTTCTTCTCATCTATGAACATACCCTGAGTTAGTCCTGCAGATGATTGGGGAAAGTGTTCCAGAGAGAATAGACTGTGTAAAGGCCCTACAGCAGGAGCGTGCCTGCCCAGTAGAGGAACAGAAAGACACCAGAGTGAGTGGAGGAGTCATAGGGATCAGTTGTAAGAGAGGAGTTCAGAGAGATAATGGGACAGCCAGATTATAGCCGTCAGATATTTAATAATCTTAATAGTTTTAGCTTTTCCCTGAAAGAACATGGAGAACTGCTGCAGAGTTTTGAGTAGAGGTGTGAAATGATGTGACTTGTGAGTTTAAAAGAAAACTCTGAGTGCTGTGTTAAGCATCAAATATTGGAGCAGGAGATGCCGAGATAGATGTAGGGAGAGTAGGTAAGAGGCAATTGCAGTAATCCAGGTAAAAGATGTTGGCAGCTTGGAACTAGGTGACAGCTCTAAAAGTGACTAGAAGTGGATGAATTGGGGATATACGGGAAGGTTGAGTCAGCAGGATTTCTGATAGACTGGATATGGGGTATGAGATACAGAAAGCAAATGTGTCATCAGCTGAGATAGAAAGTGTTGTGAGTAGAGTAGGCTTGGAACTGGGGGCAGAACCGAGAGTACATCTTTACACTTGTTTGGTTTAAGAAACCTATTAGTCGTTCAGGTGGCACTGCCGTGGAAGAAGTTGGATTTCCAGGTCTTAACCTCAAAAAAGTAGTCTGGGCTGGAGAATCTTGGTCATGTTAGGAGAGTATGTCGTTGAAAACTGGGTTAAATGTTGCTACTGGATTTCATAAGATGAGAAATGAGCAAAGAGTATTGAATTTAATGACATGGGGTCATTCGTGAGAAGGACATTTTCAGAAAGTATTAGATATTGAACATGACTAAAAGGGACTTAAAAAGAATGGAAGGACAGAAATGGAAGGACAAGCATCATAGAGATGTTTTGAGTTTTGCTACAAAGGAGGGAGAATGAAATGGGGTCATAGTTGATAAAGGAAGTAGGTCAATTGAAAAAAAATTTTAAAGTAAAAAGAGATTTAAAAAACTACTTTGCTGATATAAATGATCCAGTGGAGAGAAAAATGAAGAAAGAAGAAACATAGAAGAGATTCTTAGATCAAAGCCCTTACGTAAGCAACAAGGAAATGACTTTAGTCCTGTGTGCAAGTAAAGTGGTTTCACTGGCTTTGTTTTGGGGCACAGATGATTCAGGTAGGAAGGCAGCATATAAGTAAACAATGATGGTGGATTGATATGGCATATATATTCGTAAGGGTCTTTGGGAGTTCTCTTCAATGGCTTAAATTTTCTTAGTGAAATGGGAAGGAAGTACACCTTATGATTCCCATTAAGTTTGATATTTGAAGTAGCTTTCTAGGCAAATACCCCTCTTCAAATTAAACTTTCCTCTATTTCTACTTTGTATCATGAGTACTACTAAAGGTTTCAAATTCTACTATCTAGATAGTCATATGATTTACAAACTATTCTTAGTACCAGCAAGTGCCTATAAAAAAATTAAGGCCAAGATATGTTTCAGAAGTCAGAGTATTAAAAACAAGTGAGGCATTGAGCTGGTAAGTAATGTGTTTAATTAGTAAAGCTATTTAATGTGCATTCATTTTGTGTAGAACATAGAAGAGAAGAAATTTTTGGAATCTGACTGGAAATAATTTCAGCATGAATGGTCAGAACAGCTCTTGTCTATGTAATAGAAAATGCAGATTCTGGGCCTAATTTTGACTCTGAAAAAATTATCAAACAGATTACAAATATTTCAGGGTAGGGATATAATTGTAACCCTTTCATTTCTTTGGTTTTGTAATTGAACTGAAAAAATGGTCATCATAACATTCTTACATAGATACAAGTTATACTATTAATAGTATGTTCTTCTTTGACGAAGCAAGGTGAGAAATTGTAAAATGAATCTGGATATTTAATTCTAAAATATTGTAAGCAGGCAGCAAATATCATGTTCTACTTTTGACATAGCAAAAGTTAAGTGGAAGCTATGTGCAAAGATTTTTGATGCTAAGTTTCTGAAGTCATTTGTAAGTCCATGAAGGACGTGATTTTTAATTATTATTCTAAGAGAGTCATTTTGATGTCGATGCTTTTTATGAACTAAAGATTAAAAAGTAATAGCATTCTCTGATCAGAGCCCTGGGTACCTTTCATATCTCACCTTGTGCCGTGTTCTCCCTTGTCCACTGTGCCCTGATTATTGGATCTTCTTTATCTGAGACTCATGATTGCCTTAGGGTTTCTGCACAATCTTTTCTCTATTGCCTAGAACATTGTTCCCACTGATATGCTTAAGGATGTTTCTGTCTCATCGTTCAGATCTCAGTTTAGAAGTTCCTCTCAGAACAGCCCCTGTGTCCACCTAACCAAAGTTACCAGCCATGCACACAACACTCCATTAAAATTTTCTGAATATCAGTTATCACTCTATGATTTTATTTATTTTCATTTCTATATGTTGTTTTTCTCCTACACGAAAATTTAAGCACAAAGACATAAAGAACACATCTTGTCTTGTTCATCACTGTATATTTAGCTCCTAGAAATGTACCTGAAACTTTGTACAAACTCAGAAAATGTTCTTCAATGAATGCATGAACCCCATAGTTATTGAACATGGTTGGTGATTATTAAATCTACATACATATTACACATACATGTTTTTATTTAAAAATAAAATTCTTGATTTAAATGTTATGTTTTGTCAGAATACTGTAACTGATCCTGTAATTATTGTTCTCATGTATATAAGATGTATTTTTTCTAATAAGAAAACAGAATACTAAATCATGATATGACCTTAAGCTTCCCATGTACCTCATCAAGGGAATTTAAAAAAGAATTAGTGTCTTCTGGTGGCAGCTTTTCCATAGCAGAATCTGGGAGAAATAAACATCCTTTGGATTTGGAAATCCAAATCTCAAAGGTCATAGCAAAATCATTCTTTCATAGTTAATAAGACAGTTGCTCTGGTCCCATAAACAATGTATAATTTCAAGACATAGACACTTTTTTAAATTTTTTTAGAAGATGGGGTCTCACTACATTGTCCAGGCTGGTCTCAAGTGCCTGAGCACAAAAGGATCTATCCTTTCACCTCAGACTCAGCCTCCCCGAGCAGCTAAGACTACAGGTGCTTGCCACAGCCCCCGCTCCAAAACAGACACGTGATTCTAAAATAGCTTGACTCAGATACTCGTAAATCTTATTTTGCTTTTCTAAAGAATAACAAGAGGTAGTGGAGAATTTGGGTAAAGTGGTGTCCCCCATATTAAATACCACACTATTAAGCTGTGATTGTCTTTGCTTCTAAAAAAGACACTTGGCATCATGAAAAATGGGGGGATTCTAACTCCTAAAGCACATATATGTATTTATCCTTCCTTCTCCTTTCTTTATATTTATTTGCAAATATTTTTAAAACCCTAAGTCTATTTTTTACTTATATTCATCTAATAATATTTATTAAGCACATACTATGTGACAGGGAGTGTTCTAATCACTGATTTTATTGCATGAATGAATAAACATAATCATTGCCTTGACAAGGATTATCTTTTGGGGAAAACAGAAGATAAAAGTCAAAAAAAAAAATTTAAAGTAATCTGTGATCATAAATATTAAGCATATAACCAGGGCATAGAACTAGAGAATAACTACAGGGAATGACTAGAGAAAGTCACCAGGGAAGACTTCTCTGAGGAGGTGGGAGTTCATCTGACAATGGAAACAATGACAGAGAGTCAGCCAGGCAAAGCCCCCGGGAAAGATCATTACAGCAGGAAAAAGGAAAAAAAAGCCCCGAACTGGGAAAGACTCAGATTGTTCGAAAGACAGGGGGTTTTTTTAAAGAAGAGTTGTGCCTAGAGCCTTGTGAGAAAGTGGATCAAGTACAGAATGCACTGATGTGGAGGACCGGAGGTGCAGGCAGTACCCCAATTAGGCAGGACACTGGGGTATCTTGACCTGTTGTGTGAGCTCCAAAGATGCCTCTGGCTCCTGTGTGACCAGTGGCTTGGAGTGAATGGAGAGGGTAAGACACTACTGGCCTTGTAGGAAAAATTTGTTCTCAGCATGTAAGCTGGTGACCACCCACGGTCCACTGTTTCATCCACAGTTTCCTTATGGCATTTCTCACCTCTACATTTCTCAGTGTGTAGATCAAGGGATTTAACCTGAGTTCAATGATGCTCAAGGACACAGCCATTGCTTTGTCTATGGAGTAAGTGACCACAGGCCTCATGTACAAGAAAATACATGGCACAAAGAACAAGACAACCACTGTGAGGTGGGAGCCAGGGTGAAGAAGGAAGGCTTTGTGCCGCCCTTCAGAGCTGAGAGATTTCAGGGAGCAGAGGATGATCATCTAGGAGGAAATTAGGATAAGGAAGATGGCCACACACGTCACCTCAATCCTTAGTTGAGGAAGACTAAGAGACCCAAGGTGTGGGTGTCAGGCAGGCAAGTCTCGGCAATGGAAACAAATCACACATACAGTGATCAATAACATTGGGGCCACAGAAGGGTATTTGATACATGAAAAGAAGCTATCACATGGATTAAATCCCCTAACTGAAGTGAACATGTCTGATAGATAATAAAATGTTCATTTGATATAAATACGTGTATCACGCTCATGGAACAATAGCTTTTGAAACTTACCATAAGCCTTTATGTTCAGAGTAAATAAAAGAATGTTTAGCCTCGTTGCTTCAAATAGCTGCTCAAGTCTTGGTGAGGAAAACAAGCAAAATCAAACAAAAGCTTTCTTTCTGTTCAAGAAAAACTGTTAACCATGAGGATATTTAAGGAAATAAGAAGAACTTAAGAGTAATTTCAAAATTTCTAGCCTATTTTTTGTGTCAAGAAAAAAATTCAGAGATAGGTTATGGATTGTTCCTCTCTTCCTTTTGTGAGTATTTCTCTTTTTGCTTTTGGTGACTCATGGTACAAGGAAAAGGAAGGAAAGGAAGGAAGCAAGGAAGGAAGGAAGGTAGGAAGGAAAGGGGGGAGGAAGGGAGGAAGGAAGGAAGGAAGAAAGAAAGGGGGAAGAAAGGGAGGAAGTCAGCAGTGATTCTTTTACTCCCCACCTGTCCAACCTCCATGTATCCATCTAAGGATTTCTAGTCTCTTTTTTGCTTTATCACAGGCCAAGGAAAAATTTTAAAACTTCTGAGGTCAAGATTCTGTACAAGAGCCCATGTCATCCAAGGAACATTTGTATGAAGAATTTAGTAAAGTAGCAGTGAGACTCTGGAGAAGAATATGCTCTAGAATCATCAAACCAGGGATTTCTAGTTGTTCTTTTCATTGCATATTCAGAATCTATGCACATGAACCTTGAAGCCTTAGTAAGGCATGTCAAAAGCTATCAAAAGCACCTAGCAAAAGCCTAGCCATTATTAAGTGCTCAATAAATGTTAAGTTTTGTGGGGTGTTGTGTGCTTGTTTATTTGGCTTTTGTCAATGATCTGTAAAATTTGTTGATTCTCTTGCACGGTTTACCACAGACATAATCCTCCTTACTTATATATATCATCACTTTCTTGGCATTATGCGCAGGCTAAGTGACTCTCCTCTTCAACAAACTCTTCATGGCATTTTTCACCTCTGTGTTTCTCACTGTGTAAATTATAGGATTTAACATGGGAGTGAGGATTGCAAAGAACACAGTCACCAACTTGTCCACAGAGTAGGTGGCCACAGGACGCATGTAGGTGAATATGCAAGGCACAAAAAAGAGTACAACAACAGTAAAGTGGGAGCCACATGTGGAGAGGGCTTTGCGCCGTCCTTCAGAGCCGTGGGATTTCAGCGAGCTCAGGATGACTATGTAGGAGATGAGGAGCATGGAAAAGATGAGCAAGCACATGGCTCCACTGTTGGCTGCCACCACCATCCCGAGTCTGTAGGTGTCTCTGCAGGCAAGTTTCAACAAGGGGAAGAGATCACACATGAAGTGGTCAATGACATTGGGACCACAGAAGGGCAAGTTGACCATGAAAAGAATCTGCACGGTGGCGTGCAGGATCCCTCCGATCCACGCTACCACCACCAGGAGGTGGCAGAGCCCCTGTCGCATGATGGCCGTGTAGTGCAGGGGCTTGCAGATGGCCACGTAGCGGTCGTAGGCCATGACAATGAGGAGGATGATCTCTGATCCCCCCAGCAAGTGCTCCACAAAGAGCTGAGTCAGACAACCACCCAAGGAAATGCTTCTCCTCTGGAAAAGCAGGTCGATGATCATTTTTGGGGTGGTGACAGAGGTGTAAGAGGCATCTATGAAGGACAAGTAAGTGAGAAAGACGTACATGGGAGCCGAAAGTGTGGGGCTGAGAGAGATTGTGATGACAATGATCAGATTAGCCAGCACAGTAAATAGGAAAATGAATAAAAAGACAATAAAGAGTATTTTCTGCAAGTATGGATTCTGTGTGAGTCCCAAGAGAATAAATTCAGTGACATTGTTGGGAGCCATGAGGTGATTCCTTCAGAAAGAAACACTTTCCAGAGGCCTGAATTACCTACAAGAGATAAAGAAAGATAGCTATATAAATAATCCTGGAAGGATTACAATCTGAATTTCATAGTACATAGGAAGGTAGCCCCTGTTATCATAAAGCATGTCTTTGGCATCTCTCGGTCCAGAAATAGCTTCAATTATTCCTTTTCACTTTCTCCATGACACTTTCCATCTCTTCAGATACCTAGTATCTGTCACCTATGAAACATCTACAGGGCAACAGTTAATGTGTCATTTACTGAAGACATTCTGGCTTTATTCATGAGATCTGGATTCTCCTCATTCCGATTCCATGTGACTTTGCTAACTTGTTCCAGTGTCATATGCTTCTGAGCCTTCCTCTGTATCTGTGAGTTTATAAATTGTAACCATGAGATTTATTTTGCAACCTGTAAAGTGGTGCACACAGGTAAGAGTTACTCCCTCTTCCTGGAAAATTTACATTTGAACCCACAGCACTAATGGGAAGAAAGACATGGTCAAGAAATATCTACCATAAACAGGCAGATTAGGGAAATGTATGTCATGGAGACACACTCTCCCAGGCACCCACTATAACACATTCATGTCTCTTTCCTCAGTGTGCCTGTATGGCTCCTGGGATAGTGTCTTCAGTGTCTGAAGGTACATACCTATTAGGTGATGAATAAATGCTTCTTGCCCTACTTCCTACATCTGCTTATGTTAGAATACACATGCTTTCCCAGCCCATAAACCTAGGAACTCGGGTCCACTCATCCTCCTATTCTGTTTATATCCATACTCTCTCCTTTATGAGAAACATACATAAACTTTTGAAAGAAGGGTATATTCCAGCTTAATAATTTCTGGCATATTTTATAGGGTGAGTATGAAAATATTAATTTCCTCTAGGAAAGAGTAGGTTATTGGGTAATTTTATTGGGTATAGGGAAAGAGTAGGTTATGTGGAAAATTAGAAACTGCATGGAATGTCCAATACTAGAAAAATCAACTAAAATATAGCACACCTCTTGGAATACTATGTAGCTTTTAACAGTGATGTTCTTAAAATTTTGTAATATCATAGGAAAATTCTTCAGTTATAATGTTAAGTGGGGAAAATTTAGACATAAATTTTAATATATGGTACTAATTAATTTAAATATATATCAATAGGGAAAAAGACTGTATAATATTTTTACTTCTAAATTGGTAGAATTATAACTAATTCTATCTTTTTTGGCGTTTGACATGCTGAAAAAGAGACTTAAACCTCAGATTGAAGGTGATGAGGGGTTATTTTTAAGGTCCATTTAATCCTGAGATTCTATAATTATATGATTTCCTGAAAAAAAAAGAAAGAAACAGAAATCTCACCTATCGACTTGTGCAATATATCTCCATGGCCAGGGCCCCAGGCAGCTATTAGTTCACTCAGAAAGAAGGAAGGTTGTAAGATTAAAAATGCCAACTAGCTCAGCAACAGTGAGTCTCTGTTGATTTATAAATGGCATCTTTGGATAATGCCTTTCTCTTGAGCCTTATAAGTACCACCTCATATTCTGTTTGCAGGCAAATTCTGTGAACTTTCTTAACCGTGGTTAATTAGACCTCAGGGATTTCTCATTGTCATTAGCAGACACTGCCAGTAGCCCAATTATTTCATGTTGCTTGACTGAATGTTAGAGGAGAACTTTCCATCTTTAATTCATCTTTAGTTTTTAACACCTTCCATAGGTCTATATGAAAGATGAATCCAAACAAAACAAAACAAAACCATCAACCATTTATGAATTTGGATATTTGATAACAAATGGACTTAGTATACATTCTAGATGTTTGGTCTTGTATAAATTAACATGCAGGTGGGCAACTACCTGACTTCAAATTTTCAGTTTTATATTTCATTTCTTTATCAACCCATCCTTCAAGGCTCTCATTATTTGTAAATATCGATTTTAGGTGTACATTAAGTGATACTTATGACCCCTGTGATAACAGCGGCACTTCACACCAGGTGTATCTTATCATACTTCACAGCAGTTGTTTCTCATGCCAATTCTGGAATTAGATTAAAATGATAATTATGAAAATAATTACATTATTATATAATACTCAGAGTAGGAAAATGCATTTATATTACTTATTTAAATTTAGTCTAACAATATTCCTATGGAATGGAAAAGAGATAGAAATCAGTATTCCCACTTTATGATCTGGAAAACTAAGGGAGTCAGAACTTCATCTGCCAAGGAAAAGTTAGAAGCCAAGCTTCCTAAATCCTGGGCCAGGATCCTTATTGTTAGATTATTATTTTGCAACTAATGTGTCCTGACATTTTTATGCTGTCACCAATTGTGAAGCATATTAGAATTATCTACGAAAAGAAGCACATACCAATATTTGAAGTTATTTTTTTAAACCAAGTCAATTCAAGAATGTTTCTGTATAGAACCTCATTTACCTACCCTTGTTCAAATATGCTTTCCAAAATAAGAAAAAATTAGGCATTTTAAAACATACCCTAACTAATTGTACATAACTCTGGATTGGCATGAGAGAACGCAGTCACTGTGAGCAGTATGTGTTATGGTAAAAAACACACACACACACAACTGAAAACTGAGAACACACAACTAACCTAGTTTGACAAGACACTCTAGTACCATGATAATATTTGTGATGGTGGGTGACAAAGAACATATGAATGAGGCCTGAAACTATCTAAAGAGCTATTATAACGAACAATGTTACAAAGCTGATCACAAGGATTGCCCCACCATTGGCAGCAACCAGGAGACCAATAAGGAAAGTGTCAGTGCAGGTCAGTTGTATCAGGGGGACAATGTCACACAGGAAGTGATCCGTGACGTTGGGGCCACAGAATGGGAGCCAGAAAGTAACTAAAATCTGCCCAATAGAGCGGAGAAAACCTACTATGCAGCACATCCCCACCAGGAGGCAGCATATGTGGTGGCCCATCTTGGTCACATAGTGCAGAGGTCTACAGATGGCCACATAGCAGTCATAGGCCATGACCACCAGGAGGACAATCTCTGAAGCACCTAAGAAATGTTCAACAAAGAGCTGTGTCATGCGGCCATTGAAGGAGATAGCTTTTGTCTCAGAGAGCAAGTCAGCTGGCATTTTAGGGATTATGGAAGAGGAATAGCATGCATCTATCAAAGAGAAGACAGCCAGGAAGAAATACACTGGGGAGTCCAAAGTCTGGCTACAGATTATGGTAACCACAATGAGCAGGTTTCCCACGACCGTGACAATGTAGGTGATAAGTAACACCAAAAATAGAATTCTCTATGTCTAAGGATTCTGTGTCAGCCCCGTTAAAATGAATTCAGTCACTTTCATCCTGATTTTTTTTATTTCAGTGCTGATGAAACTTAGAAGTGGTGGATTAAACTGTAAAAACAAAATTCCTAATAGCAAAGGTTATGAACACTACCTATTTTGGGTTTTCAGATGAACCAAAGACTCTTTAATAATATAAGCTATTTTCTTTCATGTTATGCCAGAAGAGAAGAAACATGCTACTTATTTTATAAAAAGAGATTAGAATAAATCTTTAAGCTGTCTAATTCAGCTTCCTATGAGGATGCTGAATTCCCCCTTTACAACCCCTGAAAAGTGGTCTCTGGGCCTTTGTCAGACAACACCCATGCATAGAGAACTCATCAGCAAAAAATCTGACTCCTTCTCAGCCAGTAAGAAACATTAGAAAACTCCTCCTTAAATATATTTTTAAAAACTCTTTCACAACTATTGGTTCTCGTTCTTCACACTGTTTATATACAGATTAATTCTAATTCACCCCCTTCTACTTAAAAGCTCTTTAAGTAAGCAGCAGAGAAGAGGACTGTATCTATCTTATTCACCTCTTTATCCTCCGCACTTGTTCAGTATCTGGCTCATAAATGTATTCAATAAATATTGATTAAGTAAATAAATAAGTGGGAAGACTCTTTA
The DNA here is from genome assembly GCF_041146395.1 of Eulemur rufifrons. Taxonomy (NCBI): domain Eukaryota; kingdom Metazoa; phylum Chordata; class Mammalia; order Primates; family Lemuridae; genus Eulemur; species Eulemur rufifrons. The sequence goes on along the minus strand of NC_090988.1, from coordinate 90,772,405 downwards.
CCTACTTCCTCTATGTTTTCTTTTTTCCAGGTAACTCCAAAAAGGAGTCTTTACAATCTTACTTTAAAAAATGAATAAACTGTTAGAAATTAAGTCTATATACTCCATTCACTCCTCCAGATCTACTCTCACTCTTCTCCACCCTGGGTGGCTGTCTTCCAAGGTCAGCTTCAACCAGTTCCCTTACCTCTGGCCAGGAGGCAGTGCAAGCTGAATGCTAGAGATCAGGAAGGGAAGAAAAGGATGCCAGGGTATTTATTTGCCTCGTTCCCTCCTGTGGCTTGTCAATGGCAGGGCGTCTTTAAGGCTGCTGGTCCTTTGGGTGGACCTTTGCTACAATTACAGTTCCTTTCCCTACGGTTACTTTCTGAATGTAAGTATCTATAGGAGTTATCATATGCCAGCCACACCATTGTACATTGGTAGGCTGGAAAACGCAGGTAGCTTGTCTCTTTAGTTCATAGGTCTTTCAACTGCAAGGAATAATACTAAAGGAACTGTATCCAACGAACCATACCACAGGAGCCTCTTTCACAGCTGGTCTTGATTTAGATGATGAGGTCCCGGACCTTGAATTGGAGCCTGATGCTAAAAGTGAATGAGACATGGGAATGGGGCCTGAAGAAAAGGAAGGTGATTGTATCATGCTTATGGGAGGATGTATGTTTTTGTGACTAGAGGAAGACTGTGGCAATATAATATCTTGTTCTAAATGCTCTTCCAGAACATTGCCATTTCCTTATAAAGAGGTAGAGTCTAGCCTCTCCATTTGAACATGGTAGGGACTTTATGACTGTCCTAACTAATGGAATATGTCAGAAATGATTCTATGTAACTTCTAAGGTTAGATCAATAAAACAACATTGCGCCTGCTCGGCTCACCCTCTTGGGATACATGCTTTTTAGGGCTCTGGGCCACTGTGCCAAAAATCCTATTACCCTACAGCCAGCATTCCTGGGAGACCATATGGAGAAACCACATAGAAATAGGGGAAGATACCCAAAGAACACCAGCTATTTTAGCCCCCACTCGCTGCCTGTTCAAGACTTTCAAGCCTACATACTACACATAGAAGTGAAGAAACTTTTTAGATGACTTCAGCAACAGCCTATTTCTGACTGCAACGTCATGAGACACCCTGAACCAGAAGTCCCCAGCTGAGCTGCTCACAAATTTATGACCCACAAAAACCATCTGAAATCAATAATAACATTATTGCTGTTGTTTTAAGCCACTAAATGTTGGGGTGATTTGTTATGCAGCAGTAGCATCTAAAACACTACAGTGATGTACGCACTATAATGTTGGCTCATGAATAGACAAATAGACTGAATGAACAAAAGAGAAAACTAGAAAATAGAATAATTGATATATAGATACATATGAAAGCGGTGGTGTTTCAGGGTAGTGAAAAATTGAGTGATTATTCAATAAAAGTGCTGAAAATTTTTAATTATTTTTATGATAAGAAAGCAAAGCGTATTTACCTTACCTGGATATTCAAACCCTATATGGGTTAAAGAAGGTAATGTAAAAAGCGAAACTTTAAACTTTTAGAGAAAAGTATCTTTATATAAAACTCAGGGCAGGAAAGGATTCTGAGAAGTAGGTGCAGAGGACTTTCTTCCTGAGTCCAGCTTCCTCATCTCTGCATCTCGGCTTGGGTGGCGAATCCTTGATTCCAGCGCTGTTTCCTCCAGTATCCAGATGCCAGATTCTCCAATTCCAATAATTGTGAAGTTTCCAATTCCCTATATTAGATTCCATTTTTGCTAAAATATCTAAAGCACATTTTATTTCTTTCACTAAAGAATAAATAAAATTTCGTGGCTGGTTTTTATTCAATTCAAATTATTGAATTACTGGAGTCATTAATATTGCTGAACGCACTAAGTAAATCTATTATAAAGTGAGAAAGGATGAAGAAAAAATAACAACTTTTTGCTTTAGTATATATGTTGTGGATTGATTTTTCAACACAGCAATATATGTTGCAAGAGCCTTTAAAAAATTATTGTTGTAATACAGTATCAGTTCTCCAAACCTACTATAGAGCAATTATAAATAGAGAAGATACCTTTGACCTATCACTTAAATCAATGAGAACATGCAGTCTACAAAGAATCAGAAAGACATTCATTCTACAAAACAAAACAATCTATTCTCAAAACGTTTAACATCCATTGTGTGTGTGTGTGTGTGTGTGTGTGTGTGTGTTTTAAGTGCTCCCGGAGTGTTTAATTTAATGTAGGCAGATTCTGGGGACTCTACTGTGATATGAGTGACAAATATATATTTCAACTACTGGAGGAGGCCAATTGATCTAGATTCATAGAGTAGGGTTGAATACTTTTCTGTCCAAATGTTGGTCAGAACATGCAAAATCAACCAAATGTTAGCTGGACGTCTTAACTCCGTAACAGTGTAAAGTTAACAAAGTTTATTTCCATTGGATTTATCCTCAGCTATGAACACATGCTATGAAACTTTAAATCAATTAATTTGACCAAGACATTTATTTTTACTGCTAGAGTAACATTTTTAATGATGTAAATTTTTAAGTTTAAAGTATCAATCTCTTTGACTAAAGTGAACAAGGTCAATTGGGTCATAGTTTTATGGGCCAGGGAGGTACCATAGTCCTCACAGTTTTGTTTTGTTTTTTTTAATAAAAGAGTTTAAATTTTAAAACTCTTTTAAGTTTTAAAACTTTATTTTTTTAAATTCAGAATATTATGGGGGTTCAAACATTTTGGTTACATGAAATGCATTTGCCTCACTCAAGTCAGGGCTACAATGTTCTCACCACAAAAAAAATGATAAATTGGTGAGGTGACAGCTATGTTAATTAGCTTGATTAAATCTTTCTATAATGTATACATAGATCAATACATCATAATGTACCCCATAAATATATATGATTATCATGTATCAATTAAAAAGAAAACAAAGACAAATTTTAATTTTTTTTTAAATAGGCAGGGTGTGGTGGCTCACGTCTGTAATCCTAACACTCTGGGAAGCCAAGGCAGAAGGATTGCTTGAGGCTAGGAGTTTCAGACCTGCCTGAACAAGACTGAGACCCTGTTTCTACAAAACATAGAAAAATTAGCCGGGTGTGGTAGCACACACCTGTAGTCCCAGCTACTCAGGAGACTGAGACAGGAGGATCACTTGAGCCCAGGAGTTTGGGGTTGCTGTGAGCTATGGTGACACCACTGCACTCCAGCCAGGGTGACAGAGCGAGACCATGTCTCTAAATTAATTAATTAATTAAAAATAAGAACTTGAAATAAAACTAAAAATTGTTGTCCACCAAAGAATCTTAGTATGATTGCATAAGCAGCATACAGTATTAATTAAATCTATGCAATTATCTTGGTCTCTAAGGGATATAATGAATTACACTTCAATAAATATTAATTTATGTGGCTGTTTCAGAATAAATAGGCTAAATAACCAAAAAAGAATGATAACAAAATGGAGTAACTGACAGTGAAAGTATTCCTTGCTTCTGTGAAAAGATGAATCTCATGTTCTGCCATTAGGGATACAGCCCTCATCCAACTAAGGTCACTTTTTTACTCCACAGTTTCCTCATGGCGTTTTTCATTTCTGCATTCCTCAGGGTGTAGATTAGGGGGTTCAGCATGGGAGTTATGAAAGTTAAAACCACAGTCATGAATTTATCAATGGGAAGGGTAGAATTGGGCCTTGCAAACAGGAAGATACAGGGGACAAAGAATAAAAAGACCACAGTGATGTGGGACACACAGGTGTACAAGGCTTTGCGTTTCCCTTCCACACTCTGAGCCTTCAGAGAGCGTAATATGACCCCATAGGAAAGGAGAAGCATGAAGAAAGTGACAGTACAGATGGCCCCTCCATTAGCAATCATGGAAAGTCCAATGAGGTAGGTGTTGGTGCAAGCAAGTTCCAGCAAGGGATACATCTCACATACGAAGTTGTCAATAACATTGGGGCCACAGAAAGGGAGCTGGTAAATAAAAATAAATTGAATTAACGAATGAAAAAAGCCTCCAATCCAGGCCACCAACAGCATGAGAACACACACCCGCCGATTCATGATGATCAAATAATGAAGCGGTTTACAAATGGCCACGTAGCGGTCATAGGCCATCACCACCAAAAGAATGACTTCTGCACCAGCAAATAAATGATCTATAAAAATTTGAGTCATACAAGCCTGAAAGGAAATGGTCATTTTCTCAGAAAGCAAGTCTGTGATTGTTTTGGGAGCAATGGTGGTCGAATAGACAGTATCTATAAACGATAAATAAGCCAGAAAAAAGTACATGGGGGAACCCAGGGACGGGCTGGCCGCGACGGTCACTACGATGAGCAGGTTGCCCAGAACCGTCACAATGTAGATGAGTAAGAACACGACAAACAGAACTTTCCGCCCCGCAGGGTTCGGTGTGAGCCCCAGGAGGATAAATTCAGTCACATTGTTCCTCTTTCCCATGTTCTTCTAAAGGTGTTGAACTCAGGTGTCACAGCCTGCAAACAAAAGGGTGGATGATGAATTTCAGATGATCCCAAGCTCCATGTCAAAAGTGTAAAGCCTTAGTCAACAGTGTTTCCCCACAGGGCCTCACACAGCTCATTAGAAAATACACGTGTGGACTGTCCTTCCACAACTACCCTCTTCATTTTCACAAATTTCTTGCTTCAGCTACAGTGATGAGACTTCAGCATCGTAACTGGAAGGTATATAAGAGCAGATACATCTCTGAGATGATCTACTGAAATCAAGATGGCTGCTTTCTCCAGCGTACCTCTCACAATGACTGCATTTTTGGTATCATATGTTTTTTCTCTTAAAGTTGTTTTTTTTTTTTTTTCTCTCTCTGAAATCTACCATGAAAATAATCTCATATGTATTGACTTTGCTTACATATTTATGTAAAGTAATACTTAGTATATGAGCATAAAATTATAGGCTGATATTTAGATGGTTGCTTTTCTGAAATACTTTACTATGAGCTCCTATAATCTAGGAATAACTCACTCACAGCAATGAAAGAACCAGGCATGTCGTGAGTGCTCATGAAATGCTTATTAAACTTTATTTAATTAAAGTGAATTTCAAAGCTCATGAGAGAGCAAGTTAATGGAGATAAATGTATTAAATTCTTACCAGCCATGAAAGTCAAATGAAGGCAATGTTTTGTTTGAAAATACCCACATACACATACACAAACTGAACTGCCATTTATTGTAACATATGCTATTAAAGGGAAAAAATGGAAAATGCAACTCAAAGTGAAAGTGGTTGAGTACTGTACAGACATTTTCCCTTCTTTTCAAATTTGTTTAGGATTGATTATGTCTAGCCATGATCAATTCAGAATGTGAAAAATAAAGATTTTAGGCAAAATCATGGTATATTAGAAAGAATACTAAAAATCTGGAAATATTAGTTGATTTTTAGCTTAGTCATCTTGGGAAAATCATGTCCTGTCTTATATTCCTTATTGGAAATGTAATGATTTTTCTTGATATGACTTTATGCATTTTTATCATTGACACATTTATCCTAAATGACATGATGTCATTTTTGTTGGTAAACCATTTTTATATTAATCAGTCTGATTTAGCAAGTGCTAAAGGTTTTTTGATTATTAAATTAATCAATACATGAATTATTTTGTTCATTAGTTCTTGTTTATCTGAGTTCATGCTAAACACATTCATTCTTACTGGAGTAAAATTATCTGTTGGGCCTTTCAGATATGATCCAGGGCCAATTTTATGTGTAATATGTGCAACTTTGTATTAGCAGGATTATATATATATATATATATATATATATATATATTGTCTTGGTCAGTTTTGTTCTGTTTTGCTCTGTGATTTTGCAAGGGTGGGCTGGTATGCCTGCAATACTATAGCTTTTGAGAGCTCAGGTCCCAAATTCTGGTTTGGAATTTGAGCCTCAGCATCCATATATACCACCTCTGTGTCCTTGGATAAATTATTCAACATCATCTGTGTAACGAGAATTGTAATAGCACCTAACCTGGAGGGTGGTTTTAAGGATTAAATAAGACAATGCAAATAAAGCTCACAGAAAATTTTCTGGCAAATAATAAACACCAAATAAATTCACGATATTATTTACTATTATTTGTTTCCCCATGTAATTTTAGTGTCACATTTTTACAATGAGTGTTACATGAATTTCCCCAAAGTCCACTCTCCTCTCTAATTATCCAAAGAAGCATTCTCTATGGGATGGATGGATTGTCATTATTGTGCACAGTTATGGAGGTTGTCCTTTCCATTCCCACTCACATTACTGTGTGGAAATTCACTGTCTCTCTCCATACCTCATTTCCCTCTTTGAAATTTATCATTGAAACTAAATTTAATCTGAGGGAACTTTTAGAAAATTAGAGGGTCAGCTGAGTGCATACTGTGGTGTGTTCAGTTTCATTCACTACCTTCTAAGACCTTAAAAATGAGAAAATATCCATCTAATTAACCCACAGGCAGAAACAGATGTTGGCATTTTCCTTAAGGGTCTGTAGATCTTGCACCTAACAAAATTCATAACCTCTATGTCCACAGACACTAAAATACTCTTTCTAATAAGGCGTAAGTGTAGGTTCATGAATTTAATGAGTAACTTGATTTCCCAGAACACAAGTGTCCACATTTTGTAATAAGCTGCTATTAATTTACACATCAAAATATTATTTGGGGTATATGCATGAAAGAATAGAAATAAGAGACTGGAACAAATATGTGTCCACCAATGTTCATGGCATCATTATTCACAATAGCCAAAAGGTAGAAACAACTCAAGTGTCCATCAACTAATGAATTAATAGAAAATTTGTGGTATTAGGGGATATTATTCAGCCTTGAAAATGAATGAAAGTGTGATACATGCTACAACATGTATAAACCTTGAAGACATGCTAAGTTATGAAAGAAACCAGACACAAAAGAAAAAATATGTTATGATCTCACTTTTATGAGGCACCTGGAATAGTAATATTCATAGAGACAGAAAGTGCAATAATGTTTACCAGGGGCTAAGGGGAGGGAGGAAGGGGAAGTTATTGTTTAACGGATACACAGTTTCAGTGTGGAATGATGAAAAAGTTTTGGAGATGGATAGTGATGATGGTTGCACAACAATGTGTTAGGTATATTTTACAACAATTTTTTGAAAATCAACAGAAATAAAACATCTTCACAGAACCAGAACATTTTAAAATACTGTATACAAGGTAATAATTTATAAGGAGCTATAGTAATCCTCACTATTATCTTTAATGTATTAAGATAAAAAATAAATAATTGGCGGATTCTCCTACTTACATAAAGCAATCTAAAAGAAATTATTGTGAGGACCATATATGTGTCATATATTGCTATGTTGTCTAATGTATTTTCTCTATTTCAGTTTGCATTTAAACAAAACTAAAAAAAAAAATGGAGAAAGTATTGCCATGGTACTTATTCCAATAATATTCTATAAAAAGAAGGAAATGCATGTGCTATCTTATTCTTGGAGGTTCTAGTAAAAAAAGTTTGAGATCAAATTATAAAACCTTCTTCTTAAGAAATATACATAATTCATTCAAAGTGAAGAGCTTTTGTAAATATGTTACCTGGGTTTTCTATTTCCTCTTTGGCCACGTGTTCCAAATCCAGGCTTCTGTAATTTTATCTTTGGTCATAGAAGATGACAGCTTATTTTGGTGAAGATAAGTCAGGATTGCCACCATATCAATTCAGGTGTGACTGAAAAGAAAAGAAGAGGAAATGCTAAGTCACTGATGCTGTAAATACTTTGTCACAGAGGGATATATCTCTTTTTACCTGCACAAAGTATGACCATCTTCTTCAACTTTCATAAACATTTTGCAGTTTGGATTATAGAGTTGGCTTCAAGAATAAACAGTTGATATGATCGATGAATCAAGGGGATGGGTATATACACATGTAATGAGTGCCGTGTGCACCATCTGGGGGATGGACACGCTTGAAGCTCTGACTCAGGTAGGGCAAGGGCAACATATGTAACCTAAATATTTTACCCCTGTAATATGCTGAAACAACAGAAAATTTCTTTTTTTTTTTTTTTCAACTTTTTAAAATAACCTTTATTTTTTTTAAAGTTAATATATGCAATATAGGAAACTGAAAAACACAAGAAGCAAAGAACAAAGTCATCCACAATCACAAGCAGAGAAAATTTCTAAATCATCAAATTTGAAAGCTATCATTGAGAATATGTACCAAGAATTAAACAAATTTAAAAAACTCACTGTTATTTTTACTGACCTAATTAATCCAACAAAACCTTTATAGCATTTTTAGTCACCAGTGCACAGAGCTGGATAATCTAAAGCATGGGCTTTATTTTGGATATTTTTAAAGCATTCATGTGACTGCTTTAATATGGTTCAGGTCTATTAAGGTAATGGCCTTTATTTTATATCTTGACAGTAACATTAATACCCAAGGGTAAATCTTCTCCCAGGTAAAGGAAGATATGACTGGGAACTTAACAATGAACAACAAAGTACCTCACTGAGTTGTTCAAACTCTTTCCCCTCAAGGCTGCTTCCAAATTAAATTCACTGAAGAATCATGCCCCAGAGAGTCGAGATCTCCCACATGTTCCTTCCAGTGTATTCTGTATTTCCAGAATCTCTTCCTGGACAATAACTTTAAGATAATTAAGTGAAAAAAATAGAAACATAACAGCAAAGAGCAAGTCATTTATTAAGAACAAAGACAGGTTGCACAAACAAGAATCCTTTCTTTTTAATTAGTCAGCATATATTGGAAATTCTCAAATCCAAGAAGACACTAGAGTAAAAAGAAAAGCTTAAGCTTTTGTATATAGCAAACATACTTAATGGGAATGGCACAAGATCATTACTAATCAGCTCAGTAAAAGTTTCAAACAAATTCAGATGAGATATCTGCATATCACAACTCAGAAGTTTTGTCCAGAAGAAAACAGAAATACAGAAATTAAGACCTATAAAAGAGATTATTAAAAAATAAGAAAAAATATGAAATGTAACATTCTTGTAATGACAGAATTATAGAGATGAAAAACAAATTGCTGGATTCTAGTGGTGGGGGAAGAAAGGAAGTATTTGTGGTTATAAATGGGTAGTCTGAAGTTTTCTTGTGATGGAACTTTTTTGTATTCTGGCTGTAGTGGTAGTCACAGGAAGTGCTACAGTTGGTAATATTGCATAGAACTAAACATACACCGCCACAAACACAAATGTGTGCATGTAAAACTGATTAAATATGAATAAGGTTAATGAATTATAACAATATTGGTTTCCTTATGTGATATTGTACTATATATATGCAAGACATTACCAATGGGGGAAATTGAGTGAAGGGTATGAAGCACCTCTGTATTTCTTACAACTACCTAAGAATCTACAATTATCTAAAGAATGAAATTAAACCAACTTTATGGCATCATTTTAATTCTACTAAACTCTCAATGCAGCAATAAAAATCATAACATAAAAAAAGAAAAATTAAATCCAGAAATTTTTGGCACTTGATATAGGATGTCTTTTATATAATGGCTGCTCCTTAAATCTAAATGTCTTTATACATCCCAAAAAATCCATACGATATGTACAACACAAGTCCATAATATCATACATAACTAGGACGCTCAACAAAAAACTAAGACACTGAGAATACTATGAACTTCAGATTACTTCTATATACAGAAAGAAACATCAAATCCCAGCAGAAATTGCTCTGCAGCTCATGATTCAAGCATGATAGGAAAGTGAAGGAAGCCTGAAGAGATTTTCAGCAAGAGGAGAGGGAATTAGAAAGTCCAAGAGAGATGGAGTTCAGCCAGAATCACCCAGAAAATTGTAAGTCACACTAGTTTTAAAATCACTAAAGAACAGGGTCTGAGATCTGGTAAATCAATGTGGAGTACAGGGATAGAATGAAAGTGTGGAGGATCTCTGATAACATCTTCAAAAGGCATCATCACTTCTGGGGCAGATGAGGATGAGTAGCAATGAAACTCTCTTGGGAGGGTTAGTGCTAAAGGAAAAGAAGGAAGTAGGAGAGAAAATTAAGGTCCTGAGGAGACAAATAAGAATGACAAAATCTAACTATACTCTAATCCTTCTTTCCCCATTTAAAACGTTTTCCTATGCTAAAAAAAATATATATATATAAAGAGGACATTTATGAAGGATTCATAGAAATATTATAAGACACCCAAACCCTCAACCCTCACTCTATCTATATGGCAGACTTACATCAGGACTTCAAAATGAACAGAAGACAAAAATCGGTGTGACTCCATACAAAGCTATGGTAAGAAGAAACCAGAAAATGAGAACAGTAACAACTCAACTCCTGATTCTTCTAAAACCAAGAAGCAAAGAAAACTGTTACAAAAATGTATCGATTGGGTTTTCAAAGAAACAGTTTCTGGTAGAGGTTTGTATGTATGCAGGATTTATTGGTGTGTGTCCTAGGGAATAACACCTGTAACAATACAATGGAAATTGGACAGAGAGAGAAACTAACATGAATGCAGTTGCATCAAAGGCCCATATCACAGGCAATTTTGAGATAGGTATGGCCTCAAAGATGTCCAAATCAAGGTAAATAGGCTGGACCTTTGTACCCTTAATTCAATCAGTAATCAGGTGCAGGCAAAGATGATCCATGATGTAGATGCCTGACAGATACGCATAACTTTAATCTCATAATAAGGAAACTGTCAAATTCAGATTGACAGATATTCCACAAAGCAAACAGAAGCTTCTCCTCAAAATGCTATTGTAATGAAATGGCAAAAAAGTACTAAAGAACTTTTCCAGGTCAAAATAAACTAAAGAGACCTAGCAATAAATTCATGATCCCAGATTTTACCCCGGACTCAAAAAAAAAAAAAATTCTGTAGAAAACTTTAATGGAATAGTTGGTGCTATTTGAATATGGACATATATTGAGTAATAATATTATATAAATGTTACTTAATTTGATAATTCTTTGTGTTTGTGCAAGAAAATGTTTTTGTTCTTATAGAATATACATATTGAAATATTTAGGAGTAAAGAGTCACATTATCTCATTTCCAGAATGTCTAGAACAATCTTAAAAAGAGCTTCCTTGTTTCCTTTCTACTGATACTACTGCAAACCATAGTAATGAAGAGCTAAAGCTCAGAACTCATGTGAAACAATACACAAGAGGGAAAACAAAGCAATAAGGTACTACTTAACTCAACGAACAGAACAGCATCACACATATCAATTCTATCAATCAACGTGAACAGTCTGAATACCCCACTCAAAAGACATAGGCTGGCTAAACGAATGAAAAAATATAAACTATGTATCTGCTATCTCTAGGAAACACATGTAACCCACAGGATTCATACACACTCAAGGTGAAGGGATGGGAAAAAATATTCCTCCCAAGTGGAAACCAAAAGAAAGAAGGTTCAGTCACTCTCATATCAGATAAAATTATCTTTAAATCAACAATGGTAAAAGAAAAAAAAAAGACAAATATAATCTTTATATAATGGTAAAGGGAGCAATTCAACAAGAAGACATAACAACCCTGAAAATATATGCACCTAACACAGGAACCCCCAGTTTAGTAAAGCAAATTCTTCTAGATCTAAGCAAAGAAATAAACAGTACCATCTTAATTGTCAGGGACTTCAATACTGCACTGACAGAAGTGAACAGATCATCAAAGCAGAAAATGAATAAAGAAACACTGGACTTAATTGGAACTCTAGAACAAATGGGCCTAACAGAGATTTTCAGAACATTCTACAGAAGAACTACTGAATACACATTCTTCTCAGCAGCACATAGGACATCCATGATGGATCATATCTTAGGCCACCAAACAGGCCCCAACAAATTCAAAAAAATAGAAATCATACCATGTATCTTCTCAGACCACAGTGGAATAAAACTAGAAATCAATTCTAAAAGAAACTCAATTCTACATAAAATCATGGAAATTAAACAATCTGCTATTTAATGGGTCAATTGAATGCTATTGGGTCAATAATGAAATTAAGGTGGAAATCAAAAGATTCCTCAAACTGAACAACAAAGGGGACACAAGCTATCACAATCTATGGGATTCAGCAAAAGCAGACCTAAGGGGAACATTCATAGCCTTAAATGCCTACAATAATAAGACAGAATGATCACAAATTAACAATATAATGACACATCTCAAGGAACTAGAAAAGGAAGAGGAAATCAAACCCAAAGCAGAAAGAAGAAAAGAAATAACAAAGGTCAGTACAGAACTAAATGAAATGGAAAACAAAACAAAAAAAAAAATTCAAAAGAATCCATGAAACAAAAGTTAGTTCTTTGAAAAGGTAAACAAAATTGATAGACCTCTTTCTAGATTATCAGAAATAGAAGAGATAAGACCCAAATAAACTCAATTAGAAATGAAAAAGGAGATATTACCACTGATACCACAGAAATACAAAATATCATATGTAAATACTATGAAAATGTCTATGCACATAAATTAGAAAACATAGAGAAAATGGACAAATTCCAGAAAACACATAACCTCCCAAAACTCAATCAGAAAGAAATAGAATCCCTAACCAAATGAATGAGACATGAGATTGAAGTAGTAATTTAAAAAAAAAAAAAAATCTTTCCACAGATCCTTTGTGCCAAGTTAGTTTTTAAATGCTTTCAAGCTCTTGAATGTTGCATTTTGCCAGCTCTTATGGTTGCTCTTATATGGAGATTTGGGGTAAAAGAAGCCATTTTTGCTAGCTCTATATTTAACTTTCCAGTTTGGCAATAGATATTGGTTATAGAGAACTACTGCAACATATTTTGAGGCATCATTCATATAGGTTAATATTTTCAGTGTATTTTTTATTGGAGTAAGTAAATAAATTCAGATTCTGGGCTATTGTAGGCATGATCTAATCTAGCAAACAATTTACCTCATTCAGATAAACAGAAAGTAGTAGTTCTTTGAATTCAGATGAAAGGGACATAGAGAATTATGGCTTATGCATATATTAGTTTCTCATCTTGGAGTCATAATTTAATCCACAGTAACTTTGATCACATCAGATAGTTCTTCAGAATTAAATATGTCTGTGCATATTTTACCACTTACCAATAAGAGAGGCACAGTGCTAAGATGTGCTCTTTCACTCTTAGAAATAATACATAGGACATTTGGGGTTGCTGGATTCAATTGATTTATTGAATAAATTGAAAACTGCCAAATTTTAGTGGAGCCTATTACATGATAAAGATTTTGGCTGGTTCAGATAGGTATTTATGTGACTATTTAATCTAAGACCCTTACGACATAGAAGATACAATATTTAACTAAACATATGATGAGATAAAGATGCTCAGTGGAGCCAAGTTAAGGAAACAACAGTGGAAGCCCTTAGGCGCTATTTCTGTCTTGGAAAAGAACAATTTTTTTCTTGTAGAAACAGTCATTGAATTGATATTGGACTAAAATAAAGAGATTGAATTAATGGACTAAAGATTATTATGGTTACATCTGACACAGATGCAGGCTTTTGTTAATACCCTCTACTCTACCCTAAAACTGCAGAACTATGATTGCCTATCTTTCAGAGCATAAGACTGTCAACTTTCAGCTCTAGGGCTCTCTGTCTTAGACCTTCATGGCTTCAGGGGCAGAGACTTTCTAACAGCCAGAGTAAAACCCTTCTTTGCTGCGGACATGGTTGGGTAAGGGAACCTGGGGTTGCATCCTCCTTCATTCTGGTTTAAATATGACCTGCCTTACCTAAACATTTCATAATATGAAACTCATAATTTATTATTCACTTTACTATAGGATTTTTCTTTTCACATTACAGGCTTTTCACATTCCTTGGCATTCAGCTACTTTTTCTTGGCAAGACCCAAGTCTTTTTCCTCTAGGGATTGTGTTCTAGGGAAGAAAACTGTTCAGAGAGATTACTTCATCTGAATTTTTTCCAAATATTCTAATTAACTAATCTATAATGACCTTACACTCTCTTTCATTTAAAATAATGATGATTTTAAAAGTCATAAACTGTGTCTGCACATATAAATGGAAGAATTATTTTCCTGATAAAATAACCCAAGAGATTTCAGAAAACTCAATTTTCTGCCCAAGCTGGAGTATGTGTTCAGTTGGTATCTAGTCCTCTAGCTGTGATGTTTTCTTGTTATATCCATCATTGCTTGGACAACTTTGTGAAAGGTCTTGATTTCTTTGGATGAGATTGGGGAGATATAGGGAGATGCTTTTAATTAGCAAAGCATTGGTCAGAGGGGTATGCCATTTGAATGACTGAAAAACTGAAGAGTTCTTCTCCCTGTGAGAAAGCTCTGTCGTTGGCTTTTCCATAAAGTTAAATCCCAACATTTGCATTGCTGGGTACAGAGCTTAATAGCTATGTAAGATATGAAAGTTACCATAAATCCTCAATCATAGTAAAGTAATTTTTGGTTGCTTCGTTATAATTGACTGAGAAGAGATAAATTCAAATAACTAAGTTTCAGGTTGTTAAATGTTTTATTTATTTCTGGCACCAAATAAGGGGGGCTTGGCCTTATTATTTTCCACTAATTAGGTCAATTTTTACATAGTCATGCAAACATAGCATTTTTGTTTTCCTAGGAAGAAATTTTTCCGGCAGGTGAGAATATTCAACTACCTTTGTAGAGTAAATATTGACATTATATTTAAGTGTCTTGTGTTTATATTTTAGGCATGTGCCTTGGTAGCTTCTACACGTCTCTGAAGGACTGAGATAATGGGAAGCCTGTGTGGAAATATGGAAACTGTTCCCACATGGATCTATTAATATTTCTAGATTCACTGGTCATCACATATTATCATGTGTTCTATAATCACACATAGATGCATGAGGTATCTACAGTTACCTTCACTGAGAGAAGCATTGATTTCTCTGGACCAAGGACAAGACCCAAGATGTGAGTTCCTGAAACAACTGACGAGGAATACTCATTGGAAATTCCTGTGATATGTTGAAATATAGCTAATGTCTTGAATATCATGTTTTCTTTAGACAAATATGAATTGGAAAAATTAAGCTAGCAAAACACAGAAATTAATCAGAATATGCAAAGTATATTTGGTTATAGTATACACCTTGATATTTTCCATATCAAATAAAAAATTTTGCCAAATAACAAGAGAAATATATTACATTTACGTGTAAAACAAATAAACCAATGGACTTATAATCTCAGTCTTTGGGATATTATATTTTACATGATATGTTAATAAACCTTTAGAATTACTATCAGATATTTGAATTAGGGATTTAAAATTGCATATCATACCAAGCCTGTTCGAGTGAAAAGTACCAAATTCATATTATGTTCTGGAAGCATAGTATGCACTTTGATGTATGAATCTAAAAATTATCCTAGCAAACATCATAGGGACAGTATCCCAACAAAAATGACACTTGGACATTACCTTATCTACTGTCATTTAGAATGATTTTTAAGACTATAATGATAAAATATTACAGAGGTTATTTTTGTTATTGTGGGAATATATCTTTTAAAAATGTCATGTTCTGAATAAACTATGTTAAATTATTTTTCTTCTAGAAAGTGTTAAAGTAGTGTTTTAAGTTGAAAGCCTAATAATACTATTTTAAAATGTTAAATATTTGATGACTTAAACTATGAAGGATAGTTTATATACCGTAACTTACAAGTAAATAAATTGCCCAATAGAAGATTTATCCTGGTGAAATCTGTCATTGATGATTAAAGAGAGAAAAGGCCCTCACCTCACAGAAAGTTAAGGTGTGGGTAATAAAAGAGAATAGGGTATAGACTACTTTTTTACATTCTTCAACAATTGTGCCTTTATTGGTCTATAGCTTCAACAGTGACAGAACTCCTGAATTATGTGAATGAGACGTGTAGTTCATCACAGCTGGCTTCTAGTGAGAGCTCAAATTCTCCCTGCACATGACCTCCCCCACTGCCAAATCTATGTAAATGGAATCATCTTGTCTACGATTGGAGGTTTATTAATTTTCCTCAGCAGTGAATAACCGCAAAGTCTAGGTTTGTATCTACACTTATTCCATTCTTCTCTGTTCTTTACACTTATTCCATTCTTCTCTGTTCTTTAAGTTTGTCCTTAACCATCAGATCTAGAAACTTAAAAAAATCAATATTGTTTTCCTTTCTGCATTTTTAAAAGTTTTCTTTACTAGGATCTGATCTCTGTTTATTTGTTACAGCTGCCCCAAGAAGCTTCCTTGCATATCCCCAGAGACCCTCAGGAGGTTACGCTCCCAGTACTTTCTCACTGAAAGAAATCTTCCTGAAGAATATGTTTTAAAGAATACTACTCTCACTTAATTATCTTATTACTTGTGGATATTCATTTATTAAGCATAATTTCTATTTCCTGATTGGATCCTTCTTTTCTTTCATTTTCTATGTGTTGCTCTCCCTCTGCTGATGGGTCCAACGTTTCCCGTATTATTCTGCATGCTTCTCATCAAAGTCCATCCCAGCACAGGTAAAATTACTGCTCACATCTGATTAGTAAAATATACAATATTATTGTATGCCCAGAAATAAGTTAATGAGTTACAGGTACTATTCATTTTATCCTGGACTATGTCTATAATTCTTTTCAAGTTGTCCAAGATGCAGAAGATTTTTTCTGATCCAGTTTTCACAGTGAAGCATTCAAGAACACCAATAATAGCACTCATTTATTGAGACTTTACCAAGTGCCAGACACTGTTCTAAGTACTTCGCTTTGTTGTGATACAACAAGCCTAAGAGGTAAACACTATAGGTGTCTCCATTCTAAAAATGATGAAACTGAGGCACAGAAAGGTTTATTAAGTAGCTCAAAGTCACATAGTAAGTGGTGAAGCTGGAGTTGCAGCAGAGGCAGTGTGGCTCCAGAGTCCACATTATTCACTAATGTGCTGTGTTCTCTCTCCAAGGATGCCTTGGCTCTTAAATAGGTACACCCCGATGAGAAACTTAGAGTCATAATTTGCTCACTGTAATGATCAAACCTCATTTGCCACTGGCTTGCATTTTTCAAATAACAGTGATAATCTGGGATATTGTTATATAAGTATAAAAACATGAAAAATGAAAAAAATGAGAGCAGAGTAGAATAAAGTAGGGCTGCAGTAATAGTATCATAGATAGTTCGACTGGAAAGGACTCTGAGATTGTCCAGTTCAATTCCATTATTTTCTAATGAGCAAATTGAGATACACTTGTAATTACACCTAGAAAATGACTCAAACCCATGTCTTCTTACATTGAGCTTGGAATTTTCCCTTGTATATGCCTCTTTTTGGAATCTGAACACTGAAGCTCTATTTTTGAGTGCTCTCAGTAGGTAAACAGTATTATAAATAAACCCATGTCCCACTGCTCTTTACTTCTCTTTTCAGTGTCCATTTTCTCCGTCTTCACTGACTAGCTCACCCCAAAAGTTTTGAAAAATAATACTAGCTGGAAAAGTGGTACTTGGTGATAGTCCAGTTCCAAATCAATTACCAAAACTTAGGACAGTGTACAAGTGTGTTAAGAATTATAGTATAGGTAAAGATGAAATGAAGAAATTACAGCTTCTTAAAAAGCAGATACAGTCAGACCAAAAAATAATACTAAATAATTTTGTAGTTATTTAATATAGTTCAAAGTCCAGTCCCTTGGTATTTAACCAGAGATTCATGAAGACAGAATATCCTTTCAGATATGAGATATTGAAGGTATGACAGTGGATTACCATAGTATTGAGTGAGATATTTCAGAAGAGCTTATGTTTTGTGCTACACACATCACATTGTAAAGGTACCACAACTGGTACAAATTCTAAGGACCGACTATATGCCAGTTTATTTATTTAGAGTGTATTGTCACCACCAGAGAGAAAGTTTCTTGAGAGCAAGAACACTGTCCCTGTTGTTCATAGCTGATGCCTGTGCCAAGAAGTAACATATTTTAAATAAAGAGTTATCAAATGTATGATAGATTGTTGGGCCCTTAACTATTTTTCTCTAGAGAGCATCCACAAAGACTTAGAGACAGAAACTTTTACCTTTAGGCCCCAAAGACAATCATCTGAGGAGAAATGGAGTTGTTAAAGGAAGGCCCAGTGTGATCTTTAGAAGAGGAACTCAGTAGATACTTACTAAATGTTCATTGTGTGTAAACCACTGTTGAAGGTATGATGGTGAAGATGTGCTCCATGACATCGTGGGTGTGTTCATAGTCCTGTCACAATTTCATTACAGGTCCTGTTTTCCTGAGCTCTCAGCTCTGAGACAAGCCTTCCAGTAGAGTAAATGGTAGAGAGTAACAATGTGACAGAATTTGTCCTCCTGGGCCTGACTCAGAATCCTGATGGGCAAAAAGCATTATTTGTCATGTTTTTACTCATATACGTTGTGACGATGGTGGGCAACCTGCTCATCATGGTGACTGTTATCAGCAGCCCCTCTTTGGGCTCCCCAATGTACTTCTTCCTGGCCTCCCTGTCACTCATGGATGCTGCCTATTCCACTGCCATTTCACCCAAATTGCTTGTAGACCTACTCTGTGATAAAAAGATGATTTCCTTCCCAGCATGCATGGGCCAGCTCTTTGTAGAACACTTGTTTGGTGGAGCTGAGGTCTTCCTTCTGGTGGCAATGGCCTATGATCGCTATGTGGCCATCTGTAAGCCTCTGCACTATTTGACCATCATGAATCGACGGGTTTACATCCTTCTGTTGGTGTTGGCCTGGGTTGGAGGTTTTGTGCACTCTGTGGTCCAAATTGTCTTCGTGTACAGTCTCCCCTTCTGTGGCCCCAATGTCATTGACCACTTCATCTGTGACATGTACCCGTTATTGGAACTTGTGTGCACTGACACCTACTTTATAGGTCTCACTGTGGTTGCCAATGGTGGACCATCTGCACGGTCGTCCTTGTCCTTCTACTCATCTCCTATGGAGTCATTCTAAGGTCCCTTAAAAGTTACAGTCAGGAAGGGAGGCGTAAAGCCCTGTCTACCTGCAGCTGCCACATCACCGTGGTTGTCCTCTTTTTTGTTCCCTGTATTTTCATGTATGTTAGACCTGTCTCCAACTTTCCCATTGATAAATCCATGACTGTGTTTTATACAGTTGTCACTCCCATGTTGAATCCTATAATATATACCTTGAGAAATTCAGAGATGAAAAATGCTATGGAAAAACTCTGGTATAAAAAATTAACTATGGATGGAATAAGAATGCCTTCCACACCGAACATGTTTATTACCAGTTCTAAGCAACAAACAGACAGTAAATTCTAACAGTGGATAATGTAGTCAATTCAATGGATTCCCTAGGGATGCTTCTCTTTTACCTATACAAGTCATCAGAAAAGGAATAAATTATCTTTTGAGGCTAGAATTAATCTAATGGAAAAATACTGCATGATGAATAAAAGCCACAGGTATCCTATTACAAGTAATGATAAAACTAAGTTTATCTTGTAACTTTATTGTTATTAGTTTATATTGAAATGGGACTTAGAAGAAAGTGGTTTATTCTTTTCAAAGGAGAAAAACAAGTTGTTTTTGAAAATTTACTATCACTGAAATGCATGAGAAAGCAATTTGGGTAATATTTAGAACAAATTTCTAGAGCCAAAGAGTGTATTTTAAGCTTTAATGTTCATTATTCTATCAGTAAAGCAGCTTTCTGAAGCTGTACTATATGATTTGTCTTAAGATTACTTATCTTCCTTAGGTCATTGTATAAGCATTTTTAATTCAGGATATTTGGATGGCATAGGACATGTGTTTATTTGAAGACCCTATCAGTGAACAGTTTCATTGGGTGGAATGTGGATGATGATGAAAACAGATTATAGCTCTTTATTATGAGATAGATACTTCACTTTGATTTATTTTTGTGATGTTTCTCACTAGTTATCATGGGCATTTTTGCCATTCTTGAAGAACAGATAAAGCTTCTTATTTTGTGCTCGTGATGCTGAAGATATGGGTAAAGAACTGTGTTGTTTTCCATAAGCAATATATTTCCTAAATGTTATATTAAATTTAAATACTTTACTTACAGACTTAAAAATTATTTGTTGTGGCATAAATAAAATTTTGTTTTTCAATTTTATAAAATAATTTTTCCTCAATTAGCAGCCATGATGCAATATCCCAAACCAAGAACAATATAGAATTGCTTTCATTGTAATACGGAACATTATCTACACTTTGTTAAAATTTACATTTTTAAAAAATGAGTTTTATATTTATATAAGGTATACAATATGTTTCAAGATATACATAAAAAATAAAAAGGTTATTATAGTGAAGCAAATGAACATATCTGTCTTCTCACATAGGTACTCAATTTTTGGTTTCTGTGAAAAGAGCAGCTGAAATATACTCACTTAGCATAAATCCCATATAGAGTACAATTTTGTTACCTATAGTCCTCATGTGCTGTATTAGAGGCTACAAGGGAGCAGAAGCAGATCTGAGGATGAATGAGTGTAGAGATCTAATGTATAACAAGTTTACTTTCTAAGTGAAAAAAGAATTTTAGAACTCCTATTATTTTAAAATTTTCATGCCTACCCAGTCTTTTATGTAATTTATTTATAAATTTTGTAACCTCTTAGCTAGAATATTATCAATGTCCTGGCAACTACCTGTTTTTACCTCCCTGCTGCTGTTAGTCTGTCTCTCCCCAGATGTAAACTTATCCTTAAAATATATTATTGAGATTTTATTATTCCTTACCTTCATTAAAATTATATGTACACAATTTTCTGAATTTTACTGTTACCCACAACATTAAATTTCTAAATATGATCACATTTCTGCCTGTTGCTTTAGTCTCATCCTTTCCCCTGCTGTGTGTTATTGCATGTGTGAAGATACCCATTCAACCAAGGACCGTTTGGATTGATAGCAGTTTTGTGTATTGCACACAGGACTGCTGTGGACATCCTGATAGCAATTCTTTTGTGTTAAGTAGAATGTTTATATGTTCACTTTTATAGAAGGCTGCAGTTTTCCCTAATGCTGTGTCATAAGTGACATTCCTACCAGTAAGGCATAGCAGTTCCATTGCTCTGTGTCCTTACCAATACTTGACTTTGTGAGATGTTTGATATTTTTGCTAATGTAATGGCTTTAAGACAGTGAGTTCCTTGTGGTTTTATTTGCAATTTTTATGGCTACTGAAGTTGAGCATATTCTCATATGTTTATTGGATCTCTATTTTTTTCCAGTCTTGTATGAAGTGTGTATTTACATCTTTTGCCAATTTTCTTCCAGTTGTTTTCCATTATTAATAATTTATTGGGGTTCTTTAGCAATCCTGTGTACTAAATCATTTTTTTATGTGTGTTGTAGAGTAGTATTTTCTCAGTTTGTGATTTCCCATTTTTATAATTTTATCATTTCATTTGATGAAGGGTCAGAGAGAGCTTTTTTTTCTACATAAGGTATTGCAGTCTCACCACTACCAGAAAAAAAATCATCCTGTTCACGGTTTTTGCTGAATTTGCAAACTACTGATATTATTTTTCTATAACCACTTGTTTGTACCATGAGCCTTGGGAGTTGTGAACAGGTACAAGGTATCTCTGCAATAAAACTTTTGCCAGGTTCTACCTCCTCTGAGCAAAGGATACTTTTATATGCAGGCATAGATTTTCCTCCTTTACTGATCTGACATGGTGCATCTTGAGACAACAAGATCTAGTGGAATCCAAAGACAATTTGAAACAAAAGTGGATGTAAACTCTTGGTTTGTTTTTATTTCATTCTCTTTTCAAAAATACCCTTTTTTATATTGCTACTGTGTTTTGGAATGTCCATCAGTGTGTGCAGGACACGTGCTGTTCTAGTGATGGTACACTGCTTCCTTCTGCCTTCGTGGAAACACAGTACCAAGTGTCCAGAATGGATTGTTCCAGCCATTTTGATATGTAACTTAAAAAACTGGTCTCATCCAATACACATGTATTGGCTGCATTTAGCAAGGTTTACTCTTGCAAGTAAAAATGATCACCCATGAAGCATAACAAATTCTGTATTTAGTTATTATGTTTTTTGTTTCTGGGTTTTTTTTGTTTGTTTCTGTAAGATTCTTAAATTAAAAAAATAAATTAAAAAAACTTAATTTTCATCTTTTAATTCATTAACTCTTTAACAAATAAAAATTTACAGATGTATATGCACAACATTTTGTATTAAAAATATATACATATTGAGAGATGGCTGAATCGAACCATTTAATATATGTAGTACCTCACATACTTATCATTTTTTTTGTGATGAGAACACTTAAAATCTACTCTCTTAGCAATTTTCAAGAATCAAAGACATGGTTATTAAATATAGTCACCAGGTTGTACAATAGATTTCTTGAATTTATTCCTTGTATTTAGCTGAAATTTTGTATTCTTTTGATCAAAATCTCCCAACTGTGCCCCCCACCACTCCCTGGCTCCTGGTAATGACCAACCTATTCTGTACTGCTGGGAGTTCAACTCTTTTAGATTCCACATATAAGTGAGATCATGTGGTATTTGTCTTTCACTGTGGAGAACAGGGAATCTTTGTACTGTATCGGTGGGAATGTAAATTGGTACAGCCATTATGGAAACACTATGGAAGTTCCTAAAAAAATTAAAATGCATAAATGTGGAGGACTTTAGTAATGCTTTTATTTTAGTTTTAATTGTCAAATAATTTTTTGTTCTTATGAAGATGTTTTGATATCATTTGCCGGCAACATAGATGGATCTGGAGGGCATTATGCTAAGTGAAATGACTTCTTGAATGGACATTTGATGTATTTGTTTTTAGTCTGTCTTATATTTTAATAAATACAAGTAAGATTTTGCTGATTATTTCAAGCATTGATATATTATCATTATCCTTAAGCTCAAAATGTTTTCTAACTTCTGTTGTTATTTTTACCAATGGGTTCTTTAGAATTTATTTGGAAACATACAGAAATTATCTGGCTAATTTTAGGTTTTTATTTTCTAGCTTATATTCTTGATGTTCAGAGACAGACTTTGTGATTCTAATTCCTTGAAATTTGTTAAGAATTGCTTTATGGACCAGCATATGATTCACTTTGAAAAATATTCCATGTGCACTTGAAAAGGATGTGTATGTATTTCACACCTGTTGAATATGCATTCTTCTCTTATATCCATAGATGAAATTTGTTAATGGTGTTTAAATATTACCATCTTTATGAATTTTTTGTGTGCATATTCTTGCATTTACTGAGAGTTGTGCTAAAATCTTCCTGTATTATTGCTGATTTATCTCTTTCTCCTTTTGAGTCAATGTATTTTAAAAAAATCTTATGAAGGTATGTTTTTAGGTGCATAGTAATTTTTAATTGTTAGATCTTCTGGCTGTTGACCTTTTGTTGTCACAAAAAATTTATCTCTGGCAATATTTATTGTCTTGTGGTCTAGTTTTGTCTGATATTAGTATGGAAACTGTTCTTTTGGTCAGGGTTTATACAGTTTATTCCACTATTTTTACTTTTTTTATCCTCCTATATATGATATTTCCTTCTAAGTCTCTTAATATAGAGTTCAGCTTGAGTTGAGGGAGGATCGATTCATTTATTTTTAACAATAAAAACATCATATACTTGGATTTAAATCTACTCTCTTTCTATTTGTTTGCATTAATCAATGTTACCCACAGTTCATATTCATTTTGATTTAGTCACATATTTCCTCTTTCCATAGTCTTCATTATTTCCTGCATTTCTTCTTTTTCCATTTCAGAGGAATGTGGATCTGTGGGACCAATATTTTGAAGGAAACCCAGAGAGGTAAACCTTGCATTTCGGGATCTTTTTTCTCTCAAGGTATACAATAATTCTAAAATCCACAAATGAAATCCTAAGAAGCTGGGTGGAACTTTCTATACATGCTTTACCCTGAGAGACAAGTTGTTTCTGGAAAATCCCAGGACAGTAGAGAAAAACTGGCCCCCAAACTGAGAGGGTGCAGACAGGCCAAAGAATGACCCAGACAAATCCAGCTTTATGGGTTAGTTTGTTAGAGGTTATTTACACAGGACTCTCACTCCTGGGCGACAGCAGGAGTTCCCCAGAGAGTAAAATCCTTCCTGCCTGCCTGTTTCTGGAGCCTTAAATGTCTCCTTGGCAAGTGACACAGAGCTCTCTCTGCGTCATTGCATGTTTATAGGTAAGACAACCATCTATGCACAAGGAGCTACTTAAGAATATTCTTTGTTCTCTTATCTCTTTCAGCTACCTTATGTTGATCTATATCAGTAAAGAAATCTGCAAAAGTTCTGTTAAACAGCAGAAGCCAGTGGTGGAGAGCTTGTAGTTTCCTTCACAAGTGGAATTCAAGGTCTACCAAGGAGAAGAGTCCTTTTTAAATAGCCAGGCTTTCATTTGAGACCATTTGAGGGCTTTACTCTTAGAGTAGGGAAGAGTAGACAATAGAGTAGTCCTCAAAGGAAGTCAAACCCAGCTTGAATCATCTAAGTCCTTGTTTGGATTAGGGTTTTCTGGGATCTTTACTTCTCCAATCCTAGCTGTCAGACAGAAACCAGAAAATTCTCTCTTAAAGAAGAAAACACTGTAAAAGTCCTGAATTGTCTCACAAAATTTCATATACAAAAGTTGGCATTAAAATAAAAATAAAATATAGGAGAAGACAAAGCCTAAATAAGAGGCACGAACAATAAACCATTTAAAATGCTTTTAAACACATGCATTTTACATTTTTTTTAGCATCTCTGGTTGTCTTATTTGGTGATTTGGCATAGAACAAGCTATTTTTGCTGTATCTGTATTTAAGTTTCTAGTTTGGCAATAGGTATGGGTTATAGAGAATTACCATAACGATGGCATATTTTGAGGCAACACCTAAATCAGTTACTATTTTCAATGTGTATTTTGTTGGAGTAAAAAACTTCAGATTCTGGGCTGCTATAGGCATCATTTAATCTAGAAAACACTTTCGCCTCATTCAGATAAGCAGAAAGCATTAGCAGTTCTTTAAATTCTGCTTAAGGTGACATAGAGAATGACGGCTTATGCATATATTAGTTCTTCCTCTTGGAGTCATAATTTAATTCACAGTAAATTTGATCCCATCAGATAGTTCTGCAGAATTAAAATACATTTGTGCATCTTTTACCACTTACCAAAAAGAGAGACACAGTGCTTAGGTGTGCTCTTTAAATCTTGGAAATGATACATAAGACATTTGGGTTTCCTGGATTCTGCACATTTATTAGGTAAATAGAATCCTGCTGACTTTGAGTATAGCCTATTACATGATAAAGATTTTGGCTGGTTCAAATAAGTATTTATGTGACTCTTTTTCTTAGGCCCTTATGGTACAAAAAAATCCAATATTTAACTAAACAGACGAAGAGATAAATGTTCTCAATGGATCTAATGACAAGCCAAGTACAGGAAATAACAGTGGAAGCCCTTAGGTGCTGTTCCTGTGTTGAAAAGAAGAATCTCTTTCTTGTAGAAATAGTCATTGAATTGATATTGGAGTAAAATTGATGTATCAAATTAATAGACTAAAGATCATTATTGTTAAATCTGATGCAGATGCAGGCCTGATCAATACCCTCTGCCTCAACCTAAAACTGCAGAACTATGGTTGTCTATCTTTCTAAGAATTAGAATGTCAATTTCAGCTCTAGGGCTCTCTGTCTTTTATCTTCAGGGATTCTTGTGTAGAGATTTTCCACAAGTCAGAGTAAATCCCTCCTTTGCTGGGAATATGGTTGGGTAAGGGAACTTGGGGCTGCTTCCCACTTTATTCTGGTTTAAATATTACTTACCATACCTAAATATTTCATAGTGTGAAACTCATAATTTATTATTGAATTTACCATAGAATTTTTTTCACATTATTTTAGGCTTTGGATAGTTCTGCATCTCTCTGAAGAACTGAGGTAATGGGAAGCCTGTGTGGAAATATGGAACCTGTTGCCACTGGATCTATTTCTAGATTCACTGATCATCCACATATTATCATGTGTTCTATGATCACATGTTGACACATGAGATATCTACAGTTACACTCAGTGAAAGAAGCATTGACTTTTCTGTAACAAGGACAACACCCAAGTTGTGAGTTCTTGAAACAGCTGACAAGTGATGCTCTTTGAAAATTCCTGTGATATGTTGAAATTAGCTCATGTCTTAAATATCATATGTTTTCATTGGAGAAATCTGAAATACAAAAATTAATCCAGCCAAACACAGAAATTAATCAGAATATATAAAGTACATTTCGATACAGAATACAGCTAGATAGGTGTTTATTTTCCATTTTGCCAAATAACAGGAGAAACATGTTGCATGTTACAGGTATAACAAATGAACCAATGGATTTATAATCTCAGTTTTGGGGATATTATATTTTATATGATATGTTAACAAAGGTACAAATTACTTTTAAATATATTTGAATTAGAGAATTTAAAATCACTTATCGTACCAAGTGTGTTAGAGTGTAAAGGAACAAATACGTATTTGTTCTGGAAACACAATACGGGCTTTTATGTATGAGTCTAAAAATTATCTCAGGAAACATATTAGGGACTGTATCCCAGCAAAAAATGACACTTCAACATTACCTTGTCTATTGTCATTTAGAATAATTTTTAAGACAGAAATTGTAAAATACTATGGGGGCATTTTTGTTATTTGAGAAGTTATCTTTTAAAAATGTCATGTTCTTGGCCGGGCGCGGTGGCTCACGCCTGTAATCCTAGCACTCTGGGAGGCCGAGGTGGGCGGATCGTTTGAGCTCAGGAGTTCGAGACCAGCCTGAGCCAGAGCGAGACCCCATCTCTACTAAAAATAGAAAGAAATTATATGGACAGCTAAAAATATATATAGAAAAAATTAGCCGGGCATGGTAGTGCATGCCTGTAGTCCCAGCTACTCGGGAGGCTGAGACAGGAGGATCGCTTGAGCTCAGGAGTTTGAGGTTGCTGTGAGCTAGGCTGACGCCACGGCACTCACTCTAGCCTGGGCAACAGAGAGAGACTCTGTCTCGGAAAAAAAAAAAAAAAAGTCATGTTCTTAAAAAACTATGCTAAATTATTTTCTTCTAGAAAAGTGTTAAGGTTGTGTTTTAAGTTGAAAGCCTAGTAATACTATTTTAAAGTGTTAAATCTTTGATGACTTAAACTATAGAGGATAGTTTATGTACCCTAACTTAGAAGGAAATAGTTAAATTGTCTAATAGAAGACTTATTCTGGTGAAATCTGTCATTGCTGATTAAAGAGAGACAAGGCGCTGGATGGAGCTTGCAGACAGTAAGGTGTGGATAAGAAGAGACAATTGGACATAGATTACTTAGTAGCATTATATTCTTCAACAGTGACACTTTTATTAGTCTATAGAGTCAACAATGACAGAATTTCTGAATTGCCTGAATGAGAAACATAGAATGTTCATCACAGCTGGCTTCTAGGGAGAGCTCAAATTCTTCCTGCGCGTGACTGCCAAATGTATGTAAATGGAAGCATCTGGTCTACATGTGAGGTTTACTAATTCAGTAATTTTCCCTAGCAGCGAATAACGAGAAATTTTGAGTTTGTTTCTTATGCTTGTTCCATTCTTCTCTGTTCTTTAAGTTTGTTTTTAACCATTAGACCTAGAAACTTTAAAAAATCCATGATTTTTCCCTTTCTGAATTTTTATAAGTTTTCTTTACTAGGATGTGGTCTGAGTTTATTTGTTGTGGACACCCCAAGAAGCCTTCTGAGTATTCTCAGGGACCCTCAGGAGGTTGGGCTCCCAGTACTTCTCCACCATAAGAAATCTTTCTGAAAAAGATTTTTAAAAGAATACTAGCCTCACTTAATTACCACATTAATGATCTTATTATTGGTCGATATTGATTTATTAGGCATTATTTCTGTTTCCTGACTGGATCCTTCTTTTCCTTCACTTTCTACTATGTAGCTCTCCCTCTGTTGCTGGGTCCAGCTTTCCCCCTGTTATTCTGCATGCTTCTCATCAAAGTCCATCCTGGCACAGGTATAATTACTACTCACATATAGTTAGGTAGGTAATTCATAAAATATACAATTTTATTGTATGCCCAGAAAGAAGTCAGTGAGTTATGGGTGTACTACTCATTTTATCTTTCAGATATTTCAGAAGAGGTTATGTTTTGTGTTACACAGATCACACTGTAAAGATACCACAACTGGTACAACTTCTAAGGACTGACTGTGTGCCAGTTTATTTATTTAGAGTTTATTGTCACCACCAAGGAGAAAGTTTCTTGAGAGCAGGAACACTGTCCCTGTTGTTCATAGCTGATGCCTGTGCCAAGAAGTAACATATTTTGAATAAATAGTTATTAAATGTATGAAATATTGTTGGTCCCTTAACTACTTTTGTCTATAGAGTAGCCACTAAGACTTAGAGATAGAAACTTTTAGCTGTAGGCCCCAAAGAAAATCACCTGAAGAAAATGGAATTGTTAAGGGAGGGTCTATTGTGAGCTTTAGGAAAGGAACTCACTAAATGATAACTAAATGCTTACTAAATATATAACGTTTAGTAACGTGTTGAAGGTATGAAGAAGAATATGTGCTCCATGACTTCGTGGGTGCATTCATAGTCCTGTTCACCATTTCATTACAGGTGCTGGTCTCCTGAGCTCTCAGCTGTGATACAAGCCTTACAGAAGAGTGAATGGGAGGGAGTAACAATGTGACAGAATTTGTCCTCCTGGGTCTCACTCAGGATCCTGATGGGCAAAAAGCATTATTTGTCATGTTTTTACTCACATACGTTGTGACGATGGTGGGCAACCTGCTCATCGTGGTGACTGTTACCAGCAGCCCCTCCCTGGGCTCCCCAATGTACTTCTTCCTGGCCTCCCTGTCACTCATGGATGCTGCTTATTCCACTATCATTTCACCCAAATTGCTTGTAGACCTACTCGGTGATAAAAAGATGATTTCCTTGCCAGCATGCATGGGCCAGCTCTTTATAGGACACTTGTTTGGTGGATCTGAAATTTTCCTTCTGGTGGCAATGGCTTATGATCGCTATGTGGCCATCTGTAAGCCTCTGCACTATTTGACCATCATGAAACTACGAGTTTGCGTCCTTCTATTGGTAGTGGCTGGGGTTGGAGGTTTTGTGCACTCTGTGGTCCAAATTGTCTTTGTGTACAGTCTCCCCTTCTGTGGCCCCAATGTCATCGACCATTTCTTCTGTGACATGTACCCATTGTTGGAACTTGCGTGCACTGACACCTACTTTATAGGTCTGACTGTGGTTGCCAATGGTGGAGCCATGTGCATGGTTGTCTTTACCATTCTACTCATCTCCTATGGAGTCATTCTAAGGTCCCTTAAAAGTTACAGTCAGGAAGGGAGGCGTAAAGCCCTGTCTACCTGTAGCTCCCACATCACAGTGGTTATCCTCTTTTTTGTTCCCTGTATTTTCATGTATGTTAGACCTGTCTCCAACTTTGCCATTGACAAATACATGGCTGTGTTTTATACAGTTGTCACTCCTATGTTCAATCCTTTAATATATACCTTGAGAAATTCAGAGATGAAAAATGCTATGGAAAAACTCTGGTGTAAAAAGTTAACTCTAGATAGAAAAGAATGTCTTCCACCCTGAATGTGTTTATTTCTAGTTCTAAGGCAACAGACAGACAGTAAATTCTAACGATGGATTATGTAGTCCATTCAATGGATTCTCTAGAAATGCTTCTCTTTATTCAAAGTCACCAATAAAGTGGAATAAATTATCTTTGGAGATTACAATCACTCTAATGGAGAAGTTCTGCAGGGTGAATAAAAGCAAAGGTATCCTATTACATGTAATAATAAAACTAAGCTCATCTTGTAATTTTATTTTTATTCATTTATATTGAAATGGGACTTAGAAGAAAGTGGTTTATTGTTTTCAAAGGAGAAAAATAAGCTGTTTTTGAAAATTGCTATTACTGACATTCATGCGAAAGCAATTTGGCTAATACTTAGAACAAACTTCTATGGTCAAAAGATTAGATTTTGTGTTTTAATGTGCATTAATTTATCAGCAAAGTACCTTCCTGTATCTGTACTCTGCGTTTTTTCTTAGGATTACTTCTGTTCCTTAGGTCATTGTCATGCATTTTCAGTTCAGGATGTTTGATTGACAGATTATATTATGTTTAGTTTAAGACACTATCAGTGGAGCATTTTTTTTTTTTTTTTGGAGTAAATGTAGATGGGGACAAAAACAGATTGTAGTTCTTGATTATTAGATAGATCCTTTCCTTTTTTTTTTATTTTCATGATTTTCCTCACTAGTTATCATGTGCATTTTTGCCTTTCTTTGAAGAACATGCAAAGCTTCTTATTGTGTCTTCATGATGCTGAAGATATTGGTAAAGAAATGTGTTGTTTGTATAGACAATGTGTTTCCTAAAAGTTATATTAAATTTAAATACTTTACTTATAGACTAAAAAATGATTTGTTGTGGCATAAATAAAATTTTGTTTTTCAGTTTTGTAAAATAATAAGTTTTCCTCAATTAGCAGCCATGTAGTAATATCCCAAACCAGGAAGAATATAGAATTGCTTTCATTGTAATATGGAACATTATCTACGCTTTTTTACAATTTACATTTTTAAAAATTGAGTTTTATGTTTATTTAGGGTATACAACATGATGTTTTGAGACATACATAAAGAGTAAAAAGGTTGCTATAGTGAAGCAAATGAACATATCCATCATCTCACATAGTTACTGAATTTTTGATTTCTACGAAAAGAGCAGCTGAAATATATTCACTTAGCATAAATTCCAAATATAATACAATGTTGTCACCTGTAGTCCTCATGTGCTATATTAGAGGATACAAAGGAGCAGAAGGAGATATGAGGATGAATGATTGTAGAGCTCTAATGTATAACAAGTTTACTTTTCTAAATGAAAAAAGTATTTTATAACTCCCATTATTTTAGAATTTTTATGCCTACCCAATCTTATATGAAATTTTTTAATAAATTTTTTAACCTCTTAGAATATTATCAATGTCATTGAAACTGCCTGTTTGCACCTCCCTGATGCTGTTAGTCTGTCTCTCCTCAGATGTAATCCCGATGGTAAACTTATCCTTAAAATGTATTATTGAGATTTTATTATTCCTTACCTTTATTAAAATTATATTATATGTACACAATTTTCTGAATTTTACTTTTATCCACAGTGTTAAATTTCTAAATATGATCACATTACTGCATGTTGCTTTAGTCTCATCCTTTCCCCTGCTGTGTGTTATTCCATGTGTGAATATACCACAGGTTATGTAACCGTTCAACCAGAGACTGTTTCCATTGTTAGCAGTTTTGTGTATTGCACATAGTACTGCTATGGACATCCTGAATGCAATTCTTTTGAGTTAAGTGGAATTTTATATGCTCACTTTTATAGATGGCTGCAGTTTTCCCTAATGCTGTGTTATAAGTGACATTCCTACCAGTAGGACATAACAGTTCCATTGCTCTGTGTCCTTACAAATACTTGATATTGTGAGATTCTAATGTAATGGCTTTAAGACTATGAGTTCCTTGTGGTTTTAATTTGTAATTTTTATTGCTATTGAAGTTGAGCATATTCTCATATGTTTATTGGATCTCCATATTTTTCCAGTCTTCTATGAAATGTGCATTTAAGTCTTTTGCCCATTTTCTGCTGGTTATTTTTCATTATTATTAATTTATTGGAGTTTTTTAGGAATTCTGTGTACTAAATATTTTTGTTTATATATATTACAGAGTGCTTTTTCAGTTTGTGATTTTCCATTTTTATAATTTTATCATTTCATTTGATGAATAAAAACTTAATTATCTTTTTATTCATTATTTAAATTGGAAAATAAAAATTATTTAGATATTTTATGTACCATATTTTGTTCAAAAAATACATATACATTGAAAGATGGCTAAATCGAGCTATTTAATATATGTGTTACCTGACATACTTATCATTTTTTCTTTGATGAGAACACTTAAAATCTCCTCTCTTTGCAATTTTCGAGAATAAAATTCATGGTTATTAACTATAGTCACCATGTTATACAATAGATCTCTTGAATTTATTCCTCCTATCTAGCCAAAATTTTGTATTCTTTGATCAAAATCTCTCCACTGTGCCCCCACCCCCACAGCTCCTGGTAACAACCATTCTATTCTCTGCTGATGCTATCAACATTTTTAGATTCTACATGTAAGTGAGATCATGTGGTATTTGTCCTTTCACTGTGGAGAAAAGGGAATCTTTGTACTCTATTGGTGGTAATGTAAATTGGTACAGCCATTATGGAAGCACTATGGAGGTTCCTAATATAATTACAATGAATAATAGAACTACCATATGACCCAGCAGTCCCACTTCTTGGTATACATCTGAGGGAAATGAATTCAGTGTCTTGAAGGGATATCTGCACTTCCATGCATACTGCTGCATTATTCACAATAATCAAGATATGGGCACATCTTAAATTCTATGAAGCTGCCAGCAGATGAATGGATAAAGACAATGTGAGATATATGTATGCACAGACACATACACACATATATGTGTCCAATGTGGCATATGTATATGTCTCCCCAATATGGTATATATATATATATATATATATATGTCTCTGCAATATGGTATTATTAGTTATAGTCACCATGCTGAATGTTAAATTTCCACAATTTATTCATCCTGCATAACTGAAACTTCATAGCCTGTGTGCATATATATACATATATAAAAATATAAAAATATCTAATGGAATATTATACAACCTTGGAAAGAGGAAATCTTGCCATTTATGACAAAATGCATAAACCTGAAGGACTTTGATGATATCTTTATTTTAGTTTTAATTGACAAATAATTTTATGTTCTTATGGAGATGTTTAGATATCATTTGCAACAACATAGATGGACCTGGAGGACATTATTTTAAGTGAAATGACTTCTTGATTGGACAGTTGATGTATTTGTTTTTCAGTCTTTCTTACATTCTAATAAATGCAAGTAAGGTTTCCACTGACTGTTCCAATCATTAATATATTATCTTTATCATTAAGCTCAAAATATTTTCTAACTTCTTTTGTTATTTTACCAATGGGCTGTTTAGAAATTATTTGCTTAATTTGGAAACACAGAAATCATCTGGCTAATTTTAGGTTTTTATTTTCTAGCTTATATTCTTGATGTTCAGAGACAACTTTATGATTATAATTCCTTGAAATTTGTTAAGAATTGCTTTATGGACCAGCATATGATTAACTTCAAAAAATATTCCATGAGCACTTGAAAACAATGGATATTTTGCAACTGTTGAATATGCATTCTTCTCCCACATCAATAGGTGAAATTTGTTAATGGTGTTGTTTAAATCTTAAATATCTTTATGAATTTTATGTGTACATATTCTTGCATTTACTGAGAGTTGTGTCAAATCTTCCTGTATATATGACATTGATAATATTCTAGCTAAGAGTTTATAAAACTTATAAATAAATTGCATATATGATAGGATAGACATAAACATTTTAAAATAATGATTTCTAAAATGCTTTCTTCATTTATTAAAGTAAACTTGTACATTAGATCTCTACACTTGTTCATCCTCATATCTGCTTCTGCTCATTTGTATCCTCTGACTAATATAGAACATGAGGATCATAGGTAACAAAATTGTGCTATATTTGGGATTTTATGCTAAGTGAGTATATTTTAGCTGCTCTTTTCACAGAAACCAAAAATTGAGTAACTATGTGAAATGATGGATATATTCACTTGCTTCACTGTAGTAACCTTTTATTCTTTATGTGTATCTTATAACATCATGTTGTATACCTTAAATATATATAAAAT
The DNA here is from genome assembly GCF_041146395.1 of Eulemur rufifrons. Classification (NCBI taxonomy): domain Eukaryota; kingdom Metazoa; phylum Chordata; class Mammalia; order Primates; family Lemuridae; genus Eulemur; species Eulemur rufifrons. Next base: position 90,738,402 of record NC_090988.1, on the reverse strand, counting down.
TCATTTTTAAAAAATGTAAATTGTAACAAAGTGTAGAAAAAGTTCCATATTACCATGAAAGCAATTCTATATTCTTCCTGGTTTGGGATATTCCAACATGGCTGGAATTGAGGAAAACTTATTTCCTTTATAAAATTGAAAAAAAAATTTTATTTATGCCACAACAAATCATTTTCAACCAACAAAATTGTCCACTGATAGTGGCTTTAACTAAACATAGTATATCATCTGTCAACCAAATACCCTGAACTGGAAATATATAGACAATGACCTGAAGAATAGAAGTAATCTTAAAAAAAAAAAAAAAAATGTATAGTAGAGCTAAAGAGAGCTGCTTTGCTGATAAATTCATGAACATTAAAATACAAAATCTAATTTTTTGACCTTAGAAATTTGTTGTGTTAGTCAAATTGCTTTCTCATGAACGTGAGATAGTAAATTTTCAAAAATAGCCTGTTTTTCTTCTTTTAAAAGAATAAACCACTTTCTTCTAAGTCCCATTTCAATATAAACTAAGAAAAATAAAGTTACAAGGGGAGCTTAGTTTTATTATTACTTGTAATAGGATACCTGTGCCTTTTATTCAACCTGCACACTTTCTCTATTAGATTGATTCTAATCTCAAAAGATCTTTAATACCACTTTTCAGATGACTTCTTATGAATAAAGATAAGCTTTTCTAGAGAATCCATTGAATGGACTACATGATCCATTGTTAGAATTTACTGTCTGTTCCTTAAACTAGAAATAAACACATTCAGTATAGAAGACATCCTTATTGTATAACATCTACAGTTAACTTTTTACACCAGAGTTTTTTCATAGCATTTTTCATCTCTGAATTTCTCAAGGTATATATTAAAGGATTCAACATGGGAATGACAACTGTATAAACCACAGTCATGGATTTATCAATGGGAAAGTTGGAGACAGGTCTAACATACATGAAAATACAGGGAACAAAAAAGAGGACAACCACGGTGATGTGGGAGCTGCAGGTAGACAGGGCTTTACGCCTCCCTTCCTGACTGTAACTTTTAAGGGAGCTTAGAATGACTCCATAGGAGATGAATAGAAGGGTAAAGATGACAATGCAAATTGTCCCACCATTGGCGACCATAATGAGACCTATGAAGTAGGTGTCAGTGCACGCAAGTTCCAATAACGGGTAGATGTCACAGAAGAAATGGTCGATGACATTGGGGCCACAGAAGGGGAGACTGTACACAAAAACAATTTGGAGCACAGAGTGCACAAAACCTCCAACCCAGGCCAACACCAACAGAAGGATGCAAACCCAGCGATTCATGATGGTCAAATAGTGCAGAGGCTTACAGATGGCCACATAGCGATCATAGGCCATCGCCACCAGAAGGAAGACCTCAGCTCCACCAAATAAATGTTCAAGAAACAGCTGCCCTATGCATGTTGGGAAGGTAATCCTCTTTTTATCACAGAGTAGGTCTACAAGCAATTTGGGTGAAATGTTACTGGAATAAGCAACATCGATGAGTGACAGGGAGGCCAGGAAGAAGTACATTGGGGAGCCCAAGGAGGGGCTGCTGATAACAGTCACCGTGATGAGCAGGTTGCCAACCATTGTCACAATGTATATGAGTAAAAACATGACAAATAATGCTTTTTGCCCATCAGGATTCTGAGTGAGGCCCAGGAGGACAAATTCTGTCACATTGTTACTCTCTCCCATTTACTCTACTGGAAGGCTTGTATCACAGCTGAGAGCTCAGGAGACCAGCATCTGTAATGAAATTGTGACAGGACTATGAACACACTCAAGATGTCATGGAGCACAACTTCATCATCACACCTTCCACAGTGGCTTACACACAATATACATTTGGTAAGTATCTATTGAGTTCCCCTTATAAAGATCAATAGACCTTGCCGTTAATAATTTCATTTTTCCTCAGGTGATTTTGTTTTGGTCTTACAGATGAAAGGTCCTATCTCTAAGTCTTAGTGGATATTCTATAAAGAAGAATAAGGGCCCCACACTCATCCAGACATTCAATAACTCCTTATATGAAATATGTTACTTCTTGGCACACACATCAGCTATGTACTGGGAAGGGGTTCCAGCTCTCAGGAAACTTACTCTCTGGTGGTAGCAATAAACTCTAAATGAATAAACTTGTATGGCGTCAGTCCCTTGAATTTATAGCAGTCATGGTATCTTTACAATGTGATCCGTGTAGCACCAAACTCATTAACAGAAATCTCTTCCAAAATAGCTCACATAATACTATGCCATAGCACTGTGTGAAGGAGGAGAAAATAGACACTGAGAAGAGAGATAAAGAACAGTGGGATGTGGGTTTATTTATAATTACATTTACATACCCAGAGTGCTCAAAAGCAGAATTTCAGTGTCCAGATTAAAAAAAAAAAAAAAAAACAAGCATACTCTAGGGATAATTCCAAGCTCCATGTACAAAGACATGGGGGTTGAGTAATTTTCTAAGTGTCATTATGTCTTAGTTTGCTCATTGGAAAACAATGGGAAGAAACTAGACAATCTCAGAACCTTTGTCAGTCAAACCAGCTGTGATGCTATTACTGCAGCCCTAATTTATTGTATTCTGCTGATTTTTTTCATTTTCCATATCTTTATAATGAAATAACAATATCCCATACTGTCACCATTACGTGAATAATGCAAACCAGTCACAAATGGGATTTGATCATTACAGTGAGCAAGTAATGACTGTACGTTTCTCATGCAGGGTGTACATATTTAAGATCCCAGACGTCCCTGGAGACAGAGCCCGGCGCAGCAGAGAGTAATGTGGACTCTGGAGCCACACTGCCTCTGCTGCAGCCCCAGCTTCACCACTTACTATGTGACTTTGAGCCACCTAATACAACTCTGTGCCTGCGTTGCATCATTTTTAGAATGGGGACACCCATAGTGCTTACCTCTTAGGCTTGTAGTTTATTACAACAGGCAAAGTGGCTAGAACAGTGCCTGGCACCTGGTAAAGCCTGAATAAATGAGAGCTGTTATTAATGATCCTGAATGCTTCACTGTGAACACTGGGTCGCAACAAATCATCTGGATCGTGGTCAACTTGAAAAGAATTATAAAAATAGTCCAAGATGAAATGAGCTGTACACCCATAACTCATTACTTCTTTCTAGGAACACAATAAAATTGTATATCTTAAAAATTACCTATCTAATTATTCATAAGCAGTAATTATACCCGTGCTGGGATGGACTTTGACATCAAGGATGAAGAATAATAGGGCAAAAGTTGGACCCATCAGCAGAGGGAAAGCTACATAGTAGAAAATGAAAGAAAGGAAGGATTAAATCGCGAAACAGAGAAATTATAGTTAATAAATGAATGTCCACAAGTAATGAGAATATTAATGTGATAATTAAGTGAGGCTAGTATTCTTCTAAAAATCTTCTTCAGAAAGGTTTCTTACAGAGGAGAAGTACTGGGGGCCCAAGCTCCTGAGGGTCCCTGGAGATACACAGGCTGCTTCCAGGGGCAGCCATAACGAATAACCTCAGACCAGATCCTAGTAAAGAAAATTTTAAAAATTCAAAAAAAAAAAAAACATTTATTTCTTAATGTTCCTAGATCTGATGGTTAAGGACAAACTTAAAGAAAAGAGAAGAATGGAACAAGTATAAGCACAAACCTAGACTTTCTGATTATTCACTGCTGAGGAAAATTAATAAACCTCCAATCGTAGACAAGATGATTCCATTTACATAAATTTGTCAATGGGGGAGGTCATGTGCAGGAAGAATTTGAGCTCTTTCTAGAAGGCAGCTGTGATGAACTACATGTCTCATTCACATAATTCAGGAGTTCTGTCATTTTGGAAGCTATAGACCAATAAAGACATAACTGTTGAAGAATGTAAAGAAGTAGTCTGTACTCAATTCCTTTTTATCATCCACACCTAACTTTCTGTGAGGTGAAGGCTTTTTCTCTCTTTAATCATCAATGATAGATCTCACCTGGATAAATTTTCTATTGGACAATTTAAATCTTTATTTTTCAATTAGGTACATAACTATCCTCTATAGTTTAAGTCATCAAAGATTTAATATTTTAAGGTAGCATTACTAGGCTTTCAACTTAAAACACTATTTTAGCACTTTTCTAGTGGAAAAAGTTTCATGTAGTTTCTTAAGAACATCACGTTTAAAAGATAAATTCCCACAATAAAACAAATAACCTCTGTAGTATTTTACGATTGCACTCTTCTAATCATTCTAAATGACAGTAGACAAGGTAATTCCCAAGTGTCATTTTAGCTGGGATACCATCCCTAATATGTTTTCTGAGATAATTTTTAGACTCATACATAAAAGCCCATATTGTGTTCCCAGAACAAATACGTATTTGTTCCTTTACATGCTAGCTAACACACTTGGTACAACAAGTGATTTTAAATTCTCTAATTCAAATATATTTAAAAGTAATTTATACCTTTATTAACATATCATGTAAAATATAATATCCCCAAAACTGAGATTATAAATCCATTGGTTTGTTTGTTACACATGTAACATGCAACATGTTTCTCCTGTTATTTGGCAAAATGGAAAATAAACACCTATCTAGCTGTATTCTATATCTAAATGTACTTTGTATATTCTGATTAATTTCTGTGTTTGGCTGGATTAATTTTTGTAATTCAGATTTCTCCAATGAAAACTTATGATATTTAAAACATGAGCTAAATTAAACATAACACAGGAATTTTCAATGAGTATCCCTTTGTCAGCCGTTTCAAGAACTCACAACATGGGTCTTGTCCTTGTTCCAGAAAAGTCAATGCTTCTTTCACTGAGTGTAACTGTAGATAACTCATGCGTCAACATGTGATCATAGAACACATGATAATATGTGGATGATCAGTGAATCTAGAAATAGATCCAAGTGGCAACAGGTTCCATATTTCCACACAGGCTTCCCATTACCTCAGTCCTTCAGAGAGATGCAGAACTATCCAAAGCCTAAAACAATGCGAAAAAAAAATTCTATGGTAAATTCAATAATAAATTATGAGTTTCACATTATGAAATATTTAGGTAAGGCAAGTAGTATTTAAACCAGAATGAAGGGGGAAGGAGCCCCAAGTTCCTTTACCCAACCATATCCCCAGCAAAGGAGGTTTTACTGACTGTTGGAAAATCTCTACACAAGAATCCCTGAAGATCAAAGACAGAGAGCCCAAGAGCTGAAATTGACATTCTAATACTTAGAAAGATAGACAACCATCGTTCTGCTGTTTGGGGTAGCGGGTATTGATCAGGCCTGCATCTGCGTCAGATGTAACCATAATGATCTTTATTAATATGATCCCTTAATATTAGTCCAATATCAATTCAATGATTGTTTTTATAAGAAAGAGATTGTTCTTTTCAACGCAGGAAAAGCACCTAAGGACTTCCACTGTTGTTTCCTTTACTTGGCTTGTCATTAGCTCCATTGAGAACCTTTATCTCATCATGTGTTTAGTTAAATACTGGATTTTCTGTACCATAAGGGCCTTAGATAAAGAGTCACATAAATACTTATTTGAACCAGCCAAAATCTTTATCATATAATAGGCTCTACTCAAAGTTGGCCGTTTTCAATTTACCTAACAAATGTGCTGAATCAAGGAAACCCAAATGTCTTATGTATCATTTCCAAGATTTAAAGAGCACACCTAAGCACTGTGTCTCTCTTTTTGGTAAGTGGTAAAAGATGCACAAATGTATTTTAATTCTGCAGAACTATCTGATAGGATCAAAGTTACTGTGAATTAAATTATGACTCCAAGAGGAAGAACTCATATATGCATAAGCCATTATTCTCTATATCACTTTCAACAGAATTTAAACAACTGCTAATGCTTTCTGCTTATCTGAATGAGGCAAAAGTGTTTTCTAGATCAAATGATGCCTATAGCAGCCCAGAATCTGAAGTTATTTACTCCAACAAAATACACATTGAAAATAGTAACTGATTTAGGTGTTGCCTCAAAATATGCCATCGTTATGGTAATTCTCTATAACCCATACCTATTGCCAAAGTTAAATACAGATACAGCAAAAAAAGCTTTTTCTATACCAAATCACCAAATAGCACAACCAGAGGTGCTAAAAAAAAAAATGTAAAATGCATGTGTTTAAAAGCATTTTAAATGCTTTATTGTTCGTGCCTTTTAATTGGACTTTGTCTTCACCTATATTTTGTTATTTTTATTTGAATGCCAGCTTTTGTATACAAAATTTAGTGAGACAATTCAAGACATTTACAATGTTCTCTTCTTTAAGAGAGAATTTCCTGGCTTTCTGCCTGGCAGCTAGGATTGGAGAAGTAAAGATCCCAGAGAACCCTAATCCAAACAAGGACTTAGATGATTCAAGCTGGGTTTGACTTCCTTTGAGGACTACTCTATTGTCTACTCTTCCCTACTCTAAGAGTAAAGCCCTCAAATGGTCTCAAATGAAAGCCTGGCTATTTAAAAAAGACTCTTCTCCTCGGTAGACCTTGAATTTCACTTGTGAAGGAAGAATACAAGTTCTCCATCACTGCCTTTTGCTGTTTAACAGAACTTTTGCAGATTTCTTTAGTTATATAGATCAACACAAGGTAGCTGAAAGAGGTAAGAGAACAAAGAATATTAAGTTGCTCCTTGTGCATAGATGGTTGTCTTACCTGTAAACATGCAATGACACAGAGAGAGCTCTGTGTCACTTGCCAAGGAGACATTTAAGGCTCCACAAACTGGCAGGCAGGAAGGATTTTACTCTCTGGGGAACTGCTGCCGCCCAGGAGTGAGAGCCCTGTGTAAGTAACCTCTAACAAACTATCTAACCCATAAAGCTGGAGTTGTCTGGGTCGTTCTTTGGCCTCTCTGCACCCTCTCAGTTTGGGGGCCAGTTTTTCTCTACTGTCCTGGGATTTTCCAGAAACAACTTCTCCCTCAGGGTAAAGCATGTATAGAAAGTTCCACCCAGCTTCTTAGAATTTCATTTGTGGATTTTAGAATTATTCTATACCTTTAGACAAAAAAGACCCCGAAATGCAAGGTTTAGCTCTCTGGGTTTCCTTTAAAATATTGGTCCCACAGATCCTTCATTCCTGAAATGGAAAAAGAAGAAATGCAGGAAATAGTGAAGACAATGGAAAGAGGAAATATGTGACTAAATCAAAATGAATATTTACTGTGGGTAACATTGATTAATGCAAACAAGTAGAAAGATAGTAGATTTAAATCCAAATATATGATTTTTTTATTGTTAAAAATAAATGAGTTGATTTCCCCTCAACTCAAGCTGAACTCAACATTAAGAGACTTACAAGAGAAACATCATAAATAAGAGGATAAAAAAAAAAAGTAAAAATGGTGGAATAAACTGCATAAATTCTGACCAAAAGAACAGTTTCTATACTAATATCAGACAGAAATAGACTACAAGACAATAAATATTGCCAGAGATAAAATTGTTTGTGACAGCATAAGGTCAACAGCACGAAGATATAACAACTACAAATTACTATGCACCTAAAAACATACCTTCATAAGATTTTTTAAAAATAGATTGACTCAAAAGGAGAAATAGATAAATCAGCAATAATACAGGAAGATTTTAGCACAACTCTCAGTAAATGCAAGAATCTGCACACAAAAAATTCATAACAATAGTAATATTTAAACAACATTAGCAAATTTCACTTATGGATATAAGGGAAGAATGCATATTCAACAGCTGTGAAATACATACACATCTTTTTCAAGTGCACATGGAATATTTTTCAAAGTGAATCATATGCTGGTCCATAAAGCAATTCTTAACAAATTTCAAGGAATTAGAATCACAAAGTATGCCTCTGAACATCAAGGATATAAGCTAAAAAATAAAAACCTAATATTAGCAAGATAATTTCTATATGTTTGAAAATTAAGCAAATAAATTCTAAAGAACCCATTGGTAAAAATAACAACAGAAGTAAGAAAACATTTTGAGATTAATGATAATATATTAATGCTTGAAATAATCAGCAAAAATCTTACTTGCATTTATTAAAATTTAAGACTAAAAATAAATACACCAAATGTCCATTCAAGAAGTCATTTCCAGAACAGTGGCCAACAAACATATGAAAAAATGCTCAACATCTCTAATCATCAGGGAAAGGCAAATCAAAACCACAATGAGATATCACTTATCTCCAGTGAGAATGGCCTTTATCAAAAAGTCCCTAAACAATAAATGTTGGCTTGGATGCAGAGAGATAGGAAAACAGTCACACACTGCTGGTTGGGACTGCAAACTAGTGGAATCTCTGAGAAAAGCAATATGGAGATACCTTAACCAGATACAAGTAGATCTACCATTTGGTCCAGCAATCCCATTACTGGGCATCTACCCAAAAGAACAAAAGACATTCTATAAAAAAGACATCTGCACTCGAATGTTTATAGCAGCACAATTCACAATTGCAAAATGTGGAGATAACCCAAGTGCCCATCAATATATGACTGGATTAATAAAATGGGGTATATGAATACAATGGAGTACTACTCAGCTATGAAGAAACACTGGTGAAATAGCACCTCTTGTATTTTTCTGGATACAGCTGGAAACCATTCTACTAAGTGAAGTATCCCAAGAATGGAAAAATAAGCACCACATGTACTCACCATCAAATTGGTTTCACTGATCGACACCTAAGAGCTCATATAGGAATAACATTAATCGGGTGTTAGGTAGATGGGAGGGGAGGGGATGGGTGAATGTATACATAATGAGTGCCATGCACACCATCGGGGGGTGCACACGGTTGAAGCTCTGATTCGGGGCAGGAGGGACAACGGCAATATACATAACCTAAGCTTTTGTACCCCCATAATATGCTGAAATAAAAAAAAGAAGTCATTTCACTTAACATAATGTCCTCCAGGTCCATCTATGTGGCTGGCAAATGATATCAAAACATCTTCATAAGAACGTAAAATTGTTTGTCAATTAAAACTAAAATAAAGGCATCATCAAAGTCCTCCAGGTTTATGCATGTTGTCATAAATGGCAAGATTTCCTCTTTTTCAGGAATAATGAATTAATAATATTCCATTAGATATATTTTACATATGCGTATATACACAAGCTACAAAGTTTCAGTTATGCAGGATGAATAAATTCTGGAAATCAAAAGTACAGCATGGTAACTATAGTAAATAATACCATATTAGGGACACATATACACATACACACACACACACACACACATTGGGGAGAGAGATATATATATAATATACCATATTGGGCATATATGTGTGTGTACGTGTACATATATATATATCATATTGTCTTTATCCATTCATCTGTTGACAGGTTCATAGACATTTAACATGTGCCCATGTCTTGATTACTGTGAATAATGCTGCAGCATACATGGAAGTACAGATATCTCTTCAAGATACTGATTTCATTGCCTTTGGATGTAAACCAATAAGTGGGATTGCTGGATCATATGATGGTTCTATTTTTCATTTTAATTCTTTTAGGAACCTCCATAGTGTTTCCATAATGGCTGTACCAATTTACATTCCCACCAATACAGTACAAAGGTTCCCTGTTCTCCACAGTGAAAGACAAATACCACATGATCTCACTTATATGTGGAATCTAAAAATGTTGAACTCGCAGCAGTACAGAATAGAATGGTCATTACCAGGAGCCAGGGGGTGGTGGTGGGGCACAGTTGGGTGATTTTGATCAAAGAATACAAAATTTCAGCTAAATACGAGGAATAAATTCAAGAAATCTATTGTACAACCTGGTGACTATAGTTAATAACCATGTCTTTGATTCTTGAAAATTGCTAAGAGAGTAGATTTTAAGTGTTCTCATCACAAAAAAATAAGTATGTGAGGTACTACATATATTAAATAGTCAGACTCAGCCATCCCTCAACATGTATATATTTTTAAAACAAAATGTTGTGCATATATATCTAAAAAATTGTTATTTGTCTATTTAAAGAATTAATGAATTAAAAAGATGAAAATTAAGTTTTTTTAATTTATTTTCTTTAATTTAAGAATTTTACAGAAACAAACAAAAAACCCAGAAGCAAAAAATATAATAACTAAATACAAAATTTGTTATGCTTCATGGGTGATCATTTTTACTTGCAAGAATAAACCTTGCTAAATGCAGCCAATACATGTGTATTGCATGAGACCAGTTTTTTAAGTTACATATCAAAATGCCTGGAACAATCCGTTCTGGATACTTGGTACTGTATTTCCACGAAGGCAGAAGGAAGCAGTACAGCATCACTAGAACAGTATATATCCTTCACACACTGACGGGCACTCCAAAACACAGTTGCAATATAAAAAAGGATATTTTTGAAAAGAGAATGAAATAAAAACAAACCAAGAGTTTACATCCATTTTTGTTTCAAATTGTCTTTGGATTCCACTAGATCTTGCTGTCTCAAGATGCACCATGTCAGATTAGTAAAGGAGGAAGACATTATGTTAAATGAAATAAGCCAGACACAGGAAGATAAATACTGCCTGATGTCACTTGGATGTGGAAACAAAAAATGTCAAACATGTAGAAACAGTAGACTTGTGGCTACTGGGAGCTGGAGAAAAAAGGAAATGAGAAGAAATTTGTGAAAAGATACAAGGTTTCAGTGTTGTATTGTATACTTATGAGTTGCTAGAAGAAAGATCTTAAATGTTATAAAAACAAAAAAAAATGGTATCAATGTAAATGATGGATGTGTTAATCACCTAAGTTTTGGGTGAATAGTTCTCAATGTATATGTAGGTCAAATTACCAAGTTGTATACCTTAAATACATATGATTTTACTGGCAAATTATGCCTCAGTAAAGTTGAGGAAAACATGCTGTTTATTCCCCAATACTTAAAGATTCTTTAGCTATCTTGAAGTTGTTGATTTCTAGTTTGATTTAATTATAGTGAAAACATATGTTATGTATATCTACTTTTGTAAATGTTATGGTATGCTTTATAGGACAAAATAAGAAGTGTCAAGATTATTTCTTCTCATGTTTTTAAAATGTGTCCTTAGAGGATTTTTTTTTTCCTATTTTGAAACATCTCAGAATTCTGGAAGTAATTGGACAATGTGTAAGATATTTAATTGATGACTGGTGTACCTTCATTCTGGATCTGGATTATCCTCTAACTTCTTCCATACTTTCTTCATACAATTTATTGATAAACTGGGCAAAAAATTTACATGGTTATGAATTAATCTTATTAATTAATGCATTTATCTAGTTTTAGAGACTATGAACTAAAAAGAATGCTTACCGAAATTGTGAGAGGATTTCAATTTCTAGAACTTTAATAAAGGAAAAATATTTCAAAAGTAAAAATAAATAAATAAATAAATAAAGCAGGAAGATCTATGCCTGCATATAAAAGTATCCTTTGCTCAGAGGAGGTAGAACCTGGCAAAAGTTTTATTGCAGAGATACCTTGTACCTGTTCAGAACTCCCAAGGCTTATGGTACAAACAAGTTGTTATAGAAAAATAATATCAGTAGTTTGCAAATTCAGCATAAATGGTAAACAGGATGGTTTCTTTTTTTCTGGTAGTGGTGAGACTGCATGTCCTATGTAGAAAAAAAAAAAGCTCTCTCTGCCCCTTCATCAAATGAAATGATAAAATTACAAAAATGCAAAATTGCAAACTCAGAAAATACGACTCTGTAATATATATAAACAAAAAAGATTTAGTACACAGGATTGCTAAAGAGCCCGAGTAAATTAATAATAATGGAAAACAACCAGCAGAAAACTGGAAAAAGACATAAATGCACACTTCATAGAAGACTGGAAAAAATAGAGATCCAATAAACATATGAGAATATGCTCAACTTCAATAGCAATAAAAATTGCAAATAAAACCACAAGGAACTCACGGTCTTAAAGCCATTACATTAGCAAAAATATCAAACATCTCACAATGTCAAGTTCTGGTAAGGACACAGAGCAATGGAACTGTTATGCCTTACTGGTAGGAACGTCACGTAACACAGCATTAGGGAAAACTGCAGCCATCTGTAAAACTGAACATATAAGCATTCCACTTACCACAAAAGAACTGCTATCCAGATGTCCATAGCAGTCCTGTGAGCAATACACAAAACTGGAAACAACCAAATGGTCCCTGATTGAATGGTGATATAACCTGAGGTATATTCACACATGCAATAACACACGGCAGTAGAAAGGGTGAGACTAAAGCAACACGCAGCAATGTGATATTTCAGAAAGTTAACAGTGTGGATAACAGTAAAATTCAGAAAATTGTGTACATATAATTTTAATGAAGGTAAGGAATAATAAAATCTCAATAATATATTTAAAGGATAAATTTAGCATCAGGATTATGTCTGGGAGAGGCAGACTAACAGCATCAGGGAGGTACAAACAGGTAGTGTCAATGACATTGCTAATATTCTAGCTAACAGGTTGCAAAATTTATAAATAAGTTATATATACGATTGGGTAGGCATGAAAATTTTAAAATAAATAAGAGTTCTAAAATACTTTTTTTCATTTAGAAAAATAAACTTGTTACACATTAGATCTCTACACTCCTTCATTCTCAGACCTGCCTCTGCCACTTTGTAGCCTCTGATACAGCAGATGAGGACTACAGGCAACAAAATTGTACTATATTTGAGATTTATGCTAAGTCAGTATGGTTCAGCCACTCTTTTCACAGAAATCAAAAATTGAGTAACTATGTGAGATGATGGATATGTTTATTTGCTTCACTATAGTAACTTTTTTATTTTTTATGTGTATCTTGAAACAAAGATACAAAAAACACATTGTATGCCTTAAATATAAAACTCATTTTTTAAAATGTAAATTGTAATAAATAGTAGATAATGTTCCATATTACAATGAAAGCAATTCTATATTCTTCCTGGTTTGCAATATTCCAACATGGCTGCTAATTGAAGAAAACTTATTATTTTACAAAATTGAAAAACAAAATTTTATGTATGCCACAACAAATCATTTTTAAGTCTATAAGTAAAGTATTTAAATTTAATATAACTTTTAGGAAACACTTTGTTTATACAAAACAACACATTTCTTTACCAATATCTTCAGCATCATGAAGACACAATGAGAGGCTTTGCGTGTTCTTTGAAGAATCCAAAAATGTACATGATAACTAGTGAGGAAAATCATGAAAATAAAAAGGAAAGGATCTATCTCATAATCCAGAACTAGAATCTGTTTTTGTCATCATCCACATTTACTTCAAAAAAATGCTCCACTGATAGTGTCTTAAACTAAACATAACATCATCTGTCAACCAAACATCTTGAACTGAAAATGCATGATAGTGAACTGAGGAACAGAAGTAATCCTAAGAAAAAATGCATAGTAGAGATACAGGAAGGTACTTTGCTGATAAATTAATGCACATTAAAACATAAAATCTAATCTTTTGACCCAAGAAATTTGTTCTAAGTAATAGTCAAATTGCTTTCACACGAATGTCAGTGATAGTAAATTTTCAAAAACAGCCAATTTTCCTTCTTTGAAAACAATAAACCACTTTCTTATAAGTCCCATTTCAATATAAACTAATAAAAATAAAATTACAAGATGAGCTTAGTTTTATCATTACATGTAATAGGATACCAGTGCTTGTATTCACCCTGCAGAGCTTCTCAATTAGAGTGATTGTAATCTTCAAAGACAATTTATTGCACTATTCTGGTGACTTTGAATAAAGAGAAGCATCTCTAGAGAATCCATTGAATGGACTACATAATCCATCGTTAGAATTTACTGTCTATCTGTTGCCTTACAACTGGAAATAAACACGTTCAGTGTGGAAGACATTCTAATTCTATCTACACTTAACTTTTTACACCAGAGTTTTTCCATAGCATTTTTCATCTCTGAATTTCTCAAGGTATATATTAAAGGATTCAACATGGCAGTGACAACTGTATAAAAAACAGTCAAGTATTTGTCAATGGGAAAGTTGGAGACAGGTCTAACATACATGAAAATACAGGGAACAAAAAAGAGGACAACCACGGTGATGTGGGAGCTGCAGGTAGACAGGGCTTTACGCCTCCCTTCCTGACTGTAACTTTTAAGGGACCTTAGAATGACTCCATAGGAGATGAGTAGAACGGTAAAGACAACCATGCACATGGCTCCACCATTGGCAACCACAGTCAGACCTATAAAGTAGGTGTCAGTGCACGCAAGTCCCAATAACGGGTACATGTCACAGAAGAAGTGGTCGATGACATTGGGGCCACAGAAGGGGAGACTGTACACAAAGACAATTTGGACCACAGAGTGCACAAAACCTCCAACCCCAGCCACTACCAATAGAAGGACGCAAACTCGTAGTTTCATGATGGTCAAATAGTGCAGAGGCTTACAGATGGCCACGTAACGATCATAGGCCATTGCCACCAGAAGGAAGATCTCAGCTCCACCAAACAAGTGTTCTATAAAGAGCTGGCCCATGCATGCTGAAAAGGAAATGGTCTTTTTATCACACAGTAGGTCTACAAGCAATTTAGGTGAAGTGGCAGTGGAAAGAGCAACGTCCATGAGTGACAGGGTGGCCAGGAAGAAGTACATTGGGGAGCCCAAGGAGGAGCTGCTGATAACAGTCACCACGATGAGCAGGTTGCCCACCATCGTCACAATGTATGTAAGTAAAAACATTACAAATAATGTTTTTTGCACATCAGGATCCTGAGTGAGGCCCAGGAGGACAAATTCTGTCACATTGTTATTCCCTCCCATTCACTCTTCTGTAAGGCTTGTATCACAGCTGAGAGCTCAGGAGACCAGCACCTGTAATGAAATGGTGAACAGGACTATGAACGCACCCACGAAGTCATGGAGCACATCTTCATCATCATACCTTCAACACGTTACTAAACATTATACATTTAGTAAGCATTTAGTTAGCATTTATTGAGTTCCTCTCCTAAAGCTCACAATATACCTTCCCTTAACAATTCCATTTTCCTCAGATGATTTTCTTTGGGGCCTAAAGATAAAAGTTTCTATCTCTAAGTCTTAGTGGCTACTCTATAGACAAAAGTAATTAAGGGCCCTACAATATTTCATACATTTGATAACTCTTTATTAAACATATGTTACTTCTTGGCACAGGCATCAGCTATGAACAACAGGGACAGTGTTCCTGCTCTTAAGAAACTTTCTCTCTGGTGGTAACAATAAACTCTAAATAAATAAACTGGTATACAGTCAGTCCTTAGAATTTGTACCAGCTGTGGTACCTTTACAATGTGATCTGTGTAGCACAAAACATAACCTCTTCTGAAATATCTCACTCCATACTGTGGCAATTACTGTCATACCTTCGCTACCTCATGCATTAAGGATACTTTGTCTTCATGAATCTCTTGTTAAATACCAATGGACTGGACTTTGAACTATATTAAATAACTATAAAATTGTTTCACGTTGTTTTTAGGTTTGACTCTGATTTTTAAGAAGCTGTAATTCTCTGCATTTCATCTTTACCTATATGACAACTATTAACACACTTACACACTATTCTGATTTTCAGCAATTGATTTGGAACTGACCTACTTGGTACCACCAACTGCCACATTAGCAGCTACTATTCTTTTTCTTCTTTTTTTTTTTTATTCTTTTTAATTCAGGATATTATGGGAGTACAACCGTTTTGGTTACATGTAATGCATTTGCCTCACCCAAGCCAGGGCTACAAGCCCGTCCTTCCCCCATACGGTGGGCTCCACACACATTATTCCTGGATTTACCCCCCACCTCGCCACCCACCCCACCTGGCCGGCACCCAGTGAGTATTATTGCCATGTGAACACCTTAGTGTTGATCAGTTAGTACCAATTAGAAACTCCTGGGGTGAGCTAGTTAGTGAGGAAGGAGAACATACACACTGAAAAGAGAGGTAAGGAATAGTGGGACATGGGTTTATTTATAATACTGTTCACCTACTAAGAGCGCTCAAAAGTAGAATTTCAGTGTCCAGATTCCAAAAAGAGACATATGTGATGGGAAATTCAAAGCTGCAGGTAAGAAGACATAAGGTTGAGTCCTTTTCTAAGTGTAATTACAAGTCTGTCTCAGTTTGCTCATTGGAAAATAATGGGATTGAACTGGACAATCTGAGTCCTTTCCAGTCGAACTATCTATGATACTATTATGGCAGCCCTACTTTATTCTACCCTGCTAGCTTTTCTTTATTTTTCATATTTTTGTGCTTAAATAATAAAATCCCAGACAATCACAGTTATTTGAAAAATGCAAGTCGATGGCAAATGGGTTTTGATCATTACAGTGAGGAAATTATGACTCTAAGTTTCTCATCAGGGTTACCTATTTAAGATCCAAGGCCTCCTTGGAGAGAGAGCACAGCACAGCAGGGAATAATGTGGACCCTGGCTGGAGCCACACTGCCTCCGCCACAATCCCAGCGTCACCACTTAATGTGTGACTTTGAGCCTCTTAAGAAAACTCTTTGTGCCTCAGTTTCATCATTTTTAGAATGGGACACCCATATTGCTTACCTCTTAGGCTTGTGGTTATATTACACAAAGTAAAGTGCCTAGAATCATGCCTGGCACTTGGTAAAGCCTCCATAAATGAGAGCTATTCTTAGTTTTCCTGAATACTTCACTGTGAAAACTGGATCAGAAAAAATCTTCTGTATCTTGGACAACTTGAAAAGAATTATAGACATAGTCCAAGATAAAACAAGTAGTACACCCATAACTCACTAGCTTCTTTCTGGGCATACAATAAAATTGTATATTTTATGAATTACCTACCTAACTACACGTGGGTAGTAATTATACCTGTGCCAGGACGGACTTTGATGAGAAGCATGCAGAATAACAGGGGGAAAGCTGGACCCAGTAGCAGAGGGAGAGCTACATAGTAGAAAGTGAAAGAAAGGAAGGATCCAGTCAGGAAACAGAAATAATGCCTAATAAGTCAATATCAACCTGTAATAAGATCATTAATGTGGTAATTAAGTGAGGCTAGTATTCTTTTAAAAATCTTTTTCAGAAAGGTTTCTTATAGTGGAGAAGTACTGGGAGCCCAACCTCCTGAGGGTTCCTGGGCATATTCAGAAGGCTTCTTGGGGTGTCCACAACAAATAAACCCAGACCACATCTTAGTAAAGAAAACTTATAAAAATTCAAAAAGGGAAAAATCATGGATTTTTTAAAGTTTCTAGGTATAATGGTTAAGGACAGACATAAAGAACAGAGAAGAACGGAACAAGTATAAGAAACAAACCCAAAATTTCTCGTTATTTGCTGCTGGGGAAAATTACTGAATTAGTAAACCTCACATGTAGACCAGGTGCTTCCATTTACATACATTGGGCAGTGGGGCAGGTCACGCGCAGGAAGAATTTGAGCTCTCCCTAGAAGGCAGCTGTGATGAACATTCTATGTTTCTCATTCAGGTAATTCAGAAATTCTGTCATTGTTGACTCTATAGACTAACAAAGGTGTCACTGTTGAAGAACATAATGGTATTAAGTAGTCTATGTCCAGTTGTCTCTTTTTATCCACACCTTACTGTCTGCAAGCTCCATCCAGCGCCTTCTCTCTCTGTAATCAGCAATGACAGATTTCACCAGAATAAATCTTCTATTAGACAATTTAACCATTTCCTTCTAAGTTAGGGTACATAAACTATCCTCTATAGTTTAAGTCATCAAAGATTTAATACTTTAAAATGGTATTACTAGGCTTTCAACTTAAAACACGACCTTAACACTTTTCTAGAAGAAAATAATTTAGCATAGTTTTTTAAGAACATGACATTTTTAAAAGATAAATTCTCAAATAACAAAAATGCCCCCATAATATTTTACAATTTCTGTCTTAAAAATCATTCTAAATGACAATAGACAAGGTAATGTTTTTTTGTTTTTTTGTTTTTTTTTTTCAGACAAAGTCTCACTCTGTTGCCCAGGCTAGAGTGAGTGCCGTGGCATCAGCCTAGCTCACAGCAACCTCAAACTCCTGAGCTTGAGCGATCCTCCTGTCTCAGCCTCCCGAATAGCTGGGACTACAGGCATGCACCACCATGCCCGGCTAATTTTTTCTATATATATTTTTAGCTGTCCATATAATTTCTTTCTATTTTTAGTAGAGATGGGGTCTCGCTCTTGCTCAGGCTGGTCTCGAACTCCTGAGCTCAAACGATCCGCCCACCTCGGCCTCCCAGAGTGCTAGGATTATAGGCGTGAGCCACCTCGCCCGGCCTAGACAAGGTAATGTTGAAGTGTCATTTTTTGCTGGGATACAGTCCCTAATATGTTTCCTGAGATAATTTTTAGATTCATACATAAAAGCCCATATTGTGTTCCCAGAACAAATACGTATTTGTTCCTTTACACTCTAACACACTTGGTACGATAAGTGATTTTAAATTCTCTAATTCAAATATATTTAAAAGTAATTTATACCTTTATTAACATATCATGTAAAATATAATATCCCCAAAACTGAGATTATAAATCCATTGGTTCATTTGTTATACATGTAACATGCAACATGTTTCTCCTGTTATTTGGCAAAATGGAAAATAAACACCTATCTAGCTGTATTCTATATCTAAATGTACTTTATATATTCTGATTAATTTCTGTGTTTGGCTGGATTAATTTTTGTATTTCAGATTTCTCCAGTGAAAACATATGACATTTAAGACATTAGCTAATTTCAACATATCACAGGAATTTTCAAAGAGCATCACTTTTCAGCTGTTTCAAGAACTCACAACTTGGGTCTTATCCTTGCTCCAGAAAAGTCAATGTTTCTTTCAGTGAGTGTAACTGTAGATACCTCATGCATCAACATGTGATCATAGAACACATGATAATATGTGGATGATCAGTGAATCTAGAAATAGATCCAAGTGGCAACAGGTTCCATATTTCCACACAGGCTTCCCATTACCTCAGTCCTTCACAGGGGTGCAGAACTATCCAAAGCCTAAAATAATATGAAAAAAACATTCTATGGTAAATTCAATAATAAATTATGAGTTTCACACTATGAAATATTTAGGTAAGGGCAAGTAATATTTAAACCAGAATGAAGAGGGAAGCAGCCCCAAGTAACTTTATTGGTAAGTGGTAAATGATGCACAAATGTATTTTAATTCTGCAGAACTATCTGATGGGATCAAAGTTACTGTGAATTAAATTGTGACTCCAAAAGGAAGAACTCATATATGCATAAGCCATTATTCTCTATGTCACTTTCAGCAGAATTTAAAGAACTACTAATGCTTTCTGCTTATCTGAATGAGGCAAAAGTGTTTTCTAGATCAAATGATGCCTACAGCAGCCCAGAATCTGAAGTTATTTACTCCAACAAAATACACATTGAAAATAGCAACTGATTTAGGTGTTGCCTCAAAATATGCCATCGTTATGGTAATTCTCCATAACCCATACCTATTGCCAAAGTTAAATACAGATATAGGAAAAATAGTTTGTTCTATACCAAATCACCAAATAGGACAACCAGAGGTACTAAAAAAAACAATGGAAAATGCAGGTGCTTAAAAGCATTTTAAATGCTTTATTGTTCCTGCCTTTCAATTGGACTTTGTCTTCTCCTATATTTTGTTATTTTTATTTGAATGCCAGCTTTTGTATACAAAATTTTGTGAGACAATTCAAGACATTTACAATGTTCTCTTCTTTAAGAGAGAATTTCCTGGTTTCTGTCTGGCAGCTAGGATTGGAGAAGTAAAGAACCCTAATCCAAACAAGGAATTAGATGATTCAAACTGGGTTTGACTTCCTTTGAAGACAACTCTATTGTCCACTCTCCCCTACTCTAAGAGTAAAGCCCTCAAATGGTCTCAAATGAAAGCCTGGCTATTTAAAAAGAACTCTTCTTGGTAGATCTTGAATTTCACTTGTGAAGGAAGACTACAAGCTCTCCACCACTGGCATTTACTGTTTAACAGAACTTTTGCAGATTTCTTTACTGATATAGATCAACACAAGGTAGCTGAAAGAGATACAGAGAACAAAGAATATTCTTAAATTGCTCTTTGTGCATAGATGGTTGTCTTACCTGTAAACATGCAATGACACAGAGAGAGCTCTGTGTCACTTGCCAAGGAGACATTTAAGGCTCCACAAACTGGCAGGCAGGCAGGATTTTACTCTCTGGGGAACTGCTGCCGCCCAGGAGTGAGAGCCCTGTGTAAGTAACCTCTAACAAACTACCTAACCCATAAAGCTGGAGTTGTCTGGGTCGTTCTTTGGCCTGTCTGAACCCTCTCAGTTTGGGAGCCAGTTTTTCTCTACTGTCCTGGGATTTTCCAGAAACAATTTGTCTCTCAGGGTAAAGCATGTATAGAAAGTTCCACCCAGCTTCTTAGGATTTCATTTGTGGATTTTAGAATTATTCTATACCTTTAGACAAAAAAGACCCCCAAATACAAGGTTTAGCTCTCTGGGTTTCCTTCAAAATATTGGTCCCACAGATGCTTGATTCTTCTGAAATGGAAAAAGAAGAAATGCAGGAAATAGTGAAGACAATGGAAAGAGGAAATATGGGACTAAATCAAAATGAATATGAACTGTGGGTAACATTGATTAATGCAAACAAATAGAAAGAGAGTAGATTTAAATCCAAGTATATGATTTTTTTATTTTTAAAAATAAATGAGTCAATTTCCCCTCAATTCAAGCTGAACTCTATATTAAGAGACTTACAAGAGAAACATCATAAAAAAGAGGATAAAAAAAGTAAAAATGGTGGAATAAACGGCATAAATTCTGACCAAAAGAACAGTTTTTATACTAATATCAGACAGAAATAGACTACAAGAAAATAAATATTGCCAGAGATAAATTTTTTGTAACAGCAAAAGGTCAACAGCAGGAAGATATAACAATTATAAATTGGTATGCTCCTAAAACCATACCTTCATAAGATTTTTTAAAAACAGATTGACTCAAAAGGAGAAATAGATAAATCAGCAATAATACAGGAAGATTTTAGCACAACTCTCACTAAATGCAAGAATATGCACACAAAAAATTCATAAAGATAGTAATATTTAAACAACATTAAAAATTTCACCTATGGATATAAGGGAAGAATGCAT
Source organism: Eulemur rufifrons (assembly GCF_041146395.1). Lineage (NCBI taxonomy): Eukaryota > Metazoa > Chordata > Mammalia > Primates > Lemuridae > Eulemur > Eulemur rufifrons. Next base: position 90,717,200 of record NC_090988.1, on the reverse strand, counting down.
ATTCAACAGCTGTGAAATACATACACATCCTTTTCAAGTGCACATGGAATATTTTTCAAAGTGAATCATATGCTGGTCCATAAAGCAATTCTTAACAAATTTCAAGGAATTAGAATCACAAAGTCTGTCTCTGAACATCAAGGATATAAGCTAGAAAATAAAAACCTAAAATTAGCCAGATAATTTCTATATGTTTGAAAATTAAGCAAATAAATTCTAAGGAACCCATTGGTAAAAATAACAACAGAAGTTAGAAAACATTTTGAGCTTAATGATAATGATCATATATCAATGCTTGAAATAATCAGCAAAATCTTACTTACATTTATTAAACAATAAGAAAGACTAAAAAGAAATACATCAAATGTCCATTCAAGAAGTCATTTCACTTAGCATAATGTCCTCCAGGTCCATCTATGTTGCCGGCAAATGATATCAAAACATCTTCATAAGAACAAAAAATTATTTGTCAATTAAAACTAAAATAAAGGCATTACTAAAGTCCTCCATATTTATGCATGTTGTCATAAATGGCAAGAATTCCTCTTCTTGATGTGGTATATGTACACAATGGAATATTATTTAGCCCTGAAACAGAAGGAAATTTTGTTATTTTCAGAAACATGAATGGAACTGGGGGACATTATTTTAAGTGAAATAAACCAGGCATAGAAACACACACACACACACACAGAAGAATTCCTCTTCTTAAGGAATAATGAGTCAATAATATTCCTTTGGATATATTTTTTATATAGATATATATATATGTACACAAGCTACAAAGTTTCAGTTATGCAGAGTGAATAAATTCTGAAAATCTAAAGCACAGCATGCTGACTATACTTAATAAGATCATATTGGGGACACATACGCACACACCCCATATTGGGGAGATACATACACACACACACACACACAACATTGGGGAGAGAGAGATATATAATATACCTATTGGGCATATATGTGTATGTATATGTGTACATATATATATCATATATCATATTGTCTTTATCCATTCATCTGTTGACAGGTTCATAGACATTTAACATGTGCCCGTATCTTGGTTATTGTGAATAATGCTGCAGTATACATGGAAGTACAGATATCTCTTCAACATATTGATTTCATTGCCTTTGGATGTATACCAAGAAGCGGCATTGCTGGATCCAATGATGGTTCTATTTTTCATTTTAATTTTTTTAGGAACCTCCATAGTGTTTCCATAATGCCTGTACCAATTTATATTCCCATCAGTACAGTACAGAGGTTCCCTGTTCTCCACAGTAAAAGACAAATACCACATGATCTCACTTATATGTGGAATCTAAAAAAGTTGAACTTGCAGCACTATAGAATAGAATGGTCATTTCCCGGAGACAAGGGGTGTCGGTGGGGCATAGTTGGGAAATTTTAATCAAAGAATGCAAAATTTCAGCTAAATACAAGGAATAAATTCAAGAAATCTATTGTCCAACCTGGTGACTATAGTTAATAACCATATCTTTTATTCTTGAAAATTGCTAAGAGAGTAGATTTTAAGTGTTCTCATCACAAAAAAAAAAAAATGATAAGTATGTGAGGTATTACATATATTAAATGACTCGATTCAGCCATCTCTCAATATGTATATATTTTTAAAACAAAATGTGCATATATATCTATAAATTTTTATTTGTTAATTTAAAGAGTTAATGACTTAAAAAGATGAAAATTAAGTTTTTAATTTATTTTCTTTAATTTAAGAACTTTACGGAAACAAAAATCCCAGAAAAAAAAAACACAATAATTAAATACAAAATTTGTTACACTTCGTGGCTGATCATTTTCACTTGCAAGAGTAAACCTTGCTAAATGCAGCCAATTACATGTGTATTGCATGAGACCAGTTTTTTAAGTTACATGTCAAAATGGCTGGAACAATCAATTCTGGACACTTGGTACTATATTTCCACGAAGGCAGAAGGAAGCAGTGCACCATCACTAGAACAGTATGTATCCTTCACACACTGACAGACACTCCAAAACACAGTAGCAATATAGAAAAGGATATTTTTGAAAAGAGAATGAAATAAAAACAAACCAAGAGTTTACATCCACTTTTGTTTCAAATTGTCTATGGATTCCACTAGATCTTGTTGTCTCAAGATGCACCATGTCAGATTAGTAAAGGAGGAAGATCTATGCCTGCATATAAAAGTATCCTTTGCTCAGAGGAGGTAGAACCTGGCAAAAGTTTTATTACAGAGATACCTTATACCTGATCACAAATCCCAAGGCTCATGGTACAAACAAGTGGTTATAGAAAAATAGTACCAGTAGTTTGCAAATTCAGCATAAACCTTAAGCAGGATGATTTTTTTTTTTCTGGTAGTGGTGAGACTGCATCCTATGTAGAAAAAAAAGCTCTCTCTGCCACTTCATCAAATGATGATAAAATTATAAAAATGGAAAACTACAAACTGAGAAACTACTATTATGCAATACATTAAAACAGAAAACATTTAGTACACAAGATTGCTAAAGAATTCCAATAAATTAATAAAAATGGAAAACAACCAGAAGAAAATTGACAAAAGACATAAATACACACTTCATACAAGATTGGAAAAAAATAGAGATCCAATAAACATATGAGAATATGCTCAACTTCAATAGCAATAAAAATTGCAAATAAAACCACAAGGAACTCACTGTCTTAAAGTCATTCCATTAGCAAAAATATCAAACATCTCACAATGTCAAGTATTGGTAAGGACACAGAGCAATGGAACTGCTATGCCTTACTGATAGGAATGTCACTTATAACACAGCATTAGGGAAAACTGCAGCCTTCTATAAAAGTGAACATATAAACATTCCACTTCATACAAAAGAATTGCTATCAGGATGTCTATATCAGTCCTGTGAGCAATACGCAAAACTGCTAACAATGTAAATGGTCCCTGGTTGAATGGTTACATAACCTGTGGTATATTCATACATGCAATAACACACAGCAGGGGAAAGAGTGAGACTAAACCAACAGGCAACAATGTGATCATATTTAGAAAGTTAACGTTGTAGATAACAGTAAAATTCAAACGATTGTGAACCATATAATATGATATACAATATAATTTAAATAAAGGTAAGGAATAATAAAATCTCAATGACATATTTTAAGGATAAATTTAGCATCAGGATTACGTCTGGGGAGAGACAGACTAACAGCATCAGGGAGGTACAAACAGGTAGCTTCAATGACATTGATAATATTCTAGCCAAGAGGTTATAAAATTTATAAGTAAATTGCATATAAGACTGGGTAGGCATGAAAATTTGAAAATAATAGGAGTTCTAAAATACTTTTTTTCACTTAGAAAAGTAAACTTCCTATACATTAGATCTCTACACTCGTTCATTCTCAGATCTGGTTCTGCTCCTTTGTATCCTCTAGCACATGAGGACTATAGGTAACAAAATTGTACACTATTTGGGATTTATGCTAAGTGAGTAACTATGTGAGAAGACAGACATGTTCATTTGCTTCACTATAATAACCTTTTTATTTTTTATGTGTATTTTCAAACATGTTGTATAACTTAAATAAATATAAAACTCATTTTTTAAAAATGTAAATTGAAATAAAACGTAGATAATGTTCCATATTACAATGAAAGCAATTCTATATTCTTCTTGGTTTGGGATATTCCAACATGGCTGCTAATTGAAGAAAACTTATTATTTTACAAAATTGAAAAACAAAATGTTATTTATTCCAAAACAAATCATTTTTAAGTCTACAAGTAAAGTATTTAAATTTAATATAACTTTTAGGAAACACATTGTTTATACAAAACAACACATTTCTTTACCAATATCTTCAGCATCATGCAGACACAATAAGAAGATTTGCATGTTCTTCAAAGAATGGCAAAAATGTACATGATAACTAGTGAGGAAAATCATGGAAATAAAAAGGAAAGGATCTATCTCATAATCCATAACTAGAATCTGTTTTTGTCACCATCCACATTTACTCCAAAAAAAATGCTCCACTGATAGTGTCTTAAACTAAACATAACATCATCTGTCAACCAAACATCTTGAACTGAAAATGCTTGACAGTGAACGGAGGAACAGAAGTAATCCTAAGAGAAAATGCATAGTAGAGATACAGGAAGGTACTCTGCTGATAAATTAATGCACATTAAAACATAAAATCTAATCTTTTGACCATAGAAGTTTGTTCTAAGTATTAGGCAAATTGCTTTCGCACGAATGTCAGTGATAGTAAATTTTCAAAAACAGCCTATTTATCTCCTTTGAAAACAACAAACCACTTTCTTCTACGTCCCATTTTAATATAAACTAATAAAAATAAAATTGCAAAATGAGCTTAGTTTTATTATTAGTTCTATTTGGATACCTGTGCTTTTATTCACCCTGCAGAATTTCTCGATTAGAGTGATTGTAATCTCCACAGATAATTTATTCCACTTTTCTGGTGACTTTGAATAAAGAGAAGCATCTCTAGAGAATCCATTGAATGGACTACATAATCCATCGTTAGAATTTACTGTCTGTCTGTTGCCTTAGACCTGGAAACAAACACATTCATTGTAGAAGACATTCTTATTCTATCTACAGTTAAATTTTTACACAGGAGTTTTTCCATAGAATTTTTCATCTCTGAATTTCTCAAGGTGTATATTAAAGGATTCAACATAGGAGTGACAACTGTATAAAAAACAGTCAAGTATTTGTCAATGGGAAAGTTGGAGACAGGTCTAACATACATGAAAATACAGGGAACAAAAAAGAGGACAACCACGGTGATGTGCGAGCTACAGGTAGACAGGGCTTTACGCCTCCCTTCCTGACTGTAACTTTTAAGGGACCTTAGAATGACTCCATAGGAGATGAGTAGAAGGGTAAAGGTGACCATGCAGATGGCTCCACCATTGGCAACCACAGTCAGACCTATAAAGTAGGTGTCAGTGCATGCAAGTCCCAATAACGGGTACATGTCACAGAAGAAGTGGTCGATGACATTGGGGCCACAGAAAGGAAGACTGTACACAAAGACAATTTGGACCACAGAGTGCACAAAACCTCCAACCCAGGCCACTACCAATAGAAGGACGCAAACCCGTCGATTCATGATGGTCAAATAGTGCAGAGGCTTACAGATGGCCACATAGCGATCATAGGCCATTGCCACGAGAAGGAAAATCTCAGCTCCACCAAACAAGTGTTCTATAAACAGCTGGCCCATGCATGCTGCAAAGGAAATTTTCTTTTTATCACAGAGTAGGTCTACAAGCAATTTGGGGGAAATGATAGTGGAATAAGCAACGTCCATAAATGATAGGAAGGCCAGGAAGAAGTACATTGGGGAGCCTAAGGAGGGGCTGCTGATAACAGTCACCATGATGAGCAGGTTGCCCACCATCGTCACAACATATATGAGTAAAAACATGACAAATAATGCTTTTTGCCCATCAGGATCCTGAGTGAGACCCAGGAGGACAAATTCTGTCGCATTTTTACTCCCTCCCATTCACTCTTCTGTAAGGCTTATATCAGAGCTGGGAGATCAGGAGACCAGCACCTGTAATGAAATGGTGAACAGGACTATGAACACACACAGGATGTCATGGAGCACACCTTCATCGTCATACCTTCAACACGTTACTAAACATTATACATTTAGTAAGTATTTAGTGAGTTCCTCTCGTACAATAGACCGTCTTTAACAATTCTGTTTTCCACAGATGATTTTCTTGGGGGCCTACAGCTAAAAGTTTCTATCTCTAAGTCTTAGTGGCTACTCTATAGACAAAAGTAGTTAAGGGCCCAACAATATTTCATACATTTGATACCTCTTTATTTAACATACGTTACTTCTTGGCACAGGCATCAGCTATGAACAACAAGGACAGTGTCCCTGCTCTAAAGAAATTTTCTCTCTGGTAATGACAATAAACTCTAAATAAATAAACTGGCACACAGTCAGTCCTTAGAATTTGTACCAGTTGTGGTTCTTTACAATGTGATCTGTGTAGCACAAAACATAACCTCTTCCCAAATATTTCACTCAATACTGTGGCAATTATTGACATACATTTGATAGCTCATGCCTTAAGGATATTCTGTCTTCATGAATCTCTCGTTAAATACCAATGGACTGGACTTTGAACTATATTAAATAACTACAAAATTATTTCACGTTGTTTTTTGGTTTGACTCTGATTTTTAAGAAGCTGTAATTCTCTGCATTTCATCTTTACCTATACGACAACTATTAACACACTTACACATTATCCCGATTTTCAGCAATCGATTTGGAACTGAACTACCACCAACTACCACATTAGCAGCTAGTATTATTATTCTCTTTTTAGTTTTTTTTATTCTTTTTAATTCAGGATATTATGGGGGTACAAACATTTTGGTTACATGTAATGCATTTGCCTCACCCAAGCCAGGGCTACAAGTGCGTCCTTCCCCCATACAGTGGGCTCTGCACACATTAGTTATGGATTTACCCCCCACCTCGCCACCCACCCCACCTGGCCGGCACCCAGTGAATATTATTACCATGTGAACACCTTAGTGTTGATCAGTTAGTACCAATTTGAAACTCCTGGGGTGAGCTAGTCAGTGAGGAAGGAGAACATACGCACTGAAAAGAGAGGTAAGGAATAGTGGAACACGGGCTTATTTAAAATACTGTTCACCTACTAAGAGCGCTCAAAAGTAGAATTTCAGTGTCCAGATTCCAAAAAGAGACATATATGTCGGGAAATTCGAAGCTCAGTGTAGGAAGGTATAAGGTTGAGTCTTTTTCTAAGTTCAATTACAAGTCTGTCTCAGTTTGCTCTTTGGAAAATAATGGGATTGAACTGGACAATCTCAGAGTCCTTTCCAGTCGAACTATCTATGATACTATTATGGCAGACCTACTTTATTCTACCCTGCTGACTTTTCTTTATTTTTAATACGTTTCTGGTTAAATAACAATATCCCAGACTATCACAGTTATTTGAAAAATGTGAGTTGATGGAAAATGGGTTTTGGTCATTACAGTGAGGAAATTATGACTCTAAGTTTCTCATCAGGGTTACCTATTTAAGATCCAAGGCCTCCTTGGAGAGGGAGCACAGCACAGCAGGGAATAATGTGGACTCTGGCTGGAGCCACACTGCCTCCGCCACAATCCCAGCGTCACCACTTACTGTGTGACTTTGAGCCTCTTAGGAAACCTCTTTGTGTCTCAGTTTCATCACTTTTAGAATGGGACACCCATATTGCTTACCTCTTAGGCTTGTCGTTGTATTACACAAAGTAAAGTGCCTAGAATCGTGCCTGGCACTTGGTAAAGCCTCCATAAATGAGAGCTATTCTTAGTTTTCTTGAATGCTTCACTGTGAAAACTGGATCAGAAAAAATCCTCTGCATCTTGGACAACTTGAAAAGAATTATAGACATAGTCCAAGATAAAACGAATAGTACACCCATAACTCACTGACTTCTTTCTGGGCATACAATAAAATTGTATATTTTATGAATTACCTACCTAACTACACGTGGGTAGTAATTATACCTGTGCCAGGACGGACTTTGATGAGAAGCATGCAGAATAACAGGGGGAAAGCTGGACCCAGTAGCAGAGGGAGAGCTACATAGTAGAAAATGAAAGAAAGGAAGGATCCAGTCAGGAAACAGAAATAATGCCTAATAAATCAATATCAACCTGTAATAAGATCATTAGTGTGGTCATTAAGTGAGGCTAGTATTCTTTTAAAAATCTTTTTCAGAAAGGTTTCTTATAGTGGAGAAGTACTGGGAGCCCAACCTCCTGAGGGTTCCTGGGCATATTCAGAAGGCTTCTTGGGGTGTCCACAACAAATAAACCCAGACCACATCCTAGTAAAGAAAACTTATAAAAATTCAAAAAGGGAAAAATCATGGATTTTTTTAAGTTTCTAGGTCTAATGGTTAAGGAAAAACATAAGGAACAGAGAAGAATAGAACAAGAATAAGAAACAAACTGAAAGTTTCTCGTTATTCGCTGCTGGGGAAAATTACTGAATTAGTAAACCTCACATGTAGACCAGATGCTTCCATTTACATACATTGGGCAGTGGGGCAGGTCACGCACAGGAAGAATTTGAGCTCTCCCTAGAAGGCAGCTGTGATGAACATTCTATGTTTCTCATTCACATAATTGAGAAATTCTGTCATTGTTGACTCAATAGACTAATAATGGTGTCACTGTTGAAGAACATAATGGTACTAAGTAGTCATTTCCAATTGTCTCTTTTTATCCACACCTTACTGTCTGCAAGCTCCAGTGCCTTTTCCCCCTTTAATCAGCAATGACAGATTTCACCAGAATAAATCTTCTGTTAGACAATTTAACTATTCACTTGTAAGTTAGGGTACATAAACTATCCTCTATAGTTTAAGTCATCAAAGATTTAATACTTTAAAGTAGTATTACTAGGCTTTCAACTTAAAACACGACTTCAACACTTTTCTAGAAGAAAAATAATTTAGCGTAGATTTCAAGAACATGACATTTTTAAAAGATAAATTCTCAAATAACAAAAATGCCCCCTATAATATTTTACAATTTCTGTCTTAAAAATCATTCTAAATGACAATAGCAAGGTAATGTTGAAGTGTCATTTTTGCTAGGATACTGTCCCTAAGATGTTTCCTGAGATAATTTTTAGATTCATACATAAAAGCCCATATTGTGTTCCCAGAACAAATATGCATTTGTTCCTTTACACTCTAACACACTTGGTACGATAAGTGATTTTAAATTCTCTAATTCAAATATATTTAAATGTAATTTACATCTTTATTAACATATCATGTAAAACATAATATCCCAAAACTGAGATTATAAATCCATTGGTTTATCTGTTTACCTGTAACATGCAACATGTTTCTCCTGTTATTTGGCAAAATGGAAAATAAACACCTATCTAGCTGTATTCTATATCCAAATGAACTTTATATATTCTGATTAATTTCTGTGTTTGGCTGGATTAATTTTTGTAATACAGATTTCTCCAATGAAAACATATGATATTTAAGACATTAGCTAATTTCAACATATCACAGGAATTTTCAAAGAGTATCCCTTGTCAGCTGTTTCAAGAATTCACAACTTGGCTCTTGTCCTTGTTCCAAAAAAGTCAATGCTTCTTTCACTGAGTGTAACTGTAGATATCTCATGTGTCAACATGTGATCATAGAACACATGATAAATGTGGATGATCAGTGAATCTAGAAATAGATCCAAGTGGCAACAGGTTCCATATTTCCACACAGGCTTCCCATTACCTCAGTCCTTCAGAGAGATGCAGAACTATCCAAAGCCTAAAATAATGTGAAAAAAAATTCTATGGTAAATTCAAAAATAAATTATGAGTTTCACACTATGAAATATTTAGGTAAGGCAAGTAATATTTAAACCAGAATGAAGGGGGAGGCAGCCCCAATTTCACTTACCCAACCATATCGCCAGCAAAGGATGGCTTTACTCTGACTCTTGGAAAATCTCTACACAGCAAGCCCTGAAGATCAAACACAGAGAGCCCTAGAGTGGAAATTCCCGTTCTAATTCTTAGAAAGATAGACAATCTTAGTTCTGCAGTTACAGGTTGAGGTAGAGGGTATTAATCAGGTCTGCATCTGCATCAGATTTAACAATAATGATCTTTAGTCTATTAATTTGATTCCTTAATTTTAGTCCAATATCAATTCAATGACTGTTTCTGCAAGAAATAGATTCTTCTTTTCAACACAGGAACAGCACCTAAGGGCTTCCACTGTTATTTCCTGTACTGGGCTTGTCATTAGCTCCATTGAGAACATTTATTTCATCATCTGTTTAGTTAAATATTGGATTTTCTGTACCATAAGGCCCTTAGATAAAAAGTCACATAAATACTTTTTTGAACCAGCCAAAATCTTTATCATGTAATAGGCTATACTCAAAGTTGCCAGTTTTCTATTTACCTAATAAATGTGTTGAATCCAGGAAACCCAAATGTCCTATGTATTATTTCGAAGATTTAAAGAGCACATCTAAGCACTGTGTCTCTCTTTTTGGTAAGTGGTAAAAGATGTACAAATGTATTTTAATTCTGCAGAACTATCTGATAGGATCAAAGTTACTGTGAATTAAATTGTGACTCCAAGAGGAAGAACTAATATATGCATAAGCCAACATTCTCTATGTCACTTTCAGCAGAATTTAAAGAACTACTAATGCTTTCTGCTTACCTGAATGAGGCAAAAGTGTTTTCTAGGTCAAATGATGCCTAGAGCAGCCCAGAATCTGAAGTTATTTACTCCAGTAAAAAGTACATTGAAAATAGTAATTGATTTAGATTTTGTCTCAAAATATGCCATCCTTATGGTAATTCTCCATAACCCATACCTATTGCCAAACTGGAAATTTAAAAACAGAAATAGCAAAAATAGCTTGTTCTATACCAAATCACCAAATAGGACAACCAGAGGTGCTAAAAGAAAATGTAAAATGCAGGTGCTTAAAAGGATTTTAAATGCTTTACAGTTCATGCCTTTTAACTGGGCTTTGTCTTCTCCTATATTTTATTTTTATTTGAATGCCAGCTTTTGTATACAAAATTTTGTAAGACAATTCAAGACTTTTACAATGTTCTCTTCTTTAAGAGAGAATTTCCTGGCTTTTCTGCCTGGCAGCTAGGACTGGAGAAGTAAAGATCCCAGAGAACCCTAATCCAAACAAGGACTTAGATGATTCAAGCTGGGTTTGACTTCCTTTGAGGACTACTCTATTGTCTACTCTCCCCTACTCTAAGAGTAAAGCCCTCAAATGGTCTCAAATGAAAGCCTGGCTATTTAAAAAGGACTCTTCTCTTTGCTAGACCTTGAATTTCACTTGTGAAGGAAGAATGCAAGTTTTCCACCACTGGCTTTTACTGTTTAACAGAACTTTTGCAGATTTCTTTAGCAATAGAGATCAACACAAGGTAGCTGAAAGAGATACAGAGAACAAAGAATATTCTTAAGTAGCTCCTTGTGCATAGATGGTTGTCTTACCTGTAAACATGCAATGACACAGAGAGAGCTCTGTGTCACTTGCCAAGGAGACATTTAAGGCTCCACAAACTGGCAGGCAGGCAGGATTTTACTCTCTGGGGAACTGCTGCCGCCCAGGAGTGAGAGCCCTGTGTAAGTAACCTCTAACAAACTATCTAACCCATAAAGCTGGATTTGTCTGGGTCATTCTTTGGCCTCTCTGCACCCTCTCAGTTTGGGGGCCAGTTTTTCTCTACTGTCCTGGGATTTTTCCAGAAACAACTTGTCTCTCAGGGTAAAGCATGTATAGAAAGTTACACCCAGCTTCTTAGGATTTCATTTGTGGATTTTAGAATTATTCTATACCTTTAGACAAAAAAGACCCCCAAATGCAAGGTTTACCTCTCTGGGTTTCCTTCAAAATATTGGTCCCACAGATGCTTCATTCCTCTGAAATGGAAAAAGAAGAAATGCAGGAAATAGTGAAGACAATGGAAAGAGGAAATATGGGACTAAATCAAAATGAATATGAACTGTGGGTAACATTGATTAATGCAAACAAATAGAAAGAGAGTAGATTTAAATCCAAGTACATGATGTTTTTAATTTTAAAAATAAATGAGTCGAATTCCCCTCAACTCAAGCTGAAGTCAACATTAAGAGACTTACAAGAGAAACATCATAAATAAGCGGATAAAGAAAAGTAAAAATGGTGGAATAAACTTCATAAACCCGACCAAAATAACAGTTTCTATACTAATATGAGACAAAATAGACTGTAAGACAATAAATATTGGCAGAGATAATATTTTTTGTGGCAGCACAAGGTCAACAGCACGAAGATATAACAATTATAAATTGGTATGCTCCTAAAAACCTACCTTCATAAGATTTTTTAAAAATAGAGTGACTCAAAAGAAGAAATAGGTAAATCAGCAATAATACAGGAGGATTTTAGCACAACTCTCAGTAAATGCAAGAATAGGCACACAAAAAATTCATAAAGATAGTAATATTTAAACAACATTAGCAAATTTCACCTATGGATATAAGGGAAGAATGCATATTCAACAGCTGTGAAATACATACACATCCTTTTCAAGTGCACATGGAATATTTTTCAAAGTGAATCATATTCTGGTCCATAAAGCAATTCTTAACAAATTTCGAGGAATGAGAATCACAAAGTATGTCTCTGAACATCAGGAATATAAGCTAGAAAATAAAAACCTAAAATTAGCAAGATAATTTCTATATGTTTGAAAATTAAGCAAATAAATTCTAAAGAACCCATTGGTAAAAATAACAACAGAAGTAAGAAAACATTTTGAGATTAATGATAATATATTAATGCTTGAAATAATCAGCAAAAATCTTACTTGCATTTATTAAAATTTAAGAAAGACTAAAAATAAATACACCAAATGTCCATTCAAGGAGTCATTTCCAAAACAATGGCCAACAAACATATGAAAAAATGCTCAACATCTCTAATCATCAGGGAAATGCAAATCAAAACCACAATGAGATATCACTTATCTCCAGTGACAATGGCCTTTACAAAAAGGCCCAACACAATAAATGTTGGCATGGATGCAAAGAGATAGGAACACTCATACACTGCTGGTGGGACTGCAAACTAGTGCAACCTCTGAGGAAAGCAATATGGAGATACCTTAAACAGATAGAAGTAGACCTGCCATTTGATCCAGCAATCCCGTTATTGAGCATCTACCCAAAAGAACAAAAGACATTCTATAAAAAGGACATCTGCACTCGAATGTTTATACCAGCACAATTCACAATTGCAAAGATGTGGAAACAACCCAAGTGCCCATCAATATATGAGTGGATTAATAAAATGTGGAATATGTATACCATGGAGTACTACTCAGCTATAAGAAACACTGGTGATATAGCACCTCTTGTATTTTCCTCGATAGAGCTGGAACGCATTCTACTAATTGAAGTATCCCAAGAATGGAAAAATAAGCACCACGTGTACTCAACATCAAATTGGTTTCACTGATCAACACCTAAGACCATATATAGGAATAACATTAATCAGGTTTTGGGCAGATGTGGTGGGGGAGGGGATGGGTGTATACATACATAATGAGTGTGATGCTCACTGTCTGAGGGATGGACAGGCTTGAAGCTCTGACTTGGCGTCGGGGGGACAAGGGCAATAATCATAACCTAAACATTTCTAACCCCATAATATGCTAAAATAAAAAAAAACAGAAGTCATTTCACTTAACATACTGTCCTCCAGGTCCATCTGTGCCGGCAAATGATATCAAAACATCTTCATAAAAACATAAAATTATTTGTCAATGAAAACTAAAGTAAAGGCATTATTAAAGTCCTCCAGGTTTATGCATGTTGTCATAAATGGCAAGATTTCCTCTTTTTAAGGAATAATGAATGCATAATATTTCATTAGATATATTTTATATATGCATATATATACAAGGTACAAAGTTTCAGCTATGCAGGATGAATAAATTCCGGAAATCTAAAGTACAGCATGGTGACTATAGTTAATAATATCACATTAGGGACACATATACAGATACACACACACACACACACACTCACCCCATATTGGGGAGATATATACAGATACACACACACACATTGGGGAGAGAGATATATATAATATACCATATTGGGCATATATGTGTGTGTACATGTACATATATATATCATATTGTCTTTATCCATTCATCTGTTGACAGGTTCATAGACATTTAAGATGTGCCCATATCTTGATTACTGTGAATAATGCTGCAGCATACATGGAAGTACAGGTATCTCTTCAAGATACTGAATGAATTCCCTTTGGATGTATACCAAGAAGGCTGGATCCTATGATGGTTCTATTTTCATTTTAATTTATTTAAGAACCTCCACAGTGTTTCCATAATGGCTGTACCAATTTATATTCCCACCAATACAGTACAAAGGTTCCCTGTTCTCCACAGTGAAAGACAAATACCACATGATCTCACTTATAAGTGGAATCTAAAAAAGTTGAACTCGCAGCACACCAGAATAGAATGGTGAAGACCCAGAGCCAGGGGGTTGTGGGGGGGCACAGCTGGGAGATTTTGATCAAAGAATACAAAATTTCAGCTAAATACGAGGAATAAATTCAAGAAACCTATTGTACAACCTGGTGACTATAGTTAATAACCATGTCTTTGATTCTTGAAAATTGCTAAGAGAGTAGATTTTAAGTGTTCTCATCACAAAAAAAATGATAAGTATGTGAGGTACTACATATATTAGATAGCTCGATTCAGCCATCTCTCAATATGTATATATTGTTAAAACAAAATGTTGTGCATATATATCTATAAAATTTTTATTTGTCAATTTAAAGAGTTAATGAATTAAAAAGACGAAAATTAAGTTTATTAAATTTTTCTTTAATTTAAGAATCTTACAGAAACAAACAACTCAAAAACAAAAAACATAATAACTAAACACAGAATTTCTTATGCTTCATGGGTGATCATTTTTACTTGCAAGAGTAAACCTTGCTAAATGCAGCCAATACATGTGTATTGCATGAGACCAGTTTTTTAAGTTACATGTCAAAATGGCTGGAACAATCCATTCTGGACACTTGGTACTGTATTGCCACAAAGGCAGAAGGAAGCAGTAGAGCATCACTAGAACGGTACGTGTTCTTCACACACTACCGGGCACTCCAAAACAGTAGCAATATAAAACAGGATATTTTTGAAAAGAAAATGAAATAAAAACAAACCAAGAGTTTACATCCACTCTTGTTTCAAGTTGTCTTTGGATTCCACTGGATCTTGTTGTCTTAAGATGCACCATGTCAGATTAGTAAAGGAGGAAGATTTATGCCTGCATATAAAAGTATCGTTTGCTCAGAGGAGGTAGAACCTGGCAAAAGTTTTATTGCAGAGATACCTTATACCTGTTCACAACTCTCCAGGTTCATGGTACAAACAAGTAGCTATAGAAAAATAATACCAGTAGTTTGCGAATTCAGCATAAACCGTAAACAGGATGATTTTTTTTTTTTTCTGGTAGTGGTGACACTGCAATGTCCTATGTAGGGAAAAAAAGCTCTCTCTGCCCCTTCATCAAATAAAATGATAAAATTACAAAAATGGAAAATCACAAACTGAGAAAATACTACTCTGTAATATATATAAACAAAAAAAAGTTTAGTACACAGGATTGTTAAAGAGCCCCAGTAAATTAATAATAATGGAAAATAATGAGCAGAAACCTGGTAAAAGACATAAAGACACACTTCATACAAGACCGGAAAAAAATACAGATCCAATAAACATATGAGAATATGCTCAGCTTCAATAGCAATAAAAACTGCAAATAAAACCACAAGGAACTCACTGTCTTAAAGCCATTACATTAGCAAAAATATCAAACATCTCACAATGTCAAGTACTGGTAAGGACACAGAGCAAAGGAACTGCTATGCCTTACTGGTAGGAATGTCACTTATAACACAGCATTAGGGAAAACTGCAGCCATCTGCAAAAGTGAACATATAAACATTCCACTTACCACAAAAGAATTGCATTCAGGATGTCCATAGCAGTCCTGTGTGCAATACACAAAACTGCTAACAATGTAACGGTCTCTTGTTGAATGGTTACATAACCTGCGATATAGTCACACATGCAATAACACACAGCAGGGGACAGGATGAGACTAAGGCAACAGGCAGCAATGTGATCATATTTTAGAAAGTTAATATTGTGGATAAAAGTAAAATTCAGAAAATTGTGCACATATAATATAATTTTAATAAAGGTAATGAATAGCAAAATCTCATTAGTATATTTTAAGGATAAATTTAGCATCAGGATTATGTCTGGGGAGAGACAGACTAACAGCATCAGGGAGGTACAAACAGGTAGTTGCAAGGACATTGATAATATTCTAGCTAAGAGGTTACAAAATTTATAAGTAAATTGCATATAAGACTGGGTAGGCATGAAAATTTTAAAATAATAAGAGTTCTAAAATAGTTTTTTCATTTAGAAGAGTAAACTTGTTACACATTAGATCTCTAAACTCGTTCATCCTCAGATCTGCTTCTGATCCTTTGTATACTTTAACACAACACATGAGGACTACAGGTAACAAAATTGTACTATATTTGGGATTTGTACTGAGTATATTGCAGCTGTTCTTTTCACAGAAACCAAAAGTTGAGTAACTGTGAGAAGATGGATATGTTCATTTGCTTCACTATAGTAAACTTTTTTTTCATGTGTATCTTCAAACATGTTGTATACTTTAAATAAACATAAAACTCATTTTTTAAAAATGTAAATTATAGCACAGTTAATGTTCCATATTACAATGAAAGCAATTCTATATTTTTCCTGGTTTGGGATATTCCTACATGGCTACTAATTGAGGAAAGCTTATTATTTTACAAAATTGAAAAACAAAAATGTATTTATGCCACAATAAATCATTTTAAGTCTATAGGTATTTCAATTTAATATAACTTTTCGGAAACACATTGTTTATACAAAACAACACATTTCTTTACCAATATCTTCAGCATCATGAAGACACAATAAGAAGCTTTGCATGTTCTTCAAGAATGGCAAAAAAGCACATGATAACTAGTGAGGAAAATCATGAAAACAAAAAAAAAAAGGGAAAGGACCTATCTCATAATCAAGAACTAGAATCTGGTTTTGTTACCATCCACATTTACTCCAAAAAAATGCTCCACTGATAGTGTCTTAAACTAAACATAATATCATCTGCAACCAAACAACCTAAACTGAAAATTCATGACAATGACCTGAGGAACAGAAGTAATCCTAAGAAAAAATTCAGTACAGATACAGAAAGCTACTTTGGTGATAACTTAATGCACGTTAAAACATAAAATCTAATCTTTTGACCCTAGAAGTTTGTTCTAAGTTTAGTCAACTGCTTTCACCTGAATGTGAGACATGGTAAATTTCCAAAACAGCCTGCTTTTCTCCTTTGAAAACAATAAACCACTTTCTTCTAAGTCCCATTTCAACATAAACTAATAAAAATAAAATTACAAGATGAGCTTAGTTTTATTATTACTTCTATTTGGATACCTGTGCTTTTATTCACCCTGCAGAATTTCTCGATTAGAGTGATTGTAATCTCCACAGAAAATTTATTCCACTTTTCTGGTGACTTTGAATAAAGAGAAGCATCTCTAGAGAATCCATTGAATGGACTATATGATCCATAGTTATAATTTACTGTCTGTCTGTTGCCTTAGAACTGGAAATAAACACGTTCAGTGTGGAAGACATTCGTATTCTATCTGCTTTTCTATCTAACTTTTTACACCAGAGTTTTTTCATAGCATTTTTCATCTCTGCATTTCTCAAGGTATATATTAAAGGATTCAACATGGGAATGACAACTGTGTAAACCACAGTCACGGATTTATCAATGGGAAAGTTGGAGACAGGTCTAACATACATGAAAATACAGGGAACAAAAAAGAGGACAACCACGGTGATGTGGGAGCTGCAGGTAGACAGGGCTTTACGCCTCCCTTCCTGACTGTAACTTTTAAGAGACCATAGAATGACTCCATAGGAGATGAATAGAAGGGTAAAGGTGACCATGCAGATTGTCCCACCATTGGCGACCATAACGAGACCTATAAAGTAGGTGTCAGTGCATGCAAGTTCCAATAATGGGTAAATGTCACAGAAGAAATGATCGATGACATTGGAGCCACAGAAGGGGAGACTGTACACAAAGACAATTTGGAGCACAGAGTGCACAAAACCTCCAACCCAGGCCACCACCAACAGAAGGATGCAAACCCGTCGATTCATGATGGTCAAATAGTGCAGAGGCTTACAGATGGCCACATAACGATCATAGGCCATCGCCACCAGAAGGAAAATCTCAGTTCCACCAAACAAATGTTCTAGAAACAGCTGCCCTATGCATGTTGGGAAGGTAATCCTTTTTTGATCACAGAGTAGGTCTACAAGCAATTTGGGTGAAATGTTACTGGAATAAGCAACATCGATGAGTGACAGGGAGGCCAGGAAGAAGTACATTGGGGAGCCCAAGGAGGGGCTGCTGATAACAGTCACCGTGATGAGCAGGTTGCCCACCATCGTCACAACGTATATGAGTAAAAACATGACAAATAATGCTTTTTGCCCATCAGGATCCTGAGTGAGGCCCAGAAGGACAAATTCTGTCACATTCTTACTCTCTCCCATTTACTCTACTGGAAGGCTTGTATCACAGCTGAGAGCTCAGGAGAACAGCTCCTGTAATGAAATTGTGACAGGACTATGAACACACCCATGATGTCATGGAGCACAACTTCATCATCACACCTTCCACAGTGGCTTACGCACAATATACATTTAGTAAGTATCTATTGAGTTCCTCTTCTAAAGATCAATAGACCTTGCCGTTAATAATTTTATTTTTCCTCAGGTGATTTTGTTTTGGTCTTACAGATGAAAGGTCCTATCTCTAAGTCTTAGTGGATATTCTATAAAGAAGAATAAGGGCCCCACACTCATCCAGACATTCAATAACTCCTTATGTGAAATATGTTACTTCTTGGCACACACATCAGCTATGTACTGGGAAGGGGTTCCAGCTCTCAGGAAACTTACTCTCTGGTGGTAGCAATAAACTCTAAATGAATAAACTTGCATGGCGTCAGTCCCTTGAATTTATAGCAGTCATGGTATCTTTACAATGTGATCCATGTAGCACCAAACTAAGTAACAGAAATCTCTTCCAAAATAGCTCACACAATACTATATCAAAGCACTGTGTGAAGAAGGAGAAAATAGACACTGAGAAGAGAGGTAAAGAACAGTGGGACGTGGGTTTATTTATAATTACATTTACATACTGAGAGTGCTCAAAAACAGAACTCCAGTGTCCAGATTCCAAAAAAAAAAAAAAAAAGAGCATAATCAAGAGCAAATTCCAAGTTCAATGTACAAAGACATGGGATTAATTTTCTAAATGTAATTATGTCTCTGTTTGTGCACTGGAAAATAATGGGAGTAAACTAGACAATCTCAAAACCTTTTTCAGTCAAACTATCTATGATACTATTAGTGCAGCCCTCATTTATTATATTCTGCTGACTTTTTTCATTTTTCATATCTTTATAATGAAATACCAATATCCCATATTATCACCATTACATGAATAATGCAAACCAGTCACAAATGGGATTTGATCATTACAGTGAGCAAGTAATGACTGTACGTTTCTCATGCAGGGTGTACCTATTTAAGATCCCAGACGTCCCTGGAGACAGAGCCCCACGCAGCAGAGAGTAATGTGGACTCTGGAGCCACACTGCCTCTGCTGCAGCCCCAGCTTCACCACTTACTATGTGACTTTGAGCCACCTAATACAACTCTGGGCCTCAGTTTCATCATTTTTAGAATGGGGACACCCATAGTGCTTACCTCTTAGGCTTGTAGTTTATTACAACAGGTAAAGTGGCTAGAACAGTGCCTGGCACCTGGTAAAGCCTAAATAAATGAGAGCTGTTATTAATGATCCTGAATGCTTCACTGTGAACATTAGATCGCAACAAATCATCTGGATCGTGGTCAACTTGAAAAGAATTATAAAAATAGTCCAAGATGAAATGAGCTGTACACCCATAACTCATTACTTCTTTCTAGGAACACAATAAAATTGTATATCTTAAAAATTACCTATCTAATTATACATAAGCAGTAATTATACCCGTGCTGGGATGGACTTTGACATCAAGGATGAAGAATAATAGGGCAAAAGTTGGACCCATCAGCAGAGGGAAAGCTACATAGTAGAAAATGAAAGAAAGGAAGGATTAAATCGCGAAACAGAGAAATTATAGTTAATAAATGAATGTCCACAAGTAATGAGAATATTAATGTGATAATTAAGTGAGGCTAGTATTCTTCTAAAAATCTTCTTCAGAAAGGTTTCTTACAGAGGAGAAGTACTGGGGGCCCAAGCTCCTGAGGGTCCCTGGAGATACACAGGCTGCTTCCAGGGGCAGCCATAACGAATAACCTCAGACCAGATCCTAGTAAAGAAAATTTTAAAAATTCAAAAAAACATTTATTTATTAAAGTTCCTAGATCTGGTGGTTAAAGACAACCTTAAAGAAAAGAGAAGAATGGAAAAAGTATAAACACAAACCTAGAGGCCGGGCGCGGTGGCTCACGCCTGTAATCCTAGCACTCTGGGAGGCCGAGGCGGGTGGATTGCTCAAGGTCAGGAGTTCGAGACCAGCCTGAGCGAGACCCCCGTCTCTACTAAAAATAGAAAGACATTATATGGACACCTAAAAATCTATATAGAAAAAATTAGCCGGGCATAGTGGCGCATGAGCTACTCGGGAGGCTGAGGCAGTAGGATCGCTTAAGCCCAGGAGTTTGAGGTTGCTGTGAGCTAAGCTGACGCCACGGCACTCACTCTAGCCTGGGCAACAAAGTGAGACTCTGTCTCAACAAAAAAAAAAAAAAAAAACACAAACCTAGACTTTGCGGTTATTCACTACTGAGGAAAATTAAAAACCTCGAATCATAGACAAGATGATTCCATTTACGTAGATTTGGCAGTGGGGGGAGGTCATGTGCAGGGAGAATTTGAGCTCTTTCCAGAATGCAACTGTGATGAACTACACATCTCATTCACATAATCCAGTTCTGTCATTGTTGCAGGTATACACCAATAAAGGCGTAACTGCTGAAGAATGTAAAGAAGTAGTCTGTACCCTTTTATTATCCACACCTCACTTTCTGCAAGGTGAGGGCCTTTTCTCTCTTTAATCATCAATGATAGATCTCACTTGGATAAATCTTCTATTGGGCAATTTAAATATCTACTTGTAAATTATAATACATTAACTATTCTCTATACTTTAAGTCAACAAAGATTTAATATTTTAAGGTAGCATTACTAGGCTTTCAATGTAAAACACTAATTTAACACTTTTCTAGTAGAAAAAAATTTCATGTAGTTTCTTAAGAACATCACATTTTTAAAAGATAAATTCCCATAATAACACAAATAACCTCTGTAGTATTTTACAATTGCACTCTTATAAATCATTCTAAATGACAGTAGACAAGGTAATTTCCAAATGTCATTTTTGCTAAGATATTGTGCCTAACATGTTTCCTGAGATAATTTTAAGATTCATACATAAAAGCCCATATTGTGTTTCCAGAGCTAAATACACATTTGTTCCTTTACACTCTAACACACTTGGTACGATAAGTGATTTTAAATTCTATAATTAAAATATATTTAGAGTAATTTACACCTTTATTAGCATATCACGTAAAATATAATATCCCCAAAACTGAGATTATAAATCCATTGGTTTGTTATTCATGTAACATGCAACATGTTTCTCCTGTTGCTTGGCAAAATGGAAAATAAACTGCTATCTAGCTATATTCTGTATCCAAATGTACTTTGTATATTCTGATTAATTTCTGTGTTTGGCTGGATTAATTTTTGTAATACAGATTTCTCCAATGAAAACATGTGATATTTAAGACTTTAGCTATATTGCAAAATATCACAGGAATTGTCAATTGTTTCAAGAACTCACATCTTGGGTCTTGTCCTTGTTCCAGAAAAGTCAATGTTTGTTTCAGTGAGTGTAACTGTAGATACCTCATGCATCAACATGTGATCAAAGAACACATGATAATATGTGGATGATCAGTGAATCTAGAAATAGATCCAAGTGGCAACAGGTTCCATATTTCCACACAGGTTTCCCATTACCTCAGTCCTTCAGAGAGATGCAGAACTATCCAAAGCCTAAAATAATGTGAAAAAAAATTCTATGGTAAATTCAATAATAAATTATGAGTTTCACATTATGAAATATTTAGGTAAGGCAAGTAGTATTTAAACCAGAATGAAGGGGGAGGCAGCCCCAAGTTCCCTTACCCAACCATATCCCCAGCAAAGGACGGCTTTACTCTGACTGTTGGAAAATCTCTACACAAGAAGCCCTGAAGATCAAAGACGGAGAGCCCTAGAGCGGAAATTCACATTCTAATTCTTAGAAAGATAGACAATCTTAGTTCTGCAGTTATAGGTTGAGGTAGAGGGTATTGATCAGGCCTGCATCTGCATCAGATGTAACCGTAATGATCTTTAGTCTATTAATTTGATACATCAATTTTACTCCAATATCAATTCAATGATTGTTTTTATAAGAAAGAGATTGTTCTTTTCAACACAGGAACAGCACCTAAGGGCTTCCACTGTTATTTCCTTTACTTGGCTTGTCATTACCTCCATTGAGAATCTTCATTTCATTGTGTGTTTAGTTAAACAGTGGATCTTCTGTACCATAAGGGCCTTAGAAAAGAGTCATATAAATACTTATTTGAACCAGCAAAAATCTTTATCATGTAATAGGCTCTACTTAAAGTTGGCAGCTTTCAATTTACCTAATAAATGTGCAGAATCCAGGAAACCCAAATGTCTTATGTATCATTTCCAAGATTTAAAGAGCATATCTAAGCACTGTGTCTTTCTTTTTGGTAAGTGGTAAAAGATGCACAAATATATTTTAATTCTGCAAAACTATCTGATGGGATCAAATTTACTGTGAATTAAGTTATGACTCCAAGAGGAAGAACTAATATATGCATAAGCCGTCATTCTCTATGTCACCTTCAGCAGAATTTAAAGAACTACTAATGCTTTCTGCTTATCTGAATGAGGCAAAAGTGTTTTCTAGGTCAAATGATGCCTACAGCAGCCCAGAATCTGAAGTTATTTACTCCAATAAAAAATACATTGAAAATAGTAACTGATTTAGATGTTGCAACAAAATATTCTCTTCTTTAAGAGAGAATTTCCTGGCTTTTCTGCCTGGCAGCTAGGACTGGAGAAGTAAAGATCCCAGAAAACCCTAATTCAAACAAGGAATTAGATGATTCAAGCTGGGTTTGACTTCCTTTGAGGACTACTCTATTGTCTACTCTCCCCTACTCTAAGAGTAAAGCCCTCAAATGGTCTCAAATGAAAGCCTGGCTATTTAAAAAGGACTCTTCTCCTTGGTAGACCTTGAATTTCACTTGTGAACAAAGAATACAAGCTCTCCACCACTGGCTTTTACTGTTTAACAGAACTTTTGCAGATTTCTTTAGCAATAGAGATCAACACAAGGTAGCTGAAAGAGATACAGAGAACAAAGAATATTCTTAAGTAGCTCCTTGTGCATAGATGGTTGTCTTACCTGTAAACATGCAATGACACAGAGAGAGCTCTGTGTCACTTGCCAAGGAGACATTTAAGTCTCCACAAACTGGCAGGAAGGAAGGATTTTACTCTCTGGGGAACTCCTGCTGCCGCCCAGGAGTGAGAGCCCTGTGTAAGTAATCTCTAACAAACTAACCCATAAAGCTGGAGTTGTCTGGGTCGTTCTTTGGCCTGTGTGCACCCTCTCAGTTTGGGGGCCAGTTTTTCTCTACTGTCCTGGGATTTTCCAGAAACAACTTGTCCCTCAGGGTAAAGCATATACAGAAAGTTCCACCCAGCTTCTTAGGATTTCATTTGTGGATTTTAGAATTATTCTATACCTTTAGACAAAAAAGACCCCCAAATGCAAGGTTTACCTCTCTGGGTTTCCTTCAAAATATTGGTCCCACAGGTGCTTCATTCCTCTGAAATGGAAAAAGAAGAAATGCAGGAAATAATGAAGACTATGGAAAGAGGAAATATGGGACTAAATCAAAATGAATATGAACCGTGGGTAACATTGATTAATGCAAACAAATAGAAAGAGAGTAGATTTAAATCCAAATACATGATTTTTTTATTTTTAAAAATAAATGAATCGATTTCCCCTCAATTCAAGCTGAACTCTATATTAAGAGACTTACAAAAGAAACATCATAAATAAGAGGATTAAAAAAAGTAAAAATAGTGGAATAAACTGCACAAACTCTGACCAAAGAACAGTTTCTATACTAATATCAGACAGAAATAGACTACAAGACAATAAATATTGCCAGAGATAAATTTTTTGTAACAGCAAAAGGTCAACAGCAGGAAGATAAAACAATTATAAATTGGTATGCACCTAAAAATATACCTTCATAAGATTTTTTAAAAATAGATTGACTCAAAAGGAGAAATAGATAAATCAGCAATAATACAGGAAGATTTTAGCACAACTCTCAATAAATGCAAGAATATACACACAAAAAATTCATAAAGATAGTAATATTTAAACACTGTTAACAAATTTCACCTATGGATATAAGGGAAGAATGCATATTCAACAGCTATGAAATACATACACATCCTTTTCAAGTGCACATGGAATATTTTTCAAAGTGAATAATATGCTGGTCCATAAAGCAATTCTTAACAAATTTCAAGGAATGAGAATCACAAAGTCTGTCTCTGAACATCAGGAATATAAGCTAGAAAATAAAAACCTAAAATTAGCCAGATAATTTCTATATGTTTGAAAATTAAGCAAATAAATTCTAAGGAACCCATTGGTATAAATAACGACAGAAGTTAGAAAACATTTTGAGCTTAATGATAATGACAATATATCAATGCTTGAAATAATCAGCAAAATCTTACTTTCATTTATTAAACTATAAGAAAGACTAAAAACATTCAAACATTCAAACAACAAACATTCTTGAATGTCCATTCAAGAAGTCATTTCACTTAGCATAATGTCTTCCAGGTCCATCTATGTTGCCGGCAAATGATATCAAAACATCTTCATAAGAACAAAAAATTATTTGTCAATTAAAACTAAAATAAAGGCATTACTAAAGTCCTCCATGTTTATGCATGTTCTCATAAATGGCAAGACGTTCTCTTCTTGATGTGGTATATGTACACAATGGAATATTATTTAGCCATGAAAAAGAAGGAAATTTTGTCATTTGCAGAAACATGGAGGGATCTGGAGGACATTATTTTAAGTGAAATAAACCAGGCATAGAAACACACACACACACACACACACACACAAGAATTCCTCTTCTTAAGGAATTAGTGAATAATATTCCATTAGATTTATTTTTTATGTATATAGGTACACAAGCTACAAAGTTTCAGGTATGCAGGGTGAATAAATTCTGGAAATCTAAAGCACAGCATGCTGACTATAGTTAATAGTATCATACTGGGGACACATACACACACGCCCCATATTGGGGAGATATATACACACACACACATATACACAACATATTGGAGAGAGAGAGATATATAATATACCATATTGGGCATATATGTGTGTGTATACGTGTACATATATATATCATATTGTTTTTATCCATTCATCTGTTGACAGGTTCATAAACATTTAAGATGTGCCCATATCTTGATTACTGTGAATAATGCTGCAGTATACATGGAAGTACAGATATCTCTTCAAGATACTGATTTCATTGCCTTTGGATGTATACCAGGAAGCGGCATTGCTGGATCCAATGATGGTTCTATTTTTCATTTTAATTCTTTTAGGAACTTCCATAGTGTTTCCATAAAGGCTGTACCAATTTACATTCCCACCAGTACAGTACAAAGGTTCCCTGTTCTCCACAGTGAAAGACAAATACCACATGATCTCACTTATATGTGGAATCTAAAAAAGTTGAACTCACAGCAGTACAGAATAGATTGGTCATTACCAGGAGCCAGGGGCTAGAGGGGGGACACAGTAGGGAGATTTTGATCAAAGAATACAAAATTTCAGCTAAATACGAGGAATAAATTCAAGAAATCTATTGTCCAACTTGGTGACTATGGTTAATAACCATGTCTTTTACTCTTGAAAATTGCTAAGAGAATAGATTTTAAGTGTTCTCAACATAAAAAAAATGATAAGTATGTGAGGTGCTATGTATATTAAATGGCTCGATTCACCATCTCTCAATATATACATATTTTTAAAACAAAATGTTGTGCATATATATGTATAAAATTTTTACTTGTTAATTTAAAGAGTTAATGAATTAAAAAGATGAAAATTAAGTTTTTTTAATTTATTTTCTTTAAGAATCTTACAGAAACAAACAAAAAACATAACTAAGTACAAAATTTGTTACGCTTCATGGATGATCATTTTCACTTGCAAGAGTAAACCTTGCTAAAAGCAGCCAATACATTTGTATTGCATGAGACCAGTGTTTTAAGTTACATATCAAAATGGCTGGAACAATCCGTCTGGACACTTAGTACTATATTTCCGCGAAGGCAGAAGGAAACAGTGCACCATCACTAGAACAGCACGTGTCCTTCACACACTGGCGGGCACTCCAAAACACAGTAGCAATATAAAAAAGGATATTTTTGAAAAGAAAATGAAATAAAAACAAACCAAGAGTTTACATCCATTTTTGCTTCAAATTGTCTTTGGATTCCACTAGATCTTGTTGTCTCAAAATGTACCATGTCAGATTAGTAAAGGAGGAAGATCTATGCCTGCATATAAAAGTATCCTTTGTTCGGAGGAGGTAGAACCTGCAAAAGTTTATTGCAGAGATACCTTATACCTGTTCACAACTCCCAAGGCTCATAGTACAAACAAGTGGTTATAGAAAAATAATATCAGTAGTTTGCAAATTCAGCATAAACCTTAAACAGGATGATTTTTTTTCTGATAGTGGTGAGACTGCATGTCTTATGTAGAAAAAAAAGATCTCTCTGCCCCTTCATCAAATGAAATGATAAAATTATAAAAATGGGAAATCACAAACTGAGAAAATACTACTCTACAATACACATAAATATAAAAGATTTAGCACACAGGATTGCTAAAGAACCCCAATAAATTATTAATAATGGAAAACAACCAGAAGAAAATTGACAAAAGACATAAATACACACTTCATACAAGACTGGAAAAAAATAGAGATCCAATAAACATATGAGAATATGCTCAACTTCAATAGCAATAAAAATTGCAAATAAAACCACAAGGAACTCACTGTCTTAAAGCCATTACATTAGCAAAAATATCAAACATCTCACAATGTCAAGTACTGGTAAGGACACAGAGCAAAGGAACTGTTATGCCCTACCGGTAGGAATGTCACTTATAACACAGCATTAGGAAAAACTGCAGCCACCTGCAAAAGTGAACATATAAAATTCCACTTAACACAAAAGAATTGCTATCAGGATGTCCATACCAGTCCTGTGAGCAATACACAAAACTGGAAACAACCAAATGGTCCCTGATTGAATGGTTACAAAACCTGCGGTATATTCACACATGCAATAACACACAGCGGGGGAAAGTTTGAACTAAACCAACAGGCAGCAATGTGACCTTATTTTAGAAAGTTAACAGTGTGAATAACAGTAAAATTCAGAAAATTGTGTACATATAATTTTAATGAAGGTAAGGAATAATAAAATCTCAATATATTTTAAGGATAAATTTAGCATCGGGATTACTTCTAGAGAGAGACAGACTAAAGCATCAGGGAGGTACAAACAGCTAATTTCAATGACATTCATAATATTCTAGCTAAGAGGTTACAAAATTTATAAATAAATTACATATAAGACTGGGTAGGCATGAAAATTTTAAAATAAGTAAACATCTTACACATTAGATCTCTACACTCATTCATCCTCAGATCTGCTTCTGCCACTTTGTAGCCTCTGATATAGCACATGAGGACTACAGGTGACAAAATTGTACTATATTTGAGATTTATGCTAAGTCAGTATATTTCTGCTGCTCTTTTCACAAAAATCAAAAATTGAGTAACCACGTGAGATGATGGATATGTTCACTTGCTTCACTATAGTAAACATTTTATTTTTTATGTGTATGTTGAAACATGTTGTATACCTTTAATAAATATAAAACTCATTTTTTAAAAATGTAAATTGTAATAAACGGTAGATAATGTTCCATATTACAATGAAAGCAATTCTATATTCTTCCTGGTTTGCAATATTCCAACATGGTTGCTAATTGAAGAAAACTTATTATTTTACAAAATTGAAAAACAAAATTTTATTTATGCCACAACAAATCATTTTTAAGTCTATAAGTAAAGTATTTAAATTTAATATAACTTTTAGGAAACACTTTGTTTATACAAAACAACACATTTCTTTACCAATATCTTCAGCATTATGAAGACACAATAAGAAGCTTTGCATGTTCTTCAAAGAATGGCAAAAATGCACATGATAACTAGTGAGGAAAGTGATAAAAATAAAAAAAATCAAAGGATCTATCTAATAATCAAGAACTAGAATCTGCTTTTGCCACCATCCACATTTACTCCAAAAAAAAAAAAAAAATGCTCCACTGATAGTGTCTTAAACCAAACATAATATCCTCTGTCAACCAAACATCTTGAACTGAAAATGCATGACAATGACCTAAGGAACAGAAGTAATCCTAAGAAAAAATACAGGAAGCTACTTTGCTGATAAATTAATGCACATTAAAACATAAAATCTAATCTTTTGACCCGAGAAATTTGTTGTAAATATTAGTCAAATTGCTTTCACATGAATGTCAGTGATAGTAAATTTTCAAAAACAGCCTACTTTTCTTCTTTGAAAACAATAAACCACTTTCTTATAAGTACCATTTCAATATAAACTAATAAAAATAAAATTACAAGATGAGCTTAGTTTTATTATTACTTGTAATAGGATACCAGTGCTTGTATTCACCCTGCAGAACTTCTCGATTAGAGTGATTGTAATCTTCAAAGACAATTTATTGCACTTTTCTGGTGACTTTGAATAAAGAGAAGCATTTCTAGAGAATCCATTGAATGGACTACATAATCCATCCTTAGAATTTACTGTCTGTCTGTTGCCTTAGAACTGGAAATAAACACGTTCAGTGTGGAAGACATTCGTATTCTATCTACACTTAACTTTTTACACCAGAGTTTTTCCATAGCATTTTTCATCTCTGAATTTCTCAAGGTATATATTAAAGGATTCAACATAGGAGTGACAACTGTATAAAACACAGTCATGGATTTATCAATGGGAAAGTTGGAGACAGGTCTAACATACATGAAAATACAGGGAACAAAAAAGAGGACAACCACGGTGATGTGGGAGCTGCAGGTAGACAGGGCTTT
This sequence comes from Eulemur rufifrons, assembly GCF_041146395.1. Taxonomy (NCBI): domain Eukaryota; kingdom Metazoa; phylum Chordata; class Mammalia; order Primates; family Lemuridae; genus Eulemur; species Eulemur rufifrons. The sequence goes on along the minus strand of NC_090988.1, from coordinate 90,687,972 downwards.
ACGCCTCCCTTCCTGACTGTAACTTTTAAGCGACCTTAGAATGACACCATAGGAGATGAGTAGAAGAGTAAAGACCACCATGCAGATGGATCCACCATTGGCAACCACAGTCAGACCTATAAAGTAGGTGTCAGTGCACGCCAGTTCCAATAATGGGTACATGTCACAGAAGAAATGGTCGATGACATTGGGGCCACAGAACGGGAGACTGTACACAAAGACAATTTGGACCACAGAGTGCACAAAACCTCCAACCCAGGCCACTACCAATAGAAGGACACAAACTCGTAGTTTCATGATAGTCAAATAGTGCAGAGGCTTACAGATGGCCACATAGCGATCATAGGCCATTGCCACAAGAAGGAAAATCTCAGCTCCACCAAACAAGTGTTCTATAAAGAGCTGGCCCATGCATGCTGAAAAGGAAATCGTCTTTTTATCATAAAGTAGGTCTACAAGCAATTTGGGTGAAGTGGCAGTGGAATAAGCAACGTCCATAAGTGACAGGGTGGCCAGGAAGAAGTACATTGGGGAGCCCAAGGAGGGGCTGCTGATAACAGTCACCGTGATGAGCAGGTTGCCCACCATCGTCACAATGTATGTAAGTAAAAACATTACAAATAATGTTTTTTGCACATCAGGATCCTGAGTGAGGCCCAGGAGGACAAATTCTGTCACATTGTTACTCTCTCCCATTTACTCTTCTGTAAGGCTTGTATCAAGCAGGAGAACAGCACCTGTAATAAAATTGTGAACAGGACTATGAACATACCCACAAGATCATGGAGCACATCTTCCTCATCATATCTTCAACCTGTTACTAAACGTTATACATTTAGTAAGCATTTAGTCAATTCCTCTCCTAAAGCTCACAATACATCTTCCCTTAACAATTTCATTTTCCTCAGATGATTTTCTTTGGGGCCTACAGCTAAAAGTTTCTATCTCTAAGTCTTAGTGGCTACTCTATAGACAAAAATAGTTAAGGGCCCAACAATATTTCATACATCTGATAACTCTTTGTTCAAAATATGTTACTTCTTGGCACAGGCATCAGCTATGAACAACAGGGACAGTGTTCCTGCTCTCAAGAAACTTTCTCCTTGGTGATAACAATAAACTCTAAATAAATAAACTGGCACACAGTCAGTCCTTAGAATTTGTACCAGTTGTGGTATCTTTACAATGTGATCTGTGTAGCACAAAACATAACCTCTTCCCAAATATTTCACTCAATACTGTGGCTATTACTGTCATACCTTCGCTACCTCATGCCTTAAGGATATTCCGTCTTCATGAATCTCTTGTTAAATACCAATGGACTGGACTTTGAACTATATTAAATAACTACAAAATTATTTCATGTTGTTTTTTGGTTTGACTCTGATTTTTAAGAAGCTGTAATTCTCTGCATTTCATCTTTACCTTTACTACAGCTCTTAACACACTTACACACTATCCCGATTTTCAGCAATTGATTTGGAACTGAACTATCACCAACTACCACACTAGCAGCTAGCATTCTTTTTCTTTTTCTATTTTTTTTTATTCTTTTTAATTCAGGATATTATGGGGGTACAACCATTTTGGTTATATGTAATGCATTTGCCTCACCCAAGCCAGGGCTACAAGTGCGTCCTTCCCCCATACAGTGGGCTCCACACACATTGGTTATGGATTTACCCCCCACCTCGCCACCCACCCCACCTGGCTGGCACCCAGTGAATATTATTACCATGTGAACACCTTAGTGTTGATCAGTTAGTACCAATTTGAAACTCCCGGGGTGAGCTAGTTAGTGAGGAAGGAGAACATACACACTGAAAAGAGAGGTAAGGAATAGTGGAACCAGAGTTTATTCATAATACTGTTTACCTACTAAGAGCACTCAAAAGTAGAATTTCAGTGTCCAGATTCCAAAAAGAGACCTATGTGATGGGAAATTCCAAGCTCAATGTAAGAAGGTATAAGGTTGAGTCCTTTTCTAAGTGTAATTACAAGTCTGTCTCAGTTTGCTCATTGGAAAATAATGGGATTGAACTGGACAATCTCAGAGTCCTTTCCAGTCAAACTATCTATGATACTATTACAGCAGCCCTACTTTATTCTACCCTGCTGACTTTTCTTTATTTTTCATATGTTTATACTTAAATAAAAATATCCCAGACTATCACTGATCTTTGAAAAATGCAAGTCGATGGCAAATGGGTTTTGATCATTACAGTGAGGAAATTATGACTCTAAGTTTCTCATCAGGGTTACCTATTTAAGATCCAAGGCCTCCTTGGAGAGAGAGCACAGCACAGCAGGGAATAATGTGGACTCTGGCTGGAGCCACACTGCCTCCGCCACAATCCCAGCGTCACCACTTACTGTGTGACTTTGAGCCTCTTAGGAAACCTCTTTGTGCCTCAGTTTCATCATTTTTAGAATGGGACACCCATATTGCTTACCTCTTAGGCTTGTTGTTGTATTACACAAAGTAAAGTGCCTAGAACAGTGCCTGGCACTTGGTAAAGTCTCAATAAATGAGAACTATTAGTAGTTTTCTTGAATGCTTCATTGTGAAAACTGGATCAGAAAAAATATTCTGCATCTTGGACAACTTGAAAAGAATTATAGACATAGTCCAAGATAAAACAAGTAGTACACCCATAACTCACTAACTTCCTTCTGGGCATACAATAAAATTATATATTTTATGAATTACCTACCTAACTATATGTGGGTAGTAATTTTACCTGTGCCAGGACGGACTTTGATGAGAAGCATGCAGAATAACAGGGGGAAAGCTGGACCCAGTAGCAGAGGGAGAGCTACATAGTAGAAAGTTCAGGAAAAGATGATCCTTTCAGGAACAGAAATAATGCCTAATAAAGCAATATCAACCTGTAATAAGATCATTAATGTGGTAATTAAGTGAGGCTAGTATTCTTTTAAAAATCTTTTTCAGAAAGATTTCTTATAATGGAGGAGTACTGGAAGCCCAACCTCCTGAGGGTTCCTGGGCATATTCAGAAGTTTCTTGGGGTGTCCACAACAAATAAACCCAGACCACATCCTAGTAAAGAAAACTTATAAAAATTCAAACAGGGAAAAATCATGGATTTTTTTAAGGTTCTAGGTCTAATGGTTAAGGACAAACTTAAGGAACACAGAAGAATGGAACAAGCATAACAAACAAACCCAAAATTTCTCGTTATTTGCTGCTGGGGAAAATTACCGAATTGGTAAATCTCACATGTAGACCAGATGCTTCCATTTACATGCATTGGGCTGTGGGGCAGGTCACGCGCAGGAAGAATTTGAGCTCTCCCTAGAAGCCAGCTGTGATGAACATTCTATGTTTCTCATTTACATAATTCAGAAATTCTGTCATTGTTGACTCTATAGACTAATAAAGGTGTCAGTGTCGAAGAACATAATGGTACTAAGTAGTCTATTTCCAATTGTCTCTTTTTATCCACACCTTACTGTCTGCAAGGTCCATCCAGTGCCTTGTCTCTCTGTAATCAGCAATGACAGATTTCACCAGAATAAATCTTCTATTAGACAATTTAACCATTTCCTTCTAAGTTAGGGTACATAAACTATCCTCTATAGTTTAAGTCATCAAAGACTTAATACTTTAAAGTAGTATTACTAGGCTTTCAACTTAAAACATGATTTTAACACTTTTTTAGAAGAAAAATAATTTAGCATAGTTTTTTTAAGAACATGACATTTTTAAAAGATAAATTCTCAAATAACAAAAATGCTCCTGATAGTATTTTACAAATTTAGTCTTAAAAATCATTCTAAATGACAGTAGACAAGGTAGTGTCCAAGTGTCAGTTTTGCTGGGATACAGTCCCTATCATGTTTCCTGGAATAATTTTTAGATTCATACATAAAAGGCCGAATCATTTTTCCAGAACAAAATATGCATTTTTTCCTTTAAACTCTAACAAGCTTGGTATGGTACACAGTTTGGAATTCTTTAATTCAAGTATATCTAAAAGTAATTCTACAGGTTTATTAACATACCATCTAAAATATAATATCCCAAAAACTAAGATTATAAATCCATTGGTTTGTTATACATGTAACATATGACATGTTTCTCTCGTTATTTGGCAAAATGGAAAATAAACACCTATCAAGCTGTATAATATAATAACCAAATATACTTTGCATATTCTGATTAATTTCTGTGTTTTGCAAGATTAAATTTTCCAATTAATATTTCTCCAATGAAGACATATAATATTTAAGACATTAGCTATATTTCAACATATAATAGGATCACAGGAATTTTCAATGAGTATCCCTGGTCAGTTGTTTCAAGAACTCACATCTCGGGTCTTGTCCTTGATCTGGAATAGTAAATGCTTCTTTCACTTAAGATAACTGCAGATACTTCATGCATGTATGTGTGATCATAAAGCACATGATACTATGTGGATGATCAGTGAATCTAGAAATAGACCCAAGTGGCAACAGTTTCCATATTTCTACACAGGATTCCCATTATCTCAGTCCTTCAGAGAGGTGTAAAAGCTACCAAGGCACATGCCTAAAATATAAATGCAAGACGCTTAAACATAATGTGAATATTTACTATACAAAAGTAGTTGAATATTCTCACCTGCTGGAAAAATTTCTTCATAGAAAAACAAAAATGCTGTGTTTGCATGACTATGTAAAAATTGACCTAACTAGTGTAAATTAACAAGGCTAAGCCCATTATTTGGTGGCACAAATAAACAAAACATTTAACAACATTAAATTTAGTTACCTGAATTTTTCTCTTCTCAGTCACTTATGATGGAGCAACCAAAAAGTACTTTACTATGATTGAGGACTTATAAGTTTCGTATCTTTAAGCTCTGTACCTAACAAAGCAAATGCTGAAATTTAACTTCATGGAAAAGCCAAAGAAAGAGCTTTCTCACAGGTAGAAGAAGAACAGTTTTTCACTCATTCAAATAGCATACCCCTATGACCACTACTTTACTAATTAAAAGCATCTCCCTATATATCCCAATCTCATCCCAGGAAATAAAGATCTTCCACAAAGTTCTACAAGCAATGATGGATATAACAAGAAAACATCACATCTAGAGGACTAGATACCAACTGAACACATACTCCAGCTTGGGCAGAAAATTGAGTTTTCTGAAATATCTTTGGTTATTTTACCAGGAAAATAATTCTTCTATTTATATGTGCAGACATAGTTTGTGACTTTTTAAATCATCACTATTTCAAATGAAAGAGAGTGTAAGGTCATTATAGGTGAGTTAATTAGAATATTTGGCACAAATTCAGATGAAGTAATCTCTCTGAACAGTTTTCTTCCCTAGAACACGATCCCTAGAGGAAAAAGACTTGGGCCTTGCCAAGAAAAAGTAGCTGAATGCCAAGGAATGTGAAAAGCCTGTAATGTGAAAAGAAAAATCCTCCAGTAAATTCAATAATAAATTATGAGTTTCACATTATGAAATGTTTAGGTAAGGCAAGTCATATTTAAACCAGAATGAAGGAGGATGCAGCCCCAGGTTCCCTTACCCAACCATATCCCCAGCAAAGGAGGGTTTTACTCTGGCTGTTAGAAACTCTCTGCCCCTGAAGTCATGAAGCTCAAAGACAGAGAGCCCTAGGGCTGAAGTTGGCATTCTTATGCTCTGAAGGATAGGCAATCATAGCTTTGCAGCTTTAGATTAGAGTAGAGGGTATTGACGAAAGCCTGCGTCTGTGTCAGATGTAACCATAATGATCTCTAGTCTAATCATTTAATCTCTTTATTTTAGTCCAATATCAATTCAGTGACTGTTTCTACAAGAAAGAAATTGTTCTTTTCAACACAGCAACAGCACCTAAGGGCTTCCACTGTTATTTCCTTAACTTAGCTTGTCATTGGCTCCACTGAGCATCTTTATCTCATCACATATTTAGTCAAATGTTGGATCTTCTGTGCCATAATGGCCTTAGATGAAAGACTCACAAAAATACCTATCTGAACAAGCCAAAATCTTTATCATGTAATAGACTCCACTAAAAGTTGGCAGTCTTCAATTTACCCAATAAATTGGTTTAATCCAGAAACCCCAAATGTCCTATGTATTATTTCTAAGAGTTAAAGAGCATATCTAAGCACTGTGCCTTTCTTACTGGTAAGTGCCAAAAGATGCACAAACATACTTTAACTCTGAACAATTATCTGATGTGTTCCAAGTTACTGTGGATTAAATTATGACTCTAAGATGAAAAACTAATATATGCATAAGCCATGATTCTCTATGTCCCTTCCAGCTGAATCCAAAGAACTACTAATGTATTCTGCTCATCTGAATAAGGCAAAAGTGTTTGCTAGATCAGCTGTTGCCTACAACAACCCAGAATCTGAATTTATTTACTCCAATAGAAAATACATTGAAAATATTAACCAATATAAATGTTGCTTCAAAATATGCCACAGTAATTCTCTATAACCAATATCTATTGCCAAACTAGAAAGTTAAAGATAGATCTAGCAAAAATGGCTTATTTTACCCCAAATCTCCATATGTGAACAACCATAAGAGCTAGAAAAAAATAATATGCATGGCCTGAAAGCATTTAAAAAACTACCTGGAACAAAGGATCTTTGGGACCAATATTTTGAAGGAAAGCCAGAGACCTAAACTCTGCAATTAGGGTCTCCTTTCTCTAAAGGTGTGGAATAATCCTAAAAGCCATAGATGAAAGCCTGAAAAGCTGAAAGCATCTTTCTTCAGATGCTTTACCCCGAGGGACATGTGAAATTCAAGGTCTATCAAGGAGAAGAGTCCTTTTTAAACAGAGAGGCTTTCATTTGAGACCATTTGAGGGCTTTACTCTTGGAGTAAGGGAGAATAGACAATAGAGTACTCCTCAAAGGAAATCAAGCCCAGCTGAGTCATCTAATTTCTTCAACAGATTAGTGTTATATGGGATCTTTACCTCTCCAATTCTAGCTGCCACCCAAAAACATAGGAGATGTTCTCTTAAAGTAGAAAACATCGTACAGTCTTGAATTATCTTACAACTTTTTATATACAAAATCTAGCACTTAAAAATAACAATGTATAGGAGAAGACAAAGCCTGATTGAAAGGCAAGAGAAATAAAAGTACACAGAGATGATTCAGATAACGAAAAACAAGCATTCAAAAATACTCTTAGAATACTCTTAGCACGTACAAATAATTAAAACACGAGATGGATAATAAATTTGAAAACTCAAATAGATAACAACTGAAATTAAGAACTCAATGATTGGATTTGACAGCAGGTTAGAAATACATAAACAGAGAATTAGTAAATTGAAAGAAATAGTAGAAAAAATGTGCAGACCAAGGCTGAGAGCAATGAAGTAAATGCAGAAAATATTAATAGTATAAAAGAGGAATAAAGGACGCAGTGCAAAACTCTAACATACATTTAATTTAATTACAATTCCACAAAGAAAAAAGAAAGAAAATGCTGTAGCCAAAATATGTAAAAAGATACAGCTTAAAATTTTCTAAAACTGTTGAAAAACATTAAGATGTAAATTGATATGGTATTAAAAGTGTGATGAAGAATACATTTTGTTTCTTTTTTACTTTTTTATTTATTTCAAAGTATTACAGGGTACAAATGTTTTTGGTTACATGGATTAATTTTGTAATGCTTGAATCAAGGCTAAAAGTGTGCCCATTACCCAAATAGTGTTCATTGTACCTGTTAGGTAGCTTTTTGCCTATATCCTACTCACCCCCATCTTTATTTCTGTTAAGTTTTACTTCCCTCTGTGCACATGTGTGCTCATAAGTTAGTTCCAATTTAATAGTGTGCACATGTTGTATTTGTCTTTCCATTGTTTAGATACTTCACTTAGGATAATGGTCTCCAGTTCCATCCAAATTGTTGCAAAAGGCATTAAATCATCATTCTTCATGGCTGAGTAGTACTCCACGGTATACATATACCACATTTTGTTAATCCATTCATGAATTGATGGGCATTTGGGTTGATTCCACATCTTTGCAATTGTGAATTGTGCTGCAATAAACATCTGAGAGCAGGTGTCTTTTTAATAAAATGACTGTTTTTCCTTTGGGTAAAAGGAAGAGTAGTGGGATTGCTGGATCAAACAGTAGGTCAACTTTTAGCTCTTTCAGGAATTTCCATACTGTTTTCCATAGGGGCTGTACTAATTTGCAGTCCCACCAACAGTGTATAAGCATTCCTTTTGCTCTGCATCCATGCCGGCATCTATTGGTGTGGGGCTTTTTAATAAAGGCCATTCTGATTGGGGTAAGGTGATATCTCATTGTGGTTTTATGAAAACTTAGCAATAAATAATTAAATAACCTAAGAATCGAGGAAGAAATCATAATACAAATAAGCAAATATTTAGAACTAAACAATAACAAAACATAACAAAATGTGTGAGATGCCACGAAAACAGTATTAAAAGGAAAATTTATAGCTTTAAAAGCTTATAGTAAAAATAAAGATTTAAAAGCAGCTATCTGAGCTTTCATCTGAAGAAGCTAGAATAAGAAGAATAAATTAAAGCCAAGATCAGTAAATGAAAGGACATAATAAATTATAAGACCAAAAATCAATAAAATAGAAAACATACAATAGAGAAAATCAAAACACTCAAAGTTGGTTCTTTTATAATAAAATTGAAAAACTTAAGAGTGATCAAGAGAAAAGAAAGAGAAATTTAAATTATCAATATCAGAAATTTTAAAAAATAATTATACAGATCCTCCAAGACTGTAAAAAGATAGAAAGGGATTGTTATGAAAACATTATTCCAATAAAATTGATAACTTAGAAAAATTGGGTAAATTGTACGAAAAACATAAGCTTCTGAAAATGGCCCAAAAAGAAATTGGAAAGCTATTTATTGTTTACTTTTTTTATTTCAGGATATTACGGGGGTACAAACATTTTGGTTACATAAATTGTTCTTGTACAGTTTGAGTCAGTTATAGTTTGCCCATTGCCTAGATACTGTACCTTATATACATTAGGCGTGAACTTACCCATCCCCTTCTCCCCTGCCACCTGCTTGATTTCCGATGAATGTTATTTCCATATGTGCTCATGTTTATCGATTAGTTCCAATTTAATAGTGAGTATATGTGGTGTTTGTTTTTCCATTCTTGTGTTTTCCATACTTCACTTAGAAGAATGGTCTCCAGCTCCATCCACGATAACACAAGAGGTAATAGTTCACCATTTTTTATGGCTGAGTAGTACTAACACGTATATACCACATTTTAGCATCAATAACAATTGGGCGAATCATTCACTCATTTTGGAGTGAATCATTTGTCAATTCAACTCAGTCTGAATAAAACTCCCAACATGCTCTTTTTGAGATGTAGACAATTGAGCTGCATGTTTCTCTGTAATGTGACTTCAAGGTAATCATCTATTTCTCCACCACCTCAAATCTAGCAGTTTTTGATAAAATGACTTCTTTTCCTTTGGGTGGATACCCAGTAGTGGAATTGCTGGATTGAATGGTAGGTCTACTTTAAATTCTTTGAAGAATCGCCATAGTGTTTTCCATAGAGGTTCTACTAATTTGCACTCCCACTGACAATGTAAAGCGTTCCTTTCTCTCCTCATCTATGCCAGCTTCTGTTGTTTTTGGACTTTATAATAAAAGCTATTCTAACAGCGGTAAAGTGATCTCTCATTGTGGTTTCAATTTTCATTTCCCTGATGATCAGTGATGTTGAGCATTTTTTCATATGCTTATGGGCCATTTGTCTATCTTCTACCTAATGGGTACCATGAACACTATTTGGGTGATGGCACACTTATAGATGTGACTCAAGCACTACAAATGTGATCCATGTAACCAAACACATTTGTACCCTCTTAATACTTTGAAACTTAAAAAAATATATACCTGAGATGGCCATGTGACCACTTTGACCAATAGAAGATGGTAGAAGCAACATTGTGCCTGTTCTGAACACAGCCCTCAACTGGCCTGACTTCTACTTTCTACCGCTGGGATCTCTGAGCATCATATAAAAAGACTGACTATCCTGTGGGAGAGACCTGTGGTCCTTCACCTAAATGGATAGATAGGACGAGGGACCCAGTGGATCTCTTCCAGTCATCACTTCCAAGATACTATAAATGTGAATTAAGCTGTCCTGGAAACTTCAGACCACCCAGTCATCACCTGAATAAGAGAGTGACTTCAGTCCATGCCACATGAAGCAGAAGAAATACCCATCCAACCACTGCCTGAATTCCTGGCCTATAAAATTAAAAGGTGGTTGTTTTAAGTCACAAAAAATATGGAGCCTTGCATCATGTAGCAATAGCTAACCAGAATAAAAAGTGGAACCACTAAGCGTGGTGCTTCCATAACAAAAATTTAAAGCATGTGGCATTGGCTTTAGTACCAGAAGATTAATGGCAGCTGAAAGGGTCTCAAGGACACTGTAACTAAAGGCCAAAAAGACAGGAGTAATTGTCCTTGGAGGGAAAAAAAAATGACCCATGTTATCCAGTGCTGGAAAAGTTTGGCAACACTGACACCTACAGTAATGTAGAAAACAGAAAATGTGCTTAGATGAACAGGTGGATTTACCTAAAATTTCCAACTAGACTAGTGAAAGCTCCAGCTGTTTCTTATACAAGTTTCTGGTATGATAATATATCAGTGAAGAAAAATGAGTTTAAAAAGTAACTTTTACGTTTCCAGGCAGAATTTAGAAGAAACATAAAAGAGTCATAACTTGCCTTTTTTCAAAAATAAACTGGTTCTCATTCCCACCCTCTCCAAAGAACAAAAGACTCTCAAAGTAAGAAATGTCATCAGAAGAAATATCATCTCAAAGTTGTGGATGTGAGACCCTTTGTCAAGACTTCAGAAAGATTTAAGAGTGTGTCTCACAAATACTCTCAACTAGACAAAAATATTTCTAAGACTCTTAGCCCTACCCTGAGAAGGGCCAGATGAAAGATATTTGTGGTATGATGTTTGCATACTGAAGTAAATGCCAATAAAAACATAGAAATTCTATGAAGTGTTTAAGGGAATTGCACTAAAGACAGTACCATAGCCTTCCCTTGCAAACAGCGGTGTCTATTTTGGTTATCTGTTCTTCCCTTCCTCCATTAGATACTAGGGATGGGGAAGAAATAGCCTATCTCTAGTTCATGCTCTTTAAATAGAGAAGAACCACAATTAAGGAACTGTACAATAGGAACTGTACCAAAGAAGATTCATCCACACTCAGTTTGAATTTAGAAGTTGAGATCGTGGACCACAAACTGATGCCATGATCCTAACTGTCCTGGGAGCTTCTGAATCCTGCCTCCCACCTCTGAGATCCCTGAATTATCATTTTAGAAGTCTGACAACCTCACTGGAAAGATCTTGTCTACATACCCCTGTATCTACATGGAGAAGAAAGGTGATCTAGCAGAGCCAAACTTTCTAGCCATTGCGGCCAAAGTACCATTCATATGAGTGAAGTCGTCTTGCACCCTCCATACATAAATAAGTCAAAAGGCAAGATGTATACAGACTCTAAGAAGATGATTACAAATTTGATTGAAACTTACCAATCAAACCTTCATAATAGGTGTATTACTCCGGATGGGAAAACTGGCCATTATATTATATAATACCATTGTCATTAAAATAAAGAAGTATGGTCATGATATTCTAAATATAATTTTGTGGGAAGTTTTCAAACTTTAAAAATAGCCTAACGTTTATCAGAAAGAATAAAACTTAGGAATTGCAAGAAACTTTTTTTTGCAAGAAATTTTTGGAAAAGGTAAGTATTTAGGGGAGACTATCCTTACAACATACAAACAAACATTAAAATTCCTTGACCATTTAAATAATGTGTCAGTGGTAGAATAAACCAAAAGAAAAGAAAGAAGAAACAGAAAAAATGGCCAAAGACTGAACCTTCTAGATATAAAAAGGTTGGCATATTAGGAGAAATTTCAGATTAATACTAAAAATAATTAAAAATTAATAAATTATATTGGCAGATTATTTTACCTATTTGGGGAAAACTGACTCACATATTTCCTTAAAACAAATAAAAAATTATCAATGGGTTAGAAAATAAATTTTTTGAAAAGTTATTTAAAAAATAAGATGTTAAAATTTATAGAGGCACTGGGAAGAAATGGAATTTTCCCAATGTTATATGATAGAAGAAATTAAAAAGTAAAATACAATTATAACATAAATAACATAAGGTAAATATATACAGCAAGCATCAAAGAAGAGTGGTGTAAACATATATATTCAATATAGAAAGAGTTTATCAAAATTCATCAGTAAAAATTCTGACTCTAATAGATCAAGAATTCAAGGGCACAAGTAATTGATAAAGTTTATGAAGTGGATTCTATGTCCCAGATTTTGTGCAAGGAACAGAGAGAACAAAGACAATTAAGTAACTTTCCTGACCTGGGAACTTACAGACCAATGAACATAAACCACAATGAACCGAGATTTTTAACTCATCACTCGATGTAACTACAAATTTTAAAATGTCCAAAAGTGAAGGACTTAGTTATGTGAACTCCGGTGCAATCAAATGTCTGATATTATTTGGTGAATAGCATTATGTTTGGGAAGAACTTGAAATGATATAAGAAATCTCCATGTAATAATAATACAAAGTTACTCATACAGTATGATTTACCAATGAAAAGGACTCATTCCCATGTAGCCTTGGCCCCTCATAAATCCAGGCTAAAAAAGGAAGCAAGAACAATGAGTTTTTTTGACGACATGTTTTCTACCATATGAGGGGTGGATAATGTTTTATTTCAAGCCTGATTCAGAGAGAAATTTTCACAAAGACTTAATTAATGAGATTTCTAGCAAATAAAACAGTATGTTCAGGCCTCTTTATTACCTAGAAATCTGTATCACATTAATAAAGGAGGCAAGAATGGAAACAGCACATATTGCCAACAACTTTCTTGAGAATGATATTTTCCAAATTATCTGGTGTCAAGCTCTGCATTGAACATTTGAAGCGTGTGGATTATGGATTATGCTAATTTTCATATGAAAGGGAGAGTCTGCCTCCCTTTTTATTAATACAAGGCCATGAGATGGTCATATTGGACAACAGCAGAGGTATTATCAGATATTCTAATCTGGGAAGATTAATGGATCATCTTTATGAAAATATGGCACCAAACAAATCTGCTCCACCTGTGGAGCTAGTGATTTCCCAATTGTAAAAATCAGTAATATTTAATTATTTTTCTGCATAGCTCCCTTGTTCATTCAGATTGTTTTTTATATACTTAGCCTCCTTATGATTAATCTTAAAATTCTGAAGCATTATTCCTCTTCAACCTTAATATGTTAAGCAGTATGAACAAAACTATATATTAAAGTATCTGACAAATACAAAAATAAAATATATACTTCAAATATTAATATGCTCTGCATTTGTGTGGGGAGGAGTGAACCAAGTCTTTACATCTTATTTTTTCTTCTATGCTGCTGAAATTGGTAATGAGCACTACTAATTCTGAAAAAGAACCAGCTTTAAGAGAGAAACATGAGAAAAGCTTCATTAACTGAAATAAATTTACAATAATAACTACAGCACATAAATTTATAGTCTCTAGAGAATAATTGAAATCCCACAAATAAACACATATTTTCCTAAAATATTATGAAAATCTTAAAAATATATTTTGATCATTAGAAGTATTCACATAATAAATATTTTTCATTGTACACAAGTTATTAAATCTGGGGAAAATTTACAACAGTTAAATAATCACACATGGCTTTCCTAGAGAGAGCAACTCTTAATCAAAAATAGGTGATGCATTCCACTGTTACCTCATTTTCTTTTCCTGGTCCAGAGCTTCTTCATGGCATTTTTCATCTCTGCATTTCTCAGAGTATAGATTAGGGGATTCAACATAGGGGTGATTACTGTGTAAAACACAGTCAAGGATTTATCAATGGGTAAGGTAGAAGGAGGTCTCACATACATAAAAATACAAGGGACAAAGAAGAGGACCACCACAGTGATGTGGGAGCCACAGGTGGATAAGGCTTTGCGTCTCCCTTCCTGACTAAGATTCTTCAGGGAGTGCAGAATGACCCCATAGGAGATGAGTAAGAGCATAAAGATGACCACACAGATTGCTCCATCATTGGCAACCACAGTGAGGCCAATAACATAGGTGTCAGTGCAGGCAAGCTTTAATAAGGGGTACATGTCACAGATGAAGTGGTCGATGACATTGGGGCCACAGAAGGGAAGGTTATAAACAAAGAGAAGTTGAACTACTGCATGCACAAAACCTCCAAACCAGGCTAACAGCAGGAGCAGAACACACACCCGCTGGTTCATGATCATTAAATAATGCAGGGGTTTGCAGATGGCCACGTAACGGTCATAGGCCATGGCAACCAAGAGTAAAATCTCGGCACCACCAAATAAGTGTCCTATAAAAAGCTGAGTCATGCAGGCTTGGAAGGAAATGGTTTTCTTCTCATAAAGTAAGTCTATAATCATATTTGGGGTAACTGTGGTAGAATAAACAGCATCCATAAATGACAAGTAGCCGAGGAAGAAGTACATAGGAGCATCCAATGTTGGGCTGACCACCACAGTCACGACAATGAATAGGTTGCCTACCATTGTCACAATGTAGATGAGCAAAAACACAACAAATAATATTTTCTGGCCCTGGAGGCTCTCAGTGAGCCCCAAGAGGACAAACTCAGTCACGTTGTTCCTTTGTTCCATATGTCCTTCTATGCATCCTTATTTCAGTATTCAGGACAAAATTACCTGAAAATATAATTATCACTAATAACTTCATGAAATTTTAGGATAATCTGTTTATTTGTTCAACAAATAGGCATTATGATTTATTGTGTTACAGAACTGTCAGAGATTATAGGAATATGTTGTTGATAAAGCATGGTCCCCAATCTCCACAATCTTATAGACTAATGGAGAGAGAATTAAGTATTTAGAGACATGTGGAAAAAGGACAAATTATTAAATAAGTGAGTCTGCCACCACTAGATTTCTATCTGGATGCTAATAAAATTGAACATATAACTAACACCATAAACAAAAATAAAATAAAAATGCGCTAAAAATTTAATGTAAAACTAAAGCAAGATTTACTTACTTTCAAATTAACAAAAGAAAGAACTTTCTACATTCTATGGGTGGAAGAACTTTCTTAAGTAATAATTTAAATCCCAGATAAACATATTTGACAATTTCAAAATTTTTTTAAGAATTTAGGACTGGATACTATAAAGTCAATAGAAAAAAGTAGTTTGGAGAAAAGATTTACTTTTTAGAAGACATAAACAGAGTTAAAATTTCAAAGAGACAAAAAGCTCTAAGCAATTAATAAACAAAACACAAAAAAACCAACAGCAAAGTGGACAAATGATATAAACCAGCAATTAAAGGAAAAGTACATCCAAATGGTCAAAAACCATATGATAGTATGCTTAAGTTCACCTAGAAACAGAAAATTTCAAAATAAAAAGCAAATATCACTTTATTTTTTCTTTGTGTGAATTTTTCAAATATCACCATGTATTCATCAGGCTAAGAATTTTTAAAAATCATAATAGCTATAACTGCCACAAATGAAAAGGGTATTTTCTTACACTGATAGTGAACATGGGAATTTTATATTTTTGGAACACAATTTAGCAATCTCTGTTGAAAGTAAAAATACTTTCCAACACAACAATTACACTCTTCAGAATCTGTACCATAGATATTAAAGCTCTAAAGCACAAGGACATATGCATGGTATGTTTTTGTGCCATTATTTATAACGGCATTCAATAAGAAAAAACAAAAAAATATTCAAAGTGAATGCTAATCAACAGAGAAATGATTGAATGGAATACAAAATCTATTAAATGGAATAAAGCCATTTAAAAGAATTAATTACAGCTAGTCCAGTACTCTTAGAGATATTCCCACAAAGTACTGTTGAGTAAGAAAGAAATAAACATAAAACTGTGTATAATATGATATTATTATGAAACAAAAATAAAAACACCATATTGTATCCATTTATTAATGTTTGTATATGATTACATGAACATGGGAAAATACTGAAGGGTTTATATTTTGGTGTTGTAAGCGTGGTTTACATCTGTGCTGGTGATGCAGGCAGAGGCAAGAAGTCATATGTGAAAAAATGAAAACGTCGGATGGAAGAAACCAAGCCAGAAAAGGGGGGAGGGGAAGAGGACTTGACACAATCAAAAAAAACTGTATCATAAGTAGTATCAATACTCACGAGCCCAGCTATCTCTTAAAATAATGTTAATAATGACAACCAGTCACTATCTAAGTCTCTGTTGACAGTCACTTCAGTCTGACCTCAGGAATTCTGCACCACCTGCTCTTCACAATACGTAGACTGTGTTCCTTACTGTGGCCACCCTCTCTGCTCATGCACTAGATCACATGCTCTTTTTTTTTTTTCCTGTCATTCAGTTTTTTTTTTTTATTTCAGCACTTTATGGGGGTACAAAAGTTTAGGTTATGTATATTGCCCTTGCCCTCCCCACCCCCAAATCAGAGCTTCAAGCGTTTCCACCTCCTAGACGGTGCGCATCGCACTCATTATGTATGTATACACCCATCCCTCCTCCCCCATCCCATCTGCCCGACACCAGATTAATGTTACTCTTAAATGTGCTCTTAGGTGATGATCAGCGAAACCAATTTGATGGAGAGTACATGTGGTGCTTATTTTTCCATTCTTGGGATACTTCACTTAGTAGAATGGGTTCCAGCTCTATCCAGGAAAATACAAGAGGTGCTATATCCCCATTGTTTCTTATAGCTGAGTAATACTCCATGATATACATATACCACATTTTATTAATCCACTCATGTATTGATGGGCACTTGGGTTGTTTCCATATCTTTGCAATTGTGAATGGTGCTGCTATAAACATTCAGGTGCAGATGTCTTTGTTATAGAATGCCTTTTGTTCTTTTGGGTAGATGCCCAATAATGGGATTGCTGGATCAAATGGTAGGTCTACTTGTATCTGTTTAAGATATCTCCATACTGCTTTTCACAGAGGTTGCACTAATTTGCAGTCCATAGTGGAAAGCTGACTTCAGAATTTTATGTATAAATAAACTTCCTGGGTTATGTGCATAAGGGACAGTCATTCAGTCCGAGATCTGATTGTGATACTATATCTTCTCCTTTGTCCTAAAAGATAACAGCTGTGTACACTGACACCATCTCTGTGAACACAGACAACAAAATAACATGCACCATCACTGCACCTTGAAATGCTCCCATGTGTCCAACTCTTTGCAAGCCCACAGGAAGTCTGATTCATTCAGAAAAAAGTTACCTTTTAAATTGCTGGTATTATCAAAAATTATATCAAGAACGTAAGCTAAAGAAGTCTGAACCTTGATTATGAATTAACACACCCAAAAATCTTCATTGTTGGCAAGATTTGACCTAATAACAAACAAATGTTAAATAAGCATTTTTCTTTTCTTTGCTTTTTATGGATACATAATAGTTGTACATATTTATGGGGTACGTGTGATATTTTGATACAAGTATACAATGTGTAATGACCAAATCTGGGTAATTAAGATATCCATCAACCCAAACATTTTTCATTTCTTTGTATTGGGAACATTCCAAAATTCTCTTCTAGCTATTTGAAATATGCAATAAATTATTAACTATATTGTACTATTGTGCTACCAAACACTAGATCTTATTATTTATCTCTAATTATATACACTTTTTTACCTCTTACGCAACTTCTTTTCATCCCTCCTCCCTACTACCTTTCCCAGCCTCTGGGAACCGCAATGCTATTCACTACCTCCATGAGATCAACTTATTTAGCTACCACATATAAATGAGAAGATGTGATATGTGTCTTTCTGCTCCTGGCTTATTTCACTTAACATACTGTCTTCCAGTTCCATCCATGCCTCTGCACGTGACAGGATTTCATTCTTTTTTATGGAGATATCATCTCACCCCAGTTGAAATGGCTATTAGCAAAAATACAGAAAATAACATCCTGGCAAGGATGTGGAAAGTGGAATGCGCATACACAGTGGGAATGTAAATTAGTACAGGCACTATGGAAAACAGATGAAGTTTCTGCACAAAACTAAAAGTAAAGTTACTATATGATTCAGCAATCCCACTGCTGGGTGTACATCCAAAAGAAAGGATATCAGTATCTCTAATAGTTACCTGCACTCCTATATTTATTGCAGTACTATTCACAACAGCCATCAAAGCATGAATGGATTAAATAAGCATTTTGAGGTTAAAGTAAAAGTCAACTTTGTGGGAGAGAGAATTGTGAATTAAGGTAAATATTTGCAATTTGTGTTTTACACCAATAAAAATGAAATAATGAAGCAGGCTTTATAGCATTTTGATTCTCAATCAGTTCTACTGACCTGTTTTCATACAGCATAGATGAACTTTGAGTAGTCTGAAGGACAGAGAGTAATTTTGATCTTTGTATTATGTTTTGAGTCCATCACTTCAATTCCTAAGAAAACCACTCATGAATACTGATACAGACAAACACTCTCTGAGTTAAGGGCAAAAGTCTATGGATACTTTATCGACATTTGAACCACAGCACATATTGTTGAATCCTTCAATCGGTGCGTCTCCAAGGGTGATTCTTCTCTAATTACATTCATTGGGACCTTTATCATTATTCTGTAGGTAGACTCTGCATCTCCAGAGATGCCACAAGGATAATAACTATGTATAACAGGACATACAGAACCATGCCTTCTGGGGAAAAATTGCAAAAGAACAGTTTAAGGGCAAATCAGCAAAAGAGAAAAGTCCAATCTAGGCAGAAATGAAATATGTAAAAACTCTCTTATTTAAATGATGATCTTCAAAATAGGCAAATCTGTTAGGTGTGTAACCACAGACAAGTTTTAATAAGGGGTGCATGTCACATTAGTAAAATGATTAGTGACATCAGGGCCACATAATGGAAGCCCATAAATAGTGCCAAATTGAATTACTAAGTGCAGAAATCCTCCAATATGGCACACTATCAGCAACACACCATACACCCATTGCCTCATGATAACTAAATAATGCAAGGGCTTAAAGATAGCCATATAGTGCTCACAAGCCATCACCCACAAAAGAAAGACCTCTGACACACCAAAAAGTGTTCTGTAAAGAGCTGGGTGCTGAGTCACACAAGATTAGAATGATATAGCACTTTTCCCAAAGAACAAGTCTGAAATCAAATTGAAGGAAATAGATGAGGAATAAGCAATAAACTAGCAAGAATGAATTACATGGGCAAGCCCAGGATCTTACTGACAGTCACAGCCATAACAATGAGCGGGTTGCCCACCATGGTCAGAATGTAGAAGAGCAAGGACAGAACAAAAAAGGACTTTCTGCTCCTTTGGATTCTATGCGAGGCCCAAGAGGACAAAGTAAGTTACATTGGTCATTGGTTCCATCTATTCTTTACAGGTACTAATTTCAAACTGTAGAAGCAGTTTACCTATAAACAAGGGGAGGGGACTTTAAATGCTTTATAATCTCTTTTATTTATTCATTCAATTTTTAAAAACTGATTGAATATCTATTTATGTCAAATCTGTCATAGACATTGGAATTACCAAGTTGAAAAGAACATGGTTCCCTACCCTCAGTGATTTGATACATAATGATGGGATCCATTACAGGCTGGGTACAGTGGCTCATGCCTATGATCCCAGCACTTTGGAGGCTGAGATGGGAGGATTGCTTGAGTCCAGGAATTCAAGACCAGCCTGGACAACACATAGAGACTTCATCTCTACAAAATATTTAAAAATTAGCAGGGCATGGTGACATGCACCTGTAGTCCCTGCTACTCAGGGAGGCTGAGGCAGAAGGATCACTTAAGCCCAGGAGTTTGTGGTTGCAGTGAGCTATGATTGGGCCCCTGCACTCTAGCCAGGGCATCAGAGTTAGACCCTGTGTCTATTTAAAAAAAAAATGTAACAAATGTCATAAATATTCTCAAGATGCTAAGGATTACAGTGTAAGAATATATAAATCAAACCATAATCAGAGAAGGCTTCCCAGATGAAGCAATACTTTAGCTGAGTTTTAAACAAAAAGTGAAAGAACAAGGGAAGATGGGAAGGGAATAATATATTTCATAAAATCGTGAATCATTTGTAAAATCACAGAAGTGTAATACTTGAGATCCAATGAGGTAATTTACATATTGAAAGCCAGTAGAACAAATTGTGAATGAAAGGTTACTGTCCTGATTTGCCTCCTATCTCTTTGACATAACTTCTAGGGTCTTTAGTTGAATCTTCTCTCTTTTCCTGATCAATAAATGCTAAAGCACTCCAATTTTATGAAACCTACCTCTCCTAATTTTCAAACCTGAATAGTTAACATCTCTAATTATGGACATCTCAATATAAATTTAAATATTTAATTTAAATTAAATTAATAGTTTTTTAACTTGCCATAAGACCTTGGTCTTCCCCATCTCATTAAATGGGACTACCAATTATGTTATTGTTAAGAAAAAATAATCTCACATTGTCCTTCACTCTCTTGTTATTCTCATATTACTTATTGATAGCTTTAACAATTCCTATTGAATCTACTTTCAAAATGTATCATAAATTTGATCATTTCACTAATTCTTGTTACCTTCCTGGTCCACGACAATAACCTACTGCCAGGTCTCTGTGTTTTCATTCTGGCCTCCAACAACATGTTTTCCTGAAGCAGCCCAAGTGATGCTTTTGAAATCTTATTCACTTTATATCACTTCCCTGCTCAAAAACCCTAGAATTAATTACAGTGATGTTCTAACATTTAATTTCTCAAATTTAAACTTTACAGTAAAAAGTATTATAATTCCCATGTCATAGTTGAAGAAACTGAGAATCAGAATAACTGATTAATTATGACCAGGAGGAGCCCAAAAATGGTAGATCAGTGCTCTCTGCTCCCAGAATAGGAGGTGAAGAATGCATACAGCTACACATGAGTGGATCATCCTCCCCCAAGAATAGCATCATGAATCTGCAGAGAAGCAGTGTAGGACAAGCAGCACTGGAAAAAAAAAAAAAAAAAGATGTGAATTGGAGAATCAACCACAAAGTCTGGAGAGTGCAAGATGCACAACAGGGAATAGAGTATGGGACGGTGGCACCTGACAGCAGCCCTGTGCAGTATGATCTGACCCACAGGAGGACAACTATTCCTCCACCGATCTCCACATCCACTCAGGCAGGGAAGTGCCGGAAGTCAGTGCAAAGTTGTGACATGAGATGACAGAATATGTGGAGAAGAGACAATAGTGGGAAACATTTTGAACTCTCCAGTGTTCTGTGCTAGGTCCACACTGGGTGGGAGAGGGATTGGTCTGAGTGGACACTTCCCGGGTCCACAGGAGGGAGTTTGGAGACAGGCATCTCACCTCTGGTGGTCAGCAGGACCAGAACAAAGGAAGTGGATGCTGAAAGGGAGGCTTTGCTCCTGGAAACCGTCAAAGATTCACCTGGCTCAGGGTAGGACAGAGAGTGCAGGACCCTCTACTGGACTGACGTGAGACAGCAGGACAGGGAAGCAGTGGGGGCAGCCGGCAGCTTGTTGAGACAGCCTGCCAAACCCAGAACCTGTGGACCCCTGAGCAGTTGCCCCCAGTGCTGGCTATCCATGGGTGGACAGCCACAATTTTGGAGGTCCAGGGCCAAGAAACACTGTGGTGCCTTGCGGTTCTGGGCACTGGCCCAGCAGGGTAGGCTCAGGCTATGGTCTCAGACAACACCCCTCCCCAAGCCAGGCAGGGCAGGCTCGCACTTGGAGGCAGGGAGAAGGGAGAAAAGTCACTTTCTCTGTGCAACTGGTGTGAATCTGCGGGACCTTAATACCAAGCAATAGGGAGCAGCCTGTTGATTTGGTCCAGAGGGCTGGCTTTGATCATCTGATAAGAACATAACACTAGGGCTTGCTCTTGGTGCCCAGGCCGCTGCCAGCTTTGGTGTGTGTGGACTGGGAAGGAAAATCCTGGCCAGAGTCCTCAGAAATTGCACCAATTGACACCCCCCACCAGAGGTGCCTCACAAGTGTGGTGAAAGAGCCCTGAATAACATATTAATGGCTCTCTCCTAGCAGCAGATCAAGCAACCACAGAAATATACGCTCTCAGCCTGCAGGCACCAGTTGCCCTTACTCCACCTAAAGTGGGAACAGGGTTCAAGTAACCCTCAGGAGTGATAAGACATTTCCCAAAGATTGGGGCATTCCTATACCTCATTCAGGGGATTAGAGACCAAGACAAAGGCATCAGAATACCTTGATAATTGGCTCTTCCACACAAACTACAAGCAACAACAGAGAGGGTAACCCCAAAACTCAACACAGTGCCTTCCATCTCAAACTATTGGAGGGCAGCAGAGTCTCACACACACACAAGAGTTATTTACCACCTGGGAGCTTAAGCAAAAGGTCCAAACTCACTAATCTCCTTTGGCAAGAGGTGAAGACAACAGGTCAGCGGTAACCCAACTGGCTAAAACACTTCTAAGGCAATACAGGACCAGCATGCTTCTCCCCAGCACTGTCAAGGAATGTCCCTTTGGGGACTTGGGGATAAGGCCATAAACCAGCCCCAGCAGCCCCAGTTTTTGACAAAGTAGCCTGCTGAGAAAGAATCAGCAAAAGGATTCAGGAAACATGACAGATCAGAGAGAAAATTCACCCCCAAAAGAAAACATTCTACCTCCATCAATGGATACCAACTTACATGATAGGATTAAAGTGACAGAGGAAGAATTCTCAATATGGATTATAAGAAAACTCAATGCAATTGAAGAGAAAATAGAAACCCAACACAAAGAAACCATGAGAACAATACAATAATTGAATGAAAAATTCTCTAAAGAAATTGAAATATTATGAAAAACCGAACAGATATCTTAGAAATGAAGAATTCAAGGAACTTCAAAGCACAGTGGAAAGCCTTAAAAATAGAATGGATCATGCAGAGGATAGAATCTCAGAGCTTGAAGATGATGCCTATGTGCTAAACAAGTCAGATGAAGGAAAAGAACACAGAAGCAAGAGACAATAGCAGAACAAACAAGAAATGTGGGATTATGCAAAGAAACCAAATATAAGAATTATAGGCATCCCAGAGAGAGAAGAAGAAAATACACAAGGGCTGGAAAATCTATTTCTTGGAATACTAGAGGAAAATATGCTTGCCTGGCAAGAAACCTAGATATCCAGATACAAGAAGCACACAGAACTCCTGGGAGACTCAACGAGAAGAGGCAAACACCACATCACATAATTATTAGACTGGCCAAATTAAACACAAAAGAGGAAATCCTTCACACAGTAAGATGAAAACAACAGATAACTTACAAAGGAAAACCCATTAGACTAACTGCAGACTTCTCAAATGAAACCCTACAAGCCAGAAGGGACTAGGGACCCATCCTCAATCTTCTAAAACAGAATAATGACCAACCCAGAATTCTTTAGCCAGAAAAACTGAGCTTCATCTACAAGGGAGAAATAAAGGCTATCCCAGACAAGCAATCACTGATGGAATTTGCAAAGACCAGACCTGCTCTGCAGAAAGTACTCAGACCTGCATTTTACACTGAACAGCAAAATAGACACCCACCAAATTAAAAACACTGAAGAGTTAAAGTCCATAACCCCGATTCCACAATGGTTCAAGAGGTAAAACAAAACAGTAAGAATTTATCCAACACTATGAACAGAAATCTATCCCAAATATCAATCCTCTCAATAAATGTGAATGGCTTGAATTGTCCTTTGAAGAGACATAGACTGGCTAAGTGGATAAAACATTATAAGCCAAGTATCTGCTGTCTCCAGGAAATGCATCTAACCCACAAAGACACTTTCAGACTCAAGGTCAAGGATTGGAAAACATTCAGGCAAATGGAAACCAAAAGAGAGTAGGGGTAGTGACTCTGATTTCAAACAGCAAAAATTTTAAAATAGCACAAGTAAAGAAAGACAAAGATGGTCACTATATAATTGTGAAAGGAAAAATCCAACAAGAAGACTTAACAATTCTTAATATCTATGCATCCAACACAGGAGCACCCAGATATATAAAGCAAACCCTGTATGAACTAAATAGTATGATAAACAGTAATGCCACAGTAGGAGGGATTTCAACACCCCACTGTCTGAAATGGACAGATAATCCAAACAAAAAATAAGCAAAGAAATAATGGACTTAAAAAGAACTCTAGAACAAATGGGTCTAACAGATATCTACAGAACATTCCACCCAAATAAAGCTGAATATACATTCTTCTCATCAGCTCATGGAACCTTCTCCAAAATCGACCACATCCTAGGCCACAAATCAGACCTCAACAAATTTTAAAAAAATAGACATTGTACCATGTATCTTCTAAGACCATAGTGGTAGAAAACTAGAGATCAATTCCAACAGAAATGCTCACTACTTCCCAAAGTCATGGAAATTAAACAATCTATTGCTGAATGACTACTGGTTCAAGGAAGAGATTCTGATGGAAATCAAAAAATTCTTTGAATTAAATGATAATGGGGACACAAGCTATCAAAACCTGTGGGATACAGCAAAAGCATTCCTGAAAGGAAAACTAATAGCATTAAATCCTCACATCCAAAAGACAGAAAGCTCACAAATCAACAAACTAATAAACCATCTCAAGGAACTGGAAAAGGAAGAGCAAATTAATTCTAAACCTAGAAGAAGAAAGGAAATAACTAAGATTAGAGCACAACTAAATGAAATTGAGAATAAAAGAACTATACCAAAGATTAATAAAACCAAAGCTGGTTTTTCAAAAAGATAAACAAAATTGAAAGCCCTTTTGCTAGATTGACAAGAACTAGAAAGGAAAGGACTTTACTAAACTCAATCAGAAATGAAAAAGAAGATGTCACTACAGACATCATGCAAATACAAAACATTATCTTTGAATACTATAAAAATCTATATGCCAAAAAGCTACAAAATGTGGAGGAAATGGACAAATTCTTGGAAACACACACCCTCCCTAAGCTCAATCAGGAGGAAATAGAACTCCTGAACAAACCAATATCAAGCGCAGAAATTGAAGCAGCAATAAAAAATCTTCAAAAAAAAGAAAAGTCCTGGACCAGATGGGTTCACACCTGAATTTTACCAAATGTACAAAATAGAACTCATACCTATACTGTAGAAATTATTCCAAAACATCGAGAAGGATAGTATCCTTCCCAACTGATTTTAGGAAGCCAATACCACCTTGATACCAAAGCCAGGAAAGGATGTAGCAAAAAAGAGAACCAATATCCCTCATGAAAATATATGCAAAAATTCTCAAAAAAATTTAAGCAAACCGAATCCAACAGCACTTAAAAAAAATAATTCACCACGACCAGGTGGGCTTTATCCCAGGGGTGCAAGTCTGGTTCTACATATGCAAATCTATAAATGTAATTCACCACATAAATAAAAGCAAGAACAAACACATACGATTCTCTCAATAGATCCAGAAAAAGCATTTGATAAAATCCAGCACACATTTATGATAAAAAAAAGCTCAACAAAATAGGCATAGATGGGACATTCCTTAAAATTTAAGGCCATATATGACAAACCCAGGGCCAATATCATATTGAATTGGGAAAAATTGAAAGCATTCCTGCTTAGAACTGGAACCAGACAAGGTTGCCCACTATCTCCACTTCTATTCAACATAGTGCTGGAAGTCCTGGCCAGAGCAATCAGACAAGAGAAGGAAATTAAGGTTGTCCGAATGGGGGCAGAAGAGGTCAAACTCTCACTCTTTGCTGATGATATGCTATTATACCTAAAAAAAAAAAAAATCCCAAGGATTCATTCAGGAGACTCCTGGAATTGATAAATGAATCAAGTAAAGTCTCAGGATACAAAATTAATGCACACAAATCAATGGCATTCATATATGCCAATAATAGTCAAGCCGAAAATCAAATCAAAGATGCAACACCTTTTACAATAGCATCAAAGAAAATTAAATATTTAGGAATATATTTGACGTAGAAGGTGACAGATATTTATAGGGAGAACTACGAAACACTGAGAAAAGGAATTGTAGACAATGTGCACAGATGCAAATCCCTACCATGCTCATGGATTGGTAGAATCAATATTGTTAAAACGTCCACTCTACCTAAAGTGATCTACAGAATTAATGCAATCCCTATCAAAATTCCACCATCATTCTTTACAGATTTAGAAAAAATAATTCTATGCTTCGTCTGGAACCGGAGAAGACCTTGTATAGCCAAAGCAATATAAGCCAAAAGAAAAAATTGGACGGCATCAGTCTGCCAGACTTCAATCTTTACTATAAGGCTATAGTAATCAAAACAGCATGGTACTGGCACAAGAACAGAGATACAGACCTTTGGAATAGGACAGAGATCCCGGATATAAAGCCATCCTCATATTGTCATCTAATCTTTGATAGAGCAGACAAAAGTGTACATTGGGGAAAAGAATCTCTATTCAATGACTGGTGCTGGGAAAACTAGATATCCACATTCAGAAGATTGAAACTGGATCTCCACCTCTCACTTCTAACCAAAATCAACTCACATTGGATAACAAACTTAAACCTAAGGCTTGAAACCTTAAGAATTCTAGAAGAAAATGTGGGCAAGACTCTTTTGGACATTGGCCTAGGTAAAGAATTTATGAAGAAGACCCCCAAAGCAATCACAGCAGCAACAAAAATAAACAAACGGGACCTTATCAAATTACAAAGCTTTTGCTCAGCCAAGAAAACTGTCTTTACAGAAAATAGACAACCTACAGAATGGGAGAAAATATTTGCTTTTTACACATCTGATAAAGGGCTGATAATAAGAATCTATACAGAACTTAAGAAAATCAACAAGAAAAAAATCAAACAGCCCAATCAATAAATGGGCAAAGGACATGAAGAGAAACTTTTCAAAAGAAGACAGAATAATGGCCAGAAAACATATATAAAAAGTGCTCAACGTCTCTAATCATTAGGGAAATGCAAATCAAAACTACAATGACATATCACCTAACTCCAGTGAGAATGGCCTCTATCAAAAAGCCCCAAAATAACAAATTCTGGTGTGGTTGTGGAGAGATTGGAATTCTCTTACACCGCTGTTGGGACTGCAAATTAGTACAACCCCTGTGGAAAGTAATTTGGAGATACCTTGAAGAGCTAAAAATAGAAAATACCATTTGACCCAGCTATCCCACTACTAGGCATCTATTCAAAGGAAAAAGACATTCTATAATAAAGACATGTGCACTAGGATGTTTATAGCAGAACAATTTACAATTGCAAAGATGTGGAAATAATCCAAGTGCCCATTAATACATGAGTGGATTAATAAAATGTGGTATATGTATACCACAGAATACTACTCGACTACAAAAAACAATGGTGATCTAGCCCTCTTATATTATCCTGGGTAGAGATTGAGCCCATCCTTAAGTGAGATATCACAAGGTTGGAAAAACATGCACCACATGTACTTGTCATCAAACTCGTACTACTCGATCAACAAACACTAAGGTGCTCACATGGTAGTAATACTCACTGGGTGCCGGTCAGGTACGGGGGATGGGGGTGTGGGATAGAGCGGGTGGGGTGGGTAAACCCACAGCTAATGGAGATGGGGCACACTGTATGTGGGAAGGACACGCTTGTGGCCCTGCCTTGAGCACAGCAAATGCATTTTATGTAACCAAAATTATTGTACCCCCATAATATCCTGATTAAAAATAAATAAATCAATAAAACACAAATTAAAATATTAAAAATTGAAATTAATTAATTAAATGGTTGCCATTGATTTTGTGCCCTCACTGCTCTAGATCTCAAGCAATGGTGGGTTTCCAGAAAAGGTTTAATAGTGATAAGAAAACAAAACCTCTTTCTGTGACATGAGTCAGCACAGAAACTCCATCATGGGTCCACACACTGGAGTTAGGCACCTTCATAGTCACGTAGCATTCAGCTTTCTTAAGAACCCCACTTCAAATGGAGAAAGAGGACTCCCACAGGCTTATCTTCCAAATGTAAGGAATACAATTCCCCATTCAAAAATGGTGTTTCCCAAGCATGTCTCTCCAGAATACCTTCTTCTAAAACAAAGTTTTTCCATCAAAGTAGATAATGAATTCCTGAGAGAGAGCAGCAACTACAGAACAAGATCCCTGAAACTTTATGGAAACCTCTTTAAATAACCATGCAATGAAGATGAAAATGATTTCATTGCCATCCACATCTCCACAGCAACATTATTCTGGGCGGAGTGACCCATTTATATCTGTTTCCTCCACATTTTCTGTCTCTTGCACTGCAGGGACAGACCCATATATAGACAATCAATTGTTCATAGGGTTTCAAGTAAATCTACTTTAATTCAAATCCCAGGTTTTCTGTGAAAAGTTTTGAGCCTTAGGCCAGGTAAAAAAATTTATACCTGTAAGAACACCTTCTTTTTTCAAACAGCTTTACTGAAGCATAAGTGCCCATTAAATGTATACAATTTCTTAACAACTATTGATTTGATACTGAATTGTCTGAATAGGCTCCTCACAAGTATGAGATATCTTTCACATTGATGCTTACTCCAAGAGGAGATCAATTTGAGAAGGGATTGTTTCTGGACACCCCCTAACATCCGTAAGACCGTCTAAATGCTCAGACTACTGAGGTAAGCTTTTTAATAGTACTGCTGCTAATTAAATATTGTTACTTTCCATAAATTGTAATCAGTATTTTTAACACTTCAAATATAGCAATAAAGTCTTTCATCTTCATCCTAATTCTTCAAAGAGAGTTGGTAAATCTTATTAATCTGACAGTTGAAAAATTTGAGGCTCATAGAGATCAAGCAATTTGTAGAACCCAGCTCTCTGATACCACACCATGCTTTTGACTGAGACACTTCCTTAATAATCAAGACTAGTCAGGAGGATTTTTTATTTTTTTCAGAATATTAGAGGGATACAAATGTTAGGTTACATGGATTGCTTTTGTACTGCTTCAGACGAAGTTGTAAGTGTGCCCATGACCCACATAGTGTACATTGTACCCATTAGGTATGATTTCACCCCTCCCCTCTTCCCCTGTTTCACCTGCTTGATTTCCATTAAGTTTTACTTCCATCTGTGCATATGAGTGCTGTTTGGTTAGTTCCAATTTACTAGTGAGTACATGTGGTGTTTGCTTTTCCATTCTTCTGATACACTTCACATATACCAAAGACATAAATATAAATAATAAATGGCATAAATCATCAGCTGTTTAGTCCAAGTGCAAAACATGGAGAACTCTTCATGGGATGAACTTGTATGAATTATATAAGTCTCTGTTGCTTCTTTGAGAATAATATTGGAGATGCTTCTTCCTGAGCTTGTTGTATGATTAAATGTTTCTCTGGTATTTGCTCTATCAATTCTTACTATCTCATAAGTATATACACACTCATAAAAATAAATGAAAGTCCTATATGTATCCAAAGGACTGTGCTAGATTTTTTCATATATGTTACCTCAATCAATTCTCATAACAATCTCTGAGGCAGTATTGTTATTCTCACTTTATAGATGAGGAAACAAGGATGTAAGGTGCCAAGAAATGTACCCCAGGTAAAAGAAGTTACAAGTAGAAAAACCATAATTCTAATGCAATGTACTTCTGATTCTCAATCTAATATACTTAACCACTGTGGTAGTCATTTCAACATTTTGCAAAAGAGTCTGGGGTCCCATGATTTGAAAAGGGTTTGAGAAAAGAACTGAGGCTGAGGGAGAGGCTAAAAGTCCCTTCAATTAATGCAATATCACATTTTTCTTAATATTTTGGAATTCAAAGATGTCATTGTGTGTGTGCACGTGTGTGTATGTCTACTGATGAAATTACTCCATACAAATTTGCCTCCTAAGTAGTATTAGAGTAGTTACAATAACAAAGGTCATATCAAAAGTAGATTATTAGTTTAATGTTGTTTATTATAACATAGAAATATAGGACATGGGTTCAGGATTTGGAGAAAAAAAATTAACTAGTAGAATCTGATCTATTCTTGACTCTGCCCTTTGTTAGCTATTTGATCTTGGACAGAATCTTGAACTTCCCTGTTTCTATTTCCTAATATGTAAGATAAGTACATAAATGATTGGATTAACTATTTGGGGGGCTTATGTTAAGGATTAAATCAGCAATTGTCTGCAAAAAATATTTAGAACTGCTCAGTATGTTTTAGGTAATATCATCATTATTACAACTGTGAATGTTTTAATGTTAATATGAGTACTTTTATAACTATTACTGTGTTAATATAACCATTAACATTAGCCTCTGACATTGTTGCCTCATCTGCAAAATGGATGAAATAATACCAACCACACACACAGATTGTTACCAGTGTTAATTGGAGTCATATGTGCAAAGCACTTACTAGAATACCTTCCACAAGGAAATTAATCATTAAAAGGTATATATTATTAACTATTATAAAATTAATTAGATTTAGACAATAACATTGTGAATTCTTTTACAGTAGCTCTCATATTCTTTTCTGCATACCCATCACAATGCCCAGCTACTTATGTCAACTACTCTAAATATTCTGCTCACTGGGGTTTCTTTCTCTGGTTTCCACCTCCTTGTGGAATCTCAGTCCATTTCATTCAAGACGCACAAAGACCTTCATTAGAGGAATATCCCAAGATTTCTGCTTCCTGAAATTCCTCTTCATCCTCAGGCATATTCTCAGTAACCTACCAATGTTCCTCATTTTCTAAAGAATAAAGAACAAATTCCTTAGCTTTACAACCATGGCCTGTACATTCAGCTTCAACCTCCCTTTTCAGGTTTAGCTGCCACTCTGTGTTCAATCTACTACTTCAAATTAGGCTCTTAGTCACTTCAGATGATGAAGTGTACACAGATGATCTCTTGACTTGTGTGTTTAAAAAAGTTCCTCATGTCTATACTCTTAACAGAGTCTTCACCAAGGAAGTAATTTGAGTAATCTTCACGAACAGAGAATCTTTATTTGCATCTCAAGAAAAATCTTATAAGCATTCACAGATCTATAGAATTCAAACAGTTATTATTTATTAGAATGGACAAGTGTAATGAATTCAAGGTTGCATCAATAAAATATTTTTTCAGGTAATGTAACTAACCATCTCATGAAATACATGGAAAATAGAAACAACGTCACAGAGTTTGTTTTACTGGGCCTTACAGATAATCCAAAGATGCAGAATATCATATTTGCTGCATTTTTTCTCATCTACATCATCACTGTGGTAGGAAATTTGCTTATTGTGGTCATAATCATGGCCAGCCCATCACTGAGGTCCCCCATGTACTTTTTTTTGGCTTATCTCTCCTTTATTGATGCCTGCTATTCCTCTGTCAATGCCCCTAAGCTGATCACAGATTCACTCCATGAAAAGAAGACCATCCTGTTAAATGACTGTATGACTCAAGTCTTTGGAGAACATTTCTTTGGAGGAGCAGAGGGCATCCTACTTACTGTGATGGCCTATGACCGCTATGTGGCCATCTGCAAGCCCTTGCACTACACCACCATCATGAACCAGCGTGTATGTGGCCTTCTGATAGGAGTGGTGTGGGTGGGAGGCTTTCTTCATGCAACCATACAGATCCTCTTCATCTTCCAATTACCCTTCTGTGGCCCTAACATCATAGATCACTTTATGTGTGATCTGAACCCTTTGCTCAATCTTGCCTGCACTGATACCCACACTCTTGGGCTCTTCGTTGCCGCCAACAGTGGGTTCATCTGCCTGTTGAACTTCCTCCTCCTGCTGGTCTCCTATGTGGTAATTCTGTGCTCCCTAAGGACCCACAGCTCAGAAGGGAGGCACAAAGCCCTCTCCACCTGTGTCTCCCACATCACAGTGGTTGTCTTATTCTTTGTGCCCTGCATATTCGTGTACATGAGACCTGCAGCTGCTTTACCCATTGATAAAGCAGTTGCTATATTCTACACTATGATAACTCCCTTGTTGAACCCTTTAATCTACACCTTCAGGAATGCCCAGATGAAAAATGCCATTAGGAAATTGTGTATCAAGAAAGCTATTTCAGGTAACAAATAAATGTGCCTGGAGCCCAACTTTGATTTAACTGAGGCAGGTGTCAAAAGAATATTTTGGACAATCTCAGGGTGGCATCCTTATTGGATAGAGATAAAATTCGCCATACCATTCATAGATTCTGCACTGATGGAAGTAGAAATGCTTCCAGAAAACAGGAGCAAATCTAATCCTGCACAACCCTGCATATTTAGGAAATTCTACCAAATTGGGGCTTAGTTTTACTAGCTTCATCCACTACATGGATTCATAGGCTTTCTTTCTCATTAAAAAGAAGAAATATGTGCCCTTAAGTATTGGTCAGTTAAGTCAGTTATTACCAATTTGATGGTGAGTACATATGGTGCATGTTTTTCCATTTTTCTGATACTTCACTTAGCAGAATGGGCTCCATACAGTAGTAACATTCATCAGGTGTCGGGCAGGTGGGAGAGAGGAGGAGGGGTTGGGTATATTCACAGCTAATGAGTGTGGTGCACACATTCTGGGGGATGGACATGCCTGAAGCTCTGGCCCAGGTGGGGCAAAGGCAATATATGTAACCTAAACATGTCTACCCCCATCATATGCTAAAATTAAAAAATAATAATAATAAAAAATAAATACATTAATAAATGAATAAAAAGAAGTAATACAATATACTGGTATTGAGCAGTAATATCAACAACACTCCAAAGAGGGAAGCATATTGTTACCCCCATTTCGTAAGTGAGGAAAATGACAGAAAGGGGAAGTTATCGAAACAGAAACATTGACAAGCCAAAAACCAAAATATGATTGATTTTCCAGACCATACTCTTGACTTCTGCAGTACTCTGCCACAGAATGGTGACTAAAAGGTCACATAATTATACTGCTTAACATCTTGGAACCAGGGACTGTGCTGGGCACATTGCATACATTAGTTGGTTATATAAACAAAATGTAATAATTTTTATTAATAACAGCTCATTTTATATATCATAATTGATGATCATTTGATGTTTGAAACATTATGGTAACTAACTCCTTTAGGGCCATAAATAGCAATGGGCCATTTAACTTCTCCTGGGTAGGTAATGAAGTTTATGCCATGTTTCCAATTGTTCTTGTAAGCTTTAGAACCACCTTGTATTGCTCATGTCACCCATGTTACACTAAAATCCATCAGAAGGACTGATGACTCAAATAAAAGAACATTTAAATGTCAGACAGAAATTTCTATTCATTAAATATACAATCATAGGCCATAAAATATCACCTGCTAGATAACAATAGTTACCACAAGGCAGCACAATGTCCAGTACATGAAAAATATTGAATGAATGAATAAAAACACTAAGGAAGATGAATGAATTCAACAAAACGTAGAGAGAAAAATGGTATTGGAGACAAGGGAATTCTTTCCTACCCACACCTGATTCAGAATCTGAGGAGAGTGTCAGCTGGACCTCTTGAGGAAATAACAGTTTGTTTTTATGCCTCTGTACACCGAAGAATAAGTAAGAATTTGAAATAAACTCTCAGCATATTACCAAATAGTTAACCTTGAAATTCTCTCTGCTCTCACTAAATTTCATTATCTTATGATTGTGAACTATGTATATTTCTCTGTTAATCAGTTTGCTTTTTCATAACAGTGCATTATGTATTTAAAAACATGTAACTCCATATGTTTGTTGGCCATTATTGTCTTCTTCTGAAAAGTTTCTGTTCATGTCCTTTGTCCACTTTTTGATAGGGTTGTTTGATTTTTTTCTTGCTGATTTTCCTGCATTCTGAATAGATTCTAGTTATCAGCCCTTTATCAGATGTGTAGCATGTGAATATTTTCTCCCATTCTGTAGGTTGTCTGTTTGCTCTCGTGATAGTTGCTTTCTTTGGCTGTGCAGAAGCTTTTTAATTTGATCAAGTCCCATTTACTTTTTTTTTTTTTTTTTGCTGTGATTACCTTTGGGGTTTTAGTCATAAATTCTTTGCCCAGGCCAATGTCTACAAGAGTATTTCCAATGGTTTCTTCTAGAATTCTTATAGTTTCACGCCTTAGGTTTAAGTCTATTATACACCGTGAGTTGATTTTTGTGAGAGGTGAAAGGTGTGGATCCTCTTTCAGTCTTCTACATGTGGCTATCCAGTTTTCCCAGCACCATTTATTGAATAAAGATTCTTTTCCCCAGTGTACGTTTTTGTCTGCTTTGTCAAAATTAGATGACTATATGAGGATGGTTTTATATCTGGGGCACTCGAATGTTTATAGCAGCACAATTCACAATTGCGAAGATGTGGAAACACCCAAGTACCCAACAATACATATGTATATTAATAAAATGTGCTATATGAATACCATGGAGTCCTATTCAGCTACAAGAAACAATGGTGATATAGAACCTCTTGTATTTTCCTGGGCAGAATGGAACCCATTCTACCAAGTGAAGTACCCAAGAATGGAAAAATAAGCCCCACATGTACTCACCATCAAATTGGTTTCACTGATCATCACCAAAGACCAAATTTAGGAATACCATTAATCAGATGTCGGGCAGATGTGGGGGGGATGGGTGTATACATACATAATGAGGGCAATGTGCACTGTCTAGGGGATGGACACTTTTGAAGCTCTGACTCGGGGGGTGGGGGGAGGGCAAGGGCAAAATACGTAACCTAAACTTATGTACCCTATAATATGCTGAAATAATAAAAAAATAAGTAAATAAAAATGAAAAAACAAACCCACAAGGAACTCACAGTCTTAAAGCCATTCCATTAGCAAAAATATCAAACATCTCACAATATCAAGTATTGGTAAGGACACAGAGCAATGGAACTGTTGTGTCCTACTGGTACAAAAGTCACTTATAACATAGCATTAGGGAAAACTGCAGCCATCTGTAAAAGTGAACATATAAAATTTCATTTAACACAAAAGACTTGCCATCAGGATATCCATAGCGGTACTATGTGCAATATAAAAAAACTGCTAACAATGCAAATGGTTCCTGATTGAATGGTTACATATCCCGTGGTATATTCACACATGGAAAAACACACAGCAGGGGACAGGATGAGACTAAGGCAACAGGCAGCAATGTGATCATATTTTAGAAAGTTAACATTGTGGATAACAGTAAAATTCAGAAAATTGTGTACATATAAGATAATTTTAATAAAGGTAAAGAATAATAAACTATCAATAATATATTTTAAGGAAAAGTTTAGCATTGGGATTACATCTGGGGAGAGACAGACTAACAGCATCAGGTAGGTACAAATAGGTAGTTCAATGACATTGATAATATTCCAGCTAAGAAGTTACAAAATTTATAAATAAATTGTATACATGATTGCATAGGTATAAAAATTTTAAAATAATGAGTTCTAAAATAATGTTTTCATTTAGAAAAGTACAATTGTTGTACATTATTAGATCTCTACACTCATTCGTCCTCATATCTGCTTCTGCTCCTTTCTATCCTCTAATACAGAAAAAAAAATTTTTATGCCACAACAAATCATTTTTAAGTCTATAAGTAAAGTATTCAGATCTAACATAACATTTAGGAAGCACATTGCTTATGCAAACCAAGACATTTCTTTACCAATATCTTCAGCATCGTGAAGACAAAATAAGAAGCTTTGCCTGTTCTTTGAAGAATGGCAATAATGCACACGATAACTAGTGAGGAAAATCACAAAATAAACCAAAGCAAAGTATCCACCACATAATCAAGAACTATAGTCTGTTTTTGTCACCCATCTACATTTCAACCAACAAAATTGTCCACTGAGAGTGTCCTTAACTAAACATAATATCATCTGTCAACCAAATACCCTGAACTGGAAATGCATAGTCAATGACCTAAGAAACCAAAGTAATCTGTAAAAAAAAAAGTACAATACAGCTAGAGAGGTATTTTGCTGATAAATTAATGATCATTAAAACACAAAATCTAATTGTTTGGACTTGGGAATTTGTTCTAAGTATTAGTCAAATTGCTTTCTCATGAATGTGAGTGATAGTAAATTTTCAAGAACAGCCTTTTTTTCTCCTTTGAAAAGAATAAACCACTTTCTTATAAGTCCCATTTCAATATAAACTAAAAAAAATAAAATTACAAGATGAGCTTAGTTTTATTATTACTTGTAATAGGATACCAGTGTTTTATTCACCCTGTAGAACTTCTCAATTAGAATTATTCTAATCTCAAAACATAATTTCTTCCACTTTATTGGTGACTTTGATTAAAGAGAAGCATTTCTAGAGAATCCGTTGAATGGACTACATAATCCATCATTAGAATTTACTGTAGGTTTGTTGCCTTAGAACAGGAAATAAACACGTTCATGTGGAAGACATTCTTATTCTATCTATAGTTAACTTTTTACACAAGAGTTTTTCCATAGCATTTTTCATCTCTGAATTTCTCAAGGTATATATTAAAGGATTCAACATGGGAGTGACAACTGTGTAAACCACAGTCACAGACTTATCAATGGGAAAGTTGGAGACAGGTCTAACATACATGAAAATACAGGGAACAAAAAAGAGGACAATCACCGTGATGTGGGAACTGCAGGTAGACAGGGCTTTACGCCTCCCTTCCTGACTGTAACTTTTAAGGGAGCTTAGAATGACTCCATAGGAGATGAGTAGAAGGACAAAGACGACTGTGCAGATGGCTCCACCATTGGCAACCACAGTCAGACCTATAACGTAGGTGTCAGTGCACGCAAGTTCCAATAACGGGTACATGTCACAGAAGAAGTGGTCAATGACATTGGGGCCACAGAAGGGGAGACTGTACACAACGACAATTTGGACCACAGAGTGCAGAAAACCTCCAACCCAGGCCACCACCAACAGAAGAACACAAACTCGTTGATTCATGATGGTCAAATAGTGCAGAGGCTTACAGATGGCCACATAACGATCATAGGCCATTGCCACCAGAAGGAAGACCTCAGCTCCACCAAACAAGTGTTCTATAAAGAGCTGGCCCATGCATCCTAGGAAGGAAATCCTCTTTTTATCACAGAGTAGGTCTACAAGCAATTTAGGTGAAATGGTAGTAGAATAAGCACCATCTATGAGTGACAGGAAAGCCAGGAAGAAGTACATTGGGGAGCCCAAGGAGGGGCTGCTGATAATAGTCACCATGATGAGCAGGTTGCCCACCATCGTCACAATGTATATGAGTAAAAGCATTACAAATAATGCTTTTTGTCCATGAGGATCCTGAGTGAGACCCAGAAGGACAAATTCTGTCACATTGTTACTCTCTCCCATTTACTCTTCTGGAAGGCTTGTATCAGAGCTGAGAGCTCAGGA
Source organism: Eulemur rufifrons (assembly GCF_041146395.1). Lineage (NCBI taxonomy): Eukaryota > Metazoa > Chordata > Mammalia > Primates > Lemuridae > Eulemur > Eulemur rufifrons. The sequence goes on along the minus strand of NC_090988.1, from coordinate 90,650,429 downwards.
GAACAGCTCCTGTAATGAAATTGTGACAGGGCTACGAACACACCCACGATGTTATGAAACACATCTTCATCATCATACCTTCAACAGTGGTTTACACATAATATACGTTCAGTAAGTATTTATTCAGTTCCTCTTCTGAAGGAGAATACACCAGGTTAATAATTTCATTTTGATGTTTTTGTTTTGGTCCTACAGATGAAAGGTTCTATCTCTAAGTTTTATTGGATATTCTATAAAGAAGAATAAGGGCCCAATAGTCATTCACACATTTAATAACTCGTTATGTAAAATGTGTTACTACTTGGCACAGATATCAGCTACAAACAGAGAAAGTGTTCCAGCTCTCAGGAAACATACTCTCTGGTGGTAGCAATAAACTCTAAATAAATAAATTGGCAGAGAGTCAGTCCCTTGAATTTATAGCAGTCATGGCATCTTTACAATATGATCTGTGTAGCACCAAACATATTAATAGAAAACTCTTCCAAAATATCTCACACAATACTATGTCATGCCACTGTGTGAAGGAAGAGAAAATAGACACTGAAAAGAGAGGTAAAGAACAGTAGGACAGGGGTTTATTTATAATTCTGTTTAGGTACCAAGAGTGCTCAAAAATAGAACTTCAGTGTCCAGATTCCAAAAGGAAGCATATTTGAGGGAAAATTCCAAGCTCAACGTAAGAAGACATGGGATTGAGTAATTTTCTAAATGTAATTACAAGTCTGGCTCAGTTTACTCACTGGGAAATAATGGGATTGAACTAGACAATCTCAGAATCTTTTTCAGTCAAACTATCTATGATACTATTGGGGCATCCCTATTTTATTGCATTCAGCTAACTTTTTTTTCATTTATCAGATTTTTGTATTTAAATACTAATATCCCAGATTATCATCATTACTTGCACAATGTAAACCAGTCACAAATGGGATTTGATCATTACAGTGAGCAAGTAATGACTGTATGTTTCTCATTCAGGGTGTACATATTTAAGATCCCAGGCATCCCTGGAGACAGAGCCCCACGCAGCAGAGAGTAATGTGGACTCTGGAGCCACACTGCCTCTGCTGCAGCCCCAGCTTCACCACTTACTATGTGACTTTGAGCCACCTAATACAACTCTGGGCCTCAGTTTCATCATTTTTAGAATGGGGACACCCATAGTGCTTACCTCTTAGGCTTGTTGTTTATTACAACAGGTAAAGTGCCTAGAACAGTGCCTGGCACCTGGTAAAGCCTGAATAAATGAGAGCTGTTACTAGTGTTCTTGAAAGCTTCACTGTGAACATTGAGTCTCAACAAATCATCTGGAAGTTAGTCAACTTGAAAAGAATTATAGAAATAGTCCAAGATAAAATGAAATAAAACCCATAAGTCATTAACTTCATTTTAGAAACAACATAAAATGGTATCTCTCAGGAATTACTAAGATAACTATATGAGAGAAGTAATTATACCTGTGCTGGGATGGACTTTGACGAGAAGCATGCAGAATAGTAGGGGGAAAATTCAACCCTTCATGAGAAGGAGAGCTACATAGTAGAAAAGGAAAGAAAAGAAGGATCAAATCAGGAAACAGATAGTATAGTTAATAAATGAATGTGCACAAGTAATAAGAATATTAATGTGATAATTAAGTGAGGCTAGTATTCTTTTAAAAAATCTTCAAAAAGGATTTCTTTCAGTGAGGAAGTACTGGGAGCCCAACCTCCTAAGCATCCCTGGGGATACACAGGAGGATTCATGGGGTTTCCACAACAAATAAAGTCAAACTAGATCCTAGTAAAGAAAACTTCCAAAAATTCACAAAGACAAAAGCGTTGATTTCTTAAAGTTTCTAGGTCTGATGGTTAAGGACAAACTTAAAGAACAGAGAAAAATGGAAAAAGGTATAGCTACAAACCTAGACTTTCTGATTATTCACTGCTGAAGAAAATTAATAAATCTCAAATCGTAGACAAGATGATTCCATTTACATAGATTTGACAGTGGGGGAGGTCATGTGCAGGGAGAATTTGTGCTCTTCCTAGAAGGCATATGTGATTAACTACACATCTCATTCACATAATTCACGAGTTCTGTCATTGTTGAAGCTATATAGACCAATAAATGCATAACTATTGAAGAACGTAAGAGTATAAAGTACTCTGTACCCAATTCTCTTTCGTTATACCTACCTTATTTCTGTGAGGTGAGGGCCTTTTCTCTCTTTAATCATCAATCATAGATCTCACCTGGATAAGTCTTCTATTGAGCAATTTAAATGTTTACTTGTCAATTAGGGTACATTAACTATCCTCTATAGTTTAAGCCATCAAAAATTTAATATATTAGGAAAGTATTACTAGGCTTTCAATGTAAAACACTATTTTAACACTTTTCTGGTAGAAAAATAATTGCATGCAGTTTCTTAAAAACATGACATTTTTAAAAGAAAAATTCTCATAATAACAAAAGTAAACTCTTTGGTATTTTACAATTACACTCTTATAAATCATTCTAAATGACAGTACACAAGGTAATTTCCAAGTGTCATGTTTGCTAGGATATGGTCCCTAATATGTTTCCTAGATAATTTTTAGATTTATACATTAAAGCCCATATCGTGTTTCCAAACAAAATACACATTTGTTCCTTTACACTCTAACACTCTTGGTATGACATATGATTTTAAATTCTCTAATTCAAATATATCTGAAAGGAAATCTACATGTTTATTAACATACCATGTAAAGTATGATATCCCCAAAACTGAAATTATACATCCATTGATTTATTTGTTATATGTGTAAAATGCAACATGTTTCTCATGTTATTTGGCAAAATGAAAAATAAATGCCTATCTAGCTGTATGCTATAATCAAATGTACTTTGTATATGCTGATTAATTTCTGTGTATTGCTACGTTAATATTTAAAATTTTGATTTCTCCAATGAAAACATATGATATTTAAAACATTAGCTATATTTCAACCTATCACAAGAAATTTCAATGAGTAGCTGTTGTCAATTGTGTCAAGAACTCACATCTTGGGTCTTGTCCTTGGTCTGGAAAAGTCAATGCTTCTTTCACTTAAGGTAGCTGTAGATACCTCAAGCATCGATGTGTGAGCATAAAACACACGATAACATGTGAATGATCAGTGAATCTAGAAATAGATCCCAGTGGCAACAGTTTCCATATTTCTACAAAGGCTTCCCATTATCTCAGTCCTTCAGACAGGTGTAGAAGCTACCAAGTCTCATGCCTAAAGTATAAACACAAGACACTTAAACATAATGTCAATATTTACTGTACAAAGGTAGTTGAATATTCTCACCTGCTGGAAGAATTTCTTCATAGAAAAACAAAAATGCTATGTTTGCATGACGATGTAAAAATTGACCTAACTACTGTAAATTAACAAGGCTAAGCGCATTATGGGTGGCACAAATAAACAAAACGTTTAACAACATTAAATTTAGTTACTTGAATTTTTCTCTCCTCAGTCACTTAAGATGAAGCAACCAAAAAGTATTTTACTATGATTGAGGATTTATAACTTTCATATCTTTAAGCTCTGTACCTAACAAAGCAAATGCTGAAATTTAACTTCATGGAAAAGCCAATGGCAGAGCTTTATCACAGCTAGAAGAAAAACTCTTCAGTTATTCAGTCATTCAAATAGCATACCCCTATGAACAATTTACTAATTAAAAGCATCTCCCTATATATCCCAATCTCATCCCTGGAAATTGAGAACTTCTACAAATTTCTCCAAGCAATGATGGATATAACAAGAAAACATCACATCTAGAGGACTAGATACCAACTGAACACATACTCCAGCTTGGGCAGAAAACTGAGTCTTCAGAAATCTCCTGGGTTATTTTATCAGGAAAGTAATTCTTCCATTTATATACGCAGACACATTTTTACGACATTTTAAATTATCACTAATTTAAATGGTGGAGAATGTAGGTCATTAAAGATTAGTTCATTGGAATATTTGGCACAAACTCAGATGAAGTAATCTCCCTGAACAGTTTTCTTCCCTAGAACAATCCCTAGAGGAAAAAGACTTGAGTCTTTCCAAGAAAAAGTAGTTGAATGCCAAGGAATGTGAAAAGCCTGTAATGTGAAAAGAAAAATCCTCCAGTAAATTCAATAATAAATTATGAGTTTCACATTATGAAATGTTTAGGTAAGGTAAGTCATATTTAAATCAGAATGAAGGAGAATGCAGCCCCAGGTTCCCTTACCCAACCATATCCCCAGCAAAGGAGCGTTTTACTCTGGCTGTTAGAAAATCTCTGCCCCTGAAGCCATGAAGCTCAAAGACAGAGAACCCTAGGGCTGAAGTTGGCATTCTTATGCTCTGAAAGATAAGCAATCTTAGTTCTGCAGTTTTAGGTTGGATCAGAGAGTATTGATCAAGGCCTGTACCTATGTCAGATGTAACCATGATGATCTTTAGTCTGTCACTTAATCCCTTAATTTTAGTTCAATATCAATTCAATGACTGTTTCTACAAGAAAAAAAAGTGTTCTTTTCCAACACAGCAACAGCACCTAAAGTCCTCACTGTTATTTCCTTGACTTGACTTCCCTTTGGCTCCACTGAGCATCTTTATCTTTATCTCATGTTTAGTTAAATATGGGTCTTCTATGCCATAAGGGCCTTAAAGAGTCACATAAATACCTATCTGAACCAGCCAAAATCTTTATCATGTAATGGGCTCCACTAAAAGTTGGCAGTTTTCAATTTGCCCAATATATCGGTTTAATCCAGCAACCCCAAATGTCCTATGTATTATTTCTAAGAGTTAAAGAGCATATCTAACCACTGTGCCTCTCTTATTGGTAAGTGGTAAAAGATGCACATACTTTAATTCTGAAGAACTATCTGATGGAATCAAAGTCACTGTGGATTAAATTATGACTCTAAGATGAAAAACTACTATACGCATAAGCCATAATTTTCTATGTCCCTTCCAGCTGAATTCAAAGAACTACTAATGCTTTCTGCTTATTTGAATGAGGCAACAGTTTGCTAGATCAGATGATGTCCACAACAGCCCAGAATCTGAATTTAATTACTCCAATAAAAAATACATTGAAAATATTAACTGATATGAATGTTGCCTCAAAATATGCTACAGTAATTTTCTATAACCAACATATATTGCCCAACGAGAAAGTTAAAGATAGATCTAGCAAAAAGGGCTTCCTTTACCCCAAATCCCCATATAAGAACAACCATGAGAGCTAGAAACATGAAATATGTATGTCTTGAAAGCATTTTAAACAATACCTGGAACAAAGAATTTTGGGGACCGATATTTTGAAGGAAAGCCAGAGACCTAGACTCTGCATTTGGGGTCTCTTTTCTCTAAAGGTATGGAATAATCCTAGAAGCCACACACAAAAGCCTGAAAAGCTGAAACCTTCTCTCTTTAGATGCTTTACCCTGAGGGACAAGTGAAATTCAAGGTCTATCAAGAAGAAGAGTCCTTTTTAAACAGCCAGGCTTTCATTGAGACCATTTGAGGGCTTTACTCTTGTAGTAAGGGAGAATAGACTATAGAGTAGGCCTCAAAGGAAATCAAGCCCAGCTTGAGTCATCTAATTTCTTGATTATATTAGTGTTACATGGGACCTTTACCTCTCCAATTCTAGCTGCCACTCATAAACATAGGAAATCCTCTCTTGAGGCAGAAAACTTTGGAAAAAGTCTACAATTGTCTTACAACTTTTTATACACAAAATCTAGCACTTAAAAATAATAATGTATAGGAGAAGACAAGGCCTGATTGAAAGGAAAGAGCAATAAAAGTAGACATAGATGAATCAAATAATTAAAAGCAAGCTAAAGTAAGCTTAGCAAGTACAAATAATTAAAGCACGAGAGAGATAATAAATTTGAAAACTCAAATATATAACCTAAATTAAGAAAATTCATATATGGAAGAATAGTACACAGTAGAAAGCCTCAAGAATAGGGTATATCAAGCAGAAGAAAGAATTTCAGAGCTTGAAGACAACAACTTTAAGTTAAAAAAGTCAGTCAAAGAGAAGGAACTGAGAAATAAGGAGGAAAAAACAAAACCTCCAAGAAATATGGGATTATGTAAAGATGCCTAACATAAGATTCATAGGCATCCCTGAAGGGTGAAGAAGAAAAACTACAAGGGTTAGAAAACCTATTTGAGGAGTAATTGAGGACAATTTCCCTGGCCTTGCTAGAAATCTAGATATTCAGGTACAAGAAGCTAAAAGCACCACTGGGAGATTCATTGTAAGGAGACAATCACCACAACACATAGTCATCAGACTGGACCAAGTAAACACAAAAGAGGCACCCCTATGAGAGAAAAGGCAAAAGCATCAGGTAACCTAAAAGGAAAACCTACCAGAATAACTGCAGAATTCTCAACAGAGACCTTATAATCCAGAAGGGATTGGGGCCTCATTATCAGTATTCTAACACAGAATAATGGCCAACCTAGAATTTTGTATCCTGCAAAACTAAGTTTCGTATATGAGGGAGAAATAAAGATTTTCCCAGACAAGCAAACACTGAGAGAATTTTTCAAGAACCAACCTGCCCTGCAGGAAGTACTCAGGTCTCCATTATACACAGATCAGAACAATAGCCACCAGTATAAAATCACCCAAAAGCTAAACATCAGAGCCCAGAGACTACAATGGCTCAAAACGTAAAATAAAAGTATAAAGTTCTACTCACCAAAATAAACAGAAAGTCATCCCACCTATCAATTTTTTAAATAAATGGGAAGAGCTTGAAGTTCTCAGTCAAGAGACATAGGCTAGAAAAATTTATAAAACAGAATACAAGCCACGTATGTGCTGTATCCAGGAAACACATCTAACCCACAACGACTCATTCAGACTCAAGGTAAAGAGATGGAAAACAGTATTCCATGCAAATGGAAACCAAAAGAAAGCTGATGTAACTGATCTCATATCAGATAACAGTGACTTCAAATCAACAAAAGTAAAGAAAGACAAAGATGGTCATTATATAATGGTGAAGAGAATGATTCAACAAGAAGACCTAAAAATTCTGAATATTCATGTACCTAACACAGGTGCACCAGGATTCATAAAGAAAATCCAACTTGATCTAAACAAAGTCATGTTTAGTCATGTCCCCATTGTAATAGCTGGGGACTTCAACACCCCACTCACAGAACTGGACAGACCCTCCAAGCAGAATACAAGCAAAGAAATGACAGACTTAATCAGAACTCTAGAACAAATGTCCCTAACACACATTTACAAAACATTCTACCCAACAACCATTGAATATACATTCTTCCCATCAGCTCATGGAACATTCTCTAGGATTGATCACATACTAGGCCATAAAATATGTCCCAAAAAATGTTAAAATATAGAAATTATGCCATGTGTCTTCACAGACCACAAAGGAATAAAATTAGAAATCATTTCCAATAGAAACGCTCAACTCTACACAAAGTCATGGAAATTAAACAACATACTGCTGAATGATTTTTGGGTCAAAGAAGAAATCAAGGTGGAAATCAAAAGATTCTTTGAACACAATGACAAAGGGAACACAAATTATCAAAATCTGTGGCATTCAGCAAAAGCAGTCAGAGGAAAATGTATAGGCTTAAATGCCTACACTCAAAAGACAGAAAGATTACAAATCAATCTAAAGCCAGACTTGGTGGCTCAAACCTGTAATCCTAGCACTCTGGGAGACTGAGATGGAAGGATTGCTTGACATCTGAGGTTCGATACCAGCCTCAGCAAGAAAGAGACCCCATCTCTTCTAAAAATAGAAAAAAAGTAGCCAGCCACTAAAAAATTAGCCAGGCATGATAGCATGTGCCTGTAGTCCCAGCTACTCAGGAGGATGAGGCAAGAAGATAGCTTGAGACCAGGAGTTTGAGGTTGCTTTGAACTAAGCTAATGCCATAGCACTCTACTCCTGGAAACAGAGCAAGACTCTGCCTGGGGGAAAAAAAAAAAAAACTAATGAATCATCTTCAGGAATTGGAAAAAGAAAAGCAAAGTAATCTCAAGCCCAGCAGAAGAAAGAAATAACTAAGGTCAGAGAAGAACTAAATGTAATTTATAGCAAAAGAATTATACAGAAGATTAATGAAACAAAATTTGGTTCTTTGAAAATGTAAACAAAATTGACAGGCCTCTTGCTAGACTAACCAGAAACAGAAAAGAAAGGACCCTAATAAGCTCAGTTAAAAAGGAGATAGCACAACTGATACAATGGAAATATAAAATATCATCTCTGAATACTATAAAAATCTCTAGGCTCATAAACTTTAAAACATTGAGGAAAGGGACAAATTCCTGGGAACACACAACATCCTTGGGCTCAATCAGGAAGAAACAGAACTCATGAGCAGACCAATATCAAGTACAAAATTGAAGAAGCAATAAAAAATCTCCCCCCTCCAAAATCCCAGATGGTTTCACAGCCAAATTTTACCAGACCTACAAAGAACCTATACTGCAGAAATTATTTCACAAAATAGAGAAGGAAGGAATCCCCCCAGACTTGTCCTACAAAGTTAATATCATCTTGATACCAAAGCCAGGAAAGGACACAACAAAATGAGAAAACTATAGACCAATATTCCCTATGAATATAGATGTAAAAATTCGCAATAATATCCCACCAAACAGAATTCAGCTGCATATCAGAGAAATAATCCACCATGATAAAGTGGGCTTCATCCCAGAGATACAAATTGGTTGACCATAGGCAAAGCTGTAAACGTGATTCACCACATCAATAGAAGCAAAAACGATGACCACATGATCCTCTCAATAGATGCAGAAAAAGCATTTGACAAAATTCAGCACCCTTCTGTGATAAGAACACTTAACAAAATAGGTATAAATGGAACATACCTCCATATGATAAAAGCCACATATGACAAACCCACAGTCAACATCATACTGAATGCAGAGAAACTGAAAACATTCCTGCTTAGAACTGGTACCAGACAAGGTAGCCTGCTGTCATAGCTGGTGCTGAACATAGTGCTGGAAGTCCTAGCCAGAGCTATGAGGCAAGAGAAGGAAATTAAGGGTATCCAAATGGAGAAACAAGAGGTCAAACTGTCGCTCTTTGTAGATACGATCTTCTATCTAGAGACCCTAAAGATTCTGCAAAGAGACTACAGGAATTAATAAATAAACTCAGAAAAGTTTCAGGTTACAAAATCAATGTGCAAAAATTATTGGCTTTCCTATATGCCAATAACAGTCAAGGTGAGAGTCAAATAAATGTCTCAAAACCTTTCACAATAGCAACAAAGAAAATAAAATACCTAGGAATATATTTAACCAAAGAGGTGAAAGACCTCTACAGGGAGAACTGCAAACTCTGAAGAAGGAGATCACTGAGGATGTAAACAAATGGAAAAACATACCATACTCATGGATCAGCAGAATCAACATTGATAAAATGTCTATACTATCCAAGTGATTTATGCATTCAATGCAGTCCCCACTAAAATACCAATGTCATTTTTTTTGCAGATCTAGAAAAAATAATTGTATGCTTTGTATGGAACCAAAAAGACCCCCAATAGCCAAAGCAATCTTAGGTAATAACAAATCAGGATGCATTTTCCAACCAGACTTCAAGCTATACTACAAGACTATAGTATATATACTATATATACCAAAACAGCATGGTACTGGCACAAGAACAAAGACATAGACCAATGGAATAGGACTGAGAACTCAGATATGAAACCACCCTCATATTGTCATCTAATCTTTTACAAAGCAGACAAAAATATATACTAGGGAAAAGAATCCCTATTCAATAACTGGTGCTGGGGAAATTGGATGGCCACATGAAGAAGATTGAAATTGGATCCACACCTCTCACCTCTCACAAAAATCAACTCACGATAGATAACAGACTATGCCCAAGACATGAAACCATAAGAATTCTAGAAAAAAATGTTGGGAAAACTCTTATAGACATTGGCCTAGGCAAAGAATTTATGAAGAAGACCCCCAAGGCAATCACAGCAGCAACAAAAATAAATAAATGGGACCTGATCAAGTCAAAAAGCTTCTGCACAGCCAAAGAGCTATCATTAGAGCAAATAGACAACCTACAGAATGATAGAAAATATTTGCATGCTACACATCTGATAAAGGGCTGATAACTAGAATCTATATAGAATTTAAGAAAATTAACACGAAAAAGATCAAACAGCTGCATTAAAAAGTGGGCAAAGGACATAAACAGAAATTTTGCAAAAGAAGGCAGAATAATGGCCAGCAAACATACAAAAGTGCTCAACATCTGTAATCATCAGGAAAATGCAAATCAAAACCACTATGAAATATCGCTTAACTGCAGTGAGAATAGCTTTTATCAAAAAGTTCCGAAACAAAAAATGCTGGTGTGGTTGCAGAGAGAGGAACACTCTTACACTGCTGGTGGGCCTGCAAATCATTACAATCTCTATGGAAAGTCATATAGAGATACCTTAAAGAACTAAAAATAGAACTATCATTTGATCCAGCAATCCCACTACTAAGCATCTACTCAAAGGAAAAAAAGGCATTTTATAATAAGTCTTTATTTAAGACTGCACTCGAATATTTATGGTAGCACAATTCACAATTGCAAAGATGTGGAAACAACCCAAATCCCCATGAATACATGAGTGAATTAATAAAATGTGGTATACGTATACCATGGAGTACTACTCAGCCACAAAAAACAATGGTGAACTAGTACATCTTATATTATCCTGGTTGGAGCTAGAGCCCATTCTTCGAAGTGAAGTATCAGAAGAATGGACCACATGTACTCACCATCAAATTTGTACTAATTGACCAACACTTAGGTGCACACATGAAAGCAATATTCATCACGTGCCAGGCAGGTGGGATGGGGGTGAGAGGAATGGGTAAACTCTTAACTAATGAGTGCAGAGCTCAATGTCTGGGGATGGGCATGCTTGCAGCTCTGGCTTGGGTGATGCCAATGTAATATATGTAAACAAAGTGTTTGTACCCCCACAATATTCTTAAATTTAAAGAAAGAAAATAAATAAAAATAAATAAGAAGTCATTTCACTTAGCATAAAGTCTTCCGGGTCCATTTATGTTGTTGCAAATGATATCAAAACATCTCCATAAGAATATAAAATAATCTGTCAGTTAAAACTAAAAGGCATTATTAAAGTCCTCCAGGTTTATGCATGTTGTCATAAATGGCAAGATTTCCTCTTTTTAAGCTTGAATAATATTCCATTATATATATTTTTCATATACACGTGTGTGTGTGTGTGTGTGTGTGTGTGTACACAGGGTACAAAGTTTCAGTTATGCAGGATGAATAAATTCTGGAAATCTAAGGTATAACATGCTGACATTAGTTAATAATACCATAGTGGGGAGATATACATAGATGTATAGATATATATTTAAAAACCATATTGGGAGAGATATATGTATAATATACCATATTGGACATATATGTTTGAATGTGTGTGTTACACACATATACATATATCATATTTTCTTTATCCATTCATCTCTTGACACGTTGATAGACATTTAAGATATTTCCGTACCTTCATTATTGTGAATAATGCTGCAGTATACATGGAAGTGCAGATCTCTTCAAGATACTGATTTCATTGCCTTTGAATATATACCAAGAAGCAGGATTGCTGGATCATATGATACTTCTATTTTTCATTTTAATTTTTTTAGGAACCTCCAAAGTGTTTTTCCATGATGGCCATACCAATTTACATTCCCCCCAACAGAGTACAAAGGTTCCCTTTTCTCCACACTGAAAAATAAATACCGCATGATCTTACTATATGTGGAATCTTAAAAAGATGAATTCCCAGCAGTAGAGAATAAAATGGTCATTACCAGGAGCCAGGGGTGGGGGTGGAGCACAGTTGAGAGATTCTGATCAAAGAATACAAAATTTCAGCTAAATACAAGGAATAAATTCAAGAGATCTATTGTACAACCTGGTGACTATAGTTAATAACCATGTATTTTATTCTTGAAAATTGCTAAAAGAGTAGATTTTAAGTGTTCTCACTCATCACTTAAAATAAGTCTGTGAGGTAATATACATATTAAATACCTTGATTTAGCCATCTCTCAATATGTATGTATTTTTAAAACAAAATGTTATGCATGATATATCTATAAAATTTCATTTGTCAATTTAAAGAGTTAATGAATTAGGCCGGGCGTGGTGGCTCACGCCTGTAATCCTAGCACTCTGGGAGGCCGAGGTGGGCGGATCGTTTGAGCTCAGGAGTTCGAGACCAGCCTGAGCAAGAGCGAGACCCCATCTCTACTAAAAATAGAAAGAAATTATATGGACAGCTAAAAATATATATAGAAAAAATTAGCCGGGCATGGTGGCTCATGCCTGTAGTCCCAGCTACTCGGGAGGCTGAGACAGGAGGATCACTTGAGCTCAGGAGTTTGAGGTTGCTGTGAGCTAGGCTGACGCCACGGCACTCACTCTAGCCTGGGCAACAGAGTGAGACTCTGTCTCAAAAAAAAAAAAAAAAAGAGTTAATGAATTAAAAAGATGAAAATTAAGAGGTTTTTTATTTTCTTTCATTTATTTAAGAATCTTACCGAAACACACAAAAACACAACAAAAACTAAATACAATTTGTTACGCTTCATGGGTGATCATTTTTACTTGCAAGAGTAAACCTTCCCAAATGCAGCCAATACATTTTTAATGCATGCGGCCAATTTTTTAAGTTACATATAAAAATGGCTGGAACAATCAATTCTTGACACTTGGACCTGTATTCCCATGAAGGCTGAAGTAAGCAGTGCACTATCGTTAGAACAGTGCATACTCTTCACACACGGACGGACACTCCAAAAGAGAGTACCAATATAAAAAAGGAGATTTAAAAAAAAAAAAAAAAAAACAGAATGAAATAAAAACAAAGCAAGAGTATACATCCACCTTTCTTTCAAATTGTCTTTGGAATCCACTAGATCTTGTTGTTTCGAGATGCACCGTGTCAGATTACTAAAGGAGGAAGATCTATGCCTACATATAAAACTATCCTTTGCTCAGAGGAGGTAGAACCTGGCAGAAGTTTTATTGCTCAGACACCGTTAACCTCTTCCCACCTCTCGTGGTTCATGATACGAACAACTGGTTATTGAAAAGTATCAATACTTTGCAAATTCAGTATAAACCATGAACAGGATGATTTTTTTCTAGTAGCAGTGAGGCCGCAATGTGCTATGTAGAAAAAAAGCTCTCTCTGCACTTTCATCAAATACAATTATTATGTATCAATAAAAAAATAAAAAAAGAATAAAAAGACAAATTTCTGCTCTGCATAGAATAACAGTTAAATAAGAAAAGATATCTAATGTGTGGTCAAAATTAACTTATAAACTTCATGTAATTCCAATGGCACAGCAATGGTTTGTTTGGTAACTTAACAATATTCTTCTACAATTCAAATAATAATCACATGAAAATAACGTGAGTATTTAAAGAGTAAAAAAAATTATAAAAATGGAAAATCACAAACTGAGAAAATATTCTGCCATACCTATAAACAAAAAAGATCTAGTATGCAGGATTCCTAAAAAACTCCAATAAATTAATAATAATGAAAAACAACCAGCAGAAAATTGGGAAAACAATACACATTTCAGAGAAGACTGGAAAAAAAATGGAGATCCAATAAACATATGAGAATATCCACAACTTCAATAGCAATAAACAATGCAAATTAAAACTACAAGGAACTCACAGTCTTAAAGCCATTGCATTAGCAAAAATATAAAACATCTCACAATACCAAGTATTGGTAAGACACAGAGCAGTGGAACTCTTATGCCTTACTGGTACGAATGTCACTTATAACACAGCATTAGGGAAAACTGCAGCCATCTGTAAAAGTAAACATATAAAATTCCACTTAACACAAAAGACTTGCCATCAGGATGTCCATAGCAATACTGTGTGCAATAAAAAAAAACTGCTAATAATGCAAACGGTCTCTGATTGAATGGATACATAACCTGTGGTATATTCACACATGCAATAACACACAGCAGGGGAAAGGATGAGACTAAAACACCAGGCAGCAATGTGATCATATTTTAGAAATGTAACATTGTGGATAACAGTAAAATTCAGAAAATTGTGTACCACATAATTTTAATAAAGATAAGGAATAATAAACTGCCAATAATATATTTTAAGGATAAGTTTAACATTGGGATTACAGACTAACCGCATCAGGTAGGTACAAACAGGTAGTTTCAATGACATTGATAACATTCTAGTGAAGAGGTTACAAAATTTATAAATAAATTGCATATATGATTGGGTAGGCATAAAAATTTTAAAATAATGAGTTCTAAAATACTTTTTTCCTTTAGAAAAGTAAAATTCTGTACATTAGATGTCTACACTCATTCATCTTCATATCTGCTTCTGCTCCTTTGTATCCTCTAATACAGAAAAATTTTATTTATGTCACAACAAATCATTTTTAAGTCTACAAGTAGTCAGATTTAACATAACATTTAGGAAGCACATTGCTTATGCAAACCAAGACATTTCTTTACCAATATCTTCAGCATCGTGAAGACAAAATAAGAAGCTTTGCCTGTTCTTCGAAGGATGGCAAAAATGCAAATGATACCTAATGAGGAACATCACAAAATAAACCAAAGCAAAGTCTCCATCACATAATCAAGAACTAATCTGTTTTTGTCACCATCTACATTTCAACCAACAAATTGTCCACTGATAGTGTCTTTCACCAAACATAATATCATCTTGCAAAAAAATTTCCTGAACTGGAAATGCATAGACAATGACCTGAGAAACAGAAGTAATCTTAAAAAAAAAAAAAAAAAAAGTATAGTACAGCTAAAGAGAGCTGCTTTGCTAATAAATTAATGATCACTAAAACACAAAATCTAATCTTTTGGACTTAGAAATTTGTTCTAAGTATTAGTCAAATTGCTTTCTCATGAATGTGAGTGATAGTAAATTTTCAAGAACAGCCTTTTTTTCTCCTTTGAAAACAATAAACCACTTTCTTCTAAGTCCCATTTCAATATAAACTAATAAAGTTACAATATGAGCTTAGTTTTATTATTACTTGTAATAGGATACCTGTGCTTTTTATTCATCATGCAGAACTTCTTGATTAGATTGATTCTAATCTCAAAACATAATTTCTTCCACGTTACTGGTGACTTTGAATATAGAGAAGCATTTCTAGAGAATCTGTTGAATGAACTACATAATCCATCCTTAGAATTTACTGTATATTTCTTACCTTAGAACTGGAAATAAACATGTTCAGTGCGGAAGAAATTCTTATTCTATCTACAGTTAACTTTTTACACAAGAGTTTTTCCATAGCATTTTTCATCTCTGAATTTCTCAAGGTATATATTAAAGGATTCAACATGGGAGTGATAACTGTATAAAATACAGTTATGAGTTTATCAATAGGAAAGGTCGAGACAGGTCTAGCATACATGAAAATACAGGGGACAAAAAAGAAGACAACCACGGTGATGTGGGAACTGCAGGTAGACAGGGCTTTACGCCTCGCTTCCTGACTGTAACTTTTAAGGGAGCTTAGAATGACTCCATAGGAGATGAGTAGAAGGGTAAAGACGGCTATGCAGCTGACTCCACCATTGGCAACCACAGTCAGACCTATAAAGTAGGTGTCAGTGCACGCAAGTTCCAATAACGGGTACATGTCACAGAAGAAGTGGTCAATGACATTGGGGCCACAGAACGGGAGACTGTACACAAAGACGATTTGGACCACAGAATGCACAAAACCTGCAACCCAGGCCATCACCAACAAAAGGACGCAAAACCGTCGATTCATGATGGTCAAATAGCGCAGAGGCTTACAGATGGCCACGTAGCGATCATAGGCCATTGCTACCAGAAGGAAGACCTCAGATCCACCAAACAAGTGTTCTATAAAGAGCTGGCCCATGCATCCTAGGAAGGAAATCCTCTTTTTATCATAGAGTAGGTCTACAAGCAATTTCGGTGAAATGGAAGTAGAATAAGCAACATCGATGAGTGACAGGGAGCCCAGGAAGAAGTACATTGGGGAGCCCAAGGAGGGGCTGCTGATAACAGTCACCGTGATGAGCAGGTTGCCCACCATCGTCACAACGTATGTGAGTAAAAACATTACAAATAATGCTTTTTGCCCATCAGGATCCTGAGTGAGACCCAGGAGGACAAATTCTGTCACATTGTTACTCTCTCCCATTTACTCTTCTGGAAGGCTTGTATCAGAGCTGAGAATTCAGGAGACCAGCACCTGCAATGAAATTGTGACAGGACTATGAACACACCCACAATATCCTGGAGCACGTCTTCATCATCATACCTTCAACAGTGGCCTACTTACAAGATACGTTTAGAAAGTATCTATTCAGTTCCTCTTCTAAAGGTCAATACATCTGCCATTAATAATTTTAGTTTTCCTCAGATGAATGTGTTTTGCTCCTACATACCTCTAAGTCTTACTGGATATTCTATAAAGAAGAATAAGGGCCCAACAGTCATTCACACATTTAATAACTCGTTATGTAAAATGTGTTACTACTTGGCACAGACATCAGCTACAAACAGAGAAAGTGTTCCAGCTCTCAGGAAACATACTCTCTGGTGGCAGCAATAAACGCTAAATAAATAAATTGGCAGAGAGTCAGTCCCTTGAATTTATAGCAGTCATAGTATCTTTACAATATGATCTGTATATCATCAAACATATTAATAGAAAACTTCCAAAATATCTCACACAATACTATGTCATGCCACTGTGTGAAGGAAGAGAAAATAGACACTGAAAAGAGAGGTAAAGAAGAGTAGGACAGGGGGTTATTTATAATTCTGTTTAGGTACCAAGAGTGCTCAAAAATAGAACTTCAGTGTCCAGATTCCAAAAGGAAGCATACTCGAGGGAAAATTCCAAGCTCAACGTAAGAAGACATGGGATTGAGTAATTTTCTAAATGTAATTACAAGTCTCAGTTTGCTCATTGGAAAATAATGGGATTGAACTAGACAATCTCAGAATCTTTTTCAGTCAAACTGTCTATGATACTATTAGGACCTCCCTATTTTATTGCATTCTGCTGACTTTTTTTATTCTTCAGATTTTTATATTTAAATAATAATATTCCAGATAATCACCATTACTTGAACAATGAAAACGAGTCGCAAATGGGATTTGATCATTACAGTGATCACATAATGACTCTAAATTTCTCATTCAGGGTGTAAATATTTAAGATCCAAGACATCCTTGCAGAGAAAGCACAGCACAGCAGTGAATAATGTGGACTCCGGAGCCACACGGCCTCTACCAGTTTGATCACTTACTATGTGACTTTGAGCCACCTAATAAAACTCTGGGCCTCAGTTTCATCATTTTTAGAATGGGGACACCCATAGTGCTTACCTCTTAGGCTTGTTGTTTATTACAACAGGTAAAGTGCCTAGAACAGTGCCTGGCACCTGGTAAAGCCTGAATAAATGAGAGCTGTTACTAGTGTTCTTGAAAGCTTCACTGTGAACATTGGGTCGCAGCAAATCATGTGGATGTCAGTCAACTTGAAAAGAATTATAGAAATAGTCTAAGATAAAATGAAATAAAACCCATAATTCATTAACTTCATTTTAGAAACACTATAAAATTGGATATCTTAGGAATTACCAATATAACTATATGTGAGAAGTAATTATACCTGTGCTGGGATGGACTCTGAAGAGAAGCATGCAGAATAATAGGGGGAAAATTCAACCCTTCACCAGGAGAGGTACATAGTAGAAAAGGAAAGAAAGGAAAGATCAAATCAGGAAACAGATAGCATAGTTAATAAATGAATGTGCACAAGGTATAAGAATACTACTGTCATAATTAAGAGAGGCTATCATTCTTTTAAAAATCTTAAGAAAGATTTCTTTCAGTGAGGAAGTACTGGGAGCCCAACCTCCTAAGCATCCCTGGGGATACACAGGATTCATGGGGTTTCCACAACAAATAAAGTCAAACTAGATCTCAGTAAAGAAAACTTCCAAAAATTCACAAAGACAAAAGTATTGATTTCTTAAAGTTTCTAGATCTGATGGTTAAGGACAAACTTAAAGAACAGAGAAAAATGGAAAAAGTATAGCTACAAACCTCGACTTTCCAATTATTCACTGCTGAAGAAAATTAATAAATCTCAAATCGTAGACAAGATGATTCCATTTACATAGATTTGGCGGTGGGGGAGGTCATGTGCAGGGAGAATTTGAGCTCTTCCTAGAAGGCAGCAGTGAATGCTACACGTCTCATTCACATAATCCAGGAGTTCTGTCATTGTTGAAGCTATAGACCAATAAAGGCATAACTGTGAAGAACATAAGAGTATAAAGTAGTCTTTACCCAATTCTCTTTTTTTTTTTTTTTTTTGTTGAGACAGAGTCTCACTTTGTTGCCCAGGCTAGAGTGAGTGCCGTGGCATCAGCTTAGCTCACAGCAACCTCAAACTCCTGGGCTTAAGCGATCCTACTGCCTCAGCCTCCCGAGTAGCTGGGACTACAGGCATGCGCCACTATGCCCGGCTAATTTTTTCTGTATAGATTTTTAGTTGTCCATATAATGTCTTTCTATTTTTAGTAGAGACGGGGTCTCGCTCTTGCTCAGGCTGGTCTCGAACTCCTGACCTCGAGCGATCCACCCGCCTCGGCCTCCCAGAGTGCTAGGATTACAGGCGTGAGCCACCGCGCCCGGCCCCAATTCTCTTTTATTATCCACATCTTACTTTCTGTGAGGTGAGGGCCTTTTCTCTCTTGAATCATCAATGACAGATCTCACCTGGATAAATATTCTATTGGGCAATTTAAATATCTACTTGTCAATTAGGATACATTACCTGTACTCTATAGCTTTCGCCATCAAAAATTTAATATTTTAGGTTAGTATTACTAGGCTTTCAATAGAAAACACTATTTTAACACTTTTCTAGTAGAAAAATAATTTCGTTCAGTTTCTTAAAAACATGACATTTTTAAAAGAAAAATTCCCATAATAACAAAAATAACCTCTTTGGTATTTTACAATTACACTCTTATAAATCATTCTAAATGACAGTACACAAGGTAATTTCCAAGTGTCATTTTTGCTGGGATACAGTCCCTAATATGTTTCCTGAGATAATTTTTAGATCCATATGTAAAAGGCCATATCGTGTTTCCAGAACAAAATACACATTTGTTCCTTTACACTCTAACACTCGGTATGACATATGATGTTAAATTCTCTAATTCAAATATATCTCAAAGGAAATCTGCAGATTTATTAACATACCATGTAAAATATAATAGCCCCAAAACTGAGATTATACATTAAAATGCAACATGTTTCTCCAGTTATTTGGCAAAATGAAAAATAAACACCTATCTAGTTGTATACTACAATCAAATGTACTTTGTATATGCTGATTAATTTCTGTGTATTGCTACATTAATATTTGCAATTTTGATTTCTCCACTGAAAACGTATGATATTTAAGACATTAGCTATATTTCAACACATCACAGGAAATTTCAACGAGTAGCCCTTGTCAATTGTGTCAAGAACTCACATCTTGGGTCTTGTACTTGATCTGGAAAAGTCAATGCTTCTTTTACTCAAGATAACTGTAGATACCTCAAGCTTCTATGTGTGAGCATAAAACACATAGCAACATGTGGATGATAAGTGAACCTAGAAATAGATCCAACTGGCAGCAGTTTCCATGTTTCCACACAGGCTACCCATTATCTCAGTCCTTCATACAAGTGTAGAAGCTACCAAGGCACATGTCTAAAATATAAAAACAAGACACTTAAACATAATGTCAATATTTACTGTACAAAGCTAGTTGAATATTCTAACCTGCTGGAAAAATTTCGTCATAGAAAAACATGGTTCTCCTGGAGAGAGTTGGAACCCATTATATTAAGTGAAGTATCCCAAGAATGGAAAAACAAGCATCACATGTACTCACCAGAAAATTGGTTTCCCTGAACATCACCTAAATACAAATCTGGGAACGACACCAATTGGACATCAGACTGAGGTGGGGGGTGGGGGAGGGGATGGGGGTATGCCTACACAATGAGTGCATTGTGCACGATTTGGGGAGTGGTAACACTTGAAGGTGCTGACTCGGGAAAGGGGGGGGTGGGGAAAAAAAATATGAAACTGTTGTTTTTAACTTGCATTGTTCACTTAATAATTTATCATGAATATTTCCCATATTATTTCATATCATTGTACAAGAAATAATAAAAAAAAATTTCATTAATACTTACTGATTTTCTTTGGCCTTTTAAAAATAAAAAAAATTTAATAATAAAAAAACACAAAAATGCTATGTTTACATGACTATGTAAAAATTGATCTAACTAGTGTAAATTAACAAGGCTAAGCCCATTATTTGGTGGCACAAATAAACAAAACATATAACAACATTAAATTTAGTTACCTGAATTTTTCTTTCCTCAGTCACTTATGATGGAGCAACCAAAAAGTACTTTACTATGATTGAGGACTTACAACTTTCATATCTTTAAGCTCTGTACCTAACAAAGCAAATGCTGAAATTTAACTTCATGGTAAAGCCAATGACAGAGCTTTCTCACAGGTAGAAGAACTCTTCAGGTTTTCAGTCATTCAAATAGCATATCCCTATGACTACTTTACTAATTAAAAGCATCTCCCTATATATCCCAATCTCATCCCTGGAAATTGAGAACTTCTACAAATTTCTCCAAGCAATGATGGATATAACAAGAAAACATCACATCTAGAGGACTAGATACCAACTGAACACATACTCCAGCTTGGGCAGAAAACTGAGTCTTCAGAAATCTCCTGGGTTACTTTATCAGGAAAGTAATTCTTCCATTTATATATGCAGACACATTTTTACGACATTTTAAATCATCACTATTTTAAATGGTGGAGAATGTAGGTCATTAAAGATTAGTTCATTAGAATATTTGGCACAAACTCAGATGAAGTAATCTCTCTGAACAGTTTTCTTCCCTAAACAATCCCTAGAGGAAAAAGACTTGGGTCTTGCCAAGAAAAAGTAGTTGAATGCCAAGGAATGTGAAAAGCCTGTAATGTGAAAAGAAAAATCCTCCAGTAAATTCAATAATAAATTATGAGTTTCACATTATGAAATGTTTAGATAAGGCAAGTCATATTTAAACCAGAATGAAGGAGAATGCAGCCACAGGTTCCCTTACCCAACCATATTCCCAGCAAAGGAGTGTTTTACTCTGGCTGTTAGAAAGCTTCTGCCCCTGAAGCCATGAAGCTTAAAGACAGAGAGCCCTAAAGCTGAAGTTGGCATTCTTAAGCTCTGAAAGATAGGCAATCTTAGTTCTGCAGTTTTAGGTTGGAACAGAGAGTATTGATCAAGGCCTGCACCTGTGTCAGATGTAACCATGATGATCTTTAATCTGTCACTCAATCCCTTAATTTTAGTTCAATATCAATTCAATGACTGTTTCTATAAGAAAAAAAAAATTATTCTTTTCCAATACAGCAACATCATCTAAAGCCTTCACTGTTATTTCCTTGACTTGGCTTCCCTTTGGCTCCACTGAGCATCTTTATCTTTATCTCATGTTTAGTTAAATATGGATCTTCTATGTCGTAAGGGCCTTCAAGTGTC
This sequence comes from Eulemur rufifrons, assembly GCF_041146395.1. NCBI lineage: Eukaryota > Metazoa > Chordata > Mammalia > Primates > Lemuridae > Eulemur > Eulemur rufifrons. The sequence goes on along the minus strand of NC_090988.1, from coordinate 90,628,659 downwards.
ACATAAATACCTATCTGAACCAGCCAAAATCTTTATCATGTAATAGACTCCACTAAAAGTTGGCAGTTTTCAATTTACCCAATAAATTGGTTTAATCCAGCAACCCCAAATGTCCTATGTGTTATTTCTAAGAGTTAAAGAGCATATCTAACCACTGTGCCTCCCTTATTGGTAAGTGGTAAAAGATGCACAAACATACTTTAATTCTGAAGAACTATCTGATGGAATCAAAGTCACTGTGGATTAAATTATGACTCTAAGATGAAAAACTACTATACGCATAAGCCATAATTTTCTATGTCCCTTCCAGCTGAATTCAAAGAACTACTAATGCTTTCTGCTTATTTGAATGAGGGAACACTGTTTGCTAATCAGATGATGTCCGCAACAGCCCAGAATCTGAATTTGTTTACTCCAATAGAAAATACATTGAAAATATTAACTGATATGAATGTTGCCTCAAAATATGCTATAGTAATTCTCTATAACCGACATATATTGCCAAACTAGAAAGTTAAAGATAGATCTAGCAAAAAGGGCTTATTTTACCCCAAATCTCCACACAAGAACAACCATGAGAGCTAGAAACATGAAATATGCATGTCTTGAAAGCATTTAAAAAAATATCTGGAACAAAGAATTTTGGGGACCAATATTTTGAAGGAAAGCCAGAGACCTAGACTCTGCATTTGGGGTCTCTTTTCTCTAAAGGTATGGAATAATCCTAAAAGCCACAGACAAAAACCTGAAAAGCTGAAACCTTCTCCCTTTAGATGCTTTACCCTGAGGGACAAGTGAAATTCAAGGTCTGTCAAGAAGAAGAGTCCTTTTTAAACAGCCAGGCTTTCATCCGAGACCATTTGAGGGCTTTACTCTTGTAGTAGGGGAGAATAGACTACAGAGTAGGCCTCAAAGGAAATCAAGCCCAGCTTGAGTCATCTAATTTATTCATTAGATTAGTGTTATATGGGACTTTTACTTCTCCAGTTCTAGCTGCCACCCACAAACATAGGAAATCCTCTCCTGAGGCAGAAAACATTGGAAAAAGTCTACCACTGTCTTACAACTTTTTATACACAAAATCTAGCATTTAAAAATAATAACGTATAGGAGAAGACAAGGCCTGATTGAAAGGCAAGAGCAATAAAAGTAGACACAGATGATTCAAATAATGAAAGGCAAGCTAAAGTAAGCTTAGCAAGTACAAATAATTAAACCACAAGATGGATAATATTTGAAAACTAAAATATATACCCTAAATTAAGTTTCTTGTATGAGAGACGAATAAAGATTTTCCCAGACAAGCAAACACTGACAAAATTTGTCAAGAACCAACCTGCCCTGCAGGAAGTACTCAGGTCTGCATTATACACGGATCAGAACAGTAGCCACCAGTATAAAATCACCCAAAAGCTAAACATCAGAGCCCAGAGACTACAAGGGCTCAAAAGTTAAAACAAAGGTATAAAGTTCTACTCACCAAAATAAACAGAAAGCCACCCCACCTATCAATTTTTTAAATAAATGGGAAGAGCTTGAACTTCTCAGTCAAGAGACATAGGCTGGAAAAATTTATAAAACAGAATGCAAGCCACGTATGTGCTGTATCCAGGAAACACATCTAACCCACAATGACTCATTCAGACTCAACGTAAAGAGATGGAAAACAGTATTCCATGCAAATGGAAACCAAAAGAAAGCTGATGTAACTGATCTCATATCAGATAACAGTGACTTCAAATCAACAAAAGTAAAGAAAGACAAAGATGGTCATTATATAATGGTGAAGAGAATGATTCAACAAGAAGACATAAAAATTCTAAATATTCATGTACCTAGCACAGGTGCACCAGGATTCATAAAGAAAATCCAACTTGATCTAAACAAAGTCATGGCAGCATTGTAATAGCTGGGGACTTCAACACCCCACTCACAGAACTGGACAGACCCTCCAAGCAGAATACAAGCAAAGAAATGACAGACTTAATCAGAACTCTAGAACAAATGGCCCTAACACACATTTACAAAACATTCTACCCAAAAACCATTGACTATACATTCTTCCCATCAGCTCATGGAACATTCTCTAAGACTGAGCACATCTGAGGCCATAAAATATGTCCCAAAAAATGTTAAAATATAGAAATTATGCCATGTATCTTCTCAGACCACAAAGGAATAAAATTAGAAATCATTTCCAATAGAAACACTCAACTCTACACAAAGTCATGGAAATTAAACAACATACCGCTGAATGATTTTTGGGTCAAAGAAGAAATCAAGATGGAAATCAAAAGATTCTTTGAACCCAATGACAAAGGGAACACAAGTTATCAAAATCTGTGGCATTCAGCAAAAGCAGTCAGAGGAAAATGTATAGGCTTAAATGCCTACACCCAAAAGACATAAAGATTACAAATCAATCTAAAGCCAGACTTGATGGCTCAAACCTGTAATCCTAGCACTCTGGGAGACAGAGGCAGAAGGATTGCTTGACATCTGAGGTTCAAGACCAGCCTCAGCAAGGAAGAGACCCCGTCTCTACTAAAAATAGAAAAAAAGTAGCCGGGCACTAAAAAATTAGCCAGGCATGATAGCACGTGCCAGTAGTCCCAGCTACTCAGGAGGCTGAGGCAAGAAGATAGCTTGAGACCAGGAATTTGAGGTTGCTTTGAACTAGGCTAATGCCATAGCACTCTACCCCTGGAAACAGAGCAAGACTTTGCCTGGAAAAAAAAAAAAAACCAATGAATCATCTCCAGGAATTGGAAAAAGAAAAGCAAAGTAATCCCAAGCCCAGCAGAAGAAAGGAAATAACTAAGGTCAGAGAAGAACTAAATGTAATTTATAAATAAAGAATTATACAGAAGATTAATGAAACAAAAAGTTGGTTCTTTGAAAACGTAAGCAAAATTGACAGGCCTCTTGCTAGACTAACGAGACCCTAATAAGCTCAGTTAGAAAGGAGATAGCACAACTGATACAATGGAAATACAAAATATCATCTCTGAATACTATAAAAACCTCTAGGCTCATAAACTTTAAAATATTGAGGAAAGAGACAAATTATTGGGAACACACAACATCCTTGGGCTCAATCAGGAAGAAACAACATCTGTTGTTCCAAAACAACAGATGCTGGCATGGATGTGAAGAGAAGTGAACACGTCTACACCGTTTGTGGGACTGCAAATTAGTATGACCTCTATGGAAAATAGTATGGAGATACCTCAAAGAACTAAAAGTAGACCTACCATTTGATCCAGCAATCCCACTATTGGGTATTTACCCAAAGGGAAAAAAGTCATTTTATTAAAAAGACATGTGCATTCAAATATTTATTGTAGCACAACTCACAATTGCAAAGATGTGGAATCAGCCCCAGTGCCCATTAATACATCAGTGGATTAATAAAATTTGGTATATGTATACTATTGATACTATGCAGCCATAAAAGGAAATGGTGAACTAATGTTAATACCCTTTGTAACAACCTGGGTGGAACTAGAGACTATTCTTCTAAGCAAAGCATTGCAAGAATGGAAAAACAAACACCACATGCACTCACTATTAAATTGGAGCTAATCGATCAACACCCATATGCACGTATAGTATTAAAACTCAACTAAAAACAATGAGGTGGGGGGGGAGGAGGGGACAGGTAGATTTACACCTAACAGGTACAATGTACTCTACCTTGGTGATGGGAACACTTATAACTTTGACTCAAACTGCACAAAACCAAAACATGTAACCAAAGTTTATACTCCCATAATATTCTGAAATGTTTTAAAAGTGGATTCACTTATATACAGTAAAGTAAATATAAAATAAATACAGTAATAAAGTGATCATCTCTGATGGCTAAGACTCAAAAAAATATGTCTAACACACACATACACACACACAAATATGGAATATTATTTTGCCCTAAAAAAGGAAATCTTGCCATTTGCAACAATATGGGAAAACCTGGAGGACATTATGCTAAGTGAAATAAGCCAGACACAGAAAGACAAATACTGTGTGATCTCACTGTATGTGGAATCTAATCTAGTCAAACACATAGAGACAGAGAGTAGAATGGTGGGTCTAGGGCTTGGGGATGAGGGGAATGGGGACAAGTTGATCAGAGTCTGGGTATCTAACAAACAGAGCAGTGATGTATGTGTTAATTAATTTGTTTGTAATAATCATTACATAAGGTATACATCTATCAAATCATCATATTGTACACTTTGAATCTATACAATCCTTGTCAATTAAATATTTTTAAATAAATAAAATTTAAAGGCCGGGCGCGGTGGCTCACGCCTGTAATCCTAGCACTCTGGGAGGCCGAGGTGGGCGGATCGTTTGAGCTCAGGAGTTCGAGACCAGCCTGAGCAAGAGCGAGACCCCATCTCTACTAAAAATAGAAAGAAATTATATGGACAGCTAAAAATATATACAGAAAAAATTAGCCGGGCATGGTGGTGCATGCCTGTAGTCCCAGCTACTCGGGAGGCTGAGACAGGAGGATCGCTTGAGCTCAGGAGTTTGAGGTTGCTGTGAGCTAGGCTGACGCCACGGCACTCACTCTAGCCTGGGCAACAGAGTGAGACTCTGTCTCAAAAAAAAAAAAAAAATTTAAAAATCAAATATCTTAATTAAATGGCTGCCATTAATTTTGTGCCTTCACCGCTCTAGATCTCAAGCAATGGTGGGTTTCCAGAAAAGGTTGAATAGTGATAAGAAAACAAAACCTCTTTCTGTGACATGAGTCAGCAGAGAAACTCCACCACGGGTCCACACACTGGAGTTAGGCCACCTTCATGGTCACGTAGCATTCAGCTTTCTTTTTTTTTGTTTGTTTGTTTTAGTTTTATTTATTTCAGCATATTATGGGGGTACAAAAGTTTAGGTTATGTATATTGCCTATGCCCCCCAACCCACCAAGTCAGACCTTCAAGCGTGTCCATTCCCCAGACAGTGCGCATCACACTCATTATGTAGATATACACCCATCCCCTCCCCGCCCCATACATCTGCCCGGCATTCAGCTTTCTTAACAGCCTTGCTTCAGATGGAGAAAGGGGACTCTCACAGGCTTATCTTCCAAGTGTAAGGAATACAATTCCCCATTCAAAATGGTGTTTCCCAAACATGTCTCTCCAGAATACCTTCTTCTAAAACAAAGTCTTTTCATCAAAGTAGATAATGAATTCCTGGGAGAGAAAGCAGCAACTACAGAACAAAATCCCTGAACCTTTATGGAAACCTCTTTAAATAACCATGCAATGAAGATGAAAATGATTTCATTGCCATCCACATCTCCACAGCAACATTATTCTGGGCGGAGTGACCCATTTATATCTGTTTCCTTCACATTTTCTGTCTCTTGCACTGCAGGCACAGAGCCCTATATAGGCAATCAATTGTTCATAGGGTTTCAAGTAAATCTACTTTAATTCAAATCCCAGGTTTTCTGTGAAACGTTTTGAGGCTTAGGCCAGGTAAAAAAAAAATTATACTTGTAAGAACACCTTCCTTTTTTCAAACAGCTTTACTGAAGCATAAGTGCCCATTAAATGTATACAATTTCTTAACAACTATTGATTTGATACTGAATTGTCTGAATAGGCTCCTCACAAGTATGAAATATCTTTCACATTGATGCTTACTCCAAGAGAAGATCAATTTGAGAAGGGATTGTTTCTGGACACCCCCCAACATCAGTAAGACCGTCTAAATGCTCAGACTACTGAGGTAAGCTTTTTCATAGTACTGCTGCTTATTAAATATTGTTACTTTCCATAAATTGTAATCAGTATTTTTAACACTTCAAATATAGCAATAAAGTCTTTCATCCTCATCCTAATTCTTCAAAGAGAGTTGGTAAATCCTATTAATCTAATTTGACAGTTGAAAAATTTGAGGCTCATAGAGATCAAGCAATTTGTAGAACCCAGCTCTCTGATACCACACCATGCTTTTGACTGAGACACTTCCTTAATAATCAAGACTAGTCAGGAGGATTTTTTTTTTTTCAGAGTATTAGAGGGATACAAATGTTAGGTTACATGGATTGCTTTTGTACTGCTTCAGACGAAGTTGTAAGTGTGCCCATGACCCACATAGTGTACATTGTACCCATTAGGTATGATTTCACCCCTCCACTCTTCCCCTCTTTCACCTGCTTGATTTCCATTAAGTTTTACTTCCATCTGTGCACATGAGTGCTATTTGGTTAGTTCCAATTTACTAGTGAGTACACGTGGTGTTTGCTTTTCCATTCTTCTGATACACTTCACATATACCAAAGACATAAATATAAGTAATAAATGGCATAAATCATCAGCTGTTTAGTCCAAGTGCAAAACATGGAGAACCCTTCATGGGATGAACTTGTATGAATAATATAAGTCTCTGTTGCTTCTTTGAGAATAATATTGGAAATGCTTCTTCCAGAGCTTATTGCATGATTAAATGTTTCTCTGATTATTGCTCTATCAATTCTTACTATCTCCTATATGTATACAAACTCATAAAAATAAATGAGTCCTATGTGTATCCATAGCACTGCACTAGATTTTTTTTATATGTGTTCCATCAATCGATTCCCATAACAATCTGTGAGTTAGTATTGTTATTTTCACTTTATGTTAATAGATGAAGAAACAAGGATGTAAGGTGCCAAGAAATGTACCCCAGGTAAAAGAAGTTACAAGTGGAAAAACCATGATTCTAATGCAATGTACTTCTGATTCTAAATCTAACATAATTAACCACTGTGGTAGTCATTTTCAACATTTTGCAAAAGAGTCTGGGGGCCCATGATTTGAAGCAGGTTTGAGAAAGGAACAAATTACTAATATATGAAACAACTTGAATGGTATTCAGAGAATTATGCTGAGTGAAAGAAAAAAACCTTCCCTAAAAGTGACATAATGTATGATTCCATTTATATAACATTCTTGAAATGACAAAATTATAGAAATTAATTGGTGATTGTCAATGATTTGCCATGGTTAAGAGAGAGTTAGGATGGGCAGGTTGTGGGTGTAGCTATACACAAGCACAAAATGAGGTGATATAAATGTTCTGTATCTTGACTACATTAATATCACAGTCCTGGTCAAGATATTGTATGGTTTGTAAGATATTTCCGCTGGAGAAACTGGGTAAAATGTACATGAAATCTCTCTGTATTATTTCTTACAACTGCATCTGAATCCATAATTATATCAAAATAAAAAGTTAAATTTAAAAAAAAAGAACTGAGGCTGAGGGAGAGACTAAGATCAAATTCTCTTCAATTAATACAATATCACATTTTTCTTAATATTTCCGAGTTCAAAGATGCCATTGTGTGTGTGCATGTGTGTGTGTGTGTGTGTGTGTGTGTCTACTGATGAAATTACTGCATACAAATTTCCTTCCTAAATAATATTGGAGCATTTACAATCATAAAGGTCATATCAAAAGGAGATTACTAGTTTAACATTGTTTATTAGAATGTAACAAAATAGCGCATGGATTCAGAATCGGGAGATAAAAAATTGACTAGTATAATCTGACCTAATTTTGACTATGCCCTTTATTAGCTGTTTGATCTTGGACAGAATCTTTAACTTCCCTATGCTTCTATTTCCTAATATGTAAGATAAGTACATAAATGATTGCAGTAACCATTTTTTTGGGTTTATATTAAGGATTAAATCAGCAATTGTCTGCAAAAAAGATTTAGAACACACTAGTGCTCAGTATGTTTTAGTTAATATTATCATAATTATTACAACTATGAATGTTATAATGTTAATATGAATAATTTTTATAACTATTATTGTGTTAATGTAACCATTAACATTAGTCTTTGATATTGTTGTCTCATCTGCAAAATGGATAAAGTAATACAAATCACAGAGGATGTTACCAGTGTTAATTGGAGTCATATGTGCAAAGCACTTACTACTGTACCTTGCACAAGGCAATTAATCATTAAAAGGTATATATTATTAACTATTATAAAATTAACTAGATTTAGACAATAACATGGTGAATTCTTTTACAGTAGCTCTCATATTCTTTTCTGCATACCCATCACAATGCCCAGCTACTTCTTATGTCAACTACTCTAAATATTCTGCTCACTGGGGTTTCTTTCTCTGGTTTCCACCTCCTTGTGGAATCTCAGTCCATTTCATTCAAGACTCACAAAGACCTTCATTAGAGGAATATCCCAAGATTTTTACTTCCTGAAATTCCTCTTCATCCTCAGGCATATTCTCAGTAACCTACCAATGTTCCTCATTTTCTAAAGAATAAAGAACAAATTCCTTAGCTTTACAACCATGGCCTGTACATTCAACTTCAACCTCCCTTTTGAGGCTTAGCAGCCACTATGTGTTCAATCTACTACTTCAAATTAGGCTCTAAGTCACTTCAGATGATGAAGTGTACACAGATGATCTCTTGACTTGTGTGTTTAAAAAAGTTCCTCATGTCTATACTCTTAACAGAGTCTTCACCAAGGAAGTAATCTGAGTAATCTTCAAGAACAGAGAATCTTCTTTTACATCTCAAGAAAAATCTTATAAGAATTCACAGCTCAATAGAATTCAAGCAGTTATTGTTTATTAGAATGGACAAGTGTAATGAATTCAAGGTTGCATCAATAAAAAATTTTTTCAGGTAATGTAACTAACCATCTCATGAAATACATGGAAAATAGAAACAATGTCACAGAGTTTGTTTTACTGGGCCTTACAGATAATCCAAAGATGCAGAATATCATATTTGCTGCATTTTTTCTCATCTACATCATCACTGTGGTAGGAAATGTGCTCATCGTGGTCACGATCACGGCCAGCCCATCACTGAGGTCCCCCATGTACTTTTTTTTGGCTTATCTCTCCTTTATTGATGCCTGCTATTCCTCTGTCAATGCCCCTAAGCTGATCACAGATTCACTCCATGAAAAGAAGACCATCCTGTTCAATGACTGTATGACTCAAGTCTTTGGAGAACATTTCTTTGGAGGAGCAGAGGGCATCCTACTTACTGTGATGGCCTATGACCGCTATGTGGCCATCTGCAAGCCCTTGCACTACACCACCATCATGAACCAGCGTGTATGTGGCCTTCTGATAGGAGTGGTGTGGGTGGGAGGCTTTCTTCATGCAACCATACAGATCCTCTTCATCTTCCAATTACCCTTCTGTGGCCCTAACGTCATAGATCACTTTATGTGTGATCTGAACCCTTTGCTCAATCTTGCCTGCACTGATACCCACACTCTGGGGCTCTTCGTTGCTGCCAACAGTGGATTCATCTGCCTGTTGAACTTCCTCCTCCTGCTGGTCTCCTATGTGGTCATCCTGCGCTCCCTAAGGACCCACAGCTCAGAAGGGAGGCGCAAAGCCCTCTCCACCTGTGTCTCCCACATCACAGTGGTTGTCTTATTCTTTGTGCCCTGCATATTCGTGTACATGAGACCTGCAGCTACTTTACCCATTGATAAAGCAGTTGCTATATTCTACACTATGATAACTCCCTTGTTGAACCCCTTAATCTACACCTTCAGGAATGCCCAGATGAAAAATGCCATTAGGAAATTGTGTATCAAGAAAGCTATTTCAGGTGACAAATAAATGTGCCTGGAGCCCAACATTGATTTAACTGAGGCAGGTGTCAAAAGAATATTTTGGGTAATCTCAGGGAGGCATCTTTATTGGATAGAGAAAAAATTAGCCATACCATTCATAGATTCTGCATTGATGGAAGTAGAAATGCTTCAAGTAGGAAATTCTACCAAACTGTGGCTTAGTTTTACTAGCTTCATCCAATATATAGATTCATAGATTTTCTCATTAAAAAAAAGAAATAATAAAATATACTAGTATTGAGCAGTAATGTCAACAACACTCCAAAGAGGTAACCACTATTGTTACCCTCATTTCATAAGTAAGGAAAATGACAGAAAGGGGAAGTTATCAAAACAGAAACATTGACAAGCCAAAAACCAAAATACGATTGATTTTCCAGACCATACTCTTAACTGCTGCAGTACTCTGCCACAGAATGATGATTAAAAGGTCAGATAATTACCCCACCTAACATCTTGGAACCGAGGACTGCGCTGGGCGTATCACATATGTTAGTTATCTAACCAAACTGTAACAATGTTTATTAATAATGGCTCATTTTATATATCATAATTGATGATCATTTGATGGTTGAAACATTATGGTAACTAACTCCTTTAGGGCTACAAATAGCAATGGGCCACTTAACCTCTCCTGGGTAGGTAATGAAGTTTATGCCATGTTTCCAATTGTTCTTGTAAGCTTCAGAACCACTTTATATTGCACATGTCACCTATGTTATGCTAAGAAGCCATCAGAAAGAGTGATGACTCAAATTAAACAACATTTGAATGTCAGGCAGAAATTTCTATTTATTAAATATACAATCACAGGCCATAAAATATTGCCTGCTAGATAACAATAGTTACCACAAGGTAGCACGATGTCTGGTGCATGATAAATATTGAATGAATGAATAAAAACATTAAGGAAGATGAATGAATTCAACAAAATGTAGACACAAGAATGGTATTGGAGACAAGGGAATTCCATCCATACCTGATTCACACCCTAAGGAGAATTCTAGCCGAACCTCTTGAGGAAACAACAGTTTGTTTGTATGCCTCCTTACACCGAAGAATAAGTGGGAAATTGAAACAAATTCTCAGCATATTAGCAAATACTTAACCTTGAAATTCTCTCTGCTCTCACAAGATTTCATTATCATGATTGTGAACTATTTATGTTACATTTCTCTGTTGATCAGTTTGCTTTTTGGTAACATTTATGTTTTTAAAAGCATGTGACTTCACGTATACACAAAGCCATTTCAGAATAAATAAGTCCCATCTTTCCTTCTAAGTCTTATTTGTTGATCAACAACTATTTTAACCCAAGGAATGTGTCAGGCACATTTATAATTTCTGAGGCTTCAATGGTCAATAAAGAGTAACCCAGGTTCTGCCTTTATAGAGCTTAGGATCCATTGAGAGACTCCCAGAAGAGGACAGAAAATTACAGCACAGTGTTGTAAATGGTAAGATAGTGGAAGCACAGGCATGTGGTAGGGACACATAACAAGGACCTGAGGGGTCAGGAAAGGATGCCTTCATGAAAAGATACCAAAAACGGGACCCAAAGGATGAAAAGGAGTCAGCAGAATGAATAGGCATGAGACTGAGGCACAAGTGTTTCTAGGAGAGGGGATGCAGGACAAAGGCCAGGAGGTGAAAGAGAGTGTGTGGGAAACCTAATCAGTGCAATATGGCCATAGTTATTAATTCATCTACTCATTCAACAATTACTTACAGAACTGAGTGCCAAGTGCCATGTTGTACACTGAGCTTGTAAAAGTTTGTAAATAGCAAGACTTGAAGCTGGAGAGACAGGAACAGGGAAGATCAAGGAGGAACTTACAGTTGTGTTAAGGTTTAATGCTAAGGAGCATGGCGGAAACGTTGAAAGCATTTTGAAGCCACTGAGTGATGCAGTTAGATCTGAATTTTAGAATGATGACTTTAACTACAGTCTGGAAAATGGAATGAAGGGTCAAGATTGGAAGCAGAAGAGCAGTTAGGAGGTTATTTTAATGATTTAGATATGAGTGGCTGGAGGCCTGATCCCTCGTGTTGCCAGTGAGGATGCAGACTGTGATGGACACCATTGTGTCCAGCTCGAATCTCCTTTACTGGGCCAGCACACCCATGGCCAGCTACTGTGAGTCTGGGCTGCTAACGGCTCATAACCCTACCCATCTCTGGACAATTGCACAAGATAAAATGGGAACTGCTTTACTATACAACTAATGTTTAATGAACAATAAAATTCACAAAAGAAAACATTTATATTAAGGCCAGAGTCCAAAGTAAAGGAATATCATTAAACATGTTATTTTCAATAATCAATAGTAACCAACATCTCAATGTTACATAATTGAGATGTTGGTTACTATTTTTAATATCAATCCAATATTTAGATTGATACTTTTTAGCATCTAGAGATGTTTCAGATTTCCAGGTACTTGATAAGTATTTATTGATTAAGAAGCAATATTGATGATGACAAGAGGGTGGGATGAGAGACAGTAAGTCTGGATTATAGTACTAGATTTAGCTTTATACTTTAGTGACTACCTGCAGTTATCATCCAACCCCTTGTTAGAGTTGATATCTTCACCTGCAGATCAAGAAGCTTAGACATCTATTATCTTTATATGTAATGAATGCTCAGTGATCTTATTTAATCATTATCTGAGGTTACTTTTTTTCTCCAGAGCTTCCTTATTGCATTTTTTACCTCAGCATTTCTGAGGGTATAGATCAAAGGATTTAACATAGGGACCACCATAGTATAAAACACAGCAACCGCTTTATCAATGGGCAGAGTGGTCACAGGACGCAGATACACAAATATGCAGGGCACAAAGAATAAGACAACTACTGTGATGTGAGAGACACAGGTGGAGAGGGCTTTGCGCCTCCCCTCCAAGCTATAGTTCTTTAGAGATTGCAAGATGATCACATAGGATACCACCAAGAGGAGGAAGCTTAACAGACAGATGAACCCGCTGTTGGCAGCAACAAAGAGACCTAGGGTATGAGTGTCCATGCAGACAAGGTCCAGCAAAGGGTACAAGTCACACATGAAGTGGTCTATGACATTTGGGCCACAGAAGGGCAGCCAGACAGTGAAGAGGATCTGGATGGTTGCGTGGAGAAATCCCCCCGTCCAGGCCACTCCCACGAGGAGCGTGCACAGCCTGTGGCACATGATGGTTGTGTAGTGCAGAGGCTTGCAGATGGCCACATAGCGGTCATAGGCCATCACTGTCAGCAGGATGATCTCAGTAGCACCAAAAATGTGTTCTGCATAGACTTGAGCCATACACCCATTAAAGGAGATGATTTTCTTCTCCTGAAGGGAGTCCACAATTAGCTTAGGAGCTGAAGAAGAAGAATAAATCGTGTCTATCAAGGAAAGGTGGGTCAAGAAGAAGTACATGGGGGAGCTCAGAGCCCGGCTGGTGATAATGGTAACCATGATGAGCAGGTTGCCTGAGAGTGTTGTTATGTACAAAACCAAAAATACCACAAACGTGACTTTCTGCATCTTGGGGTTCTGTGTGAGACCTATTAAAATGAATTCAGTCACATTCCTTTTAATCTCCATCTATGTTGTGTGGGTGATAAAAACTCCAGGAAGGAAAATTTTACCTTGAGGAAAAAAAAAGGAAAAAAAAAACCATAAAAGAATTAAATAATCCAAAACTCTGCCTTTTCAGTACTCTGCCATCTCAAAGGTGATTCCTTCTCTTCCCCAAACTCTCTAGGAATAGGTACCTCAACACTTATCTAGCTGTCTCTCTTAGTTTTTTGTTATCTTGACCTCAAAAATCTTCTAAGATACAGGACACCCAGAAGAAAGAATGTCCATTTCCAAGGGTCAGAGTAGTCATTGCAAAACTTCACTTGGACATCAATATGAGGTAATAATGTAGTCATTAGAAGTAATAATTTTGGAGTCTAATAAGACTTAAAAATGTATATGTGAAATAACATTAATTAAAAACCAAAAATAGTCTCTATACCCTAATTATAGTTATATAAATATACTGTAGGTAAAAAGGTAGTGGTAATAGTTATGGAGAATTTGAAGATTATAGATTTTATATGTATATTTTAAGAATAAAATTTAAATTCAAAAATTTCACTTATAAAATTTTATACAGGTTTTATTTCACCTATGTTAAAGCATATATATTTAAAAAGTTGATAAGGAAATAAATTAATATATTTAGGACATTTATCGCTGGATGTGAAATTATGAGTGATTTTTTTTATTTCTTTAGGATTTTCAGTATTTTCCAAATTTCTACAGTTTGCATTACTAATTGTATGGTCAGAAAATAAATACAATTTCCGTATTTTTTTCTTAGAGGTCTGAAGTTGAAACCATGAATCTTTAAATTGAGTGGAATATATGGGAAAAGAAAGATAGGGAATTGTACATTGATACATCATGGAAACTCAAAGAATATTATCTGAATGTAATTGAAGTAAATGCTGTAATGTGGTCATGAAATTATTGTCAGCAATTCACCAAATGGACACAGGGTAAGGGCCTGACTGGGCACTAACTGCTTTGAGAAGATCAGGACAGAGGAAGAGGCTGCATGACTGCCCCCATGGATAACTTACAATTTTCCTGAATATCATCTTTCATCTACCGGCCAAAGATCACTGATCTCTGGTTGTAACTTATACCATTGATACTGATAGTCAATAAGTCAACTCTGAATAATCAACCAGAATCAGTTTAATAGATAGTCTATTTTCATTTACTTGATGAACAATGCACATATCACTCAATTAAACTTCAAGATAGTATTTAAAACTAAGTTTTGCCATTATTAATTCTTTGTCCTGGACCTCAGATTCCTTTGTATTTTACTTTATGTGTTCTTAAAGCAAGGAGGCAGTGAAGGATAAGATGAATTGTCCCTGTTACATGTGGTACACGAGGTACATGGAAAGGAAAACTCTTCCCGATGATCCCGCAAATGCTTCATTGAGAAGCTGGCCTAAGAGCCCCCAGCCCAGCACCGTGGTCTCCCTTCTGGATAACCCCATGCATCAGAGAATCCTTGCAGGGACAAGAACCCTTGAGAATAAAGTGTAGTACACTTCTAATTGCCAACTCTTCCCTAGAGGAAAAGACCTTTGGGAGGACCAATAACTGACTATAAGTTTTTATAACTTCCCGAAGGTCTGTGCCAAAGGTTATATTACATGATCAAAACCAGACAAAAACTCCAAACTTGACTCATTCATCTTTGTGATTTCACTTATTAGTTCAGTTTCTTACAAATCTTTAAGTAATAGGAATATATTTAAAACACAGTTCTCTTTTATGATTTTCATCTGTTTTCTAATCCCCCACAGACACAAACATACAAACAGAACAACTCAGTGTCATGTCAACATTGATGTCTTTGATGTCTGCTGTTTATTGGCAGACCCAAACACAGGGTCCGTTTCTTTTACTTTCCTAAACCAATAGTGTACCTATTACCACTTAAATCCTCTAGTACCCATACTTTTATAGAAATGAGAAATAGAAAAATGTGTCACTCAAGCAGGAAGACCCTGATCTTCCATAAAAGACCCTGAGACTGCCAATGAGAGACAAGGATCTAAACAGACAAACTTCTTCCCAAATAGAGAAACCTTTGTTACTTGTTCAAATTCCATATACTCAAACATTTTAATATGCAAACTTTTACTATGACTCTGCTTTTCCCCATTCTTAATAGCATGCAGAGATTTATTTTTACACCATGTACTCCCTATAATAATTGTTCATTTTTATCGAGTGTTTTCCACATACTATACTAAATGCTTTACATGCATTCTTTCACTAAAACCTCACAACAATGTTATGAGGTTGGTACACCATTATCCACATTTTAAAGAAAAGGAAACTATGGTTAGGAGAAAAACAACTTATCCAAAGTCATAATGATAAAAAAAAAAAAAAAAAGGGCCGGGCGCGGTGGCTCACGCCTGTAATCCTAGCACTCTGGGAGGCCGAGGCGGGTGGATCGTTCAAGGTCAGGAGTTCGAGACCAGCCTGAGCAATGAGCGAGACCTCGTCTCTACTAAAAATAGAAAGAAATTATCTGGCCAACTAAAATATATATAGAAAAAAAAATTAGCCGGGCATGGTGGTGCATGCCTGTAGTCCCAGCTACTCGGGAGGCTGAGGCAGTAGGATTGCTTAAGCCTAGGCGTTTGAGGTTGCTGTGAGCTAGGCTGACGCCACGGCACTCACTCTAGCCTGGGCAACAAAGCGACACTCTGTCTCAAAAAAAAAAAAAAAGAAGACAAAGCTATATTTAAATCTGGTATGTGTGTCTCTAGCTCTTCAGCACTTATTTCATGCCTCTCTAGTATAGATCCAGTTTACTTCTTGGAATCAACAGTGCCAGAGTTTGGACAAGTGGATGAGTAGCTAAAGCTACAACCTATGACCACAGGAGTCCTTTTGCTAAGCTATGAAATTGCTTAGGTAGAATCAGATGTTAATGAGTTCAAGGATTCATTGGACAAGACTCTAGAATTGTACATTAGAAATCCTCATGTACCTTGCATTTTATCAACTTATATGTGCTTTAAAGATGTGGAAACTGAGGACCGGAGAGGTAAAATCCAAGGGAAAACTGATAATTGATTTGTGGCAAAGAACAATAAGAATTCAGGTCTACTAATGCCCAACATAATATTTTTTTCACCATCACATCTTGCCTTCCTTAAGATGCCTTAATATGAGTGTATACCAGGAAAAATCACTCTAAGGTGACAAAATTGACTTTCCTCTCTTACTTTAGTAATACCTATCTTGACTCTCTAAGAAAGAGGGCTGGGTCTGAGTTCAGAGGTGCAGAAATTCAGCCATATTGCTGGGTACACATCCATTGTAGCATAAACAAGGTCTCACCTGGTGAGAACAATATTTGAGAATTTGCGTAGAGTCAAAACAAAAAGTGTCTCTAAGCATGTAGTTCAATATAGATTACTCTTTCCTTGAAGATTCTGTGTTTTAATGCATTTGCCTTTGGATCTGTTTTAGAGTTAAAGTTTCCTTTGAAAAACAGAATCCAAATGCTGTCCTCCTCCTCCCTCCCATGCTGAGCTGTCTTGACCTCAGTGGTGGTCACACACCCTGGCTCACCTCTACCTCCTATTTGCCTTTTTTTTATTCTCAGTTGCCTCTCATAACTCCTTGTGTTAGTACAAGGTGAGATTTTCCCTCTTTGTAATCCCTGGAAATTTTCAAAGTCAGATCACTATTTCAACAAAATGAGTGACTGTGCATAAACCGATCTCTGATTATCCAAATCATCATCTCATACACCCTGTCCCTGAGGAAACCCTCACAGACCCCTCCAGCTACTGTACTCTCTCCACACTCAAAAGCTTAGAAATTGACTCAGGAATCCATAAAATGTAAACTTTTCCTGATAGGTTGTAAATATATCGATATACAGTGAGAAGAAAAATATTTTTTAAAAATATCCTAAAATATCTATTAATAGAAATGATCCACCATCAAATATCAGAACTAATGATTTTATTAATAGTTATAAATGCCCTGGGAGAAAGCAGCAATGTAAGAACCTCTATTAAATATCAGCAATTCTAAATAACTTACCGTGGTTGCCTCTGTAGTTGAGGAGAATACCCAATGTATTCATAGATAAGAATTAACCATTATCTGTAGCTGTTCAAACAGCATGTATGTAATGTATATTTCCCAAGTCCCGTTGGGACAATATTACAAAAATCAGGGAATGTTAAAATGGTACAAATTTCTCCAAATGGATTCAGCGAGCATTTTTAAAGCTCCAGTGCCTTTGAAATTCAAGTTAAAGGAAAAGAAAATGCTCTACTGAATTTGAAATCCAAACTCCTTAGGCACTACAGAGAATCTTTTGATCTTCTCCAGCACCTAGATCTATGTTACAGAACAAGAGACACAAATATTCTAACACTTAATGCCCCTCTCTTATTCTGCCCTTAAAATAAGAAAATAGCTGCTTCTCGAATCATAGTGTTTAGAGAGGATACTGATAACATCAAAGGACCTAGCCTTTTATCTAAGGCTTTGTCCTCCCAGGAATTAATTATCTCTGTTTATTAAAGATTATTTTTCTTAGGAACAGTTTATTTGGGAATATTCATCTATAAACAATACAATTTCACTTGATTAGGATTTTTCCTTGCACTTTAAACTGATCTATTAATATCCTACATTACTGGTCTGGAATATTATCCAATAAAGCACTCTGTTACAAGCCTTACATATCATGAACTGGAACATGAAGGACTGTATATGCTGTGTGAATAACAACATGGGGTTTCATTCAGGTTGCATATCCCTGAGGAGATTCCCTCACTGTTTGAGGTCACAGAGGAGGCTGAGATACTGAATGCACATATCACTCAATTAAACTTCAAGATAGTATTTAAAACTAAGTTTTGATGTTATTAATTCTTTGTCCTGGACCTCAGATTCCTTTTTATTTTACTTTATGTGTTCTTAAGGCAAGGAGGCAGTGAGGGATAAGATGAATTGTCCCTGTTACGTGTGGTACACGAGGTACATGGAAAGGAAAACTCTTCCCGATGATCCCACACTGGAAAGGGAAGAGTATTACCATAATTGGTTTCAGCTAATCTGACTTCACACCTATGGCCTGGATAAACCCCAGTTTGCCCCAAACACATGGCCACCTGACACAAGAACAAAACAGAGTTCTATTAGAAAGAAAGAAGATAGGAAAGAGCTGCTCTGTGAGCAACCAACAATGTCTACCCACACAACATTCTATATTGATTACTCCTCTTTCTCTCCTATCTCTCTCTCTCCCCACCATCTTATTCCCACTAGCATTTAAACATCAAGTTTCTCCCATCTTAAAAAAACCATTCACCCTCAATCCCATTTCCCCCTCAGTGACTAATTTGATTCTCATACACCCTGTCATGTAATATTATCTCTATTTTGCATAACAGAAAACTGAGGTACAAGGAAGTTGAGTAACTTCCCCAAGATCACACAGCTTGGTCAGGATTCAATAAAGATAGCCAACAGTACCATAGTAGTAGAAAATGCAAATATTTCTTTCTTGAATTTCAGATTATTATGGGTGTACAAACATAGATTGCCTTTGCACAGCCCAAGGAAAATCCAAGCATTTCTCTCAATTTAATTCAGAAGATATTTTCCATGCATAATTCACTAGCTGATTTTCACATGCTATCTTTTTGTATTCTCCCCCAGTAATCCTAATTTAAGGCTGTTTTATAGGCTCAAGTATGTTAAGTGATAAGCATGTCAAGTGACAAGCATAGAGCCATATGGTAAATAGAAGAATTGAAAACCATACCCAGGTTATGTCTATTTTGTATTATTTCTCTAAGACCCTGACACTTTCCATTCATGTAGAGGATGCTCCTTGTCCTACATCTGAATTTCTGCTTAGTCATCCTTTCCATTCCACAGGCATCAGGAAATTTCCAGAATCAAAATTTCCAAGATGGCACCGAGGCAGTTCCCCAGGATGCAGCCCAAAGGTAGGAAAGGAAGATGAAAGATGTTCTCTTTTCTCCATGCCTCTCTTTTATGGACAATTGCTGCACATGAGATCTGACTGAGGAACATGTTCTGCTTGCCACTGCAGGTAGAACCAAACTTGCTGGTCTGTGTCAGCACCTCCCCTCCCATCACACCCAATAGATGAGACACATCATGGACTTAGTGTCTAGTCAAGTATAATATCATAGTAGTTAAAGCTCAGGCTTAGAATTAAATCAGCCTGAATTTAAATTCAACCTCTACCAATTATTAGCTTTTTGGCCTTGACTAAAGGATACTTATTCAGAGTGAGCATCAGTTGCCTTATACATAAAATGGAATTAATATTTTCCTCATGGGGACTATGTGTGAATTAGATGAGATACCACAGTTAGCAGAGTGACTGATAGAAAGTGGTTATTATTTGTTACTTCTCATTGTACCCACATTTCCTTTATCTCCATCTACAACCATTTCAGGGAATCTTAACTTCAGTGTCAATTTTTTAGTGTAAAGAAAAATATCAAACTCTCAGAGAAATATTTTAAAATTATAATGATTTACGAATCAGTATTAAATACCTCAAAACTTGGCCTTTCTTCTCTCCTAATTTCTGGAACTTTCCTATCCTACCAAACATAAGAGTAAAGAAGGCAAGCCATATATAAATGAATTGATACAGTTCTTGCCATAAATCTGAATCAGTCACATCATGAGCTCTGATTTCCTATACAGAAAGTGACAACAGATAACAGTGAGCTTTTTTACACTTTGCCAAGCGCTATTCTAATTACTTTACATGCATTATCTCATATAATCCTCAAAATAGTCCTAGAAGTACAACTATCACCCCCTTTTAACAGATGTGGAAACTCAACTATAAAGAGGCTGAGGAACCAAGGTAAGCAGTAAGTAGGAGAGCCAGTGAAGCTCTGACTCATAAGCATGATTCAGTTATTTAATATTAAAGAGCAGTTTCTCTAGTCTACACGTGTGTATCCTCGGGGTGTTAATAATAGAATAGCACTTTTGCACTGACTTAGACATTTTCACATTATCTTGCTCAATCATCCCTACATTAGCTAATTGGTCTCATCTAATCTGAATTCACACCTGTGGCCTGTATAGAGCCCACTTTGCCCCAAACATACAGCTACCCGACACAGGAACAAAATGGAGTTCTATTATTATAAAGAAAGAAGACAGAAAATAGCTGCTTTGTGGGAAACTAACAATGTCTACCCAACCATGGGTACATACCTATATAATACCTAACTATACCTGACAGATATCTTAGGGCTGTTTGATAGGCTCTGACTGGCTCATGCATCCATACACCAGGACATTCTGTGCCTAGGATCTCAGGCTGTAAGAGCACTTCCTAACCTCCTGAGAGAGGCTGTTAACCCAGTAGCTGGCTCTCTCCCCACTCTTTGGAAACAGATGTCTTGGTCACAAGAGAAAGAACAGGATAAATTGGTTTGGCTCCCATCTTGGCTCAAGCTGCTAATTCTAATCCTCTGGGAGCTGAAAGGTCAGAGCATCCCTAACTCCTTGTACTTGAATAATATCCATTAAATATTACCCTGAATCCACATTTGAAAATGTTGATAAGGATGGACTCTGAGGATTTCTGACCCAGGAAGACTACATAATCATAATCAGCTACAAATCACAGATGCTGTTTGGTTCTAAATTTCCAACTCATTTGGATCCAGACTTCCAGGGACCAAAGAAGCTATCTCCAGGCTGAGCACAGGCTTACCAAGAAAAAGGCTTAAAATAGCTGACTTTGGAGACCTGCTACTGTGAGGCAACTTTAATTTGTTGCTGATTTCATG
The DNA here is from genome assembly GCF_041146395.1 of Eulemur rufifrons. Lineage (NCBI taxonomy): Eukaryota > Metazoa > Chordata > Mammalia > Primates > Lemuridae > Eulemur > Eulemur rufifrons. Next base: position 90,607,616 of record NC_090988.1, on the reverse strand, counting down.
GTGCTTGCAATCTCTAATCTTTCTGCTTTTATAGTTTGCTATTTTCAGGGATCTAGATCTCAGATCAAGTGATTTTTATAATATACTTCATCTGGTCATCAAGAAAGACTGGCAAATGTGTTATAAGGAAGCTTGGAGAGAGATATCCTTCAGTGGTTAGGGTTTGTTGTTTTTTTTTTTTCTTTTTTTTCATCAATTTCTTTTGAAGCCTAGCTGAAGCCTAAGGAAGCCTTTGGAGGTTAACTAAAGACACTCATTCTCTGAGCTGGAATGCTTGTACCTCATACTCACCAGATGGTATGACCCTATAGAGCAAAATAAACCCAGCCCATGAACTCAGCTTTATTTCTCCTAAGCAACCATTTTTAAGTCACTAATTGAGGGAAAGACATATAATACTTAAGTTAAAAATGGGTGAGCCTATAAAGCAGCAGTTAATGATGGGTCAGTGAATGCAAACTCCATGCAAACTATTCTCTACAAATATGATGCCTTGCCAAGGAATGGACCTGTTACTTGTTTTCCTTATTCATAATTGTTTTCTCAAGGGTCTTCAATTTACAGGTGAGTTGGATTTAGATATGGTTTTCTACCGTCACATATTTTTATGAATAATAACCAACATACCCAGTCTACCAAGAAAAAAAAGTCACTCAGGATATTATAGACCCAGACTGATAATAAAATAAAATTTCTTTTATTAAATTATTTTATTGACTGTAAAGGTAATATATACCCTTTGTAGAAAACTCAGATCAGAAAGTTTTTAAAAGAACACAAAAATTGCCCTTAATCCCATAATTCAGATAAGGATGATTAGTCTTTAGCATACTTTTTTCAGATGCTTTTCTATGGAAATATGGCATTTTGGACAATTTAGATCATTCTATAGAAGCTACTTTATATTTTATATTTTCCACTCAATATTATATTGAAAGAATCTTTCCACATCATTACTCTTTCTTGTAAATAACTAATGTCCACTTGACATATCATAACTATAATTCAGTTACATGTTCCTCTTTATTTAGACATTTGGATTGTTTTTACTTTTTCATTATAAAAAAATTATGAAATATTATACAACCTATATACATAATTTTTCCTATATTTTTAATCTAGAATAGATGTCTATAAATAAGGAATACTGTACCAAGAGATATGACCATAAATTTATAATTAAACCCTTATTATATCCGACCAAACTTCTTTCTAGAATATTTTATATCAACACACACTCACCAGCACTGACTAATGTGACTGTCATAAATCTGCCAGTTTACCAATTAGTTTTTCATTGTTTTTAAATTGCATTTCTTTGATTTCTTATGAAATTTTTTAGATGTCTAATGTTTTTTCTAAGAATTATTTTTTATTAGTTTTGCCCCTATTTTTATGATCATGTGACTAAACATTTTAATTTGTTAAAAACTATTTCTATAATAACAATTGTCATACTTGTAAATATTCTCCCAGTGTGTTCTTTATATTTATGTAGATGAATTCATCAGTGTTGTCCTGTATCGTCTTATATCATTGCATTTTTGTTTAAAAATCTCCTTCCTGGCCGGGCGCGGTGGCTCACGCCTGTAATCCTAGCACTCTGGGAGGCCGAGGCGGGTGGATCGCTCGAGGTCAGGAGTTCGAGACCAGCCTGAGCAAGAGCGAGACCCCGTCTCTACTAAAAATAGAAAGAAATTATCTGGACAACTTAAAATATATAGGAAAAATAAGCCAGGCATGGTGGCGCATGCCTATAGTCCCAGCTACTTGGGAGGCTAAGGCAGAAGGATCACTTGAGCCCAGGAGTTTGAGGTTGCTGTGAGCTGGGCTGACGCCATGGCACTCTAGCCTGGGCAACAGAGTGAGACTCAAAAAAAAAAAAAAAGGTACAAACAGTATTGAAGAATACTGATATTCTTCAATTCCTCCATGACATTTATTTTTCCCATTTTATATATGAAAAAGTTTAGGTGCAGTAAGACTAAGATTTGTATACAACATCATGTGGCCAATAATCAGTGAAAATGGAATGTAAAAAATAATCTAATTCTAAAGAACACACTCTGTTCATTAAATTATGATGCTTTTGTTTCCTCACCTTAAAAGTATCTGTTTTCTAAACAGATCCAGATATTTTTTCATAATCTTCCTTAAATTGGGTTTTGATTTGCAAAATGCCCCTGAAATCTAAACACGACAGAAGTTCTCCAAACGGTGAATTCTGAAGTTTCAAATAAATTTGGGGAATGTTGCATTGTATGATGCTGTTTTATCCTCTTCAGGATATGCTTCTTCTAGAGGTGTTGGGTAGCATTATTAGACAATTCTGTCTGGAGGTAGCACAAACTCACAAATCTCTCTGCCAAGGTGTATCTTACTGCAGCCTCAAACATTCACACAGTTCATTTGATTCTGAAATGTGACTACCTCATCCCTAATTTCAAACTGAATTCACCTGATGTTTTATATGCACCCTGAAGCGAGTTAAAAATAATAAGAATAACAAACTCCATATGGTTCTCTTTTTATTCCTGTTTTTTTAATGAGAAAAAATACTATGGGAGTGACCGAGAAAGGTGCCTAACATGTCAACATCATAAAACCAGGCTTGTATATGTGAATGAATGTGTGTATTGGTCTGTGTCTGTGTGTCTCTGTGCATGAGAGAGAAGAGGGACATGTGTCTATAATGGACTCATATGGTAATATGGCCCAACTTGAAGTCTTGGGTGTACCTGCTTGGGAATTCTATCAGTGGTACAGAAAATAATCTTGACCAAAATTATGTTCTTGTTCAAAACTTATGTGCCACAATTGCAGTCCTTGTCCTATTCACAGATAAGCTGATTGCCCGAATGCCAAAGTGGATTCATGGAGCAAGTGAGCAACGTGACAGAATTCATCTTGCTCGGCCTGACACAGAACCCAGACATGCAGAAACTCTTGTTTGCGGTGTTCACAGTCATCTACTTTCTCACCCTGGCAGGCAACCTACTCATTGTGGTAACAATCACCACCAGCCCAGCCCTGGGCTCCCCCATGTATTTTTTTCTGTCTGTCTTGTCCTTCATAGATGGCTGCTGCTCTTCTACCATGGCCCCCAAAATGATATTTGACTTACTCGCTGAAAAGAAAACTATCTCCTTCAGTGGGTGCATGACTCAGCTCTTTGCAGAACATTTCTTTGGGGGAGCTGAGATCATCCTGCTCGCGGTGATGGCCTATGACCGCTATGTGGCCATCTGCAGACCCCTGCACTACATGATCACAATGAACAGGCAGGTGTGCAGCCTCCTGGTGGCTATGGCCTGGGCCGGGGGTTTTCTACATGCTCTGATTCAAATTCTCTGTATGGTCTGGTTGCCTTTCTGTGGCCCCAATGTCATTGACCATTTCATCTGTGACCTTTTCCCTCTGCTAAAACTATCCTGCACTGACACTCACATCTTTGGACTCTTTGTTGCCACCAACAGTGGGCTGATGTGTATGCTCATTTTTTCTATTCTTATCACCTCCTATGTCCTCATCCTTTGCTCCCTAAAGACTCACAGCACTGAAGGACAGCGGAAGGCTCTCTCCACCTGCACCTCCCATATCACTGTAGTCGTCCTATTCTTTGTACCCTGTATATTCGTGTACCTTCGGCCCATGATCACCTTCCCCATTGATAAAGCTGTGGCCGTGTTTTATACTATAGTGACACCTATGCTAAACCCTTTAATCTATACCCTCAGAAACACAGAGGTGAAAAATGCCATGAGGAAGCTCTGGTACGAAAATGTAATCTTGAGTAATAATTTGTGTGCATAGAGAATATAAAAACAAAATTGATTTATATTTTAACAACTACAAAGATCAAGAATGATCAGGGAAATATGACACCACCAAAGGATCAAAATAAAGCACCAGAAACCAACCCTAAAGAAATGGATATTTATGAACTCCCTGACAAAGAACTAAAAATTATTGTTTAAGGAAAGCTCAATAAACTTCAGAAAATACAGAGAAAAAAATAAATTAAATGAGGGAAAAAAATAATTGACCAAAATTAGAAATTTAATAGAGAGATTGAAATTATCTAAACAAATCAAACAGCAATCCTAGAGCTAAAAATGGCAGTGGTAAATTCTTGCCTATTAATAATTACTTTGATGTAAATTGATTAAATTTCCCAATCCAAAGACATAAAGCGGCTGAATGGATTTTTAAAAAGGAAGATCCAACTATATTCTGCCTACAAACATTCACTTTGGTTTTAAGGACACACATAAGCTAAAAGTAAAGAGATATAAGAAGATATGTCATGCAAATGGTAACCAAAAGAGAGCAGGCCTCACTATCTTTAGATAAAATAGACTCCAAGTGAAAAACTGTCAGACAATACAAAGAAGGTCATTATTTAATGACAAAAGCCTTAATTCATAAAGAAGATGTATTATTGTAAATATATTATGTGAATCTCGTGGTAACCATAAAGAAAATCTCTATGTAAGATAGACAAAAGAAAAAGAGAAAGGAATAAATTTATATCAATACAAAAAAGTCAATCAAACCACAAAAGAAGTACCACATTTTGAGGAGATTGGCAAGATGGTGGACAAGAAACACCTCCAGCCAGAGCATCTCTGCAAGAAGGAGAAATTTTAGATGAAAGTGAAAAAACAAATAGGCAGACAAGCACAGATCGGATGAGGGTCAGAAGAAAGGGTGCCTGAAACTACAGGAGACTCCACAGGAAGAGGCTGAGGAGCAGAACTGGAAGGAGAAAGGCATGAGCAGGGTCTAAACCCTGAGAGGCTTGGAGACCAGTGACCGAGGGTAGGTGGAGAGGTTACATTTCCCCTCCCTTGCATCTCGGACTGCCGGTGGGCTCCTGAGCTGCTGGAAAGACCTGCCAACACCAGCCCAGAGACGGCCACCATAAGTGAATAGAGAGCCTCTTGCGGACAGGGCAATAGGCTCCCAGCTACCTCAGGACACCTCCCATCCCACAGACCCGAGCCGATTGGCAGGCACCATATTACTTCATTCTCCCCTTCCCTTACCCTACCCGCAGCTACCGAGAGAGACAATTTAGCCACCGCCCAGAGGCAGCCACAGGGAATGGAACCTTTCCTTTTGGGGCCCTACAGTGGACTGAGGGGTGCTTGGACTGTGAGCTCCCTAACCACCGGCCCTCCCTGGTGCTGCTTGCCTGGTGACTCCAGCAGAGCAGGGCAAACCTCAAGGCAGAGAGACATTGATGCAGCTTGGGCACCCTGTGGGTGACTTGGGACCAGCATTCTTCTCCCTGGCATGGTCAGGAATTGATTTCTGGGGTCTTGGGGGACAGGCTTGCAGGCTAGATCCCACACACCCAAGTCTCGATCGCATTGCCCAGGGGCACAGAAGGGATATTTGTGAACTAGTCTACTGAGGTGTGTGTGCCTTCGGGAGCAGATCAGTGTGGGTCTTAGCTTCAGCATGCTTGAGGAGCACCCTTCCTCCCATGGGAAGGCCACGCTCCCAGCTAAGGCCAAGATCCTGGGCAGGGAACCTCCTGGCCTGCATCACAGTTGAGGGAGAGCTCAGCTGACTTGAGATCCTGCCTGCAGGCAGAGGCCCAGGGAAAACCACAGAATAGAAGAGGGTGGAAAGGAACGAGGCCAGCTCCAGACTGCCAGACTGTGGATATCAGATAGCAATTCCTCTCCAGCTTGGAGGACAGGGTGTTGTATAAATCACATAGAGTTGTGGATGCAGAGAGATAGGAACACTCATACACTGCTGGTAGGACTGCAAACTAGTACAATCTCTGTGGAAAGCAATATGGAGATACCTCAAAGAGATACAAGTAGAACTAGCATTTGATCCAGCAATCCCATTACTGGGCATCTACCCAAAGGAAAAAAAGACATACTATAAAAAGACATCTGCACTTGAGTGTTTATAGCAGCACAATTCATAATTGCAAAGATGTGGAAACAACCCAAGTGCCCATCAATACATGAGTGCATCAATAAAATGTGGTATATGTATATCATGGAGTACTATTCAGCCACAAAAAACAATGGTGACCTAGCACCTCTTGATTATCCTGGATAGAGCCGGAACCCATTCTACTAAGTGAAGCATCCCAAGAATGGAAAAACAAGCACCACATGTACTCACCATCAAATTGGTATTAACTGATCATTGCTTAAGTGCACATATAGTAGTACATTCATTGGGTGTTGGGCAGATGGGAGAAGGGAGGAGGGGATGGGTATGTACATACGTAATGGGTGCAGTGTGCACCGTCTGGGGGATGGACACGCTTGAAACTCTGACTCAGGTGGGGCAAGGGCAATATATGTGACCTAAACATTTGTACCCCCATAATATGCTGAAATTAAAAAGAAAAAAAATAACCCCCCCCAAAAAAAAACAGATAAAACTCGAGGGCATTATGCTAAGTGAAATAAGCCAGTCAAGAACAAATATTGCATTATTCCACTGATATCAAAAATATTCAAACTCATAGAAGTAGAGAGTACAGTGGTGATTGCCACAGGCTGGGGTAAAGGGGCAATAGGGGGTATCTATTCAACAGGGATAAAGTTTCAGTTATTCAAGATAAGGTCTAGAGATCTGCTGTATAACATTGCATCTATAGTTAATAGAACTGTACTGTATACTTACAATTTTGTTAAGAGGATAGATCTCATGTTAAATGTTCTTACTATAATAAAAAATCAAGGAATAATGAATAAACAAAATGTGGTTTATTCATACAATGGAATATTATTAGCCTTAAGAAGGAGAATTCTGACACATGCTAATACATGGATGAACCATGAAGACATTACATTAAATGAAATATGCCAGATAGTAAGGGATGAATATTGTATTAATATGATTCCATTTATAGGAGGTACTTCTATTTTCTGTTAAACTATATAGACAGAAAATAGAATGGTTATTTCCAGGGCCTTGGAGAAAGGGGGAATAGGGAGTAACTGTTTAACAGTTAGAGAGTAACAGTTTGGGAAGATGAAAATGTTCTGCAGATGGATGGTGAGGATGGACATACAACAATGTGAATGTATTTCACACCACTGAACTGTACACCTAAAATGGTTAAATGACACATTTTTTTATATATAACCACAATTTAAAAAATAAATAACAAGGGAGAGGGTAGCAAACAAAGGAGCAAAACAGTTGACTATTGAGAATAGAGCTAAAGGCTTTTCTTTGCTTTTCTGGTCCTGGATTTCAGGAGTGTGTCAGTTTGTTTTAAAGGTAAAAGTTAATAGCAAAAAAGGTGATTCCATGTGAGGCTGCAACCAAGTCTTCATCACCTCAGAAGCTAAAGGAGACAATACAGTAGAGGAGCCTCCTTCTAAAGCATCTCTATTCTGCACCTCTGGATGCCATTATACATGAGTGATTGGCGGAGTGTGATAGTCTCAATGGCTGTTTGGGAAAGCGTGGTGCCTAACTCTAAGTCCACCAGCCATTCGCTCTTTGTGGGATAGAGAGAAAAGATATATACTCCCGAATTAATCAAGAGAATGTGTCATCTAGGTAATCATCCCATGGGAAGTTAAAATCTCTATGTTTTAAGTCATTCAATCTCTGGTAGCTGGGAATCCTGCCATCTAAATTACCTCAGTCAGTTACTAATAAAAATATCACAGTCTTCCAGAGTAATTCAGGCACATGACTTTGAAGACTGGCATTTTTGTTCTTCAGAGCAACTATAATAGTTAACCCAGTCATGTTTTCAGAGAAAAATAAATCCATTCTAACAACTCTGATCTTTGCCTAAAACCAGGCCAGGCTCAACATGTCACAGTTAGAAAAATAGCCCTATAATGAAAGTTTCCAAATTATGTTACCCAAGTCTTATCCTAAACTATAGTGACAGACATATCTTTAACCCAAGCTCAACTGCATTTCTAAAACTAGCCACTAGTGATGTTTGTGGGTGCTACACGGGAGTAAGTGAAGCACCTTGACTCTTGCTTTGGTAAAGATTCCGAAAGGGCCAATTACTAATCCTCCGGGTACTAGAGAGGTCAATGCATTGCCAAATCCTGCAGTCTCTGAAAGTCTATTTAAACACTTCTCTAGAGTCAATGAAGGAAGAATTACAAAGAAGGGCCTGTGAGAAAATGACAGCAGCGGAGCCAAGTACCAGCAAGGTAAAGATTTGTTTGAGAGACGCTACTCTTGAGTTTAGTGGGTGTCTAGGGAAACAGAGTCAAAAGAAACACATGAATCAGGAATAAAAGAAATCTTCTCCACATTGTTCATCAACTCTTAAGGAAACAGAAATTCAGCAAAATCGATTTGTGAAAACAATGTTAATTAAGTGGATTTGAGTCATTTATTCAGGTCATAGTTGCATATACTAGCTTTCCAGATTTGAAGAATTTTGCATTATCCCCATTGTTTTTAATTTGGATTGAACATAGTTCTAAGAGATCTGAAAATATATATTATGTATGTTTTATATATATATATATATATATATATATGATTGGCTTATACTTTCATAGGAAACCAAGAAAGTGAGTAGAAGTTAAATCCTAGGTATATTGAAGTTTCCTAACTGAAACAGTTCGTTTTCTGAGTAAATCCATACTGACACTGGAAACCAAAATAAACTAAAATGTCCAAATTGGGAGAGTTGTCCAGAGAGAGAGGAATTCCAATGTCCCGTGTGTCGGCTCAGACTCTCTTTGTGGTTGTGCTCCATATGCCTGTAGAAGAATATAATCACTAAAAACAGAAGAATCCACCATCAAGTAGACCCAGGTCAGTGAAAACTCAATCTTTTTCCCTAAATTTTAAGCAGATTAACTTGATTTGGCCAATTTATTTTCACTAAAGTAGCTTTTATAATTACATATTTAACCTGAAGTTTAGTATTTTGCTCTAAAAATGAATTTGGACACAGCAACATAAAAATACAAAAAACACTATCTGTAATGTTGCCAGACCAGGTGCTGTTAAGAACTTCTGAAGTCATTTTTAAGACACCATGGTTAACATTTATGTCTCACTAAACATACTGTTTCTATAGATTTCTGCTTATAGTGGCTTGAAATTTCTTTCCCCTTTTCATGACTTGTTGCCACACTGATGTTAGAATTTGTGAATTAAATCCATTAAGAATGATTAACCACATATCACCATCTACAGGAGCCACAGATAAAGAGGAAATAAGTCAGCTTTCCTTAAAACCAAAGATATCTTTCCTCACCTTTATTGAAGCCTAGAGGTCATGATGCTGAATTCTGTGCAGAAATGTTTGAGGAAAAATATGTGGTTATATTTTTCATCAGGGATTGGGAAAAGAAGGAGAAAAAGAAGAGGAGAAAGAATAAAATATCTTATGCTCTCTTGTAACAACAACATGAACTCACTGTTGAAAATTCAAGTTCAGATCATTCAAAAATATATGTTTTTGTATACATTCAATATTTCCCGTTAACAATGAAAATTTTCAACTATTTACCAGTTAGCAATGAAAACTACAAGTTCATCTTAATTGATTGAATTTATCCCAAAAAGGAAAATTGTATTATCTCAGGTGAGCCTAACATTTCTGCCTCGTCAATAGAAAACTCAAGGAGAGCATGACTCAATTCCATTTGTAAAATACGTGTGGGGAAATATATCTAATGCAGAGCATAATTCTACATGTGACAAGAGTCCAACTACAAGGAAAATTTATTTGTGAAATATTGTGAACTTTTAGGGGAACTTTACACCATTTACATATCCACATCCAAAGATGCAGAAGGAGTGAGCATGAAAGAAAGGGTCACGTAGAGACAGACACGACATCCAAGGCTGCTGAATGAATTATACTCAATGAGCTGTTATAGTTCCTTGGCATTCAGAAAGAAAAGTAACTCCATCTGCAGCTCTGTCTCTAACTCTGTGTACGTGTGCATTCATATGAGAGAAAGGGAGAATAGATCCCAGAACACAGCTGGCTTAGATTTAGTAAGGCACATTAGTATCTGATACACAGTTGACTTTAAGAGATGATTGTGTTCACATACCTATAAATAACCATAACAATAGACAAGTAGAACTTCAAAATAATTGTTATTGATGAAATTTGTCCCAAAAATGAAAGAGAGCCATCTGTGAGATTTTTAGAGCCAGAAAGAAAGTTTGGGAGTCAAATGTAAGTAAACGTGTTTAATAACACCTTGCTTTATGGTGGTACTTGTAAGGCGTCGTCACTACTCCATTAATATGAATTAGAGGAAATCTAACCTCTTTCTGTTCTTCTTTACAACTCTCTGCGGAATAGCAGAGGTGAGTGGAAGTTCAGCTCCATCAATCTCAGAGACCAGGACTAAAGATGTGATGAAATATTTTGGTATTGAATTAAAAAATCATCACTCAGAAATACTGTGATTTTTTTCAGATGGACCATATGCACACAACCCAAGCTAAATCAGCGGAAAGGATAAACAATGTAACAGAATTCATCCTGCTGGGCCTGACTCACGATCCAGAATGGCAGAGATTCTTGTTTGTTGTGTTTTTAATCACCTACTTGATCACATTGTTAGGTAACCTGCTCATCTCAGTCACCATCTTCATCAGCCCAGCCCTGGGTTCTCCCATGTACTTTTTTCTGTCCTGTTTGTCCATCATAGATGGCTTCTACTCTTCTTCCATAGCACCCAAAATGATCTTAGACTTGGTCTCTGAAAAGAACACCATATCCTTTAGTGGCTGCATGACTCAGCTCTTTGCTGAACATTTCTTCGCTGGAGCTGAGATCATCTTGTTAATTGTCATGGCCTATGACCGCTACGTAGCCATCTGTAAGCCCCTGTACTATGCGACTATCATGAGCCAACCTACGTGTGGATTCTTGGTGGGGATGGCTGGGATTTTGGGGTCTGTTCATGCAGGGATCCAGACTTTGTTCATGGCTCAGTTACCATTCTGTGGCCCCAATGTCATCAACCACTTTATGTGTGATTTAATACCTCTTCTGGAGCTGGCCTGCACAGACACTCACACTTTGGGGCCCCTGATTGCTGCCAACAGTGGGTCACTGTGTTTCCTCATTTTTTTCATGCTGGTTGCTTCCTATGTCATCATCCTGCGCTCCCTGAGGACTCACAGCTCTAAAGGACGTCGCAAAGCCCTGTCTACTTGTGCCTCTCATGTCACTGTTGTCATCCTATTCTTCATACCTTGTTCATACCTTTACTTAAGACCCATGACCTCTTTCCCCACTGACAAAGCAGTGACTGTGTTTTGCACCCTAGTGACGCCTATGTTGAACCCTTTAATCTATACCCTCAGAAACGAAGAAGTGAAAAATGTCATGAAGAAGCTCTGGGGACAAATAATAAAAACTGATGATAAATAAATCTTGAAATTTGACTATTTAGGAAAGAATATCTACTGATATTTTATGTAGAGTCATCCCCTTTTCAATTGATTAAATTTGGGACAGTCAATTATCCTGTCTTCATCAATTTTTATTAGGAGCACACACAGTGGGCTGGGCTGACACACATAAGGCACAGTAGGAAGTGCTGAGAGCCCACGATACTTATAGGAGCCCCTGAAATGCTTAATTTCTTTAAAATAAGGGGGAGGGAGGAATGAATATAATCTAAATCCAACTTGCGTTATATTTGTCTTTATGTAAACATACTAATAAAATATAATTTTTAATATTTCTTACCTAGGGAAGGACCCAAGAGGGCAAAAGTACCAAGGGCTCACAAAAGTAATATTGTTCTGATTGTGGGTATGAAACAGATCAACAGCAATATTCTTGTCACCTTTCATACCCAGCACCACAGCCAGAATGAAGTTTTATTTTAAAAGAAAAAAGAAACAACTGTCTATGAAAGGACTGTAGAACAGTATGGAAAGAGTCTCAAGAAGTACTTTCATCAAAATATACTTTTTTATCTTCCTAAGTTTGAGAGGTTTATAAATGTTCTATAGCAGCAATAGAAAACTTTTTGCATAACACAATCCCAAAAAAGGCCACATTTTCATGAAAACTTACTTTTAAAAACATTACATCTCCACTATTCCCTGTGGTATACAATTATTTACCAAAAAAAAAAAATGGAAACAGAATTGGCTGGAGCAAAAGAACTACAATTGATAAAGTCTGTAAGGTTAAGGCAGAAAATATCTATACATTAAAGTCTGGTCTTAGCTATCAACAAAGGAAAAGAAGGCTCTGAAAACAAAACAGCTGTTATAGGAAATTACAGTGATGTAAAAAAAAGTTTGCATCATGGAACTAGATGACAATGATCAAAAATCTGGATTATAGAAAAGTACCATGCACATAATGAAATACTAAAGATTGAGAAATAGTCAGATGCTTTGAAGTTAGGGATTAAGAGCTTTGGATCAAATGACCTGATTTCTCATCTTGTCTCCATCATTAGTTAGCCTTATAAATGTAAGCAGGCTGCTTCACTTCTCTACCTGTTTCTTCATCAGTAAAAGGGAAATAAATAATTTTACATGCTTCTTTAAATTGTGATAATTAAATGATTTACATTGAAACTAAGAGTCAGCTGAAAAACGGCAAAAATTGCTCAAATACTGAATACCCTTCAGGGATGTCACCAGAGTCTAAGGTGTGCTGGGCACTGCAGTTCCTGACACAGGAGAACAAGAACATCACTACTATTCTTCAATAGCCACTGTCACAGCAGGCTTAGATGTCTGTCTCAGCCTCACTGTACTTCATAATAGATCATAAATGCTATCCATTTACCAGTACCTACAGCACAATGGTGTCCTAGAGGCCAGTGACCAGGTCTTAGAAATTAATCCTATTCTGAGATTAAAATACCCTTAAAAATCTCTGCAGTTTCAAATGATGGAGCAGGTGGGAACCACTATGAAATGCTTCAGCAGAACTAAGCTTAAAAGCTCTCACAAATTATGGGTCCCATCCCATTCTGTTCCTCTGGAAGAAAGAGGAGAAAGGAGAGACCAGTGCCAGGGACCAAAAGATCCACCTCTGTACTGAGCTTGTGGTTTCTGTGGGAGAGTCCAGAAACAGGTTTTCACGAAGATATTTCTAACGCTTGGATTTGAATATCAGCTGATGCCGACATTTCCTGTGTTCTCGGGACTTTACATCAGGACAGATCTCACATACAATGCCTTTTAAAAAATAAATGCATTGCCGTAGTTTCCTATGAGTGTCCATTTTGTAAACACATAGCAGCAACAGTATGTTTTTAAAAATCAACTTTATCTTTTAAAGACGTAATTGTAGTTCCCAAGAAAAACAGAATGAGAAATAGGATCATATAAAAATAAGAATTATGTTAGTGATGATATTGATGATATTAATAACTAATGTTTACTGAGTAGTTTCTGAGAATAAAGTCCTGACCTAAGCACTCACTTTATGTGTTCTATATGTCTTGGAGGCAGTGAATTTCTTTTTTTAATGTTTTATCTTATTTAAATTCACCAATAAAATTATATATATCTGTCATATACAACATGATGCTTTAAAATATATATACATTGCAGAATGGCTAAATTAAGCTAACTTACATATGCATTACTTCACATGGTTATCCTTTTTGTGATGAAAACACTTAAAATCTACTCTGTTAGTATTTGTTAAGAATACAATATATCATTATTAACTATTGTCATATAAGTACCGCGTGCTAACCAATTGCGCCACTGGTAATGTTTTTTTTAAATAAAATTCCAAATGTTTATTTAAAAAAAAACTATCGTCACCATGTTGTGCAATATATCTCTTGACCTTAGTTCTCCTGTCTAACTGAATTTTGTATCCTTTGACCAACATTTTAGAGTCAGCAAATTTCTGACTTCAATTTATTTCTGTTCTTAATTTTTTTAAGCCTCAAACTGTGGAACTTACCTCCATCTAAAACATTTCATTATTTGAACATAATGGTGATTCTACTCATAGGACAGTGTGAGCATCAATAAAACATGATAGTATTTATAATTATGATAGCTATTTTTAATTGATTTGAGTGCTTTATGTGTGAAGTGCCTTATATTCTTTTTGTTATTTAATTCTCACTGTAGCCCTATAAGCACAATAATATTGATATTCCCATTTCATAAATTAGGAAATTAAGGGATAGAGAAATTAATTACATTGTTGAAGATTAATTAGCCAAAATTTGGCTTAGATAGAATTTAAGGCTTAGCCTGTTCAACCAAAACCCAGTGTGCTTTGCCAAATCCTATTCGACTTCCCTTTAATATAAACAAACAAGTTAATTTGTTACATTTGTCTTAAATTTCTTACATTTTCTTTGGAATTCTCTTCTTGAAACTCTTTGGCCTTCATTTTTTTAGAGAAATTTTATTGTTTATATCATTTTTTAATTAATGTATAGGTGGACTTGCTTTCACAGACAGGCCAGGCTAAAAACGTGTCGGCAAAGAACCAGGCAGTGACTTGTCAATAGTTTATAACTCTATGAATCTTTCAATTTCCATATAACAGGAAATTTCTTTGAAATTAATTATTTCTTTTCCATTTGTACCAATTTGTACATGGAAGAAGCAGCCTGTGGCTTATAGAGTGGTACTTTCCTCTGATAAATAAGAACAAAGGAAAAAAATAGCAAATACATTTGAAATGAGCATATATATTCATCCTGCTGTCGTTCATTTAAAAAAAAAAAAAAAAACTCTACTTGAAGGAAAGAAGTTCCAAAGAGTTAAAAAAAAAAAAACTGATTTTTTAAAGTAGCTTTCCAGTGGCCACATATAATGAGTTTCAGAATAAAAATCTCAAATACAAGTCACCTTTTTAACTCCACCAGTGCATTTTCCACAGTACTTAAAATTTAGAGGTTTACATTATTTCTAGGCTTTATTTTACTCCCTTTTCTTGCTGGCAGGGAAGGGAGCTAACATTTATTAGGCTCCTATCACCTGTCAGACATTGTGCTTTCTATACACACTCTCTTTTTACAAGGGCATAACCTAAGGGATAAAACGCCCACTTTTGGACAAGGAAACTGAACCTCAGGTTTATTTTCCTAAGATGACTCGGAGCTGAACAAAGAAATAATTTAGCCCTGGAGTGTAGTTTCCACCTTTAAGGTTGGCAGAGACTTAACTAAGTTTATAGATGAAGCCGAAGTTGATAACAAAGAACAGTAATTGAGGAGTGAAGAGGTCCTGGAAGTGAGACGATGAGAGGGGTTCATGGGGAGCAAGGGAAAGGCTGGCCTTGGATAGGAGGGTAAGTCAAAAAGAGTAGAGTGGGCAGGGCAGAGGGAATTCATGGGACCGGGAGAGGGGCATAAGCACATGTCTTTGTTTTGACGCCATTTAAAGAAAAATCCACATTGACTTTTACATTTAAAAAACACATAAAATACAAACAACAGGAAAAAAAAAAACACCATTTTTTACCACCAACAAGCAACAATTCTTAAGTTTAGCGTATCTGGTTTTGTGGGGTTTTTTCATTTTTAATTACATAAAGTCATGTACAAATGTATTATACTTATTAAATTAGGATATAGGCTGGGTGCAGTGGCTCACACCTCTAATCCCAGACTTTGGGATGCCAAGGCAAGAGGATTGCTTGAGGCCAGGAGTTTGATACCACCCTGGGCAACATAGTGAGACCTTGTCTCTGCAAAAAATAGAAAAATCAGCCGGGAGTGGTGGTGTGCTCCTATAGTCCCAGCTACTCAGAAGGCTGAAGCAGGAGGATCGCCTGAGCCCAGGAGTTTGAGGTTCCAGTGAGCTATGACGATGCCACTGCACTCTAGCCTAGGCAACAGCACCACATCCTGTCTCAAAAAAAATAAAAACAAAAAATGAGCAAATAAATAAACTAGGATATAAAAGTAAAAGACTCCTCTATTCTTCTGCTTCTCATGATAGAAAAACAAAACTACGATCATGAATCTGGTGGTATTCCTCGAATCCTTTAGCATCTGCCTTCACATACACAAATACACACTCACACATGCATACACAGAGAGAAAATAATATTGGTTTTAGTGGTTTCTTTTTCTACTAATGTTATCATACTAAATGCATCATTCTTCAACTTACTTTTTCACTCAACATTATGTTTTCCAGACCGATTTCTGTTGCTAGATATTCGAGTCATTTCTTTTAACTGCTGTGCAGTGATCCATCATGTATGCCATAGTTGTTTAAGCATTCCCCCACTTGATTCCTTCTGTTTATTATGCACATCCTTGCACATGTTTCCATGTGTGCATTCATGAAAGTTTCTCTGAATAAATACCTACAAGTTAATCAAACGATTTGTTTTTATTTTTAATAAATACCACCAAAGAGCTTTCTGTAGTGGCTGCCACCAGCAAGATGTGAGAGAATCGCCACGTCTTATCTTTGACAACGATTGATATCATCAAGTGTTTTAGTCTTTGCCAAACTAATATGTAAAATGGAATCTCATTGTTACTACAATTGGCATGTTCCTGATTACTCCTGAGGTTGGGCATCTTTTAAAATGTTCATATAAACTGTAAATTTCTTGTTCATACATTTGCCTGTTTATTTATTGGTTGTCTAACTTTTTCTTCTTATTCGTAGGAGTGCTTTTTATATTCTGATTCTTTGGCTGTTATATATGTTACAAATATCCTCCCCTCCCCCAGGCACTGACTTTTCTTTTACCTCTATTTATGGTGTCTTCTTATCACTCAAAAGCCATTTGTTAATTACATGGCCACATTTGTTGATCCATTTTTATATCTCATTTCTGAAAGCTTTCTCTAGCCTAGACCATGAATATGTTCTCAAATATTACCTTCTAATAATTTTTTAAAAGGAATTTTTGAGTTTAGGATTTTTTTCCAGCTGCAATTTTTCTTAGTCCTATAAAGGAGAAATCTAATTTTTTTTAAAACCCTCAAAAGTCCACATATCCTTACAGAACTGAGTCCATTCATCTCCCTTTCCAGTCTGTGTTCCAGCTACACCAAACCATGCACTGTGTCCAGAAAGCACATATTGTCCCCATGACTTGAATTCACTTTCCATTTCTCAAATGTTTAGTTGATTTGTTGGACTTCTTTTACTCCTACTTTAAAATTCAGTTAAAATATAGCCTCCTGCGTGCAATACTCCTGCTCATCTCCTGACTATACCTGGTTCACACACTATTGTTTCATTCATCACACCGTGAAATCATTTATTTACATACTAAGATTTGACTCCTGATTCTGAAATGCCTCCTAATTCATGGCCACTCTACTATGTCTTTTCTTGCCTCTAACTTATGAATGAGCTTACTCCTCTAGACTATTCTTTTCTACCTCTGCTCCTGGCTAACTCTGACTCATCTACTAGGTCTCATTTTTTTCCTAAGGAAACAAGCTTAGATGTTTAAAAATATTTGACTAAAAGGATATTTGTCTCAGTGCTATTTACAAAAGCAAAAACTAGAACCAACCTAAAATTCACCAATAGGGGTCCAGTTAAATATATTTATTAAGTCTATACAATAAACACTAAACATCCAGACTGATGTCACAGAAAACTTTGAATTATGTGGCTATTCATGCCAGACATAATTTTAAGCAGGCAAATCATATTAAACAAATAAGTATAGAAATATCACATATATTATATCCTTATGTCATATATATGATATGATAGACTATATATAAAGACAGGGAGAAAGAGAGGAAAGGAGAAGAGGAGGGGGATGAAGAGGAGAAAGAGGAACAGGAGGAAGAGAAAAAGAAGATGATGATGGCTAGAAGAATATCTACCAAAATGTTGATAGTGATTATCTCTAGGTAATGGGTCTAAAGGTAGATTTACACACATACATATGCCTTTATTTTCTTGTTTTATAAATTTTCTAAAATAAATATGTATTATAGGGAAAAGATATTTTACATGGTCTCTAAAATGGAAATACAACTACTTTTATAAACAAGATTAGTAATAATTTTTAAATTCTCAAAAAAACTTCTCCTAATATTTACTCATGTATTTAATTGAGCAGGTTGAAATTTTTCAAAAAGAAGCACCATTCCTAAGTTAAGTGGGATGTTGCTAATCATCAGTTGGATGCTAAAAGGAAGCATACACTAGGATCAGTCCTTTATGCTATTTGATATTTTAACTGTACTGAAAATCAGGGTACATTTCAAATTCCAACTAAAATAAGTGTACTTTTCTAGAAAGTCTCTTGAGATAAAATTGTAGCAAGCTAGCAAAAAGATAGGCTATTTTTTAGTAAACCTTATCATGATTTCACATTTCTTAGTTGATTTGCAAATGGGTTCAGTTATACTTTTACCATCTAACAGCAGAAATGAATGGGTATAGAATTCAAGGTCTCAATTATACCTAGCTATTATTAATTAGACTATCAAAATGTGACAAAGTGAAAGAAAGCAGTATTTCCTTCACCTAAAAATTCTACATCTGTTGTTTTTATTATACATAGAGGTATGAGAGTAAAACAAGACCTATTTCCTGACAATCTTCCAAATTTAGTGGAGACTAATATCTTCAGAACTAATTTTGAATATATCTTCCTAGGCAAATTTCTTTTCATATTAATTTCTGGGTTTTTTTTCATAACACAAAAAATGAATATGTTGCAGCATGGTGAATGACAGATTGTTTGTCAAACAAAGGATAAGTTTATTGTAAATCATGGGAGCCTATAATCTTAAAGGGTAAAGTTTTGGAAGGGACATAATGAGAGTTTATAAAACCGGGAAAAAGATGGAATGAGCATTGACATACGTTTCAGATTCCAGAACACCAGAATTCTTTGAAGTCTGGAACAAGAAGAGTTAGGAAAAATAAAGGGAAATGCCACTTTGCATTACTTAACAAAAAAAAAAACTGTTCTCCTCTAAAGGCAGTATATATTTCAAACCTAACAGAGATAGAAAAGCCAAAGCAACCTCTTTATGGAAGGTAAGGAAAGGTTTGAGGTAGACATAATAATGTCAAATGAACATGTTGAGAGTTTACCATGTGCCAGAAACTGCATTAAGAACGTTATGTAGATTATCTACTTTAATTTTCACAATCACATTTTGAGACACGTATCACCTTTGCCTTTTCTTCCCCAGCTGTATTGGGACGACACCTTTAAAAAGAAAGAAATCCTGTCATTTGCAACAAGGTGGATGGACCTGGAGGACATTATACTTAGTGAAATAAGCCAGACACAGAAAGACAAATACTGTGTGATCTCACTTACATGTGGAATCTAAAATGTCTTTACTTGTATTTTAAAGACAGACATCAGAAGATTATAGAGTTTTCTCAAGGTTATGCCACTGGTAAGCATAGGAAATAAGATTCAAACTCGGGTTGGACTGTCTCCAGAGCCAAACTCTTGACCTCTCTGCAGTGGTGCAGCAGCTGTACTGCTGTCATAAAGGGTGATGAGAAGGAACAGAAGCCAGGACTGGATGCACATGAGGCTGCTAAATAAATATGGCTAAGCTTGGATACTCTGCCTCACATTTCTACAACTCAATAATTATCACATAGACTCAACACAGTTGCTGTTTAAAGATCTAGATGATGGATCAAAAATAACAGATTCTGAGCTTTGGTTTAGGCACTTAAAAACCAGACAACCTTGATTAATCAACTAACCACATCAGGAGACAGAGTTTCCTAATTGGTAAAATAGGAATAATAGTCATTCATGCCATATGTATTTCATATAGTTGTTTTATAATCAAATTATGCAATTTAAGTAAAAGACTAAATAACAATAAAAGCCTATGAAGATTAAAGGATGGATAAGATAGATGAGATGACATATGGTAAGAAGAAACAAACCTTGGTTTGTTCCGCTTATAGAAAGTCACTTTTATTTCCTGCTTTATCTCTCATTATCCACATGCAACTTCTTACTGTGTGAAAAGCTTTCTCATAGCATTTTTTACCTCTTCATTTCTCAGGGTATAAATGAGTGGATTCAACATAGGTGTCAGAATACCATAAAATACTGCCATGTTTTTTTCTGCAGATAAAGTAGAAAATGGATTCATATAGGTAAATATACAGGGCACAAAGAACAAGGCAACAACAGTGAAATGGGACCCACAGGTGGACAGGGCTTTGTGTCTCCCCTTTGCACTGTGGAACCTCAGGGACAGCAAGATGACAATGTAGGAAGCAACCAACATGAGGAAGTTCAACAGGCAGAGCACACCGCTGTTGGCAACCACCAGCAGACCGATGACATATGTGTTCGTGCAGGCGAGTTCCAGCAAAGGGTACATGTCACAGACAAAGTGATTGATCATGTTGGGCCCACAGAAGGGCAACCGGAGGACCAGAAGGAGCTGAACCAATGAATGCAGGAAGCCCCCCAGCCAAGCTACCCCCACCAGGATGGCACAGAGATG
The DNA here is from genome assembly GCF_041146395.1 of Eulemur rufifrons. Lineage (NCBI taxonomy): Eukaryota > Metazoa > Chordata > Mammalia > Primates > Lemuridae > Eulemur > Eulemur rufifrons. The sequence continues at coordinate 90,587,226 of NC_090988.1, read as the reverse complement.
CGTGGTCATGATGGTCGTGTAGTGCAGGGGCTTGCAGATGGCCACGTAGCGGTCATAGGCCATCACTGTGAGCAGAAGGATCTCAACACCTCCCAGAAAATGGGCTCCAAAGAGCTGAGCCATGCAGCCCTCATAAGAGATTGCTCTCCCCTCATACAAGGAGTCAGCGATGAGTTTAGGGGCCATAGAGGAAGAATAACAGATGTCAATAAAGGATAGGTTGGCCAGGAAAAAATACATAGGGGAAGCCAGAGCAGGGTTGGAGGTGATAGTGACCACAATGAGCATGTTGTCACAAACTGTGACCACATAGATCATCAAAAAGACCACAAAGAGAACTCTCTGTATCTCCGGGTTCTGTGAGAGTCCAAGCATGAAAAATTCTGTGATATTTTGTGGTATTTCCATAGATTCCAAGGACACTGTGAAAGCAGATAGAGTATTACCTCCAAAGTCAAAAGAGAAACAAGTAATAGAACTAATTCTGGGCAAGGAGGAATGTTGCAAGGTTTCCATAAGCACACCAACTTCCCTGTGTCCCTCTTAACCCTCTTCTGTTCCAAAATTCTCATACCGGTTGATTCTGTTAACCACAAAATGTAATCATACATACTTTAGCATCACTGGGCACTTGATATCTTAGCTATTAGATGAAAATAACTTTATTATCTAAATTTGCATTTTTTTGCTGCTAAGATTGAACATTTGACAGACATTGATTTTCTAATTCTAACTGGAGTACATCTCTGACTATTTTCAGCATAGATAAGATAGCAGTTGAGAAAACCATGAAAAATTAGGATCTGCTGAAATTTCTGCACATATGGTCCATGGTGGGCAGCGTTTTTCTGGTGGTAACACAAATTGATGTAAAAGAAACAGAAGCAGGATTGGCAGAAACTGACGTGGTTACAGCTGGAGACTTGTCCAACTTCTCCACTTCTCTCCTTGTTCATTTACTCCTACCCACACCCCTGCTGTGGACAGCATCTTGTCTGGGAGGCCAACTTAATGTCCTCGTCCCCCTTCCTTTACACTTTCATGTACTTATGGGTTTTGCTTTCTCTGGCCTTCGTAAAATCCTTCTAGCTAACGGCTGCTAGTCTTTCTGCAGTCTACAGGAAGGACTCAAAGTAAATAATAATAATAATAATAATGGTGAGCATCAGTGAAAGATTCTATTAAATGATTATCTGCCTATTGACTACATCAGAGAAGCTACAGAGGCAGAGAGAACAGATGCCCTATCTTAACCAGCTATAAATTATAATCCCCTATGGCAGAATATCAGCTCTCCTTAAAGTTGCTGAATGCTCCCACTTGCTGAAGATTTAATGCTCAGTATGAGGCTGGGCGCGGTAGCTCACACCTACAATCCTAGCACTCTGGGAGGCCGAGGCGGATGGGTAGTTTGAGCTCGGGAGCCTAAGCAAGAGTGAGACCCCATCTCTACTAAAAATAGAAACAAATTATATGGACAACTAAAAATACATACAGAAAAAATTAGCCGGGCATGATGGCACATGCCTGTAGTCTCAGCTACTTGGGATGCTGAGGCAGGAGGATAGCTTAAGCCCAGGTGTTTGAGGTTGCTGTGAGCTAGACTGATGCCACGGCACTCTAGCCTGGGCAACAGAGTGAGACTCTATCTCAAAAAAAAAAAAAAAAATGCTCAGGATGAAGAGAATTAAGGGAGAACTACCAAGTGTTTGATAAATAGAGATACTCAGATACAAGAAATACTGGAGACAAAAGTCCTGTGCTGATCAGAAAATGGCCCCCTTTTTTCTCTCTCCACACTTTATTGCAAGAAGGCAAAATACAGCTTCTGCAAGTCATAAGCCTGATGGGGACCTTTTCAGAGTAGAACATTATGGCCAAAAGCACAGAGAGCAATAATAAGAGCAAACATCTACATAGCGGTTAATCTTGGCCAAGCATTATCCAAACTGTTAGCATATATCACCTCGTTTCATCCTCACATCATCCCCAGGAGGTAGATTACTCTTTGTATCTCATTTTGCAGAGGAAGACAGTAAGACACATACAGCTATAAGTGGCAGAACTGGGGCTTGCACCCAGGCAGTCTTGCCACAGGGTCTGTGGCTTCACTGTACTTATACTGTCACGTTAACACATCTGGGTTTGAATTCTTCCTCTGCCATTTTATTGGCTGTGTAGCCACACACAACTTCTCAAAGTCTCAATGTTCTTATCTATAAAATG